>NC_082706.1:0-600000 GCF_030144855.1 Hypanus sabinus
GAAGGTGAGGGATGTTTTAACTGGATAGCAGTACTGTCTGGGTTTAGAGACTCCACAGAAGACCCGAGTGACGGACGAGAGTCGAGTTGGACCTTCCGGTCGGGAATCACGCTTTTTTGAAGGCAATTGGTTGGAGTCGAAATCGCAGACGCAAGATAAGCAGTAGGAACATTATTCTTTTATTTATTGTCTTACTTACATTATTGTCTTAATGATGTGGAAAGGCAAAGATAGGAGAGGTTGTGTGGATCGATACCTGCCACGTGGGCGAGTGGGTATCTCTGGTTAGTGTCCCTGGGGATTCCTTCTTAACCACGGTCAGGTTAAAAATAGTCCAGAACTTTCATTATGTGAAAATTCTGGAAAAATAGTCCCAACTACCTAAGGGAATTAAGAAGTAGGCCTACAGATTCTCCGCATGGCCTGAGTGAGGCCCAAGGAGCTAGGCCGCCCTGGAATTAAACCCTTAGAAGTAGTATGACCTGTACAATTTTGTGCCTTTCGTTGTCTGGTTTAGGGGGTAGTACATACGCCAAGCGTGATTGGCTTGGTTTAAGCCATTTCAGGGGAGGTGTCGCCTTTCATTGTCTGGTCCAGGGGTAATACACACGGCAAGCTTGATCAACTTGACGGAGCCGGCTCGGGGAGGGTGTCTAATGTAAAGGCTCGAAACACCCGACGATCCGAGAGTGCATTACTGATGATGTGTCCTGGCACATGATAATGAGAGGTTTCAATTTTCCCATACAAGCAGCTGGCTTAGGAGCTCAGACTTTAAATTCTGCAGACTAACCTTTGCCAGCTAAACATATAGATCCACCAGCCCTACACTTAAACCTAATCCTAAAGTCCAAAAGGGGCATACACCCCCATAAATAGGCAAATTCCAAGAGGGGTAGTCACCCCCACAAACCCTAGGCAACTTCCAAGGGGGGCATACACCCCCACAAACCCTAGGCATTCCCCGATTAACTTTTGATATTCTGAGAGGGGTCGGATTCAACAAGGGCAAGTGTGGGACCTGGTTAATGAAGGCGTGGGCCAGATCAAAGTGGCAGGGTGATGTGAAACAGAATCTCAAGTGAGGAGATCAGAAATCACAAGAGGGCTTTTTAGCCCACTGCCCGCATAATTTCAACCTAACCTATCAGTGACACGCTCTTCATTCTCCCGGCCCCAGAAAGGCCAATAAGAAAACCCAGATATTTTATTTCACCTATTAGGTGTTAAAAAATTCATAGTTAAAAGAATGGAGAGGTTCACCAATCAGCAGCTAATGTACCTTTAAGGGCTGAGGTGAGCCGGTCTCCTAGCAACAGCCAGGTTTGCAGTAGGTGGACAATTAGGTTTTAGTATCACATTAGTTAAAAGAGGCCCTGCGGGGGGGAAGAAGGTGAGGGATGTTTTAACTGGATAGCAGTACTGTCTGGGTTTAGAGACTCCACAGAAGACCCGAGTGACGGACGAGAGTCGAGTTGGACCTTCCGGTCGGGAATCACGCTTTTTTGAAGGCAATTGGTTGGAGTCGAAATCGCAGACGCAAGATAAGCAGTAGGAACATTATTCTTTTATTTATTGTCTTACTTACATTATTGTCTTAATGATGTGGAAAGGCAAAGATAGGAGAGGTTGTGTGGATCGATACCTGCCACGTGGGCGAGTGGGTATCTCTGGTTAGTGTCCCTGGGGATTCCTTCTTAACCACGGTCAGGTTAAAAATAGTCCAGAACTTTCATTATGTGAAAATTCTGGAAAAATAGTCCCAACTACCTAAGGGAATTAAGAAGTAGGCCTACAGATTCTCCGCATGGCCTGAGTGAGGCCCAAGGAGCTAGGCCGCCCTGGAATTAAACCCTTAGAAGTAGTATGACCTGTACAATTTTGTGCCTTTCGTTGTCTGGTTTAGGGGGTAGTACATACGCCAAGCGTGATTGGCTTGGTTTAAGCCATTTCAGGGGAGGTGTCGCCTTTCATTGTCTGGTCCAGGGGTAATACACACGGCAAGCTTGATCAACTTGACGGAGCCGGCTCGGGGAGGGTGTCTAATGTAAAGGCTCGAAACACCCGACGATCCGAGAGTGCATTACTGATGATGTGTCCTGGCACATGATAATGAGAGGTTTCAATTTTCCCATACAAGCAGCTGGCTTAGGAGCTCAGACTTTAAATTCTGCAGACTAACCTTTGCCAGCTAAACATATAGATCCACCAGCCCTACACTTAAACCTAATCCTAAAGTCCAAAAGGGGCATACACCCCCATAAATAGGCAAATTCCAAGAGGGGTAGTCACCCCCACAAACCCTAGGCAACTTCCAAGGGGGGCATACACCCCCACAAACCCTAGGCATTCCCCGATTAACTTTTGATATTCTGAGAGGGGTCGGATTCAACAAGGGCAAGTGTGGGACCTGGTTAATGAAGGCGTGGGCCAGATCAAAGTGGCAGGGTGATGTGAAACAGAATCTCAAGTGAGGAGATCAGAAATCACAAGAGGGCTTTTTAGCCCACTGCCCGCATAATTTCAACCTAACCTATCAGTGACACGCTCTTCATTCTCCCGGCCCCAGAAAGGCCAATAAGAAAACCCAGATATTTTATTTCACCTATTAGGTGTTAAAAAATTCATAGTTAAAAGAATGGAGAGGTTCACCAATCAGCAGCTAATGTACCTTTAAGGGCTGAGGTGAGCCGGTCTCCTAGCAACAGCCAGGTTTGCAGTAGGTGGACAATTAGGTTTTAGTATCACATTAGTTAAAAGAGGCCCTGCGGGGGGGAAGAAGGTGAGGGATGTTTTAACTGGATAGCAGTACTGTCTGGGTTTAGAGACTCCACAGAAGACCCGAGTGACGGACGAGAGTCGAGTTGGACCTTCCGGTCGGGAATCACGCTTTTTTGAAGGCAATTGGTTGGAGTCGAAATCGCAGACGCAAGATAAGCAGTAGGAACATTATTCTTTTATTTATTGTCTTACTTACATTATTGTCTTAATGATGTGGAAAGGCAAAGATAGGAGAGGTTGTGTGGATCGATACCTGCCACGTGGGCGAGTGGGTATCTCTGGTTAGTGTCCCTGGGGATTCCTTCTTAACCACGGTCAGGTTAAAAATAGTCCAGAACTTTCATTATGTGAAAATTCTGGAAAAATAGTCCCAACTACCTAAGGGAATTAAGAAGTAGGCCTACAGATTCTCCGCATGGCCTGAGTGAGGCCCAAGGAGCTAGGCCGCCCTGGAATTAAACCCTTAGAAGTAGTATGACCTGTACAATTTTGTGCCTTTCGTTGTCTGGTTTAGGGGGTAGTACATACGCCAAGCGTGATTGGCTTGGTTTAAGCCATTTCAGGGGAGGTGTCGCCTTTCATTGTCTGGTCCAGGGGTAATACACACGGCAAGCTTGATCAACTTGACGGAGCCGGCTCGGGGAGGGTGTCTAATGTAAAGGCTCGAAACACCCGACGATCCGAGAGTGCATTACTGATGATGTGTCCTGGCACATGATAATGAGAGGTTTCAATTTTCCCATACAAGCAGCTGGCTTAGGAGCTCAGACTTTAAATTCTGCAGACTAACCTTTGCCAGCTAAACATATAGATCCACCAGCCCTACACTTAAACCTAATCCTAAAGTCCAAAAGGGGCATACACCCCCATAAATAGGCAAATTCCAAGAGGGGTAGTCACCCCCACAAACCCTAGGCAACTTCCAAGGGGGGCATACACCCCCACAAACCCTAGGCATTCCCCGATTAACTTTTGATATTCTGAGAGGGGTCGGATTCAACAAGGGCAAGTGTGGGACCTGGTTAATGAAGGCGTGGGCCAGATCAAAGTGGCAGGGTGATGTGAAACAGAATCTCAAGTGAGGAGATCAGAAATCACAAGAGGGCTTTTTAGCCCACTGCCCGCATAATTTCAACCTAACCTATCAGTGACACGCTCTTCATTCTCCCGGCCCCAGAAAGGCCAATAAGAAAACCCAGATATTTTATTTCACCTATTAGGTGTTAAAAAATTCATAGTTAAAAGAATGGAGAGGTTCACCAATCAGCAGCTAATGTACCTTTAAGGGCTGAGGTGAGCCGGTCTCCTAGCAACAGCCAGGTTTGCAGTAGGTGGACAATTAGGTTTTAGTATCACATTAGTTAAAAGAGGCCCTGCGGGGGGGAAGAAGGTGAGGGATGTTTTAACTGGATAGCAGTACTGTCTGGGTTTAGAGACTCCACAGAAGACCCGAGTGACGGACGAGAGTCGAGTTGGACCTTCCGGTCGGGAATCACGCTTTTTTGAAGGCAATTGGTTGGAGTCGAAATCGCAGACGCAAGATAAGCAGTAGGAACATTATTCTTTTATTTATTGTCTTACTTACATTATTGTCTTAATGATGTGGAAAGGCAAAGATAGGAGAGGTTGTGTGGATCGATACCTGCCACGTGGGCGAGTGGGTATCTCTGGTTAGTGTCCCTGGGGATTCCTTCTTAACCACGGTCAGGTTAAAAATAGTCCAGAACTTTCATTATGTGAAAATTCTGGAAAAATAGTCCCAACTACCTAAGGGAATTAAGAAGTAGGCCTACAGATTCTCCGCATGGCCTGAGTGAGGCCCAAGGAGCTAGGCCGCCCTGGAATTAAACCCTTAGAAGTAGTATGACCTGTACAATTTTGTGCCTTTCGTTGTCTGGTTTAGGGGGTAGTACATACGCCAAGCGTGATTGGCTTGGTTTAAGCCATTTCAGGGGAGGTGTCGCCTTTCATTGTCTGGTCCAGGGGTAATACACACGGCAAGCTTGATCAACTTGACGGAGCCGGCTCGGGGAGGGTGTCTAATGTAAAGGCTCGAAACACCCGACGATCCGAGAGTGCATTACTGATGATGTGTCCTGGCACATGATAATGAGAGGTTTCAATTTTCCCATACAAGCAGCTGGCTTAGGAGCTCAGACTTTAAATTCTGCAGACTAACCTTTGCCAGCTAAACATATAGATCCACCAGCCCTACACTTAAACCTAATCCTAAAGTCCAAAAGGGGCATACACCCCCATAAATAGGCAAATTCCAAGAGGGGTAGTCACCCCCACAAACCCTAGGCAACTTCCAAGGGGGGCATACACCCCCACAAACCCTAGGCATTCCCCGATTAACTTTTGATATTCTGAGAGGGGTCGGATTCAACAAGGGCAAGTGTGGGACCTGGTTAATGAAGGCGTGGGCCAGATCAAAGTGGCAGGGTGATGTGAAACAGAATCTCAAGTGAGGAGATCAGAAATCACAAGAGGGCTTTTTAGCCCACTGCCCGCATAATTTCAACCTAACCTATCAGTGACACGCTCTTCATTCTCCCGGCCCCAGAAAGGCCAATAAGAAAACCCAGATATTTTATTTCACCTATTAGGTGTTAAAAAATTCATAGTTAAAAGAATGGAGAGGTTCACCAATCAGCAGCTAATGTACCTTTAAGGGCTGAGGTGAGCCGGTCTCCTAGCAACAGCCAGGTTTGCAGTAGGTGGACAATTAGGTTTTAGTATCACATTAGTTAAAAGAGGCCCTGCGGGGGGGAAGAAGGTGAGGGATGTTTTAACTGGATAGCAGTACTGTCTGGGTTTAGAGACTCCACAGAAGACCCGAGTGACGGACGAGAGTCGAGTTGGACCTTCCGGTCGGGAATCACGCTTTTTTGAAGGCAATTGGTTGGAGTCGAAATCGCAGACGCAAGATAAGCAGTAGGAACATTATTCTTTTATTTATTGTCTTACTTACATTATTGTCTTAATGATGTGGAAAGGCAAAGATAGGAGAGGTTGTGTGGATCGATACCTGCCACGTGGGCGAGTGGGTATCTCTGGTTAGTGTCCCTGGGGATTCCTTCTTAACCACGGTCAGGTTAAAAATAGTCCAGAACTTTCATTATGTGAAAATTCTGGAAAAATAGTCCCAACTACCTAAGGGAATTAAGAAGTAGGCCTACAGATTCTCCGCATGGCCTGAGTGAGGCCCAAGGAGCTAGGCCGCCCTGGAATTAAACCCTTAGAAGTAGTATGACCTGTACAATTTTGTGCCTTTCGTTGTCTGGTTTAGGGGGTAGTACATACGCCAAGCGTGATTGGCTTGGTTTAAGCCATTTCAGGGGAGGTGTCGCCTTTCATTGTCTGGTCCAGGGGTAATACACACGGCAAGCTTGATCAACTTGACGGAGCCGGCTCGGGGAGGGTGTCTAATGTAAAGGCTCGAAACACCCGACGATCCGAGAGTGCATTACTGATGATGTGTCCTGGCACATGATAATGAGAGGTTTCAATTTTCCCATACAAGCAGCTGGCTTAGGAGCTCAGACTTTAAATTCTGCAGACTAACCTTTGCCAGCTAAACATATAGATCCACCAGCCCTACACTTAAACCTAATCCTAAAGTCCAAAAGGGGCATACACCCCCATAAATAGGCAAATTCCAAGAGGGGTAGTCACCCCCACAAACCCTAGGCAACTTCCAAGGGGGGCATACACCCCCACAAACCCTAGGCATTCCCCGATTAACTTTTGATATTCTGAGAGGGGTCGGATTCAACAAGGGCAAGTGTGGGACCTGGTTAATGAAGGCGTGGGCCAGATCAAAGTGGCAGGGTGATGTGAAACAGAATCTCAAGTGAGGAGATCAGAAATCACAAGAGGGCTTTTTAGCCCACTGCCCGCATAATTTCAACCTAACCTATCAGTGACACGCTCTTCATTCTCCCGGCCCCAGAAAGGCCAATAAGAAAACCCAGATATTTTATTTCACCTATTAGGTGTTAAAAAATTCATAGTTAAAAGAATGGAGAGGTTCACCAATCAGCAGCTAATGTACCTTTAAGGGCTGAGGTGAGCCGGTCTCCTAGCAACAGCCAGGTTTGCAGTAGGTGGACAATTAGGTTTTAGTATCACATTAGTTAAAAGAGGCCCTGCGGGGGGGAAGAAGGTGAGGGATGTTTTAACTGGATAGCAGTACTGTCTGGGTTTAGAGACTCCACAGAAGACCCGAGTGACGGACGAGAGTCGAGTTGGACCTTCCGGTCGGGAATCACGCTTTTTTGAAGGCAATTGGTTGGAGTCGAAATCGCAGACGCAAGATAAGCAGTAGGAACATTATTCTTTTATTTATTGTCTTACTTACATTATTGTCTTAATGATGTGGAAAGGCAAAGATAGGAGAGGTTGTGTGGATCGATACCTGCCACGTGGGCGAGTGGGTATCTCTGGTTAGTGTCCCTGGGGATTCCTTCTTAACCACGGTCAGGTTAAAAATAGTCCAGAACTTTCATTATGTGAAAATTCTGGAAAAATAGTCCCAACTACCTAAGGGAATTAAGAAGTAGGCCTACAGATTCTCCGCATGGCCTGAGTGAGGCCCAAGGAGCTAGGCCGCCCTGGAATTAAACCCTTAGAAGTAGTATGACCTGTACAATTTTGTGCCTTTCGTTGTCTGGTTTAGGGGGTAGTACATACGCCAAGCGTGATTGGCTTGGTTTAAGCCATTTCAGGGGAGGTGTCGCCTTTCATTGTCTGGTCCAGGGGTAATACACACGGCAAGCTTGATCAACTTGACGGAGCCGGCTCGGGGAGGGTGTCTAATGTAAAGGCTCGAAACACCCGACGATCCGAGAGTGCATTACTGATGATGTGTCCTGGCACATGATAATGAGAGGTTTCAATTTTCCCATACAAGCAGCTGGCTTAGGAGCTCAGACTTTAAATTCTGCAGACTAACCTTTGCCAGCTAAACATATAGATCCACCAGCCCTACACTTAAACCTAATCCTAAAGTCCAAAAGGGGCATACACCCCCATAAATAGGCAAATTCCAAGAGGGGTAGTCACCCCCACAAACCCTAGGCAACTTCCAAGGGGGGCATACACCCCCACAAACCCTAGGCATTCCCCGATTAACTTTTGATATTCTGAGAGGGGTCGGATTCAACAAGGGCAAGTGTGGGACCTGGTTAATGAAGGCGTGGGCCAGATCAAAGTGGCAGGGTGATGTGAAACAGAATCTCAAGTGAGGAGATCAGAAATCACAAGAGGGCTTTTTAGCCCACTGCCCGCATAATTTCAACCTAACCTATCAGTGACACGCTCTTCATTCTCCCGGCCCCAGAAAGGCCAATAAGAAAACCCAGATATTTTATTTCACCTATTAGGTGTTAAAAAATTCATAGTTAAAAGAATGGAGAGGTTCACCAATCAGCAGCTAATGTACCTTTAAGGGCTGAGGTGAGCCGGTCTCCTAGCAACAGCCAGGTTTGCAGTAGGTGGACAATTAGGTTTTAGTATCACATTAGTTAAAAGAGGCCCTGCGGGGGGGAAGAAGGTGAGGGATGTTTTAACTGGATAGCAGTACTGTCTGGGTTTAGAGACTCCACAGAAGACCCGAGTGACGGACGAGAGTCGAGTTGGACCTTCCGGTCGGGAATCACGCTTTTTTGAAGGCAATTGGTTGGAGTCGAAATCGCAGACGCAAGATAAGCAGTAGGAACATTATTCTTTTATTTATTGTCTTACTTACATTATTGTCTTAATGATGTGGAAAGGCAAAGATAGGAGAGGTTGTGTGGATCGATACCTGCCACGTGGGCGAGTGGGTATCTCTGGTTAGTGTCCCTGGGGATTCCTTCTTAACCACGGTCAGGTTAAAAATAGTCCAGAACTTTCATTATGTGAAAATTCTGGAAAAATAGTCCCAACTACCTAAGGGAATTAAGAAGTAGGCCTACAGATTCTCCGCATGGCCTGAGTGAGGCCCAAGGAGCTAGGCCGCCCTGGAATTAAACCCTTAGAAGTAGTATGACCTGTACAATTTTGTGCCTTTCGTTGTCTGGTTTAGGGGGTAGTACATACGCCAAGCGTGATTGGCTTGGTTTAAGCCATTTCAGGGGAGGTGTCGCCTTTCATTGTCTGGTCCAGGGGTAATACACACGGCAAGCTTGATCAACTTGACGGAGCCGGCTCGGGGAGGGTGTCTAATGTAAAGGCTCGAAACACCCGACGATCCGAGAGTGCATTACTGATGATGTGTCCTGGCACATGATAATGAGAGGTTTCAATTTTCCCATACAAGCAGCTGGCTTAGGAGCTCAGACTTTAAATTCTGCAGACTAACCTTTGCCAGCTAAACATATAGATCCACCAGCCCTACACTTAAACCTAATCCTAAAGTCCAAAAGGGGCATACACCCCCATAAATAGGCAAATTCCAAGAGGGGTAGTCACCCCCACAAACCCTAGGCAACTTCCAAGGGGGGCATACACCCCCACAAACCCTAGGCATTCCCCGATTAACTTTTGATATTCTGAGAGGGGTCGGATTCAACAAGGGCAAGTGTGGGACCTGGTTAATGAAGGCGTGGGCCAGATCAAAGTGGCAGGGTGATGTGAAACAGAATCTCAAGTGAGGAGATCAGAAATCACAAGAGGGCTTTTTAGCCCACTGCCCGCATAATTTCAACCTAACCTATCAGTGACACGCTCTTCATTCTCCCGGCCCCAGAAAGGCCAATAAGAAAACCCAGATATTTTATTTCACCTATTAGGTGTTAAAAAATTCATAGTTAAAAGAATGGAGAGGTTCACCAATCAGCAGCTAATGTACCTTTAAGGGCTGAGGTGAGCCGGTCTCCTAGCAACAGCCAGGTTTGCAGTAGGTGGACAATTAGGTTTTAGTATCACATTAGTTAAAAGAGGCCCTGCGGGGGGGAAGAAGGTGAGGGATGTTTTAACTGGATAGCAGTACTGTCTGGGTTTAGAGACTCCACAGAAGACCCGAGTGACGGACGAGAGTCGAGTTGGACCTTCCGGTCGGGAATCACGCTTTTTTGAAGGCAATTGGTTGGAGTCGAAATCGCAGACGCAAGATAAGCAGTAGGAACATTATTCTTTTATTTATTGTCTTACTTACATTATTGTCTTAATGATGTGGAAAGGCAAAGATAGGAGAGGTTGTGTGGATCGATACCTGCCACGTGGGCGAGTGGGTATCTCTGGTTAGTGTCCCTGGGGATTCCTTCTTAACCACGGTCAGGTTAAAAATAGTCCAGAACTTTCATTATGTGAAAATTCTGGAAAAATAGTCCCAACTACCTAAGGGAATTAAGAAGTAGGCCTACAGATTCTCCGCATGGCCTGAGTGAGGCCCAAGGAGCTAGGCCGCCCTGGAATTAAACCCTTAGAAGTAGTATGACCTGTACAATTTTGTGCCTTTCGTTGTCTGGTTTAGGGGGTAGTACATACGCCAAGCGTGATTGGCTTGGTTTAAGCCATTTCAGGGGAGGTGTCGCCTTTCATTGTCTGGTCCAGGGGTAATACACACGGCAAGCTTGATCAACTTGACGGAGCCGGCTCGGGGAGGGTGTCTAATGTAAAGGCTCGAAACACCCGACGATCCGAGAGTGCATTACTGATGATGTGTCCTGGCACATGATAATGAGAGGTTTCAATTTTCCCATACAAGCAGCTGGCTTAGGAGCTCAGACTTTAAATTCTGCAGACTAACCTTTGCCAGCTAAACATATAGATCCACCAGCCCTACACTTAAACCTAATCCTAAAGTCCAAAAGGGGCATACACCCCCATAAATAGGCAAATTCCAAGAGGGGTAGTCACCCCCACAAACCCTAGGCAACTTCCAAGGGGGGCATACACCCCCACAAACCCTAGGCATTCCCCGATTAACTTTTGATATTCTGAGAGGGGTCGGATTCAACAAGGGCAAGTGTGGGACCTGGTTAATGAAGGCGTGGGCCAGATCAAAGTGGCAGGGTGATGTGAAACAGAATCTCAAGTGAGGAGATCAGAAATCACAAGAGGGCTTTTTAGCCCACTGCCCGCATAATTTCAACCTAACCCTAACCCTAACCCTAACCCTAACCCTAACCCTAACCCTAACCCTAACCCTAACCCTAACCCTAACCCTAACCCTAACCCTAACCCTAACCCTAACCCTAACCCTAACCCTAACCCTAACCCTAACCCTAACCCTAACCCTAACCCTAACCCTAACCCTAATAGGCAAATTCCAAGAGGGGTAGTCACCCCCATAAACCCTAGGCAACTTCCAAGGGGGGCATACACCCCCACAAACCCTAGGCATTCCCCGATTAACTTTTGATATTCTGAGAGGGGTAGGATTCAACAAGGGCAAGTGTGGGACCTGGTTAATGAAGGCGTGGGCCAGATCAAAGTGGCAGGGTGATGTGAAACAGAATCTCAAGTGGGGAGATCAGAAATCACAAGAGGGCTTTTTAGCCCACTGCCCGCATAATTTCAACCTAACCTATCAGTGACACGCTCTTCATTCTCCCGGCCCCAGAAAGGCCAATAAGAAAACCCAGATATTTTATTTCACCTATCGGGTGTTAAAAAATTCATAGTTAAAAGAATGGAGAGGTTCACCAATTAGCAGCTAATGTACCTTTAAGGGCTGAGGTGAGCCGGTCTCCTAGCAACAGCCAGGTTTGCAGTAGGTGGACAATTAGGTTTTAGTATCACATTAGTTAAAAGAGGCCCTGCGGGGGGAAGAAGGTGAGGGATGTTTTAACTGGATAGCAGTACTGTCTGGGTTTAGAGACTCCACAGAAGACCCGAGTGACGGACGAGAGTCGAGTTGGACCTTCCGGTCGGGAATCACGCTTTTTTGAAGGCAATTGGTTGGAGTCGAAATCGCAGACGCAAGATAAGCAGTAGGAACATTATTCTTTTATTTATTGTCTTACTTACATTATTGTCTTAATGATGTGGAAAGGCAAGGATAGGAGAGGTTGTGTGGATCGATACCTGCCACGTGGGCGAGTGGGTAACTCTGGTTAGTGTCCCTGGGGATTCCTTCTTAACCACGGTCAGGTTAAAAATAGTCCAGAACTTTCATTATGTGAAAATTCTGGAAAAATAGTCCCAACTACTAAAGGGAATTAAGAAGTAGGCCTACAGATTCTCCGCATGGCCTGAATGAGGCCCAAGGAGCTAGGCCGCCCTGGAATTAAACCCTTAGAAGTAGTATGACCTGTACAATTTTGTGCCTTTCGTTGTCTGGTCTAGGGGGTAGTACATATGCCAAGCGTGATTGGCTTGGTTTAAGCCATTTCAGGGGAGGTGTCGCCTTTCATTGTCTGGTCCAGGGGTAATACACACGGCAAGCTTGATCAACTTGACGGAGCCGGCTCGAGGAGGGTGTCTAATGTAAAGGCTCGAAACACCCGAAGATCCGAGAGTGCATTACTGATGATGTGTCCTGGCACATGATAATGAGAGGTTTCGATTTTCCTATACAAGCAGCTGGCTTAGGAGCTCAGACTTTAAATTCTGCAGACTAACCTTTGCCAGCTAAACATATAGATCCACCAGCCCTACACTTAAACCTAATCCTAAAGTCCAAAAGGGGCATACACCCCCATAAATAGGCAAATTCCAAGAGGGGTAGTCACCCCCATAAACCCTAGGCAACTTCCAAGGGGGGCATACACCCCCACAAACCCTAGGCATTCCCCGATTAACTTTTGATATTCTGAGAGGGGTAGGATTCAACAAGGGCAAGTGTGGGACCTGGTTAATGAAGGCGTGGGCCAGATCAAAGTGGCAGGGTGATGTGAAACAGAATCTCAAGTGGGGAGATCAGAAATCACAAGAGGGCTTTTTAGCCCACTGCCCGCATAATTTCAACCTAACCTATCAGTGACACGCTCTTCATTCTCCCGGCCCCAGAAAGGCCAATAAGAAAACCCAGATATTTTATTTCACCTATCGGGTGTTAAAAAATTCATAGTTAAAAGAATGGAGAGGTTCACCAATTAGCAGCTAATGTACCTTTAAGGGCTGAGGTGAGCCGGTCTCCTAGCAACAGCCAGGTTTGCAGTAGGTGGACAATTAGGTTTTAGTATCACATTAGTTAAAAGAGGCCCTGCGGGGGGAAGAAGGTGAGGGATGTTTTAACTGGATAGCAGTACTGTCTGGGTTTAGAGACTCCACAGAAGACCCGAGTGACGGACGAGAGTCGAGTTGGACCTTCCGGTCGGGAATCACGCTTTTTTGAAGGCAATTGGTTGGAGTCGAAATCGCAGACGCAAGATAAGCAGTAGGAACATTATTCTTTTATTTATTGTCTTACTTACATTATTGTCTTAATGATGTGGAAAGGCAAGGATAGGAGAGGTTGTGTGGATCGATACCTGCCACGTGGGCGAGTGGGTAACTCTGGTTAGTGTCCCTGGGGATTCCTTCTTAACCACGGTCAGGTTAAAAATAGTCCAGAACTTTCATTATGTGAAAATTCTGGAAAAATAGTCCCAACTACTAAAGGGAATTAAGAAGTAGGCCTACAGATTCTCCGCATGGCCTGAATGAGGCCCAAGGAGCTAGGCCGCCCTGGAATTAAACCCTTAGAAGTAGTATGACCTGTACAATTTTGTGCCTTTCGTTGTCTGGTCTAGGGGGTAGTACATATGCCAAGCGTGATTGGCTTGGTTTAAGCCATTTCAGGGGAGGTGTCGCCTTTCATTGTCTGGTCCAGGGGTAATACACACGGCAAGCTTGATCAACTTGACGGAGCCGGCTCGAGGAGGGTGTCTAATGTAAAGGCTCGAAACACCCGAAGATCCGAGAGTGCATTACTGATGATGTGTCCTGGCACATGATAATGAGAGGTTTCGATTTTCCTATACAAGCAGCTGGCTTAGGAGCTCAGACTTTAAATTCTGCAGACTAACCTTTGCCAGCTAAACATATAGATCCACCAGCCCTACACTTAAACCTAATCCTAAAGTCCAAAAGGGGCATACACCCCCATAAATAGGCAAATTCCAAGAGGGGTAGTCACCCCCATAAACCCTAGGCAACTTCCAAGGGGGGCATACACCCCCACAAACCCTAGGCATTCCCCGATTAACTTTTGATATTCTGAGAGGGGTAGGATTCAACAAGGGCAAGTGTGGGACCTGGTTAATGAAGGCGTGGGCCAGATCAAAGTGGCAGGGTGATGTGAAACAGAATCTCAAGTGGGGAGATCAGAAATCACAAGAGGGCTTTTTAGCCCACTGCCCGCATAATTTCAACCTAACCTATCAGTGACACGCTCTTCATTCTCCCGGCCCCAGAAAGGCCAATAAGAAAACCCAGATATTTTATTTCACCTATCGGGTGTTAAAAAATTCATAGTTAAAAGAATGGAGAGGTTCACCAATTAGCAGCTAATGTACCTTTAAGGGCTGAGGTGAGCCGGTCTCCTAGCAACAGCCAGGTTTGCAGTAGGTGGACAATTAGGTTTTAGTATCACATTAGTTAAAAGAGGCCCTGCGGGGGGAAGAAGGTGAGGGATGTTTTAACTGGATAGCAGTACTGTCTGGGTTTAGAGACTCCACAGAAGACCCGAGTGACGGACGAGAGTCGAGTTGGACCTTCCGGTCGGGAATCACGCTTTTTTGAAGGCAATTGGTTGGAGTCGAAATCGCAGACGCAAGATAAGCAGTAGGAACATTATTCTTTTATTTATTGTCTTACTTACATTATTGTCTTAATGATGTGGAAAGGCAAGGATAGGAGAGGTTGTGTGGATCGATACCTGCCACGTGGGCGAGTGGGTAACTCTGGTTAGTGTCCCTGGGGATTCCTTCTTAACCACGGTCAGGTTAAAAATAGTCCAGAACTTTCATTATGTGAAAATTCTGGAAAAATAGTCCCAACTACTAAAGGGAATTAAGAAGTAGGCCTACAGATTCTCCGCATGGCCTGAATGAGGCCCAAGGAGCTAGGCCGCCCTGGAATTAAACCCTTAGAAGTAGTATGACCTGTACAATTTTGTGCCTTTCGTTGTCTGGTCTAGGGGGTAGTACATATGCCAAGCGTGATTGGCTTGGTTTAAGCCATTTCAGGGGAGGTGTCGCCTTTCATTGTCTGGTCCAGGGGTAATACACACGGCAAGCTTGATCAACTTGACGGAGCCGGCTCGAGGAGGGTGTCTAATGTAAAGGCTCGAAACACCCGAAGATCCGAGAGTGCATTACTGATGATGTGTCCTGGCACATGATAATGAGAGGTTTCGATTTTCCTATACAAGCAGCTGGCTTAGGAGCTCAGACTTTAAATTCTGCAGACTAACCTTTGCCAGCTAGACATATAGATCCACCAGCCCTACACTTAAACCTAATCCTAAAGTCCAAAAGGGGCATACACCCCCATAAATAGGCAAATTCCAAGAGGGGTAGTCACCCCCATAAACCCTAGGCAACTTCCAAGGGGGGCATACACCCCCACAAACCCTAGGCATTCCCCGATTAACTTTTGATATTCTGAGAGGGGTAGGATTCAACAAGGGCAAGTGTGGGACCTGGTTAATGAAGGCGTGGGCCAGATCAAAGTGGCAGGGTGATGTGAAACAGAATCTCAAGTGGGGAGATCAGAAATCACAAGAGGGCTTTTTAGCCCACTGCCCGCATAATTTCAACCTAACCTATCAGTGACACGCTCTTCATTCTCCCGGCCCCAGAAAGGCCAATAAGAAAACCCAGATATTTTATTTCACCTATCGGGTGTTAAAAAATTCATAGTTAAAAGAATGGAGAGGTTCACCAATTAGCAGCTAATGTACCTTTAAGGGCTGAGGTGAGCCGGTCTCCTAGCAACAGCCAGGTTTGCAGTAGGTGGACAATTAGGTTTTAGTATCACATTAGTTAAAAGAGGCCCTGCGGGGGGAAGAAGGTGAGGGATGTTTTAACTGGATAGCAGTACTGTCTGGGTTTAGAGACTCCACAGAAGACCCGAGTGACGGACGAGAGTCGAGTTGGACCTTCCGGTCGGGAATCACGCTTTTTTGAAGGCAATTGGTTGGAGTCGAAATCGCAGACGCAAGATAAGCAGTAGGAACATTATTCTTTTATTTATTGTCTTACTTACATTATTGTCTTAATGATGTGGAAAGGCAAGGATAGGAGAGGTTGTGTGGATCGATACCTGCCACGTGGGCGAGTGGGTAACTCTGGTTAGTGTCCCTGGGGATTCCTTCTTAACCACGGTCAGGTTAAAAATAGTCCAGAACTTTCATTATGTGAAAATTCTGGAAAAATAGTCCCAACTACTAAAGGGAATTAAGAAGTAGGCCTACAGATTCTCCGCATGGCCTGAATGAGGCCCAAGGAGCTAGGCCGCCCTGGAATTAAACCCTTAGAAGTAGTATGACCTGTACAATTTTGTGCCTTTCGTTGTCTGGTCTAGGGGGTAGTACATATGCCAAGCGTGATTGGCTTGGTTTAAGCCATTTCAGGGGAGGTGTCGCCTTTCATTGTCTGGTCCAGGGGTAATACACACGGCAAGCTTGATCAACTTGACGGAGCCGGCTCGAGGAGGGTGTCTAATGTAAAGGCTCGAAACACCCGAAGATCCGAGAGTGCATTACTGATGATGTGTCCTGGCACATGATAATGAGAGGTTTCGATTTTCCTATACAAGCAGCTGGCTTAGGAGCTCAGACTTTAAATTCTGCAGACTAACCTTTGCCAGCTAGACATATAGATCCACCAGCCCTACACTTAAACCTAATCCTAAAGTCCAAAAGGGGCATACACCCCCATAAATAGGCAAATTCCAAGAGGGGTAGTCACCCCCATAAACCCTAGGCAACTTCCAAGGGGGGCATACACCCCCACAAACCCTAGGCATTCCCCGATTAACTTTTGATATTCTGAGAGGGGTAGGATTCAACAAGGGCAAGTGTG
Source organism: Hypanus sabinus (assembly GCF_030144855.1). Taxonomy (NCBI): domain Eukaryota; kingdom Metazoa; phylum Chordata; class Chondrichthyes; order Myliobatiformes; family Dasyatidae; genus Hypanus; species Hypanus sabinus. The sequence goes on from NC_082706.1 coordinate 16,722, forward strand.
GGACCTGGTTAATGAAGGCGTGGGCCAGATCAAAGTGGCAGGGTGATGTGAAACAGAATCTCAAGTGGGGAGATCAGAAATCACAAGAGGGCTTTTTAGCCCACTGCCCGCATAATTTCAACCTAACCTATCAGTGACACGCTCTTCATTCTCCCGGCCCCAGAAAGGCCAATAAGAAAACCCAGATATTTTATTTCACCTATCGGGTGTTAAAAAATTCATAGTTAAAAGAATGGAGAGGTTCACCAATTAGCAGCTAATGTACCTTTAAGGGCTGAGGTGAGCCGGTCTCCTAGCAACAGCCAGGTTTGCAGTAGGTGGACAATTAGGTTTTAGTATCACATTAGTTAAAAGAGGCCCTGCGGGGGGAAGAAGGTGAGGGATGTTTTAACTGGATAGCAGTACTGTCTGGGTTTAGAGACTCCACAGAAGACCCGAGTGACGGACGAGAGTCGAGTTGGACCTTCCGGTCGGGAATCACGCTTTTTTGAAGGCAATTGGTTGGAGTCGAAATCGCAGACGCAAGATAAGCAGTAGGAACATTATTCTTTTATTTATTGTCTTACTTACATTATTGTCTTAATGATGTGGAAAGGCAAGGATAGGAGAGGTTGTGTGGATCGATACCTGCCACGTGGGCGAGTGGGTAACTCTGGTTAGTGTCCCTGGGGATTCCTTCTTAACCACGGTCAGGTTAAAAATAGTCCAGAACTTTCATTATGTGAAAATTCTGGAAAAATAGTCCCAACTACTAAAGGGAATTAAGAAGTAGGCCTACAGATTCTCCGCATGGCCTGAATGAGGCCCAAGGAGCTAGGCCGCCCTGGAATTAAACCCTTAGAAGTAGTATGACCTGTACAATTTTGTGCCTTTCGTTGTCTGGTCTAGGGGGTAGTACATATGCCAAGCGTGATTGGCTTGGTTTAAGCCATTTCAGGGGAGGTGTCGCCTTTCATTGTCTGGTCCAGGGGTAATACACACGGCAAGCTTGATCAACTTGACGGAGCCGGCTCGAGGAGGGTGTCTAATGTAAAGGCTCGAAACACCCGAAGATCCGAGAGTGCATTACTGATGATGTGTCCTGGCACATGATAATGAGAGGTTTCGATTTTCCTATACAAGCAGCTGGCTTAGGAGCTCAGACTTTAAATTCTGCAGACTAACCTTTGCCAGCTAGACATATAGATCCACCAGCCCTACACTTAAACCTAATCCTAAAGTCCAAAAGGGGCATACACCCCCATAAATAGGCAAATTCCAAGAGGGGTAGTCACCCCCATAAACCCTAGGCAACTTCCAAGGGGGGCATACACCCCCACAAACCCTAGGCATTCCCCGATTAACTTTTGATATTCTGAGAGGGGTAGGATTCAACAAGGGCAAGTGTGGGACCTGGTTAATGAAGGCGTGGGCCAGATCAAAGTGGCAGGGTGATGTGAAACAGAATCTCAAGTGGGGAGATCAGAAATCACAAGAGGGCTTTTTAGCCCACTGCCCGCATAATTTCAACCTAACCTATCAGTGACACGCTCTTCATTCTCCCGGCCCCAGAAAGGCCAATAAGAAAACCCAGATATTTTATTTCACCTATCGGGTGTTAAAAAATTCATAGTTAAAAGAATGGAGAGGTTCACCAATTAGCAGCTAATATACCTTTAAGGGCTGAGGTGAGCCGGTCTCCTAGCAACAGCCAGGTTTGCAGTAGGTGGACAATTAGGTTTTAGTATCACATTAGTTAAAAGAGGCCCTGCGGGGGGAAGAAGGTGAGGGATGTTTTAACTGGATAGCAGTACTGTCTGGGTTTAGAGACTCCACAGAAGACCCGAGTGACGGACGAGAGTCGAGTTGGACCTTCCGGTCGGGAATCACGCTTTTTTGAAGGCAATTGGTTGGAGTCGAAATCGCAGACGCAAGATAAGCAGTAGGAACATTATTCTTTTATTTATTGTCTTACTTACATTATTGTCTTAATGATGTGGAAAGGCAAGGATAGGAGAGGTTGTGTGGATCGATACCTGCCACGTGGGCGAGTGGGTAACTCTGGTTAGTGTCCCTGGGGATTCCTTCTTAACCACGGTCAGGTTAAAAATAGTCCAGAACTTTCATTATGTGAAAATTCTGGAAAAATAGTCCCAACTACTAAAGGGAATTAAGAAGTAGGCCTACAGATTCTCCGCATGGCCTGAATGAGGCCCAAGGAGCTAGGCCGCCCTGGAATTAAACCCTTAGAAGTAGTATGACCTGTACAATTTTGTGCCTTTCGTTGTCTGGTCTAGGGGGTAGTACATATGCCAAGCGTGATTGGCTTGGTTTAAGCCATTTCAGGGGAGGTGTCGCCTTTCATTGTCTGGTCCAGGGGTAATACACACGGCAAGCTTGATCAACTTGACGGAGCCGGCTCGAGGAGGGTGTCTAATGTAAAGGCTCGAAACACCCGAAGATCCGAGAGTGCATTACTGATGATGTGTCCTGGCACATGATAATGAGAGGTTTCGATTTTCCTATACAAGCAGCTGGCTTAGGAGCTCAGACTTTAAATTCTGCAGACTAACCTTTGCCAGCTAAACATATAGATCCACCAGCCCTACACTTAAACCTAATCCTAAAGTCCAAAAGGGGCATACACCCCCATAAATAGGCAAATTCCAAGAGGGGTAGTCACCCCCATAAACCCTAGGCAACTTCCAAGGGGGGCATACACCCCCACAAACCCTAGGCATTCCCCGATTAACTTTTGATATTCTGAGAGGGGTAGGATTCAACAAGGGCAAGTGTGGGACCTGGTTAATGAAGGCGTGGGCCAGATCAAAGTGGCAGGGTGATGTGAAACAGAATCTCAAGTGGGGAGATCAGAAATCACAAGAGGGCTTTTTAGCCCACTGCCCGCATAATTTCAACCTAACCTATCAGTGACACGCTCTTCATTCTCCCGGCCCCAGAAAGGCCAATAAGAAAACCCAGATATTTTATTTCACCTATCGGGTGTTAAAAAATTCATAGTTAAAAGAATGGAGAGGTTCACCAATTAGCAGCTAATGTACCTTTAAGGGCTGAGGTGAGCCGGTCTCCTAGCAACAGCCAGGTTTGCAGTAGGTGGACAATTAGGTTTTAGTATCACATTAGTTAAAAGAGGCCCTGCGGGGGGAAGAAGGTGAGGGATGTTTTAACTGGATAGCAGTACTGTCTGGGTTTAGAGACTCCACAGAAGACCCGAGTGACGGACGAGAGTCGAGTTGGACCTTCCGGTCGGGAATCACGCTTTTTTGAAGGCAATTGGTTGGAGTCGAAATCGCAGACGCAAGATAAGCAGTAGGAACATTATTCTTTTATTTATTGTCTTACTTACATTATTGTCTTAATGATGTGGAAAGGCAAGGATAGGAGAGGTTGTGTGGATCGATACCTGCCACGTGGGCGAGTGGGTAACTCTGGTTAGTGTCCCTGGGGATTCCTTCTTAACCACGGTCAGGTTAAAAATAGTCCAGAACTTTCATTATGTGAAAATTCTGGAAAAATAGTCCCAACTACTAAAGGGAATTAAGAAGTAGGCCTACAGATTCTCCGCATGGCCTGAATGAGGCCCAAGGAGCTAGGCCGCCCTGGAATTAAACCCTTAGAAGTAGTATGACCTGTACAATTTTGTGCCTTTCGTTGTCTGGTCTAGGGGGTAGTACATATGCCAAGCGTGATTGGCTTGGTTTAAGCCATTTCAGGGGAGGTGTCGCCTTTCATTGTCTGGTCCAGGGGTAATACACACGGCAAGCTTGATCAACTTGACGGAGCCGGCTCGAGGAGGGTGTCTAATGTAAAGGCTCGAAACACCCGAAGATCCGAGAGTGCATTACTGATGATGTGTCCTGGCACATGATAATGAGAGGTTTCGATTTTCCTATACAAGCAGCTGGCTTAGGAGCTCAGACTTTAAATTCTGCAGACTAACCTTTGCCAGCTAAACATATAGATCCACCAGCCCTACACTTAAACCTAATCCTAAAGTCCAAAAGGGGCATACACCCCCATAAATAGGCAAATTCCAAGAGGGGTAGTCACCCCCATAAACCCTAGGCAACTTCCAAGGGGGGCATACACCCCCACAAACCCTAGGCATTCCCCGATTAACTTTTGATATTCTGAGAGGGGTAGGATTCAACAAGGGCAAGTGTGGGACCTGGTTAATGAAGGCGTGGGCCAGATCAAAGTGGCAGGGTGATGTGAAACAGAATCTCAAGTGGGGAGATCAGAAATCACAAGAGGGCTTTTTAGCCCACTGCCCGCATAATTTCAACCTAACCTATCAGTGACACGCTCTTCATTCTCCCGGCCCCAGAAAGGCCAATAAGAAAACCCAGATATTTTATTTCACCTATCGGGTGTTAAAAAATTCATAGTTAAAAGAATGGAGAGGTTCACCAATTAGCAGCTAATGTACCTTTAAGGGCTGAGGTGAGCCGGTCTCCTAGCAACAGCCAGGTTTGCAGTAGGTGGACAATTAGGTTTTAGTATCACATTAGTTAAAAGAGGCCCTGCGGGGGGAAGAAGGTGAGGGATGTTTTAACTGGATAGCAGTACTGTCTGGGTTTAGAGACTCCACAGAAGACCCGAGTGACGGACGAGAGTCGAGTTGGACCTTCCGGTCGGGAATCACGCTTTTTTGAAGGCAATTGGTTGGAGTCGAAATCGCAGACGCAAGATAAGCAGTAGGAACATTATTCTTTTATTTATTGTCTTACTTACATTATTGTCTTAATGATGTGGAAAGGCAAGGATAGGAGAGGTTGTGTGGATCGATACCTGCCACGTGGGCGAGTGGGTAACTCTGGTTAGTGTCCCTGGGGATTCCTTCTTAACCACGGTCAGGTTAAAAATAGTCCAGAACTTTCATTATGTGAAAATTCTGGAAAAATAGTCCCAACTACTAAAGGGAATTAAGAAGTAGGCCTACAGATTCTCCGCATGGCCTGAATGAGGCCCAAGGAGCTAGGCCGCCCTGGAATTAAACCCTTAGAAGTAGTATGACCTGTACAATTTTGTGCCTTTCGTTGTCTGGTCTAGGGGGTAGTACATATGCCAAGCGTGATTGGCTTGGTTTAAGCCATTTCAGGGGAGGTGTCGCCTTTCATTGTCTGGTCCAGGGGTAATACACACGGCAAGCTTGATCAACTTGACGGAGCCGGCTCGAGGAGGGTGTCTAATGTAAAGGCTCGAAACACCCGAAGATCCGAGAGTGCATTACTGATGATGTGTCCTGGCACATGATAATGAGAGGTTTCGATTTTCCTATACAAGCAGCTGGCTTAGGAGCTCAGACTTTAAATTCTGCAGACTAACCTTTGCCAGCTAGACATATAGATCCACCAGCCCTACACTTAAACCTAATCCTAAAGTCCAAAAGGGGCATACACCCCCATAAATAGGCAAATTCCAAGAGGGGTAGTCACCCCCATAAACCCTAGGCAACTTCCAAGGGGGGCATACACCCCCACAAACCCTAGGCATTCCCCGATTAACTTTTGATATTCTGAGAGGGGTAGGATTCAACAAGGGCAAGTGTGGGACCTGGTTAATGAAGGCGTGGGCCAGATCAAAGTGGCAGGGTGATGTGAAACAGAATCTCAAGTGGGGAGATCAGAAATCACAAGAGGGCTTTTTAGCCCACTGCCCGCATAATTTCAACCTAACCTATCAGTGACACGCTCTTCATTCTCCCGGCCCCAGAAAGGCCAATAAGAAAACCCAGATATTTTATTTCACCTATCGGGTGTTAAAAAATTCATAGTTAAAAGAATGGAGAGGTTCACCAATTAGCAGCTAATGTACCTTTAAGGGCTGAGGTGAGCCGGTCTCCTAGCAACAGCCAGGTTTGCAGTAGGTGGACAATTAGGTTTTAGTATCACATTAGTTAAAAGAGGCCCTGCGGGGGGAAGAAGGTGAGGGATGTTTTAACTGGATAGCAGTACTGTCTGGGTTTAGAGACTCCACAGAAGACCCGAGTGACGGACGAGAGTCGAGTTGGACCTTCCGGTCGGGAATCACGCTTTTTTGAAGGCAATTGGTTGGAGTCGAAATCGCAGACGCAAGATAAGCAGTAGGAACATTATTCTTTTATTTATTGTCTTACTTACATTATTGTCTTAATGATGTGGAAAGGCAAGGATAGGAGAGGTTGTGTGGATCGATACCTGCCACGTGGGCGAGTGGGTAACTCTGGTTAGTGTCCCTGGGGATTCCTTCTTAACCACGGTCAGGTTAAAAATAGTCCAGAACTTTCATTATGTGAAAATTCTGGAAAAATAGTCCCAACTACTAAAGGGAATTAAGAAGTAGGCCTACAGATTCTCCGCATGGCCTGAATGAGGCCCAAGGAGCTAGGCCGCCCTGGAATTAAACCCTTAGAAGTAGTATGACCTGTACAATTTTGTGCCTTTCGTTGTCTGGTCTAGGGGGTAGTACATATGCCAAGCGTGATTGGCTTGGTTTAAGCCATTTCAGGGGAGGTGTCGCCTTTCATTGTCTGGTCCAGGGGTAATACACACGGCAAGCTTGATCAACTTGACGGAGCCGGCTCGAGGAGGGTGTCTAATGTAAAGGCTCGAAACACCCGAAGATCCGAGAGTGCATTACTGATGATGTGTCCTGGCACATGATAATGAGAGGTTTCGATTTTCCTATACAAGCAGCTGGCTTAGGAGCTCAGACTTTAAATTCTGCAGACTAACCTTTGCCAGCTAGACATATAGATCCACCAGCCCTACACTTAAACCTAATCCTAAAGTCCAAAAGGGGCATACACCCCCATAAATAGGCAAATTCCAAGAGGGGTAGTCACCCCCATAAACCCTAGGCAACTTCCAAGGGGGGCATACACCCCCACAAACCCTAGGCATTCCCCGATTAACTTTTGATATTCTGAGAGGGGTAGGATTCAACAAGGGCAAGTGTGGGACCTGGTTAATGAAGGCGTGGGCCAGATCAAAGTGGCAGGGTGATGTGAAACAGAATCTCAAGTGGGGAGATCAGAAATCACAAGAGGGCTTTTTAGCCCACTGCCCGCATAATTTCAACCTAACCTATCAGTGACACGCTCTTCATTCTCCCGGCCCCAGAAAGGCCAATAAGAAAACCCAGATATTTTATTTCACCTATCGGGTGTTAAAAAATTCATAGTTAAAAGAATGGAGAGGTTCACCAATTAGCAGCTAATGTACCTTTAAGGGCTGAGGTGAGCCGGTCTCCTAGCAACAGCCAGGTTTGCAGTAGGTGGACAATTAGGTTTTAGTATCACATTAGTTAAAAGAGGCCCTGCGGGGGGAAGAAGGTGAGGGATGTTTTAACTGGATAGCAGTACTGTCTGGGTTTAGAGACTCCACAGAAGACCCGAGTGACGGACGAGAGTCGAGTTGGACCTTCCGGTCGGGAATCACGCTTTTTTGAAGGCAATTGGTTGGAGTCGAAATCGCAGACGCAAGATAAGCAGTAGGAACATTATTCTTTTATTTATTGTCTTACTTACATTATTGTCTTAATGATGTGGAAAGGCAAGGATAGGAGAGGTTGTGTGGATCGATACCTGCCACGTGGGCGAGTGGGTAACTCTGGTTAGTGTCCCTGGGGATTCCTTCTTAACCACGGTCAGGTTAAAAATAGTCCAGAACTTTCATTATGTGAAAATTCTGGAAAAATAGTCCCAACTACTAAAGGGAATTAAGAAGTAGGCCTACAGATTCTCCGCATGGCCTGAATGAGGCCCAAGGAGCTAGGCCGCCCTGGAATTAAACCCTTAGAAGTAGTATGACCTGTACAATTTTGTGCCTTTCGTTGTCTGGTCTAGGGGGTAGTACATATGCCAAGCGTGATTGGCTTGGTTTAAGCCATTTCAGGGGAGGTGTCGCCTTTCATTGTCTGGTCCAGGGGTAATACACACGGCAAGCTTGATCAACTTGACGGAGCCGGCTCGAGGAGGGTGTCTAATGTAAAGGCTCGAAACACCCGAAGATCCGAGAGTGCATTACTGATGATGTGTCCTGGCACATGATAATGAGAGGTTTCGATTTTCCTATACAAGCAGCTGGCTTAGGAGCTCAGACTTTAAATTCTGCAGACTAACCTTTGCCAGCTAGACATATAGATCCACCAGCCCTACACTTAAACCTAATCCTAAAGTCCAAAAGGGGCATACACCCCCATAAATAGGCAAATTCCAAGAGGGGTAGTCACCCCCATAAACCCTAGGCAACTTCCAAGGGGGGCATACACCCCCACAAACCCTAGGCATTCCCCGATTAACTTTTGATATTCTGAGAGGAGTAGGATTCAACAAGGGCAAGTGTGGGACCTGGTTAATGAAGGCGTGGGCCAGATCAAAGTGGCAGGGTGATGTGAAACAGAATCTCAAGTGGGGAGATCAGAAATCACAAGAGGGCTTTTTAGCCCACTGCCCGCATAATTTCAACCTAACCTATCAGTGACACGCTCTTCATTCTCCCGGCCCCAGAAAGGCCAATAAGAAAACCCAGATATTTTATTTCACCTATCGGGTGTTAAAAAATTCATAGTTAAAAGAATGGAGAGGTTCACCAATTAGCAGCTAATATACCTTTAAGGGCTGAGGTGAGCCGGTCTCCTAGCAACAGCCAGGTTTGCAGTAGGTGGACAATTAGGTTTTAGTATCACATTAGTTAAAAGAGGCCCTGCGGGGGGAAGAAGGTGAGGGATGTTTTAACTGGATAGCAGTACTGTCTGGGTTTAGAGACTCCACAGAAGACCCGAGTGACGGACGAGAGTCGAGTTGGACCTTCCGGTCGGGAATCACGCTTTTTTGAAGGCAATTGGTTGGAGTCGAAATCGCAGACGCAAGATAAGCAGTAGGAACATTATTCTTTTATTTATTGTCTTACTTACATTATTGTCTTAATGATGTGGAAAGGCAAGGATAGGAGAGGTTGTGTGGATCGATACCTGCCACGTGGGCGAGTGGGTAACTCTGGTTAGTGTCCCTGGGGATTCCTTCTTAACCACGGTCAGGTTAAAAATAGTCCAGAACTTTCATTATGTGAAAATTCTGGAAAAATAGTCCCAACTACTAAAGGGAATTAAGAAGTAGGCCTACAGATTCTCCGCATGGCCTGAATGAGGCCCAAGGAGCTAGGCCGCCCTGGAATTAAACCCTTAGAAGTAGTATGACCTGTACAATTTTGTGCCTTTCGTTGTCTGGTCTAGGGGGTAGTACATATGCCAAGCGTGATTGGCTTGGTTTAAGCCATTTCAGGGGAGGTGTCGCCTTTCATTGTCTGGTCCAGGGGTAATACACACGGCAAGCTTGATCAACTTGACGGAGCCGGCTCGAGGAGGGTGTCTAATGTAAAGGCTCGAAACACCCGAAGATCCGAGAGTGCATTACTGATGATGTGTCCTGGCACATGATAATGAGAGGTTTCGATTTTCCTATACAAGCAGCTGGCTTAGGAGCTCAGACTTTAAATTCTGCAGACTAACCTTTGCCAGCTAAACATATAGATCCACCAGCCCTACACTTAAACCTAATCCTAAAGTCCAAAAGGGGCATACACCCCCATAAATAGGCAAATTCCAAGAGGGGTAGTCACCCCCATAAACCCTAGGCAACTTCCAAGGGGGGCATACACCCCCACAAACCCTAGGCATTCCCCGATTAACTTTTGATATTCTGAGAGGGGTAGGATTCAACAAGGGCAAGTGTGGGACCTGGTTAATGAAGGCGTGGGCCAGATCAAAGTGGCAGGGTGATGTGAAACAGAATCTCAAGTGGGGAGATCAGAAATCACAAGAGGGCTTTTTAGCCCACTGCCCGCATAATTTCAACCTAACCTATCAGTGACACGCTCTTCATTCTCCCGGCCCCAGAAAGGCCAATAAGAAAACCCAGATATTTTATTTCACCTATCGGGTGTTAAAAAATTCATAGTTAAAAGAATGGAGAGGTTCACCAATTAGCAGCTAATGTACCTTTAAGGGCTGAGGTGAGCCGGTCTCCTAGCAACAGCCAGGTTTGCAGTAGGTGGACAATTAGGTTTTAGTATCACATTAGTTAAAAGAGGCCCTGCGGGGGGAAGAAGGTGAGGGATGTTTTAACTGGATAGCAGTACTGTCTGGGTTTAGAGACTCCACAGAAGACCCGAGTGACGGACGAGAGTCGAGTTGGACCTTCCGGTCGGGAATCACGCTTTTTTGAAGGCAATTGGTTGGAGTCGAAATCGCAGACGCAAGATAAGCAGTAGGAACATTATTCTTTTATTTATTGTCTTACTTACATTATTGTCTTAATGATGTGGAAAGGCAAGGATAGGAGAGGTTGTGTGGATCGATACCTGCCACGTGGGCGAGTGGGTAACTCTGGTTAGTGTCCCTGGGGATTCCTTCTTAACCACGGTCAGGTTAAAAATAGTCCAGAACTTTCATTATGTGAAAATTCTGGAAAAATAGTCCCAACTACTAAAGGGAATTAAGAAGTAGGCCTACAGATTCTCCGCATGGCCTGAATGAGGCCCAAGGAGCTAGGCCGCCCTGGAATTAAACCCTTAGAAGTAGTATGACCTGTACAATTTTGTGCCTTTCGTTGTCTGGTCTAGGGGGTAGTACATATGCCAAGCGTGATTGGCTTGGTTTAAGCCATTTCAGGGGAGGTGTCGCCTTTCATTGTCTGGTCCAGGGGTAATACACACGGCAAGCTTGATCAACTTGACGGAGCCGGCTCGAGGAGGGTGTCTAATGTAAAGGCTCGAAACACCCGAAGATCCGAGAGTGCATTACTGATGATGTGTCCTGGCACATGATAATGAGAGGTTTCGATTTTCCTATACAAGCAGCTGGCTTAGGAGCTCAGACTTTAAATTCTGCAGACTAACCTTTGCCAGCTAAACATATAGATCCACCAGCCCTACACTTAAACCTAATCCTAAAGTCCAAAAGGGGCATACACCCCCATAAATAGGCAAATTCCAAGAGGGGTAGTCACCCCCATAAACCCTAGGCAACTTCCAAGGGGGGCATACACCCCCACAAACCCTAGGCATTCCCCGATTAACTTTTGATATTCTGAGAGGGGTAGGATTCAACAAGGGCAAGTGTGGGACCTGGTTAATGAAGGCGTGGGCCAGATCAAAGTGGCAGGGTGATGTGAAACAGAATCTCAAGTGGGGAGATCAGAAATCACAAGAGGGCTTTTTAGCCCACTGCCCGCATAATTTCAACCTAACCTATCAGTGACACGCTCTTCATTCTCCCGGCCCCAGAAAGGCCAATAAGAAAACCCAGATATTTTATTTCACCTATCGGGTGTTAAAAAATTCATAGTTAAAAGAATGGAGAGGTTCACCAATTAGCAGCTAATGTACCTTTAAGGGCTGAGGTGAGCCGGTCTCCTAGCAACAGCCAGGTTTGCAGTAGGTGGACAATTAGGTTTTAGTATCACATTAGTTAAAAGAGGCCCTGCGGGGGGAAGAAGGTGAGGGATGTTTTAACTGGATAGCAGTACTGTCTGGGTTTAGAGACTCCACAGAAGACCCGAGTGACGGACGAGAGTCGAGTTGGACCTTCCGGTCGGGAATCACGCTTTTTTGAAGGCAATTGGTTGGAGTCGAAATCGCAGACGCAAGATAAGCAGTAGGAACATTATTCTTTTATTTATTGTCTTACTTACATTATTGTCTTAATGATGTGGAAAGGCAAGGATAGGAGAGGTTGTGTGGATCGATACCTGCCACGTGGGCGAGTGGGTAACTCTGGTTAGTGTCCCTGGGGATTCCTTCTTAACCACGGTCAGGTTAAAAATAGTCCAGAACTTTCATTATGTGAAAATTCTGGAAAAATAGTCCCAACTACTAAAGGGAATTAAGAAGTAGGCCTACAGATTCTCCGCATGGCCTGAATGAGGCCCAAGGAGCTAGGCCGCCCTGGAATTAAACCCTTAGAAGTAGTATGACCTGTACAATTTTGTGCCTTTCGTTGTCTGGTCTAGGGGGTAGTACATATGCCAAGCGTGATTGGCTTGGTTTAAGCCATTTCAGGGGAGGTGTCGCCTTTCATTGTCTGGTCCAGGGGTAATACACACGGCAAGCTTGATCAACTTGACGGAGCCGGCTCGAGGAGGGTGTCTAATGTAAAGGCTCGAAACACCCGAAGATCCGAGAGTGCATTACTGATGATGTGTCCTGGCACATGATAATGAGAGGTTTCGATTTTCCTATACAAGCAGCTGGCTTAGGAGCTCAGACTTTAAATTCTGCAGACTAACCTTTGCCAGCTAAACATATAGATCCACCAGCCCTACACTTAAACCTAATCCTAAAGTCCAAAAGGGGCATACACCCCCATAAATAGGCAAATTCCAAGAGGGGTAGTCACCCCCATAAACCCTAGGCAACTTCCAAGGGGGGCATACACCCCCACAAACCCTAGGCATTCCCCGATTAACTTTTGATATTCTGAGAGGGGTAGGATTCAACAAGGGCAAGTGTGGGACCTGGTTAATGAAGGCGTGGGCCAGATCAAAGTGGCAGGGTGATGTGAAACAGAATCTCAAGTGGGGAGATCAGAAATCACAAGAGGGCTTTTTAGCCCACTGCCCGCATAATTTCAACCTAACCTATCAGTGACACGCTCTTCATTCTCCCGGCCCCAGAAAGGCCAATAAGAAAACCCAGATATTTTATTTCACCTATCGGGTGTTAAAAAATTCATAGTTAAAAGAATGGAGAGGTTCACCAATTAGCAGCTAATGTACCTTTAAGGGCTGAGGTGAGCCGGTCTCCTAGCAACAGCCAGGTTTGCAGTAGGTGGACAATTAGGTTTTAGTATCACATTAGTTAAAAGAGGCCCTGCGGGGGGAAGAAGGTGAGGGATGTTTTAACTGGATAGCAGTACTGTCTGGGTTTAGAGACTCCACAGAAGACCCGAGTGACGGACGAGAGTCGAGTTGGACCTTCCGGTCGGGAATCACGCTTTTTTGAAGGCAATTGGTTGGAGTCGAAATCGCAGACGCAAGATAAGCAGTAGGAACATTATTCTTTTATTTATTGTCTTACTTACATTATTGTCTTAATGATGTGGAAAGGCAAGGATAGGAGAGGTTGTGTGGATCGATACCTGCCACGTGGGCGAGTGGGTAACTCTGGTTAGTGTCCCTGGGGATTCCTTCTTAACCACGGTCAGGTTAAAAATAGTCCAGAACTTTCATTATGTGAAAATTCTGGAAAAATAGTCCCAACTACTAAAGGGAATTAAGAAGTAGGCCTACAGATTCTCCGCATGGCCTGAATGAGGCCCAAGGAGCTAGGCCGCCCTGGAATTAAACCCTTAGAAGTAGTATGACCTGTACAATTTTGTGCCTTTCGTTGTCTGGTCTAGGGGGTAGTACATATGCCAAGCGTGATTGGCTTGGTTTAAGCCATTTCAGGGGAGGTGTCGCCTTTCATTGTCTGGTCCAGGGGTAATACACACGGCAAGCTTGATCAACTTGACGGAGCCGGCTCGAGGAGGGTGTCTAATGTAAAGGCTCGAAACACCCGAAGATCCGAGAGTGCATTACTGATGATGTGTCCTGGCACATGATAATGAGAGGTTTCGATTTTCCTATACAAGCAGCTGGCTTAGGAGCTCAGACTTTAAATTCTGCAGACTAACCTTTGCCAGCTAAACATATAGATCCACCAGCCCTACACTTAAACCTAATCCTAAAGTCCAAAAGGGGCATACACCCCCATAAATAGGCAAATTCCAAGAGGGGTAGTCACCCCCATAAACCCTAGGCAACTTCCAAGGGGGGCATACACCCCCACAAACCCTAGGCATTCCCCGATTAACTTTTGATATTCTGAGAGGGGTAGGATTCAACAAGGGCAAGTGTGGGACCTGGTTAATGAAGGCGTGGGCCAGATCAAAGTGGCAGGGTGATGTGAAACAGAATCTCAAGTGGGGAGATCAGAAATCACAAGAGGGCTTTTTAGCCCACTGCCCGCATAATTTCAACCTAACCTATCAGTGACACGCTCTTCATTCTCCCGGCCCCAGAAAGGCCAATAAGAAAACCCAGATATTTTATTTCACCTATCGGGTGTTAAAAAATTCATAGTTAAAAGAATGGAGAGGTTCACCAATTAGCAGCTAATGTACCTTTAAGGGCTGAGGTGAGCCGGTCTCCTAGCAACAGCCAGGTTTGCAGTAGGTGGACAATTAGGTTTTAGTATCACATTAGTTAAAAGAGGCCCTGCGGGGGGAAGAAGGTGAGGGATGTTTTAACTGGATAGCAGTACTGTCTGGGTTTAGAGACTCCACAGAAGACCCGAGTGACGGACGAGAGTCGAGTTGGACCTTCCGGTCGGGAATCACGCTTTTTTGAAGGCAATTGGTTGGAGTCGAAATCGCAGACGCAAGATAAGCAGTAGGAACATTATTCTTTTATTTATTGTCTTACTTACATTATTGTCTTAATGATGTGGAAAGGCAAGGATAGGAGAGGTTGTGTGGATCGATACCTGCCACGTGGGCGAGTGGGTAACTCTGGTTAGTGTCCCTGGGGATTCCTTCTTAACCACGGTCAGGTTAAAAATAGTCCAGAACTTTCATTATGTGAAAATTCTGGAAAAATAGTCCCAACTACTAAAGGGAATTAAGAAGTAGGCCTACAGATTCTCCGCATGGCCTGAATGAGGCCCAAGGAGCTAGGCCGCCCTGGAATTAAACCCTTAGAAGTAGTATGACCTGTACAATTTTGTGCCTTTCGTTGTCTGGTCTAGGGGGTAGTACATATGCCAAGCGTGATTGGCTTGGTTTAAGCCATTTCAGGGGAGGTGTCGCCTTTCATTGTCTGGTCCAGGGGTAATACACACGGCAAGCTTGATCAACTTGACGGAGCCGGCTCGAGGAGGGTGTCTAATGTAAAGGCTCGAAACACCCGAAGATCCGAGAGTGCATTACTGATGATGTGTCCTGGCACATGATAATGAGAGGTTTCGATTTTCCTATACAAGCAGCTGGCTTAGGAGCTCAGACTTTAAATTCTGCAGACTAACCTTTGCCAGCTAAACATATAGATCCACCAGCCCTACACTTAAACCTAATCCTAAAGTCCAAAAGGGGCATACACCCCCATAAATAGGCAAATTCCAAGAGGGGTAGTCACCCCCATAAACCCTAGGCAACTTCCAAGGGGGGCATACACCCCCACAAACCCTAGGCATTCCCCGATTAACTTTTGATATTCTGAGAGGGGTAGGATTCAACAAGGGCAAGTGTGGGACCTGGTTAATGAAGGCGTGGGCCAGATCAAAGTGGCAGGGTGATGTGAAACAGAATCTCAAGTGGGGAGATCAGAAATCACAAGAGGGCTTTTTAGCCCACTGCCCGCATAATTTCAACCTAACCCTAACCCTAACCCTAACCCTAACCCTAACCCTAACCCTAACCCTAATGCGGACCCTAACCCTAACCCTAATGCGGACCCTAACCCTAACCCTAATGCGGACCCTAACCCTAGCCCTAGCCCTAGCCCTAGCCCTGGCCCTAGCCCTGGCCCTGGCCCTGGCCCTGGCCCTGGCCCTGGCCCTGGCCCTGGCCCTGGCCCTGGCCCTGGCCGTGGACAATACTCCCACTTTTTGGTGTCCTGCTGTAACTACAGATCTGCTGGGTACAACACTCACAACTGGTGGTGTCCTGCCGCAATGACGGTTCGGCCGTGGACAATACTTCCACCTGATGGTGTCCTGCCGCAACGACAGATCAAATGTGGATTACACTCCCACCTGGTGGTGTTTTTGCCATAACGACAGATCAGATGTGGACAACACTCTGACCTGGTGGTGTCCTGTCGCAATGTCAGTTCTGCTGTAGACCACACTCCGACCTGGTGGTGTTCTGCCATAATGAGATGCCCCCTGTGGACAACAGTCCCACCTACTGGTGTCCTGTTGCAATGCAAGATCAATTGTGGACAATACTTCCACCTGGTGGTGACCGGCCATAACGACAGGCTAGATGTGGACAATGTTCTCACCCAGTGGTGTCCTACCGCAATGATATATGCGCTGTGTAGAACATTTCCATCTGGTAGTGCCCTGCCACGATGTCAGTTTTGGTGTGGACAACACTCCCACCTGTTGGTGTCCTGCTGGAAGAACTGATCACTTGCAGACAACACTCCCACTTTGTGGTATCCTGCCGCAATGACAACCCGTCTATAGAGAACACTTCTTCTGCTGTAACAGCAGATCCACTGTGGACAACACTTCCACTGGTGCTGTCCTGCCTTAATGACAGGTCCAGTGTGGACATGACTCCCACCTGGTGGTGACCTGTCACAATGACAGTTCCGCTGTCCACAACACTCCGACCCGGTGGTGTTCTGCCATATTGAGATGCCCCCTGTGTACAACACTCCCAACTGCTGATGTCCTGTCACAACGACAGATAAGATGTGGACAATACTGCCGCCTGGTGGTGCCCTTCCATAACAACAGATCAGATGTGGACAACACTCCCTGCTAGTGCTGCCTTGCCGCAACGACAGTTCCACTGCGGACAACACTTCCATCTGGTGGTGTCCTGTCGCAATGACAGCTCCGGTGAGGTCAGCACTCCCACCTTGTGGTGTCCAGTCGCAATGACAGTTCCGCAACCTAAACCTAACCCTAACGCTAACCTGATCCCTAATCCGAATGCGATATCCTATGTCAGGAGGGGCCAGATTCAACAAAGGCAATTGCTGGACCTGGTTAATGAAGGCGTGGGCCAGTTCAAAGTGGCAGGGTCCCGTGAAACTGAATCTCAAGTGACGAGGTCAAAAAGCACAAGAGGGCTGATTAACCCACTGCCCACATAATCTCAACTTAACCTTAACCTTAACCTTAACTGTAATACGATGTGGACAACTCTCCCACCTGGTGATGTCCTGCCGTAATGACAGGTTAGATGTCGACAGCACTCCCACCTATTGGTCTCCTGTCACAATGACATTTCTACTGTAGATAATAGTTCCACCTCGTGGTGTCCTCCCACAATGGCAGGTCCTCTGTGGATAACAGTCCCAGCTGGTGCTGTTCTGCCGCAAAGTTAGATCAGATGTGGACAACACTCCCACCTGGTGGTGTCCTGCCGTAACAACACATTAGATGTGGGACAACACTCCCACCTGGTGGTGTTCTGCCACAATGACATGTGAGCTGTGTAAAACATTCCCACTTGGTGGCGTCCTGCCGCGATGGCAGTTTTGGTGCGGACAACACTCTCACCTGCTGGTGTCCTGACAGAGGAACTGGTCTCTTGCAGAAAAGACTCCCACCTTGTGGTGCCTTCTGGAAGGATAGTCTGGCTGTGTACAACACTTTGACCTTTTGGTGTCCTGCTGGAAGAACAAAGCCCTAGTAGACAACACCCCCACCTTGTGGTGTCCTGCCGCAACGACAGTTTGGCCGTGGACAATACTCCCACTTTTTGGTGTCCTGCTGTAACTACAGATCTGCTGGGTACAACACTCACAACTGGTGGTGTCCTGCCGCAATGACGGTTCGGCCGTGGACAATACTTCCACCTGATGGTGTCCTGCCGCAACGACAGATCAAATGTGGATGACACTCCCACCTGGTGGTGTTTTTGCCATAACGACAGATCAGATGTGGACAACACTCTGACCTGGTGGTGTCCTGTCGCAATGTCAGTTCTGCTGTAGACAACACTCCGACCTGGTGGTGTTCTGCCGTAATGAGATGCCCCCTGTGGACAACACTCCCACCTACTGGTGTCCTGTTGCAATGGCAGATCAATTGTGGACAATACTTCCACCTGGTGGTGACCGGCCATAACGACAGGCTAGATGTGGACAATGTTCTCACCCAGTGGTGTCCTACCGCAATGACATATGCGCTGTGTAGAACATTTCCATCTGGTAGTGCCCTGCCACGATGTCAGTTTTGGTGTGGACAACACTCCCACCTGTTGGTGTCCTGCTGGAAGAACTGATCACTTGCAGACAACACTCCCACTTTGTGGTATCCTGCCGCAATGACAACCCGTCTATAGAGAACACTTCTTCTGCTGTAACAGCAGATCCACTGTGGACAACACTTCCACTGGTGCTGTCCTGCCTTAATGACAGGTCCAGTGTGGACATGACTCCCACCTGGTGGTGACCTGTCACAATGACAGTTCCGCTGTCCACAACACTCCGACCCGGTGGTGTTCTGCCATATTGAGATGCCCCCTGTGTACAACACTCCCAACTGCTGATGTCCTGCCCCAACGACAGATAAGATGTGGACAATACTGCCGCCTGGTGGTGCCCTTCCATAACAACAGATCAGATGTGGACAACACTCCCTGCTAGTGCTGCCTTGCCGCAATGACAGTTCCACTGCGGACAACACTTCCATCTGGTGGTGTCCTGTCGCAATGACAGCTCCGGTGAGGTCAGCACTCCCACCTTGTGGTGTCCAGTCGCAATGACAGTTCTGCAACCTAAACCTAACCCTAACGCTAACCTGATCCCTAATCCGAATGCGATATCCTATGTCAGGAGGGGCCAGATTCAACAAAGGCAATTGCTGGACCTGGTTAATGAAGGCGTGGGCCAGTTCAAAGTGGCAGGGTCCCGTGAAACTGAATCTCAAGTGACGAGATCAAAAAGCTCAAGAGGGCTGATTAACCCACTGCCCACATAATCTCAACTTAACCTTAACCTTAAATGTAATACGATGTGGACAACTCTCCCACCTGGTGATGTCCTGCCGTAATGACAGGTTAGATGTCGACAGCACTCCCACCTATTGGTCTCCTGTCACAATGACATTTCTACTGTAGATAACAGTTCCACCTCGTGGTGTCCTTCCACAATGGCAGGTCCTCTGTGGATAACAGTCCCACCTGGTGCTGTTCTGCCGCAAAGTTAGATCAGATGTGGACAACACTCCCACCTGGTGGTGTCCTGCCGTAACAACACATTAGATGTGGGACAACACTCCCACCTGGTGGTGTTCTGCCACAATGACATGTGAGCTGTGTAAAACATTCCCACTTGGTGGCGTCCTGCCGCGATGGCAGTTTTGGTGCGGACAACACTCTCACCTGCTGGTGTCCTGACGGAGGAACTGGTCTCTTGCAGAAAACACTCCCACCTTGTGGTGCCTTCTGGAAGGATAGTCCGGCTGTGTACAACACTTTGACCTTTTGGTGTCCTGCTGGAAGAACAAAGCCCTAGTAGACAACACTCCCACCTTGTGGTGTCCTGCCGCAACGACAGTTTGGCCGTGGACAATACTCCCACTTTTTGGTGTCCTGCTGTAACTACAGATCTGCTGGGTACAACACTCACAACTGGTGGTGTCCTGCCGCAATGACGGTTCGGCCGTGGACAATACTTCCACCTGATGGTGTCCTGCCGCAACGACAGATCAAATGTGGATGACACTCCCACCTGGTGGTGTTTTTGCCATAACGACAGATCAGATGTGGACAACACTCTGACCTGGTGGTGTCCTGTCGCAATGTCAGTTCTGCTGTAGACCACACTCCGACCTGGTGGTGTTCTGCCGTAATGAGATGCCCCCTGTGGACAACACTCCCACCTACTGGTGTCCTGTTGCAATGGCAGATCAATTGTGGACAATACTTCCACCTGGTGGTGACCGGCCATAACGACAGGCTAGATGTGGACAATGTTCTCACCCAGTGGTGTCCTACCGCAATGACATATGCGCTGTGTAGAACATTTCCATCTGGTAGTGCCCTGCCACGATGTCAGTTTTGGTGTGGACAACACTCCCACCTGTTGGTGTCCTGCTGGAAGAACTGATCACTTGCAGACAACACTCCCACTTTGTGGTATCCTGCCGCAATGACAACCCGTCTATAGAGAACACTTCTTCTGCTGTAACAGCAGATCCACTGTGGACAACACTTCCACTGGTGCTGTCCTGCCTTAATGACAGGTCCAGTGTGGACATGACTCCCACCTGGTGGTGACCTGTCACAATGACAGTTCCGCTGTCCACAACACTCCGACCCGGTGGTGTTCTGCCATATTGAGATGCCCCCTGTGTACAACACTCCCAACTGCTGATGTCCTGCCCCAACGACAGATAAGATGTGGACAATACTGCCGCCTGGTGGTGCCCTTCCATAACAACAGATCAGATGTGGACAACACTCCCTGCTAGTGCTGCCTTGCCGCAATGACAGTTCCACTGCGGACAACACTTCCATCTGGTGGTGTCCTGTCGCAATGACAGCTCCGGTGAGGTCAGCACTCCCACCTTGTGGTGTCCAGTCGCAATGACAGTTCTGCAACCTAAACCTAACCCTAACGCTAACCTGATCCCTAATCCGAATGCGATATCCTATGTCAGGAGGGGCCAGATTCAACAAAGGCAATTGCTGGACCTGGTTAATGAAGGCGTGGGCCAGTTCAAAGTGGCAGGGTCCCGTGAAACTGAATCTCAAGTGACGAGATCAAAAAGCTCAAGAGGGCTGATTAACCCACTGCCCACATAATCTCAACTTAACCTTAACCTTAAATGTAATACGATGTGGACAACTCTCCCACCTGGTGATGTCCTGCCGTAATGACAGGTTAGATGTCGACAGCACTCCCACCTATTGGTCTCCTGTCACAATGACATTTCTACTGTAGATAACAGTTCCACCTCGTGGTGTCCTTCCACAATGGCAGGTCCTCTGTGGATAACAGTCCCACCTGGTGCTGTTCTGCCGCAAAGTTAGATCAGATGTGGACAACACTCCCACCTGGTGGTGTCCTGCCGTAACAACACATTAGATGTGGGACAACACTCCCACCTGGTGGTGTTCTGCCACAATGACATGTGAGCTGTGTAAAACATTCCCACTTGGTGGCGTCCTGCCGCGATGGCAGTTTTGGTGCGGACAACACTCTCACCTGCTGGTGTCCTGACGGAGGAACTGGTCTCTTGCAGAAAACACTCCCACCTTGTGGTGCCTTCTGGAAGGATAGTCCGGCTGTGTACAACACTTTGACCTTTTGGTGTCCTGCTGGAAGAACAAAGCCCTAGTAGACAACACTCCCACCTTGTGGTGTCCTGCCGCAACGACAGTTTGGCCGTGGACAATACTCCCACTTTTTGGTGTCCTGCTGTAACTACAGATCTGCTGGGTACAACACTCACAACTGGTGGTGTCCTGCCGCAATGACGGTTCGGCCGTGGACAATACTTCCACCTGATGGTGTCCTGCCGCAACGACAGATCAAATGTGGATGACACTCCCACCTGGTGGTGTTTTTGCCATAACGACAGATCAGATGTGGACAACACTCTGACCTGGTGGTGTCCTGTCGCAATGTCAGTTCTGCTGTAGACCACACTCCGACCTGGTGGTGTTCTGCCGTAATGAGATGCCCCCTGTGGACAACACTCCCACCTACTGGTGTCCTGTTGCAATGGCAGATCAATTGTGGACAATACTTCCACCTGGTGGTGACCGGCCATAACGACAGGCTAGATGTGGACAATGTTCTCACCCAGTGGTGTCCTACCGCAATGACATATGCGCTGTGTAGAACATTTCCATCTGGTAGTGCCCTGCCACGATGTCAGTTTTGGTGTGGACAACACTCCCACCTGTTGGTGTCCTGCTGGAAGAACTGATCACTTGCAGACAACACTCCCACTTTGTGGTATCCTGCCGCAATGACAACCCGTCTATAGAGAACACTTCTTCTGCTGTAACAGCAGATCCACTGTGGACAACACTTCCACTGGTGCTGTCCTGCCTTAATGACAGGTCCAGTGTGGACATGACTCCCACCTGGTGGTGACCTGTCACAATGACAGTTCCGCTGTCCACAACACTCCGACCCGGTGGTGTTCTGCCATATTGAGATGCCCCCTGTGTACAACACTCCCAACTGCTGATGTCCTGCCCCAACGACAGATAAGATGTGGACAATACTGCCGCCTGGTGGTGCCCTTCCATAACAACAGATCAGATGTGGACAACACTCCCTGCTAGTGCTGCCTTGCCGCAATGACAGTTCCACTGCGGACAACACTTCCATCTGGTGGTGTCCTGTCGCAATGACAGCTCCGGTGAGGTCAGCACTCCCACCTTGTGGTGTCCAGTCGCAATGACAGTTCTGCAACCTAAACCTAACCCTAACGCTAACCTGATCCCTAATCCGAATGCGATATCCTATGTCAGGAGGGGCCAGATTCAACAAAGGCAATTGCTGGACCTGGTTAATGAAGGCGTGGGCCAGTTCAAAGTGGCAGGGTCCCGTGAAACTGAATCTCAAGTGACGAGATCAAAAAGCTCAAGAGGGCTGATTAACCCACTGCCCACATAATCTCAACTTAACCTTAACCTTAAATGTAATACGATGTGGACAACTCTCCCACCTGGTGATGTCCTGCCGTAATGACAGGTTAGATGTCGACAGCACTCCCACCTATTGGTCTCCTGTCACAATGACATTTCTACTGTAGATAACAGTTCCACCTCGTGGTGTCCTTCCACAATGGCAGGTCCTCTGTGGATAACAGTCCCACCTGGTGCTGTTCTGCCGCAAAGTTAGATCAGATGTGGACAACACTCCCACCTGGTGGTGTCCTGCCGTAACAACACATTAGATGTGGGACAACACTCCCACCTGGTGGTGTTCTGCCACAATGACATGTGAGCTGTGTAAAACATTCCCACTTGGTGGCGTCCTGCCGCGATGGCAGTTTTGGTGCGGACAACACTCTCACCTGCTGGTGTCCTGACGGAGGAACTGGTCTCTTGCAGAAAACACTCCCACCTTGTGGTGCCTTCTGGAAGGATAGTCCGGCTGTGTACAACACTTTGACCTTTTGGTGTCCTGCTGGAAGAACAAAGCCCTAGTAGACAACACTCCCACCTTGTGGTGTCCTGCCGCAACGACAGTTTGGCCGTGGACAATACTCCCACTTTTTGGTGTCCTGCTGTAACTACAGATCTGCTGGGTACAACACTCACAACTGGTGGTGTCCTGCCGCAATGACGGTTCGGCCGTGGACAATACTTCCACCTGATGGTGTCCTGCCGCAACGACAGATCAAATGTGGATGACACTCCCACCTGGTGGTGTTTTTGCCATAACGACAGATCAGATGTGGACAACACTCTGACCTGGTGGTGTCCTGTCGCAATGTCAGTTCTGCTGTAGACCACACTCCGACCTGGTGGTGTTCTGCCGTAATGAGATGCCCCCTGTGGACAACACTCCCACCTACTGGTGTCCTGTTGCAATGGCAGATCAATTGTGGACAATACTTCCACCTGGTGGTGACCGGCCATAACGACAGGCTAGATGTGGACAATGTTCTCACCCAGTGGTGTCCTACCGCAATGACATATGCGCTGTGTAGAACATTTCCATCTGGTAGTGCCCTGCCAGGATGTCAGTTTTGGTGTGGACAACACTCCCACCTGTTGGTGTCCTGCTGGAAGAACTGATCACTTGCAGACAACACTCCCACTTTGTGGTATCCTGCCGCAATGACAACCCGTCTATAGAGAACACTTCTTCTGCTGTAACAGCAGATCCACTGTGGACAACACTTCCACTGGTGCTGTCCTGCCTTAATGACAGGTCCAGTGTGGACATGACTCCCACCTGGTGGTGACCTGTCACAATGACAGTTCCGCTGTCCACAACACTCCGACCCGGTGGTGTTCTGCCATATTGAGATGCCCCCTGTGTACAACACTCCCAACTGCTGATGTCCTGCCCCAACGACAGATAAGATGTGGACAATACTGCCGCCTGGTGGTGCCCTTCCATAACAACAGATCAGATGTGGACAACACTCCCTGCTAGTGCTGCCTTGCCGCAATGACAGTTCCACTGCGGACAACACTTCCATCTGGTGGTGTCCTGTCGCAATGACAGCTCCGGTGAGGTCAGCACTCCCACCTTGTGGTGTCCAGTCGCAATGACAGTTCTGCAACCTAAACCTAACCCTAACGCTAACCTGATCCCTAATCCGAATGCGATATCCTATGTCAGGAGGGGCCAGATTCAACAAAGGCAATTGCTGGACCTGGTTAATGAAGGCGTGGGCCAGTTCAAAGTGGCAGGGTCCCGTGAAACTGAATCTCAAGTGACGAGATCAAAAAGCTCAAGAGGGCTGATTAACCCACTGCCCACATAATCTCAACTTAACCTTAACCTTAAATGTAATACGATGTGGACAACTCTCCCACCTGGTGATGTCCTGCCGTAATGACAGGTTAGATGTCGACAGCACTCCCACCTATTGGTCTCCTGTCACAATGACATTTCTACTGTAGATAACAGTTCCACCTCGTGGTGTCCTTCCACAATGGCAGGTCCTCTGTGGATAACAGTCCCACCTGGTGCTGTTCTGCCGCAAAGTTAGATCAGATGTGGACAACACTCCCACCTGGTGGTGTCCTGCCGTAACAACACATTAGATGTGGGACAACACTCCCACCTGGTGGTGTTCTGCCACAATGACATGTGAGCTGTGTAAAACATTCCCACTTGGTGGCGTCCTGCCGCGATGGCAGTTTTGGTGCGGACAACACTCTCACCTGCTGGTGTCCTGACGGAGGAACTGGTCTCTTGCAGAAAACACTCCCACCTTGTGGTGCCTTCTGGAAGGATAGTCCGGCTGTGTACAACACTTTGACCTTTTGGTGTCCTGCTGGAAGAACAAAGCCCTAGTAGACAACACTCCCACCTTGTGGTGTCCTGCCGCAACGACAGTTTGGCCGTGGACAATACTCCCACTTTTTGGTGTCCTGCTGTAACTACAGATCTGCTGGGTACAACACTCACAACTGGTGGTGTCCTGCCGCAATGACGGTTCGGCCGTGGACAATACTTCCACCTGATGGTGTCCTGCCGCAACGACAGATCAAATGTGGATGACACTCCCACCTGGTGGTGTTTTTGCCATAACGACAGATCAGATGTGGACAACACTCTGACCTGGTGGTGTCCTGTCGCAATGTCAGTTCTGCTGTAGACCACACTCCGACCTGGTGGTGTTCTGCCGTAATGAGATGCCCCCTGTGGACAACACTCCCACCTACTGGTGTCCTGTTGCAATGGCAGATCAATTGTGGACAATACTTCCACCTGGTGGTGACCGGCCATAACGACAGGCTAGATGTGGACAATGTTCTCACCCAGTGGTGTCCTACCGCAATGACATATGCGCTGTGTAGAACATTTCCATCTGGTAGTGCCCTGCCACGATGTCAGTTTTGGTGTGGACAACACTCCCACCTGTTGGTGTCCTGCTGGAAGAACTGATCACTTGCAGACAACACTCCCACTTTGTGGTATCCTGCCGCAATGACAACCCGTCTATAGAGAACACTTCTTCTGCTGTAACAGCAGATCCACTGTGGACAACACTTCCACTGGTGCTGTCCTGCCTTAATGACAGGTCCAGTGTGGACATGACTCCCACCTGGTGGTGACCTGTCACAATGACAGTTCCGCTGTCCACAACACTCCGACCCGGTGGTGTTCTGCCATATTGAGATGCCCCCTGTGTACAACACTCCCAACTGCTGATGTCCTGCCCCAACGACAGATAAGATGTGGACAATACTGCCGCCTGGTGGTGCCCTTCCATAACAACAGATCAGATGTGGACAACACTCCCTGCTAGTGCTGCCTTGCCGCAATGACAGTTCCACTGCGGACAACACTTCCATCTGGTGGTGTCCTGTCGCAATGACAGCTCCGGTGAGGTCAGCACTCCCACCTTGTGGTGTCCAGTCGCAATGACAGTTCTGCAACCTAAACCTAACCCTAACGCTAACCTGATCCCTAATCCGAATGCGATATCCTATGTCAGGAGGGGCCAGATTCAACAAAGGCAATTGCTGGACCTGGTTAATGAAGGCGTGGGCCAGTTCAAAGTGGCAGGGTCCCGTGAAACTGAATCTCAAGTGACGAGATCAAAAAGCTCAAGAGGGCTGATTAACCCACTGCCCACATAATCTCAACTTAACCTTAACCTTAAATGTAATACGATGTGGACAACTCTCCCACCTGGTGATGTCCTGCCGTAATGACAGGTTAGATGTCGACAGCACTCCCACCTATTGGTCTCCTGTCACAATGACATTTCTACTGTAGATAATAGTTCCACCTCGTGGTGTCCTCCCACAATGGCAGGTCCTCTGTGGATAACAGTCCCACCTGGTGCTGTCCTGCCGCAAAGTTAGATCAGATGTGGACAACACTCCCACCTGGTGGTGTCCTGCCGTAACAACACATTAGATGTGGGACAACACTCCCACCTGGTGGTGTTCTGCCACAATGACATGTGAGCTGTGTAAAACATTCCCACTTGGTGGCGTCCTGCCGCGATGGCAGTTTTGGTGCGGACAACACTCTCACCTGCTGGTGTCCTGACGGAGGAACTGGTCTCTTGCAGAAAACACTCCCACCTTGTGGTGCCTTCTGGAAGGATAGTCCGGCTGTGTACAACACTTTGACCTTTTGGTGTCCTGCTGGAAGAACAAAGCCCTAGTAGACAACACTCCCACCTTGTGGTGTCCTGCCGCAACGACAGTTTGGCCGTGGACAATACTCCCACTTTTTGGTGTCCTGCTGTAACTACAGATCTGCTGGGTACAACACTCACAACTGGTGGTGTCCTGCCGCAATGACGGTTCGGCCGTGGACAATACTTCCACCTGATGGTGTCCTGCCGCAACGACAGATCAAATGTGGATGACACTCCCACCTGGTGGTGTTTTTGCCATAACGACAGATCAGATGTGGACAACACTCTGACCTGGTGGTGTCCTGTCGCAATGTCAGTTCTGCTGTAGACCACACTCCGACCTGGTGGTGTTCTGCCGTAATGAGATGCCCCCTGTGGACAACACTCCCACCTACTGGTGTCCTGTTGCAATGGCAGATCAATTGTGGACAATACTTCCACCTGGTGGTGACCGGCCATAACGACAGGCTAGATGTGGACAATGTTCTCACCCAGTGGTGTCCTACCGCAATGACATATGCGCTGTGTAGAACATTTCCATCTGGTAGTGCCCTGCCATGATGTCAGTTTTGGTGTGGACAACACTCCCACCTGTTGGTGTCCTGCTGGAAGAACTGATCACTTGCAGACAACACTCCCACTTTGTGGTATCCTGCCGCAATGACAACCCGTCTATAGAGAACACTTCTTCTGCTGTAACAGCAGATCCACTGTGGACAACACTTCCACTGGTGCTGTCCTGCCTTAATGACAGGTCCAGTGTGGACATGACTCCCACCTGGTGGTGACCTGTCACAATGACAGTTCCGCTGTCCACAACACTCCGACCCGGTGGTGTTCTGCCATATTGAGATGCCCCCTGTGTACAACACTCCCAACTGCTGATGTCCTGCCCCAACGACAGATAAGATGTGGACAATACTGCCGCCTGGTGGTGCCCTTCCATAACAACAGATCAGATGTGGACAACACTCCCTGCTAGTGCTGCCTTGCCGCAATGACAGTTCCACTGCGGACAACACTTCCATCTGGTGGTGTCCTGTCGCAATGACAGCTCCGGTGAGGTCAGCACTCCCACCTTGTGGTGTCCAGTCGCAATGACAGTTCTGCAACCTAAACCTAACCCTAACGCTAACCTGATCCCTAATCCGAATGCGATATCCTATGTCAGGAGGGGCCAGATTCAACAAAGGCAATTGCTGGACCTGGTTAATGAAGGCGTGGGCCAGTTCAAAGTGGCAGGGTCCCGTGAAACTGAATCTCAAGTGACGAGATCAAAAAGCTCAAGAGGGCTGATTAACCCACTGCCCACATAATCTCAACTTAACCTTAACCTTAAATGTAATACGATGTGGACAACTCTCCCACCTGGTGATGTCCTGCCGTAATGACAGGTTAGATGTCGACAGCACTCCCACCTATTGGTCTCCTGTCACAATGACATTTCTACTGTAGATAATAGTTCCACCTCGTGGTGTCCTCCCACAATGGCAGGTCCTCTGTGGATAACAGACCCTAACCCTAACCCTAACCCTAACCCTAACACACCCCTATTAAACCTTGCTAAACCCCCACAAACTGGATATCCTATGTCAAGGGGAATAAGATTCAACAAAGGCAAGTATTGGACCTGGTTAATGAAAGCGTGGGCTAGATCAAAGTGGCAGGGTCACGTGAAACGGAATCTCAAGTGAGGAGATCAAAAATCACAAGTGGGCTTTTTAGCCCACTGCCCGCATAATTTCAACCTAACCCTAACCCTACCCCTAACCCAAACCCTAATGCGAGGGCCCTAACCCTAAGCCTAAAGCACACCCCGATTAACCCCTACTAGGCTCCCACAAACCGGATCAAACATACACATCAACCAGCCCAGCACACAAACCTTATCCTAAAGTCCAAAAGGACACACTCCCCCACAAACCCTAGGCACTCCCCGATTAACTTTGGCTTTGGCCCCACAAACCCTAAACACACCCCTATTAAACCTTGCTAAACCCCCACAAACTGGATGTCCTATGTGAATGGGAACAAGATTCAACAAAGGCAAGTATTGGACCTGGTTAATGAAAGCGTGGGCCAGATCAAAGTGGGAGGGTCACGTGAAACTGAATCTCAAGTGACGAGATCAAAAAGCACAAGAGGGCTGATTCGCCCACTGCCCACATACGCTCAACCTAACCGTAATGTGATGTGGAGCACACTCCCAGCTGGTGGTGTCCTGTCGCAATGACAGTTGTGCTATTGATAATAGTCCCACCTGGTGGTGTCCTGCCGCAATGACAGTTCGTCCGTAGACAATACTCCCACCTGGTGGTGTCCTGTCATAACGACAGATCAGATGTGGACAATACTCCCACCTGGTGGTGTCCTGTCATAACGACAGATCAGATGTGTACAACACTCCCACCTGCTGGTGTCCTGCCGCCATGACAGATCAGATGTGGAGAATACTCCCACCTGGTGGTGTCCTGCCTCAATGACAGTTCGTCCGTAGACAATACTCCCACCTGGTGGTGTCCTGTCATAACGACAGATCAGATGTGTACAACACTCCCACCTGGTGGTGTCCTATCACAATGAAGGATTAGGTGAAGACAGAAATCCCACCTGGTGGTGACCTGTCAGTATGACAGTTTTGCAACAAAATCCTAACCCTTACCCTCATGCGAGCCTATCCGCCATAGCAGTTCATACATCACTGCTCAAAACTCGACAGCCTTACCTGTGACTGCCACATATATACATCCACCAGCTCAACACTCAAACCAAATCCTAAAGTGCAAAAGGGGCACACACCCCCACAAACCCTTGGCACTTCCTGACTAAAACTGGCTTCAGCCGCACAAACCCTGAGCACACCCCGATTAACTTTTGCTAGACCCCCACAAACCCGATGTCTTATGCCGAGAGGGGCAAGATTGAACAAAGGCAAGTGTTGGACCTGGTTAATGAGGGCGTGGGCCAGATCAAAGTGGCAGGGTCACGTGAAACTGAATCTCAAGTGACGAGATCAAAAAGCACAAGAGGGCTGATTCACCCACTGACCGCATAATCTCAACCTAACCCTAAACCTAATCACAAGGGGGCTAATTAGCCCACTGCCCGCATAATCGCTACCTAACCAAACATATACATCCACCAGCCCTACACTCAAACCTAATCCAATTGTCCAAAAGGGGCACACACCCCCACAAACCCTAGGCACTTCCAGATTAACCCTGGCTTCAGCCCCACAAACCCTAAGCACACCCCGATTAACCCTTGCTAAACCCCTACAAACCCGATATATACATCCAGCAGCCCAACACTCAAACCTAATCCTAAAGTCCAAAAGGGCACACACAGACACACACACACACACACACACACACACACACACACACACACACACACACACAAACCCTAGGCACTCCCCGATTAACCCTGGCTTGGGCCCTACAAGCCCTAAGCACACCCCGATTAACCCTTGCTAAACCCCCCACAAACTGGATATCGTCTGTCATGAGGGGCAAGATTCAACAAAGGCAAGTGCTGGACCTGGTTAATGAAGGCGTGGGCCAGGTCAAAGTGGCAGGGTCCCGTGAAACTGAATCTCAAGTGACGAGATCAAAAAGCACAAGAGGGCTGATTAACCCACTGCCCACATAATCTCAACTTAACCTTAACCTTAACCTTAACTGTAATACGATGTGGACAACTCTCCCACCTGGTGATGTCCTGCCGTAATGACAGGTTAGATGTCGACAGCACTCCCACCTATTGGTCTCCTGTCGCAATGACATTTCTACTGTAGATAATAGTTCCACCTCGTGGTGTCCTCCCACAATGGCAGGTCCTCTGTGGATAACAGTCCCACCTGGTGCTGTTCTGCCGCAAAGATAGATCAGATGTGGACAACACTCCCACCTGGTGGTGTCCTGCCGTAACAACACATTAGATGTGGGACAACACTCCCACCTGGTGGTGTTCTGCCACAATGACATGTGAGCTGTGTATAACATTCCCACTTGGTGGTGTCCTGCCGCGATGGCAGTTTTGGTGCGGACAATACTCTCACCTGCTGGTGTCCTGACGGAGGAACTGGTCTCTTGCAGAAAACACTCCCACCTTGTGGTGCCTTCTGGAATGATAGTCTGGCTGTGTACAACACTTTGACCTGTTGGTGTCCTGCTGCAAGAACAAAGCCCTAGTAGACAACACTCCCACCTTGTGGTGTCCTGCCGCAATGACAGTTTGGCCGTGGACAATACTCCCACTTGTTGGTGTCCTGCTGTAACTACAGATCTGCTGGGTACAACACTCACAACTGGTGGTGTCCTGCCGCAATGACGGTTCGGCCGTGGACAATACTTCCACCTGATGGTGTCCTGCCGCAACGACAGATCAAATGTGGATGACACTCCCACCTGGTGGTGTTTTTGCCATAACGACAGATCAGATGTGGACAACACTCCGACCTGGTGGTGTCCTGTCGCAATGTCAGTTCTGCTGTAGACAACACTCCGACCTGGTGGTGTTCTGCCATAATGAGATGCCCCCTGTGGACAACACTCCCACCTACTGGTGTCCTGTTGCAATGGCAGATCAATTGTGGACAATACTTCCACCTGGTGGTGACCTGCCATAACGACAGGCTAGATGCGGACAACGTTCTCACCCAGTGGTGTCCTACCGCAATGACATATGCACTGTGTAGAACATTTCCATCTGGTAGTGCCCTGCCACGATGTCAGTTTTGGTGTGGACAACACTCCCACCTGTTGGTGTCCTGCTGGAAGAACTGATCACTTGCAGACAACACTCCCACCTTGTGGTGCCTTCTGCAATGACAGTTTGGCTGTGTACAACACTTCCACCTGCAGGTGTCCTGCCGCAAGGACTGATCCCTTGTAGACAACACTCCCACTTTGTGGTATCCTGCTGCAATGACAACCCGTCTATAGAGAACACTTCTTCTGCTGTAACAGCAGATCCACTGAGGACAACACTTCCACTGGTGCTGTCCTGCCTTAATGACAGGTCCAGTGTGGACATGACTCCCACCTGGTGGTGATCTGTCACAATGACAGTTCCGCTGTCCACAACACTCCGATGCCCCCTGTGTACAACACTCCGAACTGCTGATGTCCTGCCACAATGACAGATAAGATGTGGACAATACTGCCACCTGGTGGTGCCCTTCCATAACAACAGATCAGATGTGGACAACACTCCCTGCTAGTGCTGCCTTGCCACAATGACAGTTCCACTGCGGACAACACTTCCATCTGGTGGTGTCCTGTCGCAATGACAGCTCCGGTGAGGTCAGTACTCCCACCTTGTGGTGTCCAGTCGCAATGACAGTTCCGCAACCTAAACCTAACCCTAACGCTAACCCGATCCCTAATCCGAATGCGATGTCCTATGTCAGGAGGGGCCAGATTCAACAAAGGCAATTGCTGGACCTGGTTAATGTGAAGGCGTGGGCCAGATCAAAGTGGCAGGGTCGCGTGAAACTGAATCTCAAGTGACGAGATCAAAAAGCACAAGAGGGCTGATTCGCCCACTGCCCGCATAATCTCAACCTAACCTTACAGTGACACGCTCTTCATGCTCCCAGCCCACGAAAGGGCAATAAGAAAGCCCAGATACACACAAGGCGATAGAGAACCAGTAAATTAAACCCCAGATGGGGACGACAGTCAAGTTAGTGCTAAACTCAGGGACAGCTCTGCAGAATGCCCAGTAAACACTCTCAATTTAACCCATGCAATCCCAGGTATACAGATGCCAGGTAATGATGTTTAAAAATAGCATTACCCTCAGAATTACGTGCCTTTCAATATCTGGTCCATGGGAAATGCACAAGCCAAATCTGATCAGCTTTGGCTGGGCCATCCCGGGGAGGACATCTAGTGATTAAAGGCCCGAAACACCTGATGATCCAAGGGTGCATTAATCACGATGTGTCCCAGTGCACACCCGGTTCGTTGAACCAAGTGGGGTCGGACCACGATAATGAAAGGTATCGACCAGATTAACCTGCATTCCCTATACAAGCCTAGCTGCCATAGCAGCCTAGACTTCAAACTCTGCAGCCTAACCCCTGCCAGCCAAACATGTACATCCACCAGCCCTACACTCAAACCTAATCCTAAAGTCCAAAAGGGGCACACAGCCCCACAAACCCTAAGCACACACCGATTAACCCTTGCTAAACCCCTAAACTGGATATCCTATGTCAAGGGGGGTAAGATTCAACAAAGGCAAGTGTTGGACCTGGTTAATGAAGGCGCGGGCCAGATCAAAGTGGCAGGGTTGCGTGAATCTGAATCTCAAGTGATGAGATCAAAAAGTACAAGAGGGCTGATTCGCCCACTGCCTGCATAATCTCAACCTAACCTTAACCCTAATGCAGTCATCACCAGTTAAATCTCTGCAGCCTAAGCTCTCCCAGCCAAACATTTACAGCCACCAGCCCAAAACTCAAACCTAGTCCTACAGTCCTGAAAGGGTACACACCCCCACAGAAGAGGGCTGATTCGCCCACTGCCCACATAATCTCAACCTAACCCTAACCCTAACCCTTGCTAAACCCCCACAAACCCGATATATCCATCCACCAGACCAACACTCAAACCTAATTCTAAAGTCCAAAAGGGACACACACCCCCACAAACCCTAGGCACTCCCTGATTAACCCTGGCTTTGGCCCCACAAACCCTAAACACACCCCTATTAAACCTTGCTAAACCCCCACAAACCGGATCTGGCATAACAGATCATATTTCAAACTCTGCAGCCTAACCCCTCCCAGCCAAACATATACCTCCACCAGCCCAGCACTCAAACCTAACCCTAAAGTCCAAAAGGGACACACACCCCCACAAACCCTAGGCACTTCCTGATTAACCCTGGCTTCAGCCCCACAAACCCTAAGTACACCCCTATTAACCCTTGCTAAACCCCTACAAACCCGATATATACATCCAGCAGCCCAACACTCAAACCTAATCCTAAAGTCCAAAAGGGCACACACAGACACACACACACACACACACACACACACACACACACACACACACACACACACACACACACACACACACACACACACACACACACACACACACACACACACACACACACAAACCCTAGGCACTCCCCGATTAACCCTGGCTTGGGCCCTACAAACACTAAATATAATGATTTTAAATATAATGATATTTAAAAATATTATTACCCTCAGAATTACATGCCTCTCATTATTGGTCCTTGGGAAAAATACAAGCAATGTCTGAGTCGGACACTGTTGAGCCGCTTCTGTAGGCTGTCTAGTGATTAAAGGCCCGAAACAGCCGACGATCGGAATGTTCACTACTGACGATGTGCCCCAGTGCACACCCGGTTCGCTGAACCAAGTGGTGTCGGACCACGATAATGAAAGGCATGGCCCAGATTAACCTGACTTCCCTGTACAAGCCTAGCCAGCATAGCAGCTCATACTTCAAACTCTGCAGCCTAACCTCGGCCAGCCAAACATGTAGATCCACCAGCCCTACATTCAAACCTAATCCTAAAGTCCAAAAGGGACACACACCCCCACAAACCCTAGGCAACTTCCAAAAGGGGCACAAACCCCCACAAACCCTAGGCAGTTACCGACCAGCCCCCTGCTTCGGCCCCACAAACTCTAAGCACACCCTGATTAACCCTTGCTAATCCAACACAAACCGGATATCCTATGTCGAGAGGGGCAAGATTCAACAAAGGCAAGTGTTGGACCTGGTTAATGAAGGCGTGGGCCAGATCAAAGTGGCAGGCTCGCGTGAAACGGAATCTCAAGTGAGGAGATCAAAAACCACAAGAGGGCTTTTAGCCCACTGCCCGCATAATTTCAACCTAACCCCGCACGGCCTGAACGAGGCCTAAAAAGCTAGGCTGCCCTGGAATTAAACCCTTAGAAATAGCAGGACCTGCACAATTACATGCCTTTCATTGTCTGGTCCAGGGGTAATACACACGCCAAGCTTGATCACCTTGGCGGGGCCGCCTCGGGGAGGGAATCTAATGTAAAGGCCCGAAACACCTGACGATCCGAGAGTGCATTACTGACGATGTGTCCCAGGGCACGATAATGAAAGGTATGGACCAGATTAACCTGACTTCCCCATTCAAGCTTAGCTGGCATAGCAGCTCATATCTCAAACTCTGCAGCCTAAACCCTCCCAACCAAACATAAACATCCACCAGCCCTACACACAAACCTAATCCTAAAGTCCAAAAGGAGCACACACCCCCACAAACCTTAGGCACATCACAGTTAGCCCGGACCTCAGCCCCACAAACCCTAAGCACACCCCGATTAACCCTTGCGAAACCCCCACAAACCCGATATACACATCCACCGGATATATACCCACCAGCCCGACACACAAACCTAATCCTAAAGTCCAAAAGGGGCACACAGCCCCACAAAATCTAAGCACACCCCGATTAACCCTTCCTAAACCCCGACAAACCGGATCCTGAATAACCCAGGCTTCAGCCCCACAAACCCTAATCACACCCTGATTAAGTCCAAAGGGGGCACACAGCCCCACAAAAACCTAAGCACACCCTGATTTACCCCTACTAGACTCCCACAAACCAGATCAAACATATACCTCCAACAGCCCTACACTCAAACCTAATCCTAAAGTCCAAAGAGGGCACACAGCCCCACAAAAACCTAAGCACACCCCGATTAACCCTTGCGAAACCCCCACAAACCCGATATACACATCCACCGGATATATACCCACCAGCTCGACACACAAACCTAATCCTAAAGTCCAAAAGGGGCACACAGCCCCACAAAATCTAAGCACACCCCGATTAACCCTTCCTAAACCCCCACAAACCGGATCACGAATAACCCTGGCTTCAGCCCCACAAACCCTAAGCACACCCCGATTAAGTCCAAAGGGGGCACACAGCCCCACAAAAACCTAAGCACACCCGGATTTACCCCTACTAGACTCCCACAAACCGAATCAAACATATACCTCCACCAGCCCTACAATCAAACCTAATCCTAAGGTCCAAAAGGGGCACACACCCCTACAAACCCTAGGCACTCCCCGATTAACCCTGGCTTTGGCCCCACAAACCCTAAATACACCCCTATTAAACCTTGCTAAACCCCCACAAACTGGATATCCTATGTCAAGGGGAACAAGATTCAACAAAAGCAAGTATTGGACCTGGTTAATGAAAGCGTGGGCCAGATCAAAGTGGCAGAGTCACGTGAAACTGAATCTCAAGTGGCAAGATCAAAAATCACAAGGGGGCTAATTAGCCCACTGCCCGCATAATCGCAACCTAACCCTAATGCGAGTCTGACACTGTTGGGCCTCTTCGGGGAGGCTGTCTAGTGATTGAACTCCCGAAACAGCTGACGTTCCAAAGGCGCATTACTGACGATGTGCCCCAGTGCACACCAGGTTCGCTGAACCAAGTGGTGTCGGACCACGATAATGAAAGGCATGGACCAGATTAACCTGACATCCCTATACAAGCCTAGCCGACATAGCAGCTCATACTTCAAACTCTGCAGCCTAACCCCTTCCAGCCAAACATAAACATCCACCAGCCCTACACACAAACCTAATCCGAAAGTCCAAAAGTGGCACACACCCCCACAAACCCTAGGCACTCCCCGATTAGCCCTGACTTCAGCCCCACAAAACCTAAGCACACGGCTATTAGGCCTTGCTAGACCCCCACAAACCGGATATCCTATGTCAAGGGGGGCAAGATTCAACAAAGGCAAGTGTTGGACCTGGTTAATGAAGGCGCGGGCCAGATCAACGTGGCAGGGTCGCGTGAAACTGAATCTCAACTGATGAGATCAAAAAGCACAAGAGGGCTGATTCGCCCACTGCCCGCATAATCTCAATCTAACCTTTCAGTGACACACTCTTCATTCTCCCGGCCCACGAAAGTCCAATAAGAAAGCCCATATACTCAGAAGGATTGAGAGAACCAGAAAATTGAACCCAAGATGGGACGACAGACAAGTCAGTGCAAAACTCAGGTGCAGTCCCGCTGAATGCCCAGTAAACACTGTCAATTTAACCCATGTAATCCCAGGCATACAGATGCCAGGTAATGATATTAAACAATATCAGTACCCTCAGATTTACATGCCTCTCATTATTGGTCACTGGGAAAAACACAAGCAGTGTCTGAGTCTGACACTGTTGGGCCTCTTCGGGGAGGCTGTCTAGTGATTGAACTCCCGAAACAGCTGACGATCCGAAGGTGCATTACAGACGATGTGCCCCAGTGCACACCCGGTTCGCTGAACCAAGTGTTGTCGGACCACGATAGTAAAAGGCATTGACCAGATTAACCTGACATCCCTATATAAGCCTAGCCGACATAGCAGCTCATACTTCAAACTCTGCAGCCTAACCTCTCCCAATCAAACATATACATCCACCAGCCCTACACTCAAACCTAATCCTAAGGTCCAAAAGGGGCACACACCCCTACAAACGCTAGGCACTTCCCGATTAACGCTGTCTTCAGCCCCACAAACCTAAGCACACCCCGATTAACCCTTGCTAACCCACAAACCGAATATATACCTCCACCAGCACAGCACTCAAACCTAATCCTAAAGTCCAAAAGGGACACGTACCCCCACAAACCCTAGGCACTCCCCGATTAACCTTGGCTTGGACCGCGCAAACCCTAAGCACACCCCTATTAAGACTTGCTAAACCCCCACAAACCGGAACTGACATAGCAGCTCATATTTCAAACTCTGCAGCCTAACCCCTCCCAGACAAACATATACATCCACCAGTCCTACACACAAACCTAATCCTAAAGTCCAAAAGGGGCACACAGCCCCACAAACCCTAAGCACACACCGATTAACCCTTGCTAAACCCCTAAACTGGATATCCTATGTCAAGGGGGGTAAGATTCAACAAAGGCAAGTGTTGGACCTGGTTAATGAAGGCGCGGGCCAGATCAAAGTGGCAGGGTTGCGTGAATCTGAATCTCAAGTGATGAGATCAAAAAGTACAAGAGGGCTGATTCGCCCACTGCCTGCATAATCTCAACCTAACCTTAACCCTAATGCAGTCATCACCAGTTAAATCTCTGCAGCCTAAGCTCTCCCAGCCAAACATTTACAGCCACCAGCCCAAAACTCAAACCTAGTCCTACAGTCCTGAAAGGGTACACACCCCCACAGAAGAGGGCTGATTCGCCCACTGCCCACATAATCTCAACCTAACCCTAACCCTAACCCTTGCTAAACCCCCACAAACCCGATATATCCATCCACCAGACCAACACTCAAACCTAATTCTAAAGTCCAAAAGGGACACACACCCCCACAAACCCTAGGCACTCCCTGATTAACCCTGGCTTTGGCCCCACAAACCCTAAACACACCCCTATTAAACCTTGCTAAACCCCCACAAACCGGATCTGGCATAACAGATCATATTTCAAACTCTGCAGCCTAACCCCTCCCAGCCAAACATATACCTCCACCAGCCCAGCACTCAAACCTAACCCTAAAGTCCAAAAGGGACACACACCCCCACAAACCCTAGGCACTCCCCGATTAACCCTGGCTTTGGCCCCACAAACCCTAAGCACACCCCAATTAACCCTTGCTAAAACCCACAAACCCGATATATACATCCACCAGCCCAACACTCAAACCTAACCCTAAAGTCCAAAAGGGGCACACACCCCCACAAACCCTAGGCACTCCCCGACTAGCCCTGGTTCCAGCCCCACAAGCCCTAAGCACACCCCGATTGACCCTTGCTAAACCCCCACACACCCGATATATACCTTCACCAGCCCAGCCCTCAAACCTAACCCTAAAGTCCAAAAGGGACACACACCCCCACAAACCCTAGGCACTCCCCGATTAACCCTGGCTTTGGCCCCACAAACCCTAAGCACACCCCTATTAAACCTTGCTAAACCCCCACAAACTGGACATCCCATGTCAAAAGGGGGGCAAGATTCAACAAAGGCAAGTGTTGGACCTGGTTAATGAAAGCGTGGGCCAGATCAAAGTGGCAGGGTCACGTGAAACTGAATCTCAAGTGACGAGATCAAAAATCACAAGGGGGCTGATTTGCCCACTGAATTTGGGCCGAAACCCTTCATCAGGAGTGAAGTAACATGGGATGGTCGAAGGGCGATAAGAAGTGGGGGGAGGGATAAAGTAGAGAGCTGGAAAGTGATAGGATGGAGGGAAATGGGCTAGGGGGAAGGTGGAGAATTATGGGAAATAGAGAAAGAAAGGTAGGGCTGGGGGGAGAGATTATAGTGAGGGGGAAAAAAGAGAGAGAAAGAGAACCAGACTAAAATAATAGATAGGGATGGGGGTAAGGGTGGAGGGCAGGGGTATCAACGGAGGTCAGTGAGTTGGATGTTCATGCCAGCAGAAAGCAGGCTACCTGGGCAGGAGATAAGGTATTGCTCCATCGACCTGTGTGCGGCCTCATCTTGACGGTAGTGGAGGCCATGGACAGACATGTTGGAGTGGGAGTGGTCTGTGGAATTGAAGTGTGTGGCCACAGGGAGATCCCGCCACTGCTGGAAGACTGAGCGCCGGTGTTCGGTGAAACGGTCTCCCAGTCTGCGGCGGGTCTCCCTAAATTATAAATGACCACATCGGGAGCACCGGATACAGTATATCACCCCAGTTGACTCGCAGGTGAAGTGGTGCCTCACCTGAAAGGACTGTCTGGGGGGTGGGATGGTAGTAAGGGAAGAGTGTTGTTCCCTGGTGGGGAGAGGGCCTGGGTTTATGGGGGTTTGCAAAAGGGTTGGAAATGTTAGGCTTAGGTGTAGGGCTGGGTATGGTTAGGGTTAGAAGGTTAGGTTGAGAGTATTCAGGCAGTGTTTATGGAGTGGCATGGTACTGGCCAGGGTTAATCGGGATGTGCCTAGGGTTTGTGGGGGTGTACGCCCCTTTTGGACTTCAGGATTAGGTTTGAGGGTTAGAGTTAGGGTTAGGATGCAAGTATGCGGGAAGTGGGCAAAATAACCCCCTAGTGTTTGTGGATCTCATGCTGGAGATGCAGTATCACTTCTCCCTGCCACTTTGTTTTTGGCCCACGTTGTCATCCTCTCGGTCCATGACTTGCCTTTATTGGGACCTTCCTCGCATTAGGGTCAGCTTGAGAGTATGTGGGCATTGGGTGAATCACATCTGAACTGTCGTTACGGCAGGACACCATCAAGTGGGAATATTATCCACAGCCAAATTGTCATTGCAACAGGACACCACCAGCTGGGAGTGTTGTCTACATGGGATCAGTCCTTGTGGCAGGACACCACCTGGTGGGAAGGTTATCCACAGTGGACCGGTGGAGTCTTGTGGAAAGCTGAATTGTCATTGTGACCATGCACCACCAGGTGGGAGTATTGTCCACAACCGATCTGTCATTGCGACAGGGCACCACCATGTTTACCTGTCATTGGGGTTAGGTTGAGATTATGAGGGCAGTGGGTGAATCAACCCTATTGTGCTTTTTGATCTCGTCACTTGAGATTCAGTTTCAGGCGACCCTGCCACTTGGAACTGGCCCACGCCTTCATTGACCAGGTCCAACACTTGCCTTTGTTGAATTTTGCCCTTCCTGACATAGAACATCGGGTTTGTGGGGGTTTAGCAAGGGTTAATCAAGGTTTGCCTTGGGTTTGTGGGGCTGAAGCCAGGGTTAATCGGGGAGTGCTTAGGGTTTATGGGGGTGTGTACCCCTTCAGGACTAGGTTTGAGTTTTGGGCTGGTGGCTGTTGTTTGGCTGGGAGAGCATAGGCTGCAGAGTTTTAACTGGTGATGACTGCATTAGGGTTAGGGTTAGGTTGAGATTATGCAGGCAGTGGGCGAATCAGCCCTCGTACTTTTTGATCTCGTCACTTGAGATTCAGTTTCACGCGACCCTGCCACTTTGAACTGGCCCACGCCTTCATTAACCAGGTCCAACACTTGCCTTTGTTGAATTTTGCCCCTCCTGATATAGGACTCCGTGTTTGTGGGGATTTTGCAAGGGTTAAACGGTGTGTGCTTTGGGTTTGTGGGGCTGAAGCCAGGGTTAATCGGGGAGTGCCTAGGGTTTGTGGGGGTGTGTACCCCTTCAGGACTTTAGGATCAGGTTTGAGTGTTGGGCTGGTGGATGTAAAGGTTTGGCTGGGAGAGGTGAGGCTGCAGAGTTTTGACTGGTGATGTCTGAGGTGCTATGGCGGATGGGCTAGTATAGTGAAGACAGGTTAATCTGGCCCATGCCTTTCATTATCGTAGTCCAACACCACTTGGTTCAACGAACCGGGTGTGCACTGGGACACATCATCAGTAATGCATCCTCGGATCGTCAGGTGTTACGGGCCATCAAACACCATACACCCTCCCCACGGTGGCCCAACGGCTCAGACACTGCTTCTGTTTTTCCCAGGGACCAAGATAATGAGAGGCATGTAATTCTGAGGATAATGATATTTTTAAAACATCATTACCTGGCATCTGTATGCCTGGGATTGCATGGGTTAAATGGACAGTGTGTGGCGACCCATTTCCTGGCGCATCTGAACCGACTCACAATTAGATAGCCTACGGGGGTTTGCGAGCACAGAGCTTTGGAGCCTCTGCGCCATGGGGGGGCGGTTGAGGGAGGCTTAAAAGTGAGGCTGAAGTTTTGGAATAAAGTTTTTTTTCTTCTACTGCAGTTACCGACTCCGTGTCGTAATTTTAGCGCTGCGTGTAGCACACCGCTACAAGTGTTCACTGTGCATTCAGCAGAACTGCACCTGAGTTTAGCACTGACTTGTTGCCTGTCGCCCCGTCTTGGGTTTAATTTACTGGTTCTCTCTCGCCTTCTGTGTATCTGGGCTTTCTTATTGGCACTTCGTGGACTGGGAGAATGAAGAGTGTGTCACTGTAAGGTTAGGTTGAGATTAAGCGGGCAGTGAGTGAATCAGCCCTCTTGAGCTTTTTGATCTCGTCACTTGAGATTCAGTTTCACGTGACCCTGCCACTTTGATCTGGCCCACGCTTTCATTAACCAGGTCCAACACTTGCCTTTGTTGAATCTTGCCACCCTTGACATAGGATATCCGGTTTGTGGGGGTTTAGCAAGGGTTAATCGGGGTGTGCTTAGGGATTGTGGGGCTGAAGCCAGGGCTAGTTGGGAAGTGCCTAGGGGTTGTGGGGGTGTGTGTCCCTTTTGGACTTTAGGATTAGGTTTGAGTGTTGGGCTGGTGGAGGTATATATCGGGTTTGTGGGGGGTTAGCAAGGGTTAATCAGGGTGTGCTTAGGGTTTGTGGGGCTGAAGCCAGGGCTAATTAGGAAGTGCCTAGGGCTTGTGGGGGTGTGTGCCCCTTTTGGACTTTAGGATTAGGTTTGAGTGTTGGGCTGGTGGATGTATATGTTTGGTTGGGAGAGGTTAGGCTGCAGAGTTTTGAGTATGAGCTGCTATGGCGGCTAGGCTTGTATAGGGAAGTCAGGTTAATCTGGCCCATGCCTTTCATTATCGTGGTCCGACACCACTTGGTTCAGCGAACCGGGTGTGCACTGGGGCACATCGTCAGTAATGCACCTTCAGATCGTCAGCTGCTTCGGGCCTTTAATCACTAGACAGCCTCCCCGAAGTGGCCCAACAGTGTCAGACTCAGACACTGCTTGTGTTTTTCCCAGGGACCAATAATGAGAGGCATGTAATTCTGAGGGTAATGATATTTTTAAATATCATTACCTGGCATCTGTATGCCTGGGATTACATGGGTTAAATTGACAGTGTTTACTGGGCATTCAGCGGAACTGCACCTGAGTTTAGCACTGACTTGTCTGTCGTCCCCATCTGAATCTCCCTTACTCTCAATGGAAAAAGCCTATCCACATCAACTCTATCTATCCCCCTCATAATTTTAAATACCTCTATCAAGTCCCCTCTCAACCTTCTATGCTCCAAAGAATAAAGACCTAACTTGTTCAACCTTTCCCTGTAACTTAGGTGAAGAAACCCAGGTAACATTCTAGTAAATCTTCTCTGTACTCTCTCTATTTTGTTGATATCTTTCCTATAATTTGGTGACCAGAACTGTACACAATACTCCAAATTCAGCCTTACCAATGCCTTGTACAATTTTAACATTACATCCCAAATCCTATACTCAATGCTCTGATTTATAAAGGCCAGCATACCAAAAGCTTTCTTCACCACCCTATCCACATGAGATTCCACCTTCAGGGAACTATGCACCATTATTCCTAGATCACTCTGTTCTACTGCATTCTTCAATGCTCTACCATTTACCATGTATGTCCTATTTGGATTATTCCTACCAAAATGTAGCACCTCACACTTATCAGCATTAAACTCCATCTGCCATTGTTCAACCCACTCTTCTAACTGGCTTAAATCTCTCTGCAAGCTTTGAAAACCTACTTCATTATCCACAACACCACACTAGTATCATCTGCATACTTACTAGTCCAATTTACCATCCCATCATCCAGATCATTAATGTAAATGACAAACAACAATGGACCCAGTACAGATCCCTGAGGCACACCACTAGTCACCAGCCTCCAAACTGACAAACAGTTATCCACCACAACTCTCTGGTATCTCCCATCCTGTCACTGTTGAATCCATTTTACTACTTCAATATTAATACCTAATGATACCTTCCTTCACTGTCTGAACAGCCCACTCAGCCAAACCATTTGAGGCTGGGTAGAAAGGGGCTATCCGAATGTGATGAATGCCATTTTGCTGCATGAACTCACTGAACAGCTCACTGGTGAACATTGGGCCATTATCAGTGACCAGAGTGTCAGGCAACCTGTGGACTGCAAACACTTGCCTGAGTTTGTCTATGGTTGAGGGGGCTAAGATGTTGCTCATGATGTGAGCTTCTATCCACTTGGAGTGCACATCTACTATTACAAGAAACATCTGCCCCATAAAAGGGCCAGCAAAATCCAAATGTAGCCTAGACCAGAGGTAGTCTGGCCACTCCCATGGGTGCAAAGGAGTTGGTGGTGGCATGTTCTGATTGGTCTGACATTGCGTGCATGATTTTACCTTGTTCTTCAGATCCTGATTCATTCTTGGCCACCAGATGTAGGATCTTGCAAGGCTTTTCATTCGAGACACCCCTGGATGAGTCTCATGAATTTCCTCCACAATTTGTGAATGGCCGGGGGGAGGCACGATGACCCAGAAAATACAACCATCCTGCAGACTCAGTTCTGTCTTGCGTTTGGTATAAGGCTTCAGTTCCTTTCCTTTCAAGACTCTGGGCCAACCTTGTAAAAGAAAAGTCTTGACTTGAGACAGGACTGGGTCCCTCTCTGTCCATTGCCTGATCTGGGTCACGTTTACAGGTGTCTCTGACAGCCTCTCCAATGAAAACACAGTCTCTGGAGGCACATATGTAGTAACAGGCATCTCAGGTAAAGGTAGTCGACAGTGCATCGTCGTTTGTATTATCCCCACCTGCTCTGTGAGCTACAGTTGGCCCTCCTTATCCGTGAGGGATTGGTTCCTGGACCCCTCGCGGATACCAAAAAACGCGATGCTCAAGTCCCTTATTTAACCTGGCTCAGTGTGGTGGACATTAGGACCCGGTGGTTGAGCTCTGAATCCTCAGTGTTTCTGTTCACGAAAATAATCACGATCACGATTGAAAATAAATTGGAAATAATAAAGTGATTGGAAAGAGGTGAAGTGCCATCGGTCATTGGAAAAGCATTAGGCTACAGTCAGTCAACGATGGAAACAATTTTAAAGGATAAAGTGAGCAAGGCCCTTCCCCGAGGAAAGCCTCAATTATTACTAAGCAATGCAGTGGTTTAATTATTGGGTTTTGGGTTTTTAATCCTCCACATCAACCAGGCACAGAAGGAGAGCGCGCTCGGATGTGGTCTGTCACTGGATCGAACTCAGCAACTTCCTGAGCCTGGTGCTGAAACATACGTTCTTAAGTGTTTTATATGCATAGAAAGGTAAAATATATACTATATATTAAGACAAACGTTTGACTGATGACAAATAATACCGGATGTACCTGTTCCGACTTACATAGTAAGAGGACTTATGATTTTTTTCGATCCCGATCCATGGTAACCTGCGCACATACTTCAGTATACTTTAAATCATCTCTAGGTTACTTATGATACCTAATAAAATGTAAATGCTGTGTAAACTAGTTGTTATACTGCACTGTTTAGGGAATAATGACAAGAAAAAAAGTCTGTAGATGCTTGAACAACAAGTGCTGGAAGAGCACTTCTGGGTTTTCTCGATTCGTGGTTGATTGAATTCGCGCATGCGGAACTTGTGGATAAGGAGAGCCGACTGTATAGTATACTGATAGGCTGACACTGTGAGAGCCCA
Source organism: Hypanus sabinus (assembly GCF_030144855.1). Classification (NCBI taxonomy): domain Eukaryota; kingdom Metazoa; phylum Chordata; class Chondrichthyes; order Myliobatiformes; family Dasyatidae; genus Hypanus; species Hypanus sabinus. The sequence goes on from NC_082706.1 coordinate 61,640, forward strand.
ACGCTGTATCCTGGCTGAGGCTAGCGGTGGGATGCATATGTTCTCACTAACAAGGCTCATCAGTGGTTTATGGTCTGTATAAATTGTGAATGCACGTCCATAGAGGTACTGATGAAAGTGTTTGACCACAAAAACAATGGCCAGACCTTCTTTGTCTAGCTGTGAATATCCCTTCTCAGCAGCCGTCAGGGTACAGGAAGCAAAACCAATAGGCTTCTCTGGCCAGTCCTCCATTACGTGTGAGAGAACTGCCCCGAATCCATAGGGCGAAGCGTCACATGAAAGGGTGATCTCCTTGTTTAGGTCATAGTGAACAATCAGCTTTGCTGAGTACAGGAGTTCTTTCACTTCCTTGAAAGCTTCCTTCTGCTCTTCACCCCACTGCCGCTTAGTGTCATTGTGAAACAGCTTATACAGTGCGGCCAAAACCTTTGAGAGGTCAGGAAGAAATTTGCCATAATAATTCACCATGCCCAAAAATGATCCAAGTTCAGTGACGCTCTTGGGGTTTAGGGTTTCCTTGATAGCTCTCACTTTGTCCTTCACTGGGCAAAGCCCCTCAGCTGTAATCTTGTGTCCTAGGTAGATAACACTCGGAGCCAGGAACACACATTTTCCACATTTCAATCACAGCCCTGTGTCTGAGAGCCTCTTCAGCACCTGTTCTAAGTTAACCCTAAGTTATCTGTGGCTCCTGTAATCAAAATATCATCAAGATACATTGCTTACATGCCAAAACCCCCTGCAGCAAAGAGTCCATTGTCCTTTGGAAAATGGTGGGGCTAGATGCCACTGCAAACACCAGGCGATTGTATTTGAATAATCCCTTGATACTCCTTTGAATCTTCGTCAAGCAGCAGCTGTTGGCCAGCTTTGTGAACAGCTTACCCCCTGATAGGGTCGCAAACAGGTCATTCACCTGTGGCAATGGGTACTCATCCAGCTTAGACCCGATTCACCGTAAGCATGCAGTCCCCACATATCCTCACCGTTTTATCTGCCTTCAAAACTGGAACAATAGGAGCCGCCCACCTTGAAAACTGGACAGGCTCAATAAAGTCCAGCCCCTGTAAATGTTCCAGCTCCTCTTCAATTTTGCCTTTCATGGCATAGGGCACTGACCTGGGCTTAAAAAAAAGTAGTGTAGCCTCAGGATCAACATGGAGTTTCATGGTCACGCCCTTCAGTGTGCCCAGCTTGTTCCTGAAAACGTCACTATACCACTGCAGAATGTCCACCATCGTGTGTGCATACTTAATTTCATGCTAGTTGAGCCGGATTTTGCGAAGCCAATTGCGGCCCAAAAGACTGGGCCCACTGCCCTTAGCTATCACCAGCCTGGCTTCAGCCTTCTGGCCCCCGGCTGAAATATCCACATATAACACCCCTAAATGAGGTATGGGCTGCCCTGTATAGGTCCTGAGTTTGAGCTTTGATGGTCTGATGGGAGGCAGGTTGGATCCCCAACTCCTCCTGTAGGTCTCCTCACTAATGACCGATGCAGTAGCCCCTGAATCAATCTCAAACTTAATGTCCTTTCTCCTGACAGTAACTGTGGCATAATATGTTTCAGGTGGTTCCTCATCCGTTTCCACCCCAAACATGTTGTAGGCACACGCTGCCTCCTCGTCTGCTTTTTCTAGGTGGTGTGTGGCTGCCTGAGCCTGTTGAGCTTTCTCCTGCCCAGGCTTAACCTTACCCTTTAAACTCCTGCATTTTTTAGTTCAGGAGGGTTCAGAGAAGATTCACTAGAATGATTCCAGGAATGAGAGGGTTAACATATGAGGAATGTTTGATCGCTCTTGGACTGTACTCCTTGGAGTTTAGAAGAATGAAGGGGGGACCTCATAGAAACATTTTGAATGTTGAAAGGCATGGACAGAGTGGATGTGGCAAAGTTGTTTCCCCATGGTGGGGGAGTCTAGTATGAGGGGGCATGACTTAAGGATTGAAGGGTGCCCATTCAGAACGGAGATGTGAAGAAATTTTTTTAGCCAGAGGGTGGTGAATCTGTGGTGAACGGGCAGCAGTGGAGGTCAAGTCATTGGGTGTATTTAAGGCAGAGATTGATAGGTATCTGAGTAGCCAGGGCATCAAAGGTTATGGCGAGAAGCTGGGCGAGGGGGATTAAATGGGAGAATGGATCAGCTCATGATAAAATAGCGGAGCAGACTCGATGGGCTGAATGGCCGACTTCTGCTCCTTTGTCTTATGGTCTTTTTAGCCAAATGTCCCTTTTTGCTGCAAGTATGGCAGACAGTATCTTTGAATTTGTAAACATTTGCATAGTGCGTCCCTCCACACCGAAAACATTCCACCAGCTTTGCCTGTTTACCAGTCTCCCCCCCCCCCGACTTAGTGCACTGCCGCCAACTACGACCCCCCCCCCCCCCGCCCCCATGTCCTTTCTGGCTATCCTTAGCATTATTAACAGCCATCTCCATGCCTTGGGCAATCTCTAAGGCTTTCCTGAAAGTCAACGGTGGGGTTTTCCCCAACAAGCGGAGTTGTACGGCGTTATTATTAATGCCGCATATTAATCTATCATGCAGCAAATCATCTAACATGGCTCCGAAATCACAATGCTCCGACAGCTACCAAAGCTCGGCCACAAAATTAGCCACAGACTGACCTGACTGTGAAACTTGAACCGTTGGACTATCACCGAAGGTTTCGGATTGTGGTGGTTCCCCATGAGCTTAACCAGTTCGTCATATGTAATTTCTCCTGGTTTCCACGGCGTGACTAAGTTCCTTATCAGCTTGTAAGTCTTTGCCCCCCACACACTCAGGAGGATAGAGCACTTCTTAACTTCCTCAGTAATTACATTAGCATAGAAAAAGTGTCCCAACCTTTCTTCATACTCCAGCCAGTCCTTGGTTCACTCCAGAAATTTATCAAAAGTCCCGAACGCAAGGCTCCTCGTTCATGCACAGCTCATATTCGAAACGTGCCAACACCGTCCACAAAACCATTTCACCTCGTCACCAAAAATATATGGTATCTTCTAATTACAAAAGGGTCACTTGACAATTTTATGGCCAAAAGAACATCTTTATCTGGGACGACAAATGATATTTACAATACAGAAGCTTTCAGATACCTTGTGTGGCATGGGTGGTGGAACTATATACAATGCACACCGGAAATAAAACCCTGCTGACCCCGGAACCAGCCTTTTGTTACCAACAGCTTCCCCATTAGTATTAACTTACTTTTAATAATACTCACATTACAACACTTATCCCCCATTACTACCTCTCCAGTATGAAGTACCACTTAAGCGCCTTTTAAATGTAGGGCCCTCAGTACCAGTAATTGTGATGTTAACTGCGAGGCTAACAAAATGGCTTCTCTGTAATGTTATTTAATGTTGTAATGGGTTTCTGTGTCCGGAATGTTTGGGTTATGACTGCAGATAAGGGGGAAACTAATCAATGGAGAATCATTATGCTATCTTGTATGTGTAAGCTGAGTGGGAGTTCATGGTCTTTTTTGGGAGGCGAGCGAGGAGTACAGATGTGTGAGAAGCGGACAGCGGTTTCAGGGTGGCAGATACTCGGAAGGCTCGGAAGGTCGTTGTGGATGGAACCGGAGGCGTGAGCTCCAACGTATTAAAATATTATGTGCACAAACTGATAAACTTACCGGTTTGGCGCGTAGTGAAGGCGACCTAGCAAATTGTCAGGATGGAGCTCCCAGAACTGGACACCATCTATTCCAGCAGACTCAGGAGGAAAGCAATCAGCATAACCAGAGACACCACACACCCCGGCCACCCCCTGCTTAACCTGCTGCCGTCCAGCAAAAGGTTCAGCACACTAAAACAGAACAAATAGACTGAGGAACAGCTTCTACCCCAGAACTGTGGCCTCCATCACACCACTCCCACAGAGCAATGACTGAAACTGTGAACACATGCACACACAGGGACTCAAATACTTGCACAAATGGCACTTTGTGCATTACTATGATATTCTGGTGCTGCTGCAACTTATTTTCTGCTACTTATCTATTTAACACTGTTTTTTTAACTGTCTTGTTTTTAATCTACCACTTTATTTAATTGCCTGAGAGGAAGCTAAACAGAGTTTCATTATACCTATGTATAATGACAATAAAGATCATCCAATTCAATTCAGGTTATCTGTTTCTATTAACCCATCACTAAGAAATAACTATAAAGTTGCAATTATTTACTTGCCTTTGGTGTATTGTCTGATATTTGTATTGCGAGCGTGTGCTGCGGGGGGGGGGGTGCATAACACCGTATTTACACCGAAGTATTACACTATTAGCGGGGCGATAGTGGTTCACCCTAGGCGAACGGGGTTAAATTGGGGGCACGGATGCTACATAACATTAATAATTGCTTTCGATTCCATTACCTCTTCAGTCAATTATGTTTGTGTAAATCAGAATTCCTCAGATCCCAGTTAAGACTCCCTCTAACCTTAAACACCTGCTGTTTGATTTTTATGACTTTTTTCTATACGTACCACGAAGAAGAAATATTCTATCTATCCTATCCATGCCTCTATCAGCCACCCTTCTTCGCTCAAGGAAAAACACAGGCTCCCTATCCAATCTCTCCCCATAAGTGGCAATCCAGACTTCATTCTTAATAAATGAGAGAATATTTGCCCATGCTGGAAATCCAAGCAACACACATAAAACACTGAAGAAACTCAGCAGGCCAAGCAGCATGTATGGAACGGAGTACAGTCGACGTTTTGGGCCGAAACCCTTCGATACGTCTACTGTACTCTTTTCTATAGATGCTGCCTGGGGTGCTGAGCTCCTCCAGCATTTTGTGTTTGATCCTTTTTATAAATCCAGATTAGAGAGTAGCTGGAGTCCGGAACGCGCTGCTGTGGAAGCAGAGACTCACAACATTTAAGAAGTATCTGTACGGGTGTTTGAATAACCAAGGAACAGTGTGCTTTGAACCTAATGCAGATGAATCGATGGGTGCAGGTAGGTTGAACTGTCCAGTCCACTTGTTGATACACAGTTGTTGGCTGGCTATCCATCCCATAGGATGATGATGGTTCCTTTCAGTCAGTTAGTGGGGTTTGATATGTGTGTCTTGGAGTGGCTGTACAGGCCATTCTTTGACAGGCACTGCTTGCCACATACTTGGCAGGTGAGACCTGGAGGGGCAGCAGGAGCAGAAGCTCTGTTGTAGTGCTTCCTGTGCCTTTCCTCTGTTGCCTCTGTGAGCTTGTTCTCAGCAGCGTCCACACAGTTGTTAACTATTAATGCAACCAATAGGAAGGAGGTATACATGTAGTTCTGAGTTGCAGGAAGTATGGGATACAGAGAGAGATGATGAGAGTTAATCTAAGGGAATTGGGGGTGCAGGAATTCACATTAAAAGGGTTGCTGGGCATGGGTGAGAGAGCACAGGCCATTAGGGTATTTTTCGCTTTCTTAAAAGGTACAGGGGTGTTTTATAGGGTATGATGGATAAAGAGGGATAGGGTACTATGATGTCCAAAGATGGGAGGATAAAGTGTAGGTTAGGGTATGTGTGTGTGTGCGATTGGATTTAGAATGTGAGTCTATCGCACACTCCAGAACAGGAGGTGGCGGTAATGCACCATTAAGATGTGTGCCAACAAGACGGGGAGAGAGAGAGAGAGAGAGAGAGAGGAGGAGGTATTGTGTGCAGCGTTAGCCAGCGATAACTTTCAACCGAAAGGCCGAACTGTAAGAGAGTCGGAGCTGATTGGACGGGACACCAGCGAGGCGGGATTTCCGCGCATCTCGGGTTACCGTGGAGATGCGGCAAAATGGCGGGCCTATCGGTGTTCGAGGATACTCCGATGCTGGCGATGATGAGATACAAGGCGCTTAAAAACGTGTTCAACAGGGACCCGAGTCCGCGAAAACTCTTCCTAGGGAACCGAGGTGGGGGTGGAAGAAGAATGGGGGAGGATAGGAGTGATGGGGGCAGGGTAAAGTGAAGGTGGAGGAAGTTGGGGTATGGAATTGATAGGATTGTTTAACTTGGAGTCGTAGAGTTTCACAGCGGGAAACAAGCCCTGAGGCCCAACAGGTTCATGTCAACTTGTGTCAATATTGTCAACTAAAGAATCGGTTTTGACTTCCTGTGACTTTGAAGACATTGGAGACCCAGAGAAAACAAACTATTGTTATTTTTTTTAAGTGTGGCTACTTGATCAATTGATCTATATTTTCCCATCGTTGCCCATTGGACAACACACTCAAAATGCTGGCAGAGCTCAGTGTTATGTATTTAATATTTCAGTAATATTTGAGTAACCTTGTAAACATATTGTTTGATTAAGCACTCTTGTTCCTTTAACTAATTCACTCTGGGTTATATGTATGAGTATATGAATTGCATATATCATCGCGCTACCAGGCGATACTAACGCGTCTTGCTTAAAGTAAACTCGAAGTTGGAACAGCATTGCGGACTCCCGTGCCTTCCTTTGAATTAGTTTATTCTTTTGAAGTTATTGTTTGAAGGTTTAATATTTGATGGTGATTGTAGTGATGACTTGTAGCAGACTGAAAAGCTTGAGCATGTAGCTATTAAGAAAGAGGATGTGCTGGAGCTTTTGGAAAGCATCAAGGTCACCGGGACGGATGAGATGTACCCCAGGCCTCTGTGGGAGGCGAGGGAGGAGATTGCTGAGCCTCTGGCAATGATCGTTGCATTATCAATGGGGACAGGAGAGGTCCCGGATGTTGTTCCTTTATTCAAGAAAGGGAGTAGAGATAGCCCAGGAAATTATAGACCAGTGAGTCTTACCTCAATGGTTGGTAAGTTAATGGAGAAGATCCTGATAGGCAGGATTTATGAAGGGGTATAATATTAGGAATAGTCAGCATGGCTTTGTCAAGGGCAGGTCGTGCCTTACGAGCCTGATTGAATTTTTTGAGGATGTGACAAAACACATTGATGAAAGAAGAGCAGTAGATGTAGTGTATATGGATTTCAGCAAGGCATTTGAAAAGGAACCCCATGCAAGGCTTATTGAGAAAGTAAGGAGGCATGAAATCCAAGGGGACATTGCTTTGTGGATCCGGAACTGACTTGCCCACAAAGGCAAAGAGTGGTTGTAGACGGGTCATATTCTGCATGGAGTAGAGTGCCTCAGGGATCTGTTCTGGGACCCTTCCTCTTTGTGATTTTTATAAATGACCTGGATGAGGAAGTGGAGGGATGGGTTAGTAAGTTTGCTGATGACACAAAGGTTGGAGGTGTTGTGGATAGTATGGAGGGCTGTCAGAGTTTACAGCGGAACATTGTTGGGATGCAAAACTGGGTTGAGAAGTGGCAGATGGAGTTCAACCCAGATAAGTGTGAAGTGGTTCATTTTGGTAGGTCAAATATGATAACAGAATATAGTATCAATGGTAGTGTAGAGGATCAGAGGGATCTTGGGGTCCGAGTCCATAGGATGCTCAAAGCGGCTGCGCAGGTTGACTCTGTGGTTAAGAAGGCATATGATGTATTAGCCTTTATCAATTGTGGAATTAAATTTAGGAGCCAAGAGGTAATGTTGCAGCTATATAGGACCCCATTTGGAGTACTGTGCTCAGTTCTGGTCACCTCACTACAGGAAGGATGTGGAAGCCATAGAAATGGTACAGAGGATATTTACAAGGATGTTGCCTGGATTGGGGAGTATGCCTTATGAGAATAGGTTGAGTTTCTCCTTGGAGCAACGGAGAATGAGGGGTGATCTGATAGAGTTGTATAAGACGATGAGAGGCATTGATCTTGTGGATAGTCAGAAGCTTTTTCCCAGGGCTGAAATGGTTGCCACAAGAGGACACAGGTTTAAGGTGCTGGAGAGTAGGAACAGAGGAGATGTCAGGGGTAAGTTTTTTACTCAGAGATGGTGAGTGCATGGAACGGGCTGCCAGCAACGGTGATGGAGGTGGATACGATAGGGTCTTTTAAGAGACTTTTAGATAGGTATATGGTGCTTAGAAAAATAGAGGGCTATAGTTAAGCTTAGTAATTTCTAAGGTAGGGACATGTTCGGCATAACTTTGTGAGCTGAAGGGCCTGTATTGTGCTGTAGGTTTTCTATGTTTCTAAAACATTCCACTGAGTATGTCAGTCAGCATCTTTGAGGGGAATAAAAAGTTCTTAAAGTGGCCCCACAATCTGTATCAGGTCGACACAGTATATTGCAGGGCGAATTTGGCAGTCATTGGTTATATCTGGTGTTCTCAGTGCAGCCTCCTCTACGTTGGTGAGACCCAACACAGATTGGGGTGGGGGGGGGCACTTCATCGAGTACCTTCATTCTGTTCAATGCAAAAAGGTAGGATCTTCCAGTGGTTACCCTTTGAAATTCAACTTCCCATTCCTATACTGGCATGATGAGGCCAAACACGGGCTGGACGAGCAACACTTCATATTCCGTCTGTGTAGCCTCCAGTTTAATGGCACAAACATCTATTCTGGTTACCCTTGCACCCCTTTTCACCTTCCCATCAGCTCTCTCTGGTACCCCTCCTCATTCCCTTCCTTTCATAGTCTGATATCTTCTCCTATTTTTTCTTCTTCAATGCTTTACCTCTTCCACCTACCATCTGCCAGTTTAATTCATCACTCCCTCCCTCTCTCACCCACCTATGCCCCCCTTCATTTGGTCTCTCCCACAGTTACCTTATTCTGGTTTTGCCTCTTGCCTTTCCAGTCCTGCTGAAGGGTCTCAGCCAGAAACATCACTGTTTATTCCTTCTATAGATTTTTTTCCCCAGGAGCACAGGAGAATAAGGGAAGATACAAAATTATGAGAGATTTAGATAAGGTAAATGCAATGATAGAGATCTAGAAGATCATAAGGCTAGCAGGAAGGAGCTTAAGGATGAAATTAGGAGATCCAGAAGGGGCCATGAGAAGGCCTTGGCAGACAGGATTAAGGAAAACCCCAAGGCATTCTACAAGTATGTGAAAAGCAAGAGGATAAGACGTGAGAGAATAGGACCAATCAAGTTTGACAGTGGAAAAGTGTGCATGGAACTGGCGGAGGCAACAGAGGTACTTAATGAACACTTTGCTTCAGTATTCACTACGGAAAAGGATCTTGGCAATTGTATGGATGCCTTACAACAGACTGAAAAGCTTGAGCATGTAGATATTAAGGAAGAAGATGTGCTGGAGCTTTTGGAAAGCATCAAGTTGGATAAGTCACCGGGACCGGACGGGGTGTACCCCAGGCTACTGTGGCAGACGAGGGAGAAGATTACTGAGCCTTTGGCAATGATCTTTGCATCATCAATGGGGATGGGGGAGGTTCCAGAGGATTGGAGGGTTATGGATGTTGTTCCCTTATTGAAAAAAGGGAGTGGAGATAGCCCAGAAAATTATAGACCAATGAGTCTTATTTCAGTGGTTGGTAAGTTGACGGAGAAGATACAGAGAGGCAGGATTTATGAACATTTGGAGAGGTATAATATGATAAGGAATAGTTAGCATGGCTTTGTCAAAGGCAGGTCGCACCTTAGAGTCTGATTGAATTTTTTGAGGATGTGACTAAACACATTGATGAAGGAAGAGCAGTAGATGTAGTGTATATGGATTTCAGCAAGGCATTTGATAAGGTACCCCATGCAAGGCATATTGAGAAAGTAAGGTGGCATAGGATCCAAGGAGATATTGCTTTGTAGATCCAGAACTGGCTTCCCATAGAAAGCAAAGAGAGATTGTAGATGGGTCATATTCTGCATGGAGGTCGGTGACCAGTGATGTGCCTCAGGGATCTGTTCTGGGACCCTTGCTCTTCGTGATTTTTATAAATGACCTGGACGAAGAAGTGGAGGGATATGTTAGTAAAATTGCTGTTGACACAAAGGTTAGGGGTATTGTGGATAGTGTGGAGGGCTGTCATAGATTACAGTGGCACGTCGATAGGATGCAAAACTGGGCTGAGAAGTGGCAGATGGAGTTCAACCCAGATAAGCGTGCGGTGGCTCATTTTGGTAGGTCAAATATGATGGCAGAATATCGTATTAATGGCAAGACTCTCGGCAGTGTGGAGGATCAGAGGGATCTTGGGATCTGAGTTCTTTAGACACTTAAAGCTGCTGTGCAGGTTGACCCTGTGGTTAAGAAGGGATATGGTGCAATGGCCTTCATCAACTGTGGGATTGAGTTTAAGAGCCGAGAGGTAATGTGGCAGCTACGTAGGACCCTGGTCAGAGCTCGCCTGGAGTACTGTGCTCAGTTCTGGTCGCCTCACTATAGGAAGGATGTGGGAACCATTGAAAGGGTGCAGAGGAAATTTACAAGCATGTTGCCTGGATTGGGAGCATACCTTATGAGAATAGGTTGAGTAAACTCGGCCTTTTCTTCTTGGAGCGATGGAGGATGAGAGGTGACCTGATAGAGGTGTACAAGATGATGAGAAGCATTGATCGTGTGGACAGTCAGAGGCTTTTTCCTAGGGCAGAAATGGCTAGCATGAGAGGGCACAGTTTTAAGGTGCTTGGAAGTAGGTACAGTGGAGATGTCAGAGGTACGTTTTTTACACAGTGGTGAGTGTGTACAATAGGCTGCCGGCAATGGTGGTGGAGGCAGATATGATAGGGTCTTTTACGAGACTCCTAAATAGGTACATGGAGCTTAGAAAAATAGGGGGCTATGGGTCACCCTAGGTAATTTCTAAGGTAAGGACATGTTTGGCACAGCTTTGTGGGCCGAAGGGCCTGTATTGTGCTATGTTTCTATATTTCTAAAAGGTCATAGGTTAAGTGAAAGAAGAAATATTTAAGGAGAACTTGCAGTTGATCTTCTGGTGGATATAGGCTTGATTGCAATATTTATAAGAAGTTTGGATAAGTAAATAGACAGGAGGGGTATGGAGGCTGTAGTCGAGGTGTGGGTCAATGGGACTAGACAGGATAACTGTTCAGCACAGACAAGATGGGCCAAAGGGCTCGTTTCTGCACGGTTGTGCTAAACAGAGACTGGCAGCTGAGCACTCAGATCATGGTCTTAAATTTTAGAATTATTCGTGGAGAGGGTATTACTTTGGAAAGAAATTGGAATAGAGTTCCAAATGGTTTGAGCTGCTTGAAAGCATGTCCACCAAATGGTGGGGCTATAGACACCAAGAGATACAAGAAATTAGAACAAGTAGAAAAGAGAGTCTGGAAAGTAGAGCTAGAATTTTCAGAAGGCTGTTAGATGCTTCTAGAACTGGAGAGGTGAGAAGGTGAGGGCACAATGGGATAAGTACAAGGGAACATTTTCAGTGTCTGTACGGGGTTACTGGACGATAGCCTGCATCCGATGTAAGTCAACAAGGATGGTAAAGAGGTTTAGAACATAGAACAGTATGGCACTGGAATAGGCTTTTCAGCCCACAATGTTGTGCCAAACCAGCTAAAAAGAAAATCAAAAACACCCAAACACTAATCTCTCATAATTGTCAATATCTCTCACATCCATGTATCCATCTAAATGTATTTTAAAAGCTTGTAATGTATCTGCCTCTTCCACCATACTAGGCAGCTCATTCTGGGCATTCTCCACTCTCTGAGTAAAAACCTTAGCCCTCACATCCCCTTTGAATCTACCTCTTCTCACCTTCAGTGTACACCTTCTGGTATTAGATATTTCAACCATGGGAAACAGTTACTCCCAGTCTACTCTATCTATGCCTCTCATAATCTTATGAACCTTTGTCTGATCTCCCCTTAGCCTCTGTTGCTTCAGAGAAAACAATTCAAGTTTATTCACCCTCTTGTGACAGCACATGCTGTCTAACCTGGCAGAATCCTGGTAAAAGCAAGGATGTTATGTTGAGATTTTATAAAGCACTGGTGAGGCTTCACGGAATATTGAGAGCAGTTTTGGGCCCCTTAGCTGAAACGGGAGAGGGTTCAAAGTAGGTTCATGAAAATGATTCCAGAATTGAATGGCTAGTTATATGAAGAGCTTTAGATGGCTCTGGGCCTGTATTCACTAGAATTCAGAAGAATGGGGGTTGACGTAATTGAAACCTATCAAATGGTGAAAAGCCTTGATAGAATAGATGTGGAGAGGATGTTTGCTATGTTGGGAGAGTCTAAGACCAGAGGATACAGCCTCGAAATACAGGGTGTCCTTTTTGAATGGAGATGAGGAGGAACTTCTTTCGTCAGAGATTGGTGAATTTGTGGAATTCTTTGCCACAGGCAGCTGTGGAGGCCAGGTGTTTATATTTAAAGCAGGTTGATAGATTCTTGACTGGCTGGTGCATGAAAGCATATGGGGAGAAGGCAGGAGATTGGGTCGAAGAGGAGAATTGGATCAGCCATGATGAAATGTGAGAGCAGACACGATGGGCTAAATGGCCTAGTTCTGCTCCTAAATCTTATGGTCTTATTGTTTAAACCTCTTCTGCACCCTCTGCAAAGCCTCAAAATCCTTCCAATAGTGGGGCGACCAGAAATGTATGCAATACTCCAGAAGTGGCTTAACCAGAGTTTTATAAAGTTGCAACATAACCTCTTGACTTTTGAACTCAGTGCCTTAAGAAGGTATTCCATAAGCCTTCTTAGCTGCCCTACTGACCTGTGTAGCCACTTTCAAGGAGCTATGATCTTGGATTTCAAGAGCTCTCTGTTCAGCAACACTGTTAAGGACCTTGCCCTAACAGTATACCGTCTCCTTGCATTTGGCCTATCAAGGTGCAAAACATTACACTTATCTGAGTTAATTTCCATCTGCCATTTCTCTGCCCATATCTGCAAATGATTTGTATTGCGCTGTATTCTTTGCCAGACTTCTACCTTATTCACAACTCCAACAATCTTCCTGTCATCTGCATAACATGTCTTACAGACACTGCTGAAGTCTGAAAATAAGAAGCTAATTATTTAGGAAGAACAAGACATTTTTTTAAAGATTGATTTTCAGAAAATGGAACCAATGTGGCCAAAAGTAAGGTGAAGTTTAGGATGAATACACCAAGGTCTTTTACAAAATGAAGTTATTGGTGTTTTCAGAATTCTATGAGGATGATGGACAGCCTACAGTACTGCACGTGGTGAAAAAGGTTCAACGCCGCATCATCAATGATCCAACATTAAATCATGAATATCTACCTGAGCTAGGGCTCTCAGAATTCAACAGGGCAGTTACTGCTTTATTACTAGGCAAAGGCTGCACTGCTATTGTGGAAAGGAGGGTGAGTTCTTCATTTCAGTTCCTGTTTTAACAGGTTTTTCAATAATTGATATGACTGTTAAATTGCCAACTCAAAGTTCAAAGTAAATTTATTATCTAAGTATATATGCGTCACCAAATACTACCTTGAAGTTCATTTTCTTGCAGGCATTCACAATAGAACAAGGGAATATGATCAAATCAATGAAAAACTACACACAAAGACTAACAAGCAACCAATGTGAAAAAAGATGACAAATTACGCAAATATAAAAAAATACTAATACTCAAAAATAAATAAGTAAACAAATAATACTGAGAATATTAAGTTCTGGAATCCTTGAAAGTGAGTCTATAGGTTGTGTACAGTGGTACTTTCAGTGTTGTGGTGAGTGAAGCTATCCCCTCTGGTTCAACAGCCTGATGGTTGAAAGGTAATAACTGTAACTGAACTTAGTGGTTCAGGACCTAAATCTTCAGTACCACCTACCTGATTGTAGTAGTGAGAAGAGAGCAGGGCCTGGATGATGGGGATCCTTGATAATGGATGCTGCTTTCTTGTAGCAGTGCTCTTTATAGATGTGTTTCTGGTTGGGGAAGATCAGATAATTTTGTGGGTCCACACTCGTCTAAGAGTGTCTTAATGAAGTCTTTGACAATGTGATGTATTCATTCTGGTCCTTTGAAGAGTCCTCTAACCCTAACACTAATTCTTTGGATGTATTGTCTGATTTATAAAACAAAGTTGCCAAATGTAATTTTTAAAAAGAAGATTATTATTTTGAACAAGAGTCCTGATGAAGGGTCTTGGTGGCCTGCTGGGTTCCCCCAGCATTTTGTATGATTATCATTTTGAATGAAGGTTTTTTTATCTGGAACTCAGAATCAGGTTTAATATCACTGGCATATGTTATGAAATTTCTTGTTCTGTGGCAGCAGTACAATGCAATATATAATAAAAGCTATAAATTGGAAAAAGAAATATACATAAAAGATTAAGTAGTAGTGCAAAAACATTTAAAACCGTGCACAGGAGTGTAATTTCTCACACTGGTATACTGCAACTTATCTCAAGACAACTACATCCACAGTATGGATATTCCTCTGTGTTCCATTGAATCAATCAAAATGAATTTTGGAAGTGTAACATCAAGCACAAGTGTTATCATATTGCATTATCTAGGAGAAATCTCTATCCTTACAATTCCTTCATGGAAGCAACATTAATCAAAGTTGATTATAAAAAGCTGTGTGTGGTGAGCTGTAAGTTTACATACTGATATTTGTGCTTTCAGCACTCAAGCACCATTTTCCAGAATTCTCTTTCTAACACCTAACCAATTCCCACTGGCTCTTTGAACCCTATTACCTTGCCATGCTTTTGATAACCTCTAGACTTTAGCCTCAATGTCTCATTATATGCATTAATAAAACAACTTTTTATTGCTTCAGGGTGTTAATGTGACTAATTAAAGCAAAGATATTTTGACTTTGTTCATTGATCCAATCATAGGAAAACTAGTGGTTGCTTTAAATGTGGTACTTTCTACTGACCGGCAGAAACATAAACTATCAGAGGCTTGGGAAGTGTATTGTCTTAATGGTGGATGAAGGCTACATAGGAAGGTCTCCATAAAATGGGGATAAAGGCTAAGAAAGTCATTCAGATTTCTTATTGTGTCTCCAATATCTCTCAGGCTGATAGTATACAGGTACCTGGAGGCAAAAGTGCTTTGTTCATCGGTGCCCAGTTTCTCCGTAAGTGGTACAACATGATCTCTTCTAAGACAGCTAGAGTGTATGTCTCCATCCCTTACTGGGGTGAGTCTGTCCTGTCCTTACAAGTGGTATTTGTGTTTTATTTTGTACTTTTTTTGCCTAGTTGGTTATTCAGAATGCATCCTCATTAATTGGTTTTATTTTTATTTGTCCATTATTATAAAGATCATATGTTCATATAAAACTAACTTGCCTTTCATCAATCCATTTTAAGTATTGTCTGTGACAACAAACAAAGCAATGGAGAGTGCGCTTTCTTCCAAACTATGAAGTTGCATTTCGGTCCCTGAGCATATATTTGGACAGGATAACAGCTGATGGCCCAGAAAAAGACAGGAGAGCTGCTGCAACAGAGTTCAGACACTAAGCTCAGGACCTGGTCACCTTCTCAAGCAGACACAGAAGACCACATGGCAGAGTTTGACAGCCAAATGTGTTATCTTCAGAGTCTTGGGACATTCTTTATTCTTTATTCAACATCAGTAAGCAATAGATTGTCATACTTCTCTTCCTGTTGCTGTTTGTTGGTTCCTACTGTGCACATTGTTTGCAATATT
Organism: Hypanus sabinus; assembly: GCF_030144855.1. Lineage (NCBI taxonomy): Eukaryota > Metazoa > Chordata > Chondrichthyes > Myliobatiformes > Dasyatidae > Hypanus > Hypanus sabinus. Next base: position 77,123 of record NC_082706.1, read on the forward strand.
TCATCTCAGAGGTCCTGTGCTTCTCTGATGGAATTTCTGTCAGTCTCTTCTGTTTTACTCACCTCAGTGTTTTCCATTTCCTTTCTTGACATTGGTAATTTACTGACTAAAACTCATATCTACATTATTTCCTTTGTCCATCCATTCCTCTGCCACCTACTACATTATAAAATCAAACTGCTTTCTCACCCCACCTTCCTGCTGCCTTAACAGGGATATAGTTTCTCTTGTCATTACCTACCCATGAGCCTCCGCATTCTCTGCAACTTCCTCCATCTTCAGTGGGATCCTATCATCTTTACCTCTCAACCCACTCTACGCTTTCTGCAGGGATTGCTCCCTCCATGATTCCCTTGTCCATTCGTCCCTCTCCACTAATCTCCCTCTTGGCACATACCCCTGCAAGCAGCTGAAGTGCTACACCTGCTCATTTACATCCTTCTTTACTTCCACTCAGGGGCCCAAACAGTCCTTCCAGGTGAGGCAAGACTTCATCTGTGAATCTGTTGGGGTTGTCTATTGTATCCGGTGCTCCCAATGAGCCCTCTTCTACATTGGTGAAACCCAACCTAAATTAGGGAACCGCATTGTGGAGTACCTCCACGCCATCCGCCAAAAGCAGAATTTCTTTGTGGCCAACTATTTTAATACCTATCCCCATTCCTATTCTGATAAGTCGATCCATGGCTTTCTCTTTTGACAGACAGACAGACGTACTTTATTGATCCTCAGGGAAATTGGGTTTCGTTACAGCCGCACCAACCAAGAATAGTGAAGAAATATAGCAATAGAAAACCATAAATAATTAAATAATAAGTTAATCATGCCAAGTGGAAATAAGTCCAGGACCAGCCTATTGGCACAGGGTGTCTAACACTCTGAGGGAGGAGTTGTAAAGTTTGATGGCCACAGGTAGGAATGACTTCCTATGACACTCAGTGTAACATCTCGGTGGAATGAGTCTCTGGCTGAATGTACTCCTGTGCCTAACCAGTACATTATGGAGTGGATGGGAGTCATTGTCCAAGATGGCATGCAACTTGGACAGCATCCTCTTTTCAGACACCACCATCAGAGAGTCCAGTTCCACCCCCACAACATCACTAGCCTTATGAATAAGTTTGTTGATTCTGTTAGTGTCTGCTACCCTCAGCCTGCTGCCTCAGCACACAACAGCAAACATGATAGCACTGGTCACCACAGCCTCGTAGAACATCCTCAGCATCGTCCGGCAGATGTTAAAGGACCTCAGTCTCCTCGGGAAACAGAGACGGTTTTGATCCTTCTTGTAGACAGCCTCAGTGTTCTTTGACCAGTCCAGTTTATTGTCCATTCGTATCCCCAGGTATTTGTAATCCTCCACCATGTCCACACTGACCCCTTGGATGGAAACAGGGGTCACCGGTGCCCTAGCCCTCCTCGGGCCCACCATGAGCTCCTTAGTCTTTTTCACATTAAGCTGTCACGTCACGTTTTCACGTCACGATGAGGCTACTGTCAAGGAGGACGAGCAGCACCTCATATTCCGTCTGTGTAGCCACAACCTAATAGCATGAACATAGATTTCTCCTGGTAATTCTTTCCTCCCCACTTCCCTCTTCTTCCATTCCCCAGTCTGGTTTCTTACTAGCCTATTGCCTCCCCTAGTGCCTCTCCTCCTTCACTTTCTCCCATGGTCCATTCTCCACTGTTATCAGATTCTTTCTACAACATCCCTTTACCTTTCCCAATCTCATGGCTTCATCTATCGGCCTCTAGCTTATTCTGGCACCTTCTCCCTTTCTCTCTAGTCCCAATGAAGGGTCTCAGCCCGAAATGTCAACTGTTTGTTCATTCCCATGGAGGGTGCCTGACCTGCTGAGTTCCTCCAGCATTTTGTATGTGTTGCTCTGTTCTCTCTGCTTCCTGATTCTGATGAAGGTTTGTTGCCTGTTTCTTTCCTGCACATGCTGTTCATAGCATTAATATTTTCTCTCACATGTCCAGCATCTGCTGCCATTTGATGTTAATTTATCAAAGAAATGTGAAGTACATTTTAACAGAAAAAAATATTTCACTAACTCCTTTGTCAAAGCAAACATATTTCTGTATTGATGTGAAGATCTTCAATTGGGTATTCACATACATTTCCTATTGTGGAAAGTGACATTGAGGCCTGAACCAATGATCTGAAATAAGCATTCCAATTCCACTATGACAGTTATGTAAAATGATTTACGCTACAAATCTGGTTTAAGAAGCTGGTATCATTAATGGCAAGCATGCTGTAAAAATATAGGTTCACTTACTTAAGGTAAGTAAATCTGTTGATTTTATTGCTTTTACCTAGTCACTGAATTAACCACTATGATAGCTTCCACCTTGAGCTCTTATTCAAGAATTAAGGTTACTTGTCAAGCTAAATAATGAGCTTCCCATTAACATCCATATCAATAAGAACATTTTGGAAAAAATACGCATAAACACAAATCATTAGTGCAGTCATTCCAACGGAGCACGCATCAGACACCTTCAAATTGCTGTTCAGATCACATACCATTCAGGCTCTGAAATATAATCACCTTTCTGAAATTGTTGTCAAAGTCTTACAGCTCTTGACTCAACAGCATCCTCATGACAAAAGCTACAATTGGTTAGGAAGAGAGCTTGCCAGATTCTTCTCAAAGGCAATCAATGCCTGTCCTTCCCAAATCTTGCTAATCAACAAAAGCAGAAGTTTTGTATCGAATACAGTGCAGGGATAGGCCCTTCAACCCAGCATCTCTGTGCCACACATGATGCTAATCTACACTAATCCCATCTGCCTGAGTGTGATCCATATCATTTATTCCCTTCCTATTCATCTATCAATCTAAATGCCTCTTTAACATGACTATTGTATCTCATCCTAGCATTTCTTTTTGTACGGCACTGTAAGCACCTACACTCTGTTTAAAAAAAACTTGCCTTGCACATCCTTACGTTTTCTCCTCCCAATTTTAAACTATATCTTCTAATATTTCATCTTTCCAGTCTAGGGTAAAGACTTTACGCTGTTTATGCCTCTTATAATTTTATATTCCCTCTACCAGCTTGGTCCTCAGCTTCCAAGGCACCAGTGAAAAAAATCTAAATTTGTAATATCTCTCTTTATAACTAATACCCTCTAATCCAGGCAGCACCCCGGTAAACTTTTCCTGTATGCTCTGCAAAGCCCCCACATCCTTCCTATAGTGTGGTGACCAGAACTGCACACCATGCTCAGGACACAGCTGTAACATGATTTCCTGACTATCTTACTCTGCACCCTGATGCTGTAGGCCTTCTTTACCACCCTATCTACTTGTACTGCTGCTTTCATGGAGCGATTACACCCTGAGATTCCTCTGTAAATCATGCTATTTACTGCGTTATGGATACTTATGTAGCACATTGTTAGTTTTGTTTGTCCCTGTTGATTTCCAAAAGGGAATAAATTTTGTTTGCTTTGTTTATGTAGAACATCATGCATCAGCCTTCTTTAAAGTTGGATTTGAAGTTTATAGCTACCGTTACTGGAACAATGATAAGCTTTGCTTGGCTTTACCCCAGTTACTGGAGGACCTTGAGGTATGTGAAACCATTATCAGGATCCTGCAGATGGAGATCATATTGTGAACCTTATTAGTTACAGCATTCCCACATCTTTTGGCTGAAAAAAGATTTCGATTGAATATATGGAACTGGTATATTCAGAGAGTGATATAGTTATGCAGCACGGAAATAGGTTTGCTGATGACACAAAGGTTGGGGGTGTTGTGGATAGTATGGAGGACAGTCAGAGGTTACAGCAGGATATCAATAGGATGCAAAACTGGGCTGAGAAAGGCATATGGAGTTCAACCCAAATAAATGTGAGGTGGTTCATTTTGGTAGGTCAAATATGATGGCAGAATATAGTATTAATGATAAGACTCTTGGCAGTGTGGAGGATCAGAGGGAATTTGGGGTCCGAGTCCATAGAATACTCAAAGCTGCTGCGCAGATTGGCTGTGTGATTAAGAAGGCATACAGTGTATTGGTCTTCATCAATCATGGGATTGAGTTCAAGAGCTGAGAGGTAATGTTACAGCTATAAAGGACTCTGGTCAGACCCTACTTGAAGTACTGTGCTCATTTCTGGTCACCTCACTACAGGAAGAATGTGGAAATTATAGAAAGGGTGTGGAGTAAATTTTCAAGGATGTTACCTGGATTGGGGAGCATGCCATGAGAATAGGTTGAGTGAACTTGGCCTTTTCTTGGAGCGACAGAGGATGAGAGGTGACCTGATAGAGGTGTATAAAATGATGAGAGGCATTGACCATGTGGATGGTCAGAGACTTTTTCCCAGGGCTGAAATGGCTTGCACGAGAAGACACAGTTTTAAAGTGCAGAAGAGATGTCAGGGGTAAGTTTTTTACGCAGAGAGTGGTGAGTGCATGGAATGGGCTGCTAGCAACGGTGGTGAAGGTGGATACAATAAGGCTTTTAAGAAACTCTTGGATAGGTACATAGATCTTAGAAAAACAGAAGGCTATGGGTAACCTGAGGTAATTTCTAAAGTAAGTACATGTTTGGCACAGCATTGTGGGTCAAAGGGCCTGTATTGTGCAGCAGGTTTTCTATGTTCTATGATCTTTGGCCTAGCCCATACATGATGACCAAGATGCCCTTTAAACTATCCCATTTACCTGTATTTTGGCCCTCTAATGTTTTCTACCCATGTGCCTGACCAAATATTTTTTTAAATGTACTGTAATTGTATAAACCAGGGAAGAATAAAAGAATAAACCAGGGAAGGTAGTGCACCCATGGCTGACAAGGGAAATTAGGGATCGTATCATGTCCAAAGAAGAAACATGCAAATTAGCCAGAAAAAGCAGCATACCTGAGGACTGGGAGAAGTTCAGAGTGCAGCAGAGGAGGACAAAGGGCTTAATTAGGAAAGGGAAAAAAGATTATGAGAGAAAGCTGGCAGGGAACATAAAAACTGACTGTAAAAGCTTTTATACATATGTGAAAAGAAAAAGATTGGTCAAGACAAATGTAGGTCCCTTACAGTCAGAAACAGGTGAATTGGTCATAGGGAACAAAGACATGGCAGACCAATTGAATAACTACTTTGGTTCTGTCTTCACTAAGGAGGACATAAATAATCTTCCAGAAATAGTAAGGGACCAAGGGTCCAGTGAGAGGAGGAACTGAGGGAAATACATGTTAGTAGGGAAGTGATGTTAGGTAAATTGAAGGGATTAAAGACAGATAAATCCCCAGGGCCAGATGGTCTGCATCCCAGAGTGCTTAAGGAAATAGCCCAAGAAATAGTGGATGCATTAGTGATAATTTTTCAAAACTCCTTAGATTCTGGATTAGTTCTGACAGGTAGGTAACCAAAACTACATATGATACTTCAATTGTGATCTAATTATCCATTTAAGGTGGTGGAGGAAAGTCTAGGGGAGATTTCAGAGATAGTGCTTTTTATAATAGAGTGGTGGGTGCCTTGAATGCACTGCCAGGGAAGGTTTAAGATTCTGTGCGGTGTACTGTTCTATGTAACCAATGCTTGTACAGCTGTAATATTTTTCACAAACCCTTGGGTTCAGTTCCACAGCTGATGAAGGTGAGCAATGCCATACATTTTCTTCATCACCCTGTCTAACTGTTTTGCAACTTGCAGGGAACAATGTACTTATATACCCCTAGGTCCCTGTGTCCATCAGTGGTCCCATAACTATGTCATTTATTGTGTTTGCTCTGGTTTGGTTTAACTTCCCAAAATACATTACTTCATGTGGGTTTGAGTCAAATTTTATCTTAAAATCCTTTGCCCACTTTACCAGGTTCAAGCAGAATCAGAGGCATTGATCCAAGGCATCTGGCCTCATTAAGCTAAATAACTTATTGCTGCACTTCATCTCCATTCTAAAAAATGCCAAGAAAGTTAAGAAAAAAACTGTTAAAATCCGTAATGGTTTACTCAAAGCAATGAAACTCCACAGTTTCAGATGTTTTCTTTCTGGGCTAAGAGTTGAGGAATGCAAACTAAATTGCTAAAAAAGTCTTCATGCTGCCAAGCCAGTAAGGGGTTGGGCAGATGACCAAAGGCTTAATTTAATTAATGCCTTTAAGGGAGAAAGAAAGATGGAGAAGTAGAATGCTCTTCCAGGCATTTTCTCAAGTTGGAATTGGGAATGTAGAAGAAGCTGGAATAGGACGAGCACCCCATTTAAGGGTTGCAGTCTGGAGCAAATTACAGGATTTTTTTAAAGTACATATTCAATCCTAGAATCTAAGTATCACTCTCAAGGTCACTGTTAATTGAGCATCTCTCAATGCCTTTGAATTGAGTAACTTGCAAGGCCATTTCAGAGGTATTTAAGGGTCTACCACACTGGTGGGTCAGACTTGATGAGGTATTGGAGCAGCTTTTCTCGCCTCTAAGACACTACTGACTAGGTGATTTTTTACAATAATTCACTATTTACTCAACATTATTATTTGTTATTATTTTCTTTTTAATTGGTAGAATATTTACAGAATTTAAATTATTATACATAAGAACATAAGAAATAAGAGCAGGAGTAGGCCATCCGGCCCATTGAACCTGTCCCACCGTTCAATAAGATCATGGCTGATCTGTCCGTAAACTCAACTCCATCTACGTGCCTTTTCCCCACAACCCTTAATTCCCCTACTATGTAAAAATCTATCTTACTGTATCTTAAATATATTTAGTGAAGAAGCCTCAACTACTTCCCTGAGCAGAGAATTCCACAGATTCACCACTCTCTGGAAAAAGCAGTTTCTCTTCATCTCCGTCCTAAATCCTCTGCCCTGAATCTTGAGGCAATGTCCCCTAGTTCTAGTCTCACCTACCAATGGAAACAACTTTCCTACTTCTATCTTATCTATCCCTTTCAAAATTTTGTATGTATCTGTAAGATCCCTGCTCATTCTTCTGAATTCCAGAGAGTATAGTCCCAGGTGACTCAATCTCTCCTCATAGGTTAACCCTTTCATCTCTGGAATCAACCTGGTGAACCTCCTCTGCACTGCCTCCAAATCCAGTATATCCTTCCTAAAGTATGGAGACCAGAACTGTACACAGTTCTCCAGGTGTGGCCTTGCCAGTGCCCTGTATAATTGCAGCATGACCTCCCTGCTCTTGAATTCAATCCCTCTAGCAATGAAGGCCAACATTCCCTTTGATGATGGGATCAATTCTCTTACCAGTAATTTAATTACTGTGCCAACACCTAATGCTAAAAGATGCAGGACCAGAAGAATTTGAAAGTAAGTGATGATTTTAAAAATGAAGGAATAGCTACTGGTAGCCAATGTAGGTGAGCAAACATAGACATGGCGAATGCAATTACAAACAAGAGAAAATATGCAGATGCTGGAAATCCATGCAACACACACTAAATGCTGGAGGAGCTCAGCAAGCCGGGCAGCATCTATGGAAAAGAGTACAACAAAACATTGATTGTACTCTTTTTTGATAGATGCTGCTTAGACTGCTGAGTTCCTCCACTATGTTGTGTGTGTTGCATAGACATGGGGAAACCTGATGTGCAAGTCAGACAAGGATAGCAGAGTTCTTGTGGCCTCAGAGTTACAAAGTGTAGGACAAAATGTTGTGTCATGTCCATTAGGAAGGCATCATGAGTCCTTTCTATTCTTTCATCAGAAAGCTCCTGATTACTCCATAGTGTTGTTAAACGTTGTAGCTCATCAGCCAACAGCAATTGATCCAACTCCAGCTGAATGGATGCAGATCGCAGAGGTTATGAAGGTGAGGAGTATAATGTTAAACAATGGTGTATTAGTGTATCCTACAGCATTGCTAACTTGAAGTCCTTTCTTATATTGGTTTTAGTGCTTAATTCATTTATTCCGATGATGTATATAGTATATAGGAAGAGTCTGATGGAGTTACTTTGCAGGAACTAATTGATGCTTCCAGAAAATGTGCATAGCTTCAGTGCTCTAAAGTAATACCAATAATCACCCATAACCTTCTCTAAAGTATTACCAATAATTATTCATAGCCTTTTCTAAAGTATCAGTGCTCTAAAGTATTGCCAATGATCATCCAAAACCTTCTCTACAGTTAGTTGATGAATATAAATTGTTTATATCCAAGATGATGAGACTACTTATGAATAGTTTTAAGAAATTCAGTTTTTATAACACAATCTAAAAATGGTTAAGCTACAAATAATAGTTTACATAAAGATTTCCTCCATTCTTGTTCATCAGTAGTCACTAAATTCATTTGTAAGCATATGTCATCATTGGCAAAACAGTGAGCTAGGGAGGGATATAGAACAGTAGAGCACAGGCTAGGCTCTTTGGTCCATGATTTCTCTAATGCCTTCTGCTTGCACATGACACATATCCTCTAGTTCCTGTATATTCATTCTTATGCAAAGCTTCTTGAATGCCACAATCATATCTACTTCCACTACTACTTCGGCAGCACATTCTAGGTACTCACCACTGTGTAAAACAAAACAAAAGCTTGCCCTGGACATTTCCTTAAACTTTCCACCCTCATCTTAAAGCTATGCCCTCTAATATTTGACATTTCTAACCAGGGAAGTAGGTTTGGTTTATCTACCTTATCTCGGCCTCTCTTTATTTTATAAACTGTCAGATCTCCCCTTAGCCTCGGATGCTCCAGAGAATTCAATTCAAGTTAGTCCCTCCTCACTTTCTAGTTAATATCTTTTAATCCAGAAGAATCCTGGTAGGCCTGTACTAAACCCTTTACAAAGCCTCCACATCCTCTTTGTAATGGAGCACTAGAACTGCAGTGTTATCAGAGTTCTATACAACTGTATCATGAATTCCTGGTTCTTATACACTACGTCCCTAGTGCAAAGAGAGGCATGTCATTTCCCATCTTTACTACATTATTCATTTGCATTGCCAGTTCCCTAAGGTCCCTCTATATGTCAGTACTGCTAAGGGACCTGATATTTACTGTATACTTCATCCTTATATTTGACCTTCAAAAGTGCAGCACCTCACACATTCTTGGATTAAACTGCAGCTGCCAGTTTCCTGCTGATATATGTAACTGCTCTGGATCTTGCTGTATTTTTTTATAGCCCTCTACACCAATCTTGTTATCATCTGCAAACTTACTAACCCTCGTATCTACATTTTCAACCAAGTAATTTAGATACATTACAAATAGCAGAAGTCTCAGCAGTGATCCCTAGTCTGAGTGATATGGATGATCCTCTTCCCTTTGTTTTCCTGCCAACTGTGCAACTCTTGTGTTCAAATATTTACTTCTTGATCTCAGTTTTGAATAAACTCATTTGACCATTCATAGACGACAGATCCAAAGATATCTTATGGATATAGAAATTTCTCCTCTCCGTCCTAATTGATCAACTGCTTTTTTTATTTACCAAAGAGACAGTTGCTCTACAAGTTCTGACTAATATTTTCCCTTTTATTTTCAGAGAAAGAACCAATTTCCTTTCTTCTACTCAACTGCACAAGGCTTAGCTACGGGGGATGTGCAGAGGGATGCCTGGCCAGTGCGATATTTTGTCAATGAACGCTTCGAGCTATTTTGTGCCCAGTCATTTTCCAAGAATTTCACCTTGTACAGTATGTCCCTTACTGCCCCTTATAGCTCAGTGTCTAGAGTTAAGATTGTGGTTAGCTGTCTTTTCCTGGAAGAAATGCTTTCAGATTGAAGTGAATGTCCTCCCACCCTCCCATTGAAAGTTTACCTCAGCAACCAAAGGCATAATTGCATTTCTGTTTTTGAAGCAGGCATTAAGGGAAGTGGCAGAATGCAAATTAGTGGAAAGCCAAGTGAAAGATAAGGAGATTGAAATAAACTTTGTCATAATGAGGAGTTGGTGAAGTCAAGAAGAGGTTGTTTAGGGGCAGAAATTTGTGGTTGAGGGAGATACAGTGGAGTAGAAAAGGGAAACTGCAATAATTTGAGAAATGTTTGTAGTATGGAAATCAAGGTTGAGGCAGATGTAAAGAGGAAATGATAATTGAGTATTGCAGATGGTTATAAATATAGAAATAAAGCCATTACTTCTGAATAGATTCACTTAAATGCTCAAACCATACATTAAAGATGATGAGAAGTAGATAGATTTAGGAAGAAATTATAGAGCTTAACTCACAGCTGAAGATTGCCAGTGTGGAACAAAAGCAGTAGAGAAAAGCAAAGAGTTGTCATAGTAGGAATAAAAGTGGATAATTCTACATGGCTTAAATAGATGTATCCCAGGCTAGCATAGAAATCAAGGAGGAGATTGTACATAGGGCAGAGAACAATGTGGTACAGAAATAAGCCCTTTGGCCCACGATGCCATGCTGTTTTAAATTCACCTTGGTTCAATGTTATATGATCAATTCACTCCCCAACATTGTTTCCCATTTGGTAAAGAAACATGCCCATCTTTTGTGAGGTTTGTTGAGGCCAGTAAGAACGTAATAGTACAGAATGGCTATTGGTATACAAGATTCTGAATAGATTATTGGACCCATAGGGAGGAGATGTAGGGGAACGAAGTGATTCATTATAAAGTGGCCTGTCTATTAATCAAATAATTTCCATCCTTTTGTCCAGGTGAAAGAGTTGGAAGCCTAACAATAGTTACAAGGAATAATCACACTCTGATCACTATCCGATCACAAATAGAAGAACTGGCACGACATACGTGGTCAAATCCTCCATGGATTGGAGCCCATATCGTAGCAACAGTTCTGAATAACCCAGCCTTCTTCACTGAGTGGTGAGGATCAGATTGTTCTAAGAGATGAGAAGGAAAATCTATGATAAAGACGCTTGTGAAGCTCACTGGTGGAATGGCTAGTTCCTGTGCTATACTGTTCTATTTTGTCTGATATGTTTAAGGGTACAACTATTGAGAGGTTAGAGGATTGTGTATGCCATCATCTCTGTAATTCACAATAGTTTCTACTATTCTATAGGATAACCTATGCCCAGTAAATTTGCACAGTATGATATTGAGCTGTAATTGATGAATAAATATTAGCTGACAACAGGAAAAACTCCCCTGCTTATTTTACAAATAATGCCAGAAAAATGGGTGTTAATCTCTCACTGTAATATTTTCACAATGACGAGAGTGCTGGCCAATGATTTTAACCATATAACCATATAACAATAACAGCATGGAAACAGGCCATCTCGGCCCTTCTAGTCTGTGCCGAACGCTTACTCTCACTTAGTCCAACCGACCTACACTCAGCCCATAAGCCTCCATTCCTTTCCTGTCCATATACCTATCCAAATTTACTTTAAATGTCAGGATCGAACCTGCCTCTACCACTTCTACTGGAAGCTTGTTCCACACAGCTACCATTCTCTGAGTAAAGAAATTCCCCCTTGTGTTAACCTTAAACTTTTGCCCCCTAACTCTCAACTCATATCCTCTTGTTTGAATCTCCCCTACTCTCAATGGAAAAAGCCTATCCACGTCAACTCTATCTATCCCCCTCATAATTTTAAATACCTCCATCAAGTCCCCCCTCAACCTTCTACGCTCCAAAGAATAAAGACCTAACTTGTTCAACCTTTCTCTGTAACTTAGGTGCTGAAACCGAAGTACATTCTAGTAAATCTTTGTACTCTCTCTATTTTGTTGACATCTTTCCTATAATTCGGTGACCAGAACTGTACACAATACTCCAAATTTATAATTTATTTTTTTATTGAAGTTCATCAATCAAACATTTCCATAAGATGTATTTCAGACACTGTACATATATAATCATATATATCACAAAATCTCCACAAAGTATTTATCTGGGGTATACACTTATAGAAAAGAGTGGAAAGAGAAAACAAGCAAAAGGAAAGAACTATGTACAAGTACGGAGTGATCTTTTTTTTTACAACAGATTCATTGATTTGTGAGAATAAAATCAGGCCTATGAGGCATTATGTAGTTAAACCATTTTTCCCAGTATGAATCAAATTGTTCCAGCTTATGATTAACAGATGCTGTTATCTTCTCCATTTTGTAAATGTCCATTGTAATTTCCATCCATGTATTTAAAGTTGTGCTCTCCTGTGATAACCAGTTCCTAATAAGAGTCTTTTTACCAGCCACCAACAGTATATTCATTAAATATTTATCTCTTTTCAACCATTCTTGAGGTATATATCCAAAATATATGGTCTTACTCTCCAAAGGTATTTCACATTTAAAGATGTCTTGTAGGGCATTGTGTTTGATAGTTTTTGATAACAGGGCAGTCCCAAAAAATATGATAATGATTTGCATTTTGATTTCCACAATTTCTCCAGCAAACAGGGAGGTTACCATCATAATGGGATTTCTGAAAGGGTGTAATAAAATATCTTGTCAAGTTTTTCAATCCAAACTCCCTCCATTTCTGTGAATTGGTACACTTCCATTGATATCTCCATATTGTTCATTCTTCCTCAGATATAATTATCCCTCCTTCTTTCTCCCATTTTGTTTTAATGTATGAAGTCGAATGTGTCTTAAGATTTGACAACCCCTTATACATGCTTGAAATGATTCTACTACCATTATCTGAATTATATGCTTTTCTAAAGAGCTCTATCAAGCATGTATTTGCCTTGGTTACATTTTTAAGCATCTACTGCATTCTTCAATGCCCTACTATTCACCATGTATGTCCTATTTTGATTAGTCCTATCAAAATGTACCACCTCACACTTATCAACATTAAGCTCCATCTGCCATCTTTCAGCCCACTCTTCTAACTGGCCTAAATCTCTCTGCAAGCTTTGAAAACCTACCACAATGTCACCTATCTTAGTATCATCTGCATACTTACTAATCCAATTTACCACCCCATCATTAAGATCATTAATGTATATGACAAACAGCATTGGACCCAGTACAGATTCCTGAGGTACACCACTAGTCACCGGCCTCCAATCTGACAAACAGTTATCCACCACTACTCTCTGGCATCTCCTATCCAGCCACTGTTGAATCCATTTTACTACTTCAGTATTAATACCTAACGATTAAACCTTCCTAACTAACCTTCCATGTGGATACTTGTCAAAGGCCTTACTGAAGTCCATATAGACAACATCCACTGCTTTACCCTCGTCAACTTTCCCAGTAACCTCTTCAAAAAATTCAATAAGATTTGTCAAACATGACCTTTCATGCATAAATCCATGTTGACTGTTCCTAATCAGACCCTGTCTATCCAGATAATTATATATACCATCTTTAAGAATACTTTCCATTAATTTATCCACCACTGACGTCAAACTTACAGGCTGATAATTGATATGTTTACTCTTAGAACCCTTTTTAAACAATGGAACAACATGAGCAATATGCCAGTCTTCTGGCGCCATCCCCGTTTCTAATGACATTTGAAATATTTCTGTCAGTGCCCCTGCTATTTCTACACTAACTTCCCTCAAGGTGCTAAGGAATATCCTATCAGGACGTGGAGATTTATCCACTTTTATATTCCTTAAAAGCACCAGTACTTCCTCCCCTTTAATCATCATTGTTTCCATAACTTCCCTACTTAATTGCCTTACCTTACACAATTCAATATCCTTCTTCTTAGTGAATACTGAAGAAAATTAATTGTTCAAAATCTCCCCCATCTCTTTTGGCGGTCCACTCTGATTCTGCGAGGGACCAATTTTATCCCTCATTATCCTTTTGCTATTAGTATAACTGTAGAAACCCTTTGGATTTATTTTCACCTTACTTGCCAAAGCAACCTCATATCATCTTTTAGCTTTTTTAATTTCTTTCTTAAGATTCTTTTTACATTCTTTATATTCCTTGAGCACCTCATTTACTCCATGCTGCCTATATTTATTGTAGAAATCTCTCTTCTTCCGAACCAAGTTTCCAATATCCCTTGAAAACCATGGCTCTCTCAAACTTTTAATCTTTCCTTTCAACCTAACAGGATCATAAAGAATCAGTACCCTCAAAATTTCACCTTTAAATTACCTCTGTTTCTCTGTTACATCCTTCCCATAAAACAAATTGACCCAATCCACTCCTAAATCCTTTCACATCTCCTCAAAGTTAGCCTTTCTTCAATCAAAAATCTCAACCCTGGGTCCAGTCCTATCCTTCTCCATAATTATATTGAAACTAATGGCATTGTGATCACTGAACCCGAAGTGCTCCCCAACATATACCTCCGTCACCTGACCTATCTCATTCCCTAACAGGAGATCCACCACTGCCCCTTCTCTAGTTGGTACCTCTATGTATTGCTGCAAAAAATTATCCTGCACACATTTTAAAAACTCCAAACCATCCAGCCCTTTCACAGAATGGGCTTCCCAGTCTATGTGTGGAAAATTAAAATCTCCCACAATCACAACCCTGTGCTTACTACAAATATCTGCTATCTCCTTACAAATTTGCTCCTCCAATTCTCGCTCCCCATTAGGTGGCCTGTAATACACCCCTATAAGTTTTACTACACTTTTCCCATTCCTCAACTCCACCCAAAAATAGTCTTCCAAGATGAGCCCTCTAATCTATCCTGCCAAAGCACTGCTGTTATATTTTCTCTGAGAAGCAATGCAACACCTCCCCCTCTTGTCCCTCCGACTCTATCACACCTGAAGCAATGAAATCCAGGAATATTTAGTTGCCAATCACACCCCTCCTGCAACCAAGTTTCACTAATAGCTACAACATCATATTTCCAGGTATCAGTCCATGCTCTAAGCTCATCCACCTTTCTTACAATGCTCTTAGCATTCAAATAAATGCATTTAAGAAATTCTCCACCTCTTACTCTCTGTTGATCACTAACGGTGCAAACAACTTTACTATCTTCTTTTTCTTCCTTCTCCCATACATCTGTTCCTACACTCTGGTTCCCCTCCCCCCTTGTATCTAGTTTAAATCCACTGGAGCCTCTCTAGCAAACCTACCTGCAAGAATATTTGTCCCCCTCCGGTTCAGGTGTAAACCGTCCCACTGGAACAGGTTCCACCTTCCCTGGAAAATTGCCCAATTATCTATAAATCTGAAGCCCTCCCTCCTGCACCAGGTCTTCAGCCATGTGTTGATCTGCGCTATCTTACTATTTCTAAACTCACCTGCACGTGGTACTGCTAACAATCCTGAGATTGCTATCCTAGAGGTCCTGTCCTTTAACTTGGCGCCTAACTCCCTAAACTCACCTTTCAGGACCTCCTCACTCTTCCTACCCATGTCATTGGTCGCTACATGGACCACGACATCTGGCTACTCACCCTCCCTCTTGAGAATACTGAGAACTCAATCCGAGATATTGTGGACCCTGGCACCAGGGAGGCAACAGACAATCCGAGATTTCTGATCTCTTCCACAGAACCTCTTATCTGTCCCCCTAACTATCAAATCCTCTATCACTGCTGCTCTCCTCTTTTCCCTCCTTCCCTTCTGAGCTGAGAGTCCAGCCTTGGTGTCAGAGATGCGACCACTGCAACTTGTCCCTGGTAGGTCGTCCCCACCAACAGTATCCAAAACAGTGGACTTATTATTGATGGGAAAGGCTACAGGAGTGCTCAGCTCATCTGTCTAATCCCCTTTCCTCTCCTGACAATCACCCAGCTACCTGTCTCCGGACTCTTAAGGGTGACTATCTCCCTGTAACTCCTGTTTATTTCTGCCTCTGCCTCCCGAATGATCCGAAGTTCATCCAGCTTCAGCTCCACTTCCAGTTCCTTAACATGGTTTGTCAGGTGTAGTCATCAGGGACAATCGTGCTTGCCCTGACTTCCCACATACTGCAAATGGAGCACTCAACTGCCCTAACTGCTGCCTCAATTACCTACTCCTAAGGTAATTAAATTAATTAAAGGAACTTACCCAGCCTTACCTCACTTGGAGTGAAGCTCGTCCTCAGCCTCTGCTCACCAAAGCCTCTCAAGCCAAGGCCTTCCTACTATATCTCCTGCTACATCATCGCCCGCTACTCCCATTAGAATATAATACTGAGAGAAAAACAAAGTTTTCCTGAAAGTGTGGTGGGGGCATCCAGAACTAGATGAAACAGCCTCAAAATTGAGGGGCGATCTTTTAGAACAGATGTAAGGAGATTTTTTTTTTAGCCAAAGAGTGATGAATCTGTGGAATGCTTTGCCACAGACAAAGCATGGAGGTCAAGTCCGTGGGTATATTCAAAACGGAAATTGATAGTTTCCTGATTGGTTGGGCATCTCGGGATATGTTGAGAGGGCAGGTATATGGGGTTGAATGGGATCTGGGATCAGCCATAATGAAATGGTGGAGAGGACTTGATGGGTTGATAGGCCTAATTCTGCTCCTATGTCTGGTGGTCTTACGATCTTTTGAAGGAGAGTTATCTCAAGAATTTGGAACAACACGAAAAAGCTAGTGGAGCTCTGTTGTTGGGCAGAATCAGTGGAAGGAAATGAACAGTTAAGTGTTGACCTGAAACATGAACTATGTAAGTTCTGCCAGACCCCCTGAGCCCCTCCATCTTTTTGTGTGTGGTTCCAGATTCCAGCATCTACAGTCTCTCAGGAATTTCCTTTCTCTTGTTCCATAGGCAGGAAAATCTGAAGAAAATGGCTGAGCGCCTGATGCTGACTAAAGAGAAATTGAAGGAAGAGTTGC
This sequence comes from Hypanus sabinus, assembly GCF_030144855.1. NCBI lineage: Eukaryota > Metazoa > Chordata > Chondrichthyes > Myliobatiformes > Dasyatidae > Hypanus > Hypanus sabinus. Next base: position 93,766 of record NC_082706.1, read on the forward strand.
GGATACTGGGAACACCAGGATCTTGGGAACACATTACCAAGCAGGTTGGCTTGTATATCTTTCCTGGATTCACAGGCAAGTACTTAACCAGGTTTAGAGCATTTTATAGTGGAAAACAGTAAGTGATACATCAGGTGTAGAGTGCTTGTCAGCAGAAAACAGAGTCATAGAAACATACTGCAGTACAGAAACAAGCCCTTGGGCCCATCTCGTCCATGCCAAAATTATTTAAACTGCCTACTCCCAGTGATCTGCACCGGGACCATAGCTCTCCATATCCCTACCATCTACATACCTATCCAGACTTCTCTGAAGTGTTGAAATTGAGTGGCTTAGACCACTTATGCTGGCAGCTCATTCCACACTCGTATAACCCTCTGAGTGGTTTCCCCTCATGTTATCCTTAAACATCTCACCTTTCACCCTTAACCCATTGTAGTACCACCCAACCTGAGTGTAAAAAGTCTGCTTGCATTTACCCTATCTATACCCCTCATACTTTGTATACCTCTATCTCATTTCCTCTCAATCTGCTATGTTCTAACCTATACAGTCTTAACATATACAGTCTAGAATACAGTTCTAATCTATTCAGTCTTCTCTTATAACTCAGGTCCTCCAGACTCAGCAACATCCTGTACACTTTCTCTGTACTCTTTCAACTTTATTTACATCTTTCCTGTGGGTAGGTAACCAAAACTGTACACAATACTCCAAATTAAGCCTCACCAATGCATTATACAACCTCAATACCTTCTGTACTCAGTACATTGAGCTTTCTTTACAACACCATCTACCTGTGATGTCACTTTCAATGAATTATGTACCTGTATTCCCAGATCCCTTTGTTCTACCACACTCCTCAGTGCCCTACTGTTCACTGTGTAAAACCTACCCTGGCTGGTCCTACCAACGCCAATGCCATTCGGCTCTACAATTCAACCACCAGGGGCAAGACATGTTAAGTGCTGGGGTTAGGACTGAGCTTAAGTTACCACTCAATGCACTTTAGTAAACTATTTAGGAACTTTTTAAAGCTATTTATTAATGCTTTTTGGGAGGGTGATTTTAGATGCATATCATATTTATACTGAGTTAAATACTGTATGTAATTAGTTTTGCTATAATAAGTGTATGGGACACTGGAAAAAATGTTGAATTTCCCCTTGGGGATGAATAAAGTATCTATCTATCTATCAAAGTGGAATACCTCGCACTTGTTTGCATTAAATTCCATCTGCCATTTTAAAGCCCATTTTTCCAGCTGATGCAGATCCACTCTGCAATCTATGATAGCTTCCTTTGCTGTCCACTACACCCCAAATTTTGGTGTTATCTACAAATTTGCTGATCCAGTTAATCATGTTATCATCCAGATCTTTGATATCGAAGACAAACAACAAAGAACCCAGCACTGATCACTGTGGCACTGCAATAGTCATAGATCTCCAGTCAGAGAAGCAATCCACTACTATCACTCCCTGGCTTCTCCCACAAAGCTAATGTCTAATCCAGTTTACTACCTCATCCTGAGTGCTGAGCGACAGAATTTTCTTGAACAGCCTCCCATGTGAGATCTTGTCCAATGCCTTACAAAAGTCCATGTAGACAACATCCATTACCTTGCCTTCATCCACTTTCCAGGTAACTTCCTTGAAGAACTCCATTAAGATAGGTTAGATGTGACCTACCATGCCTGAAGCAATGCTGACAATCCTTAATCAGTCCATGTCTATCTAAATACTTACATATCAGGTCCCTTAGAAGAGCTTCCAATAACCTTAACACAACTGATATCAGATTCATAACTTATTGGTAAGTATAACTTAACTGTTTCTGTTACCTTTTTTTAAACAGTGGACCAATATTAGCTATCCTCCAATACTCTGGTACCTCTCCTGTCACTAAGGATGTTTAAAATAGAAACATAGAAAACCTACAGCACAATACAGGCCCTTCGGCCCACAATGCTGTGCTGAACATGTACCTACTTTAGAAATTACCTCGGGTTACCCATAGCACTCTATTTTTCTAAGCTCCATGTACCTATTTAGGAGTCTCTTAAAAGACCCTATTGTATCTGCCTCCACAAACGCTGCCGACAGCCTATTCCATGCTCTCACCACTCTCTGTGTAAAAGAACTTACCCCTGACATTTCCTGTGTACCTCATTCCATGCACCTTAAAACTGTGCCATCTCATGTTAGCCATTTCAGCCCTGGTAAAAAACCTCTGACTATCCACATGATCAATGCCTCTCATCATCTTATACATCTCTATCAGGTCACCTCTCATCCTACGTCACTCCAAGGAGAAAAGGCCAAGTTCACTCAACCTATTCTCATAAGGCGTGCTCCCCAATCCAGGAAACATCTTTGTAAATCTCCTCTGTACCCTTTCTATAGCTTCCACATCATTCTTGTAGTGAGGTGACCAGAAATGAGCACAGTACTCCAAGTGGGGTCTGACCAGGTCCTATGTAGCTGTAACATTACCTCTCGGCTCTTGAACCCAATCCCACGGTTGATGAAGGCCAATACACCATATGTTTTCTTAACCACACAGTCAACCTGTGCAGCAGCTTTGAGTGTCCTATGGACTTGGAACCCAAGATATCTCTGCTAGGGTTCAGGCAGTTTAGGATCCAAGGGAATACCTTGTCAGGTCTTGGGAATTTATCAACTGTGATTGCCAAACACCTCCTCCTCCTCTGTTATATGTATAGGGCCCATGAAGTTGATGCCACTTTGCTTCACTTCTATAGACTATATTTATTCCATCTCCCGAGTAAATACATGCAAAGAATGAATTTAAGGTCCATCATATGTTTTGACTCCACAAATGGATCACTAGAGGATCAATTTTGCCCCTAGCAGTCCTTTTGCTCTTCACATACCTGTAGCAAATGTCACTTCACTCTTTAAGAAGGGAGGAGGACAAAAGAGAGGAAATTATAGGCCACTTAGCATAACCCCAGTGGCTGGGAAAGTGTTGAAGTCTATTATTAAGAATGGGGTTTTGGGGTACTTGGAGACTAATGATAAAATAAGTCAAAGTCATCATGATTTCCGTGAAGGGAAATCTTTCCTAACAAATCTGTTAGAGTTGTTCAAGGAAGTAACTAGCTGGGTGAACAAAGGAGAGGCAGTTGATGTTATTTACTTGGATTTTCAGAAGACTTTTGTTAAGGTGCCTCACATGGGGCTACTTAACAAGATAAAATCCTATGGTGTTGCAGGAAAGATACTAGCATGGATAGAGAAATGGCTGACAGGCAGGAGGCAATGAATAGGAATAAAAGGGGAACTTTTCTAGTTGGCTGCCAGTGGCTGGTGGTGTTCCTCAGGTGTCAATATTGGGACCGTTACATTTCATGTTGTTTGTCAATGATTTAGATAATGAAATTGTTGATTTTATGGCAAAGTTTGCAGATGATATGAAGATAGGTGGAGGGGAAGGTAGTGCTGAGGAAGCGACGTGATTGCAGCAGGACTTTGACAAATTGGAAGAATAAGAAAAAAGTGACAGATGGAATACAGTGTTGGGAAATGTGTGATAATGCGTTTTGGTAAAAGGAACAATAGAAATAGAAATAGAAAACCTACAGCATAATACAGGTCCTTCAGCCCACAAAGTTGTGCCGAACTTTGCCCTACCTTAGAAATTACTAGGCTTACTCATTGCCCTCTATTTTTCCAAGCTCCATGTACTTATCCAGAAGTCTCTTAAAAGACCCTATCCTATCCGCCTCCACCACCGTTGCTGGCAGCCCATTCCATGCACCCACCACTCACTGCGTAAAAAACTTAACCCTGACATCTCCTCAGCACCTTAAACCTGTGTCCTCTTGTGGCAACTATTTCAGCCCTGGGAAAAAGCCTCTGACTATCCACACGATCAATGCCTCTCATCATCTTATACAGCTCTATCAGGTCACCTGTCATCCTCCGTCGCTCCAAGGAGAAAAGGCCGAGTTCACTCAGCGTGTTTTCATAAGGCATGCTCCCCAATCCAGGCAACATCCTTGTAAATCTCCTCTGCCCACTTTCTATGGCTTCCACATCCTTCCTGTAGTGAGGCGACCAGAACTGTTATGTGCTGGGGCAGCAGGCTGGGGCAGTTGGCAGCAGACACCAACAGAATCAACAAATTCATTCGTAAGGCCAGTGATGTTGTGGGGGTGGAACTGGACTCTCTGATGGTGGTGTCTGAAAAGAGGATGCTGTCCAAGTTGCATGCCATCTTGGACAATGACTCCCATCCACTCCATAATGTACTGGTTAGGCACAGGAGTACATTCAGCCAGAGACTCATTCCACCGAGATGTAACACTGAGCGTCATAGGAAGTCATTCCTGCCTGTGGCCATCAAACTTTACAACTCCTCCCTCGGAGTGTCAGACACCCTGTGTCAATAGGCTGGTCCTGGACTTATTTCCACTTGGCATGATTAACTTATTATTTAATTATTTATGGTTTTATATTACTATATTTCTACACTATTCTTGGTTGGCGCAACTGTAACGAAACCCAATTTCCCTGAGGATCAATAAAGTATGTCTGTCTGTCTGTCTGAGCACAGTACTCCATGTGGGGTCTACCCAGGGTCCTATATAGCTGCAACATTACCTCTCGTAATGCAGACTATTATCTAAATAGGGAGAAAATAAAAAAAAATCAGAGCTGCAAAGGGAGTCCTCGTGCAACACTTTTAGAATGTAAATTCAAAGGATGAGTTTGGTAAAGAAAGCAAATGCAACGTTGGCATTTATTTCAAGGTGAATATCAAAACAAGGAGATAATGCTGGACCTTTTTGACACTAGTCAGGCCACATATAGATTATCGTTAACAGTTTTGGGCTCCATATCTCAGAAAGAAAGTGTTGTCGTTAGAGAGAGTCCAGAGGAGGTTCATGAGGATGATTCCAGGAATGAAGGGGTTATGATATGAGGAGCGTTTGGCAGCTTTGGGCCTGTACTCATTGGAATTTAGAAGAATGTGGGGTGATCTCATTGAAACCTACTGAATGTTGAAAGGATTAGATAAGGTGGATGTGGAGAAGATGTTTCCTATGGTGGTGGTATCCAGCACAGTCTTAAAATGGAGGGGTGACTTTTTAGAACTGAGGTAAAGAAGAATTTTTTAGCCAGAGAGTGATGAATCTGTGGAATGCTCTGCTACAGACTGTAGTGGAGGCCAAGTCCATGGGTATATTTAAAGCAGAAGTTGATAGTTTCCTGATTAGTCAGTGCATCAAAGGATATGGCAAGAAGGCAGGTGTATGGAGTTGAGTGGCATCTAGGATCAGCCATGATGGAATGGCAGAACAGGGTCGATCGGCTGAATGGCCTAATTCTGCTCCTACATCTTATGGTCTTCTGGTAGCATTCCTTAGGATTCTGCTTCACCTTGTCTGCTAGAGCAACTTAATGCCTTTTTTTTTTAGCCTTCCTGATACCTTTCTAGTGTTCTGTTGCATTTCATGTATTCCATAAGCAACTTATTTGTTCCTGCTTGCCCTTACCTGCTACATACCTCCTTTTTTCTCTTAACCAGAGCCTCAATATCTTTTGAAAACCAAGGTTCCCTACACTTGTTATCTGTACTATTTATTCTGACAGGCATATACAGGTTTTGTATTCTCAAAATTTCATTTTTGTAGGCCTCCCATTTTCAGTAGTTTCAATAGTTCCATTTAATATTAGAGAAATGCATAGAATATTGTGAAGTTGTCACTGGGCAGGTGTAATCAGAAACTCTCTGCGGGCTGCAAGAAATTGTCCTAGTTTTCCTCTTAAATGTACTCCTTTTGAACTACTTTAGCTGCAAGCTGCAGCATGTAAATTTCCTCTTAACGACGGACTACAAAACTACATTAATGATCTTCAGATCTCACATTCGACGGTTAACTGTGGAGCAGTTAAGCACGATGCCTTTAAGGGTAACGCATGGCCATGGCTGAAAACGTGGACTGAAATTCAGGGTAATGAGGCCTCCTCTTGTGAGTATCTTGTTGGTAAATGTACAATCACTTGAAAATATGATCGACAATCTCAGAGCAAGGGGCTGCTGTACCAAAGACAGATATGGCTGATCTCAAATGTTCGTTGCATTGACAGTGTAAATGCCAGACCCAGCAATCCGACCTCAATGTTCTATGATTTTCAGAATGGATTGAACCTTGAATTCTGGTAAGGTGGGAATCAAATTGAAGAGACTAGGAGAGAGGAGGTTAGTTCACAAATAGAGAAAGCTAGTAGACAGTGGGTGAGGGAGGATAGGCAGGTGATAGAGAAGGGGAGTGCTCAGACTGAAGCTGTAGGGAGAAGGAAATAAAGATAATAAAGTTGTCTGCACCATGAAGGATAAACAGAGAGTAAGAGGTGGAGAATTTCTAAATGCATCTATTTTAATGCTAGGAGCATTTTAAGAAAGGTGGATGAACTTAGAGCATGGATTGGTACCTGGAAATATGATGTTGTAGCTATTAGTGAAACATGGTTGCAGGAGGGGTGTGATTGGCAACTAAATATTCCTGGATTTTGTTGCCTCAGGTGTGATAGAATCAGAGGGGCAAGAGGGGGAGGTCTTGCATTGCTTGTCAGAGAAAATATTACAGCGGTGCTTTGGCAGGATAGATTAGAGAGCTCATCTAGGGAGGCTATTTCGGTGGAATTGAGGAATGGGAAAGGTGCAGTAACACTTATAGTGAAGTATTATAGACCACCTAATGGGGAGTGAGAATTGGATGAGCAAATTTGTAAGGAGATAGCAGATATTTGTAGTAAGCACAGGGTTGTGATTGTGGGAGATTTTAATTTTCCACACATAGACTGGGAAGCCCATTATGTAAAAGGGCTGGATGGTTTGGAGTTTGTAAAATGTGTGCAGGATAGTTTTTTGCAGCAATACATAGAGGTACCAACCAGAGAAGGAGGAGTGTTGGATCTCCTATTAGGGAATAAGATAAGTCCAGTGACGGAGGAATGTGTTGGGGGGCACTTCGGGTCCGGTGATCACAATGCCGTTAGTTTCAATAATATTATGGAGAAGGATAGGACTGGACCCAGGGTTGAGGTTTTGGATTGGAGAAAGGCTAACTTTGAGGAGATGTGAAAGGATTTAGAAGGAGTTGTTTGGGACAATTTGTTTTATGGGAAGGATGTATTAGAGAAATGGAGGTCATTTAAAGGTGAAATTTTGAGGGTACTGAATGTTCCTGTTAGGTTGAAAGGAAAGGTTAAAAGTTTGAGAGAGCCACAGTTTTCAAGGGATATCGGAAACGTGGTTCAGAAAAAGAGAGAGATCTACAATAGATATAGGCAGCATGGAATAAGTGAGGTGCTCAAGGAATGTAAAGAATGTAAAAAGAATCTTAAGAAAGAAATTAGAAAAGCTAAAAGAAGATACAAGTTTGCTTTGGCAAGTAAGATGAAAATAAATCCAAAGAGTTTCTACAGTTATATTAATAGCAAAAGGATAGTGAGGGATAAAATTGGTCCCTTAGAGAATCAGAGTGGACAGCTATGTGTGGAGCCAAAAGAGATGGGGGAGATTCTGAACAATTTCTTTTCTTCGGTATTCACTAAGGAGAAGGATATTGAATTGTGTAAGGTAAGCAAAACAAGTAGGGTAGTTACGGAAACTATGATGATTAAAGAAGAGGAAGCACTGGCGCTTTTAAGGGATATAAAAGTCGATAAGTTTCCAGATCCTGACAAGATATTCCCTGGGACCTTGGGAGAAGTTAGTGTAGAAATAGCAGGGGCTCTGACAGAAATATTTCAAATGTCATTAGAAGCGGGGATGGTGCCAGAGGACTGGCGTATTGCTCATATGGTTCCATTGTTTAAAAAGAATTCCAGGAGTAAACGTAGCAATTATAAGTTTGACATCAGTGGTGGGTAAATTAATGGAAAGTATTCTTAGAGATGGTATATATAATTATCTGGATAGACAGGGTCTGATTAGGAACGGTCAACATGGATTTGTGCATGGAAGGTCATGTTTGACAAATCTTATTGAATTTTTTGAAGAGGTTACTAGGAAAGTTGATGAGGGTAAAGCAGTGGATGTTGTCTATATGGACTTTGACAAGGTTCCATATGGAAGGTTAGTTAGGAAGGTTCAATCGTTAGGTATTAAGATTGAAGTAGTAAAATGGATTCAACAGTGGCTAGATGGGAGATGCCAGAGAGTAGTGGTGGATAACTGTTTGTCAGGTTGAAGGCCGGTGACTAGTGGTGTGCCTCATTGTACTGGGTCCAATGTTGTTTGTCATATACATTAATGATCTGGATGATGGGGTGGTAAATTGGATTAGTAAGTATTCAGATGATAGTAAGATAGGTGGTGTGGATAATGAAGTAGGTTTTCAAAGCTTGCAGTGAGAGTTAGGCCGGTTTGAAGAGTGGGCTGAAAGATGGCAGATGGAGTTTAATGCTGATAGGTGTGAGATGGTACATTTTGATAGGACTAATCAAAATAGGACATACATGGTAAATGACAATAGACAATAGGTGCAGAAGTAGACCATTCGGCCCCTTGAGTCTACACCACCATTCTGAGATCATGGCTGATCATTCACTATCAATACCCAGCCCCTGCCTTGTCCCCATATCCCTTGTTACCCCTATCCATCAGATATCTATCTAGCTCCTTCTTGAAAGCATCCAGAGAATTGGCCTCCACAGTCTTCCGAGGCAGTGCATTCCACACCTCCACAACTCTCTGGGAGAAGAAGTTTTTCCTCAACTCTGTTTTAAATAACTGACCTCTTATTCTCACTCCATGCCCTCTGGTACTGGACTCTCCCAACATCTGGAACATATTTCCTGCCTCAATCCTATCAAATCCTTTAATTATCTTAAACGTTTCAATCAGATCCCCTCTCAATCTCCTCAGTTCCAGTGTGTACAAGCCCAATATCTCCAATCTCTCTGCGTAAGACAGCCCTGCCATCCCAGGAATCAACCTAGTGAATCTACGCTGCACTTCCTCAATTGCCAGAATGTCCTTCCTTAAGCCTGGAGACCAAAACTCTACACAATATTCCAGGTGTGGTCTCACCAGGGCCTGTACAAATGCAAAAGGACATCCTTGCTCTTGTACTCAATTCCCCTAGTAATAAAGGCCAACATTCCATTTGCCCTCTTCACTGCCTGTTGCACTTGCTCATTCACCTTCATTGACTGATGAACTAGGACTCCTAGGTCTCTTTGCATTTCTCCCTTACCTAACTCTACACCGTTCAGACAATACTCTGCCCTCTTGTTCCTGCTTCCAAAGTGGATAACTTCACATTTATTCACATTGAATGACATCTGCCAAGTATCTGCCCACTCACCCAGCCTATCCAAGTCTCCCTGTATTCTCCTAACGTCCTCTTCGCATGTCACACTGCCACACAGTTTAGTATCGTCAGCAAACTTGCTGATATAGTTTTCAATGCCCTCATCTAAATCATTGACATAAATCGTAAAGAGCTGTGGTCCCAATACAGAGCCCTGTGGTACCCCACTAGTCACCTCCAGCCAGTCCGAGAAACACCCATTCACTGCTACCCTTTGCTTTTTATCTGCCAACCAGTTTTCTATCCATGTTGAAACTTTGCCCCCAATGCCATGAGCTCTGATTTTACTCACCAATCTCCTATGTGGCACCTTATCGAATGCCTTATGAAAATCTAGGTACACTACATCCACTGGCTTACCCTCGTCTAATATCCTTGTTACACCCTCAAAAAACTCCAACAGATTAGTCAAGCATGATTTGCCCTTGGTAAATCCATGCTGGCTCGGCCTAATCCTATTACTGCCATCAAGATATGCCACTATTTTGTCCTTAATAATGGACTCAAGCATCTTCCCCACGACTGACGTTAGGCTAACAGGGCGATAGTTCTCCATTTTCTCCTTCCCTCCCTTCTTGAAAAGTGGGATAACATTAGCCACTCTCCAATCTTCAGGAACTGATCCTGAATCTAAGGAACATTCGAAAATGATTACCAATGCATCCGCAATTTCCTGAGCCACCTCTTTTAGAACCCTCGGATGCAGACCATCTGGACCCGGGGATTTATTAGCCTTCAGTCCTATCAGTCTACTCATCACAGTTTCTTTCCTAATGTCAATCTGTTTCAATTCCTCTGATATCTTATGACCCTGGCCCATCCTTACATCTGGGAGATTGCTTGTGTCCTCCCTGGTGAAGACAGATCTAAAGTACGCATTAAATTCTGTTGCCATTTCCCTGTTTCCCATAACAATTTCTCCCAATTCATTCTTCAAGGGGCCAACATTGTTCTTAACTATCTTCTTTCTCTTCACATAGCTAAAAAAGCTTTTGCTATCCCCTTTTATATTCCTGGCTAGACTGAGCTCATACCTGATTTTTTCTCTCCGTAATGCTTTTTTAGTTAAGATCTGCAGTTCTTTAAAACTTTCCCAATCATCTGTATTCCCACTCATCTTAGCCCTGTCATGCTTCCTTTTCTTTAATGCTATACAATCTCTGACTTCCTTTGTCAACCACTGTGGCCCCTTCCCCCTCTTTGAATCCTTCCTTCTAATTGGAATGAACTGCTTTTGTATTATCCCCAAGAATATCTGCCACTGCTGATCCACTGTCTTTCCTGCCAGGGCATCCGCCCATTTAACTTTGGCCAGCTCTTCCCTCATGGCTCTGTAGTCTTCTTTATTTAATTGCAACACTGACACCTCTGATCTGCCCTTATCCCTCTAAAATTGTAGATAAAAACTTATCATGTTATGATCACTACTTCCTAATGGCTCCTTTACTTTAAGATCACTTATCAATTACTGTTCATTACACATCACCAAGTCCAAAATAGCCTCGTTCCTGGTTGGCTCAAGCACAAGCTGTTCCAAAAATACATCCCTTAGACACTCCACAAACTCCCTATCCTGGGGTCCAGCACCTACCTGATTCTCCCAGTTCACCTGCATGTTGAAATCTCCCATAACGACTGCATTACCTTTAGCACATGCCAATGTTAACTCCCTAATCAACTTGTACCCAATATCCATGCCACTGTTTGGGGGCCTGTACACAACACCCATTAGGGTCTTTTTACCCTTCCTGTTCCTCAGCTCAATCCACACAGACTCTACTTCCCCTGTTCCTAAGTCACCCCTTGCTAAGGATTGAATCTCATTTCTCACCAACAGGGCCACCCCACCCCCTCTTCCCATATTTCTGTCTCTAGGATAGCACGTATACCCTGGTACACTCAATTCCCAGGCCTGATCCCCTTGCAGCCATGTTTCCGTTATTCTAACAATATCGTAGTTCCCCATTTTCATCTGAGTTTCAAGCTCATCTGTCTTATTTCTGACACTATGCTCATTCAAGTATAGAATTCTTAGCCCATTCCTCCTCTCTTTGCTTAAAACACTGTCTATTGTACCTAACCCAGCTCCTTGAACTTCCATCGGGCTAATTGCACCTTGAATTTTGATGACCTTCTCAAGATCACCCAAACCTTCTACACATTTAACCCCATGCTCTTTCTGACCAACCCTCTGTACATGTAACTTTTCCAACACATGTCTCACCTTTCTCCTTTACACAATTAATATTTGGGAAACGTGTATTCCCCACCTGTCCCTTATCCTTCATCATATCATCTTCTCTCATATTCTGGATCCCTGCCCCCTGCACATCTAGTTTAAACCCCCCCCCACCCCCGAGCAGCACTGGCAAACATTCCTGCAAGAATGTTAGTACCCCTCCAGTTCAGATGTAGACCGTCCCTTCGAAACAGATCCCAACGTCCCTGGAACAAAGACCAATTATCCAAAAACCTGAACCCTTCCTTTCTGCACCATGCTCTCAGCCTCGTATTAATGTGCGTAATCATTCTATTCTTCGCCTCACTCTCACGTGGCACAGGTAGCAATCACCCTGGAGGTCCTGCCTTTCAGCTTCACTCCTAACTCCCTGAACTCTCTAAGCAGGACCCCCTCACTCACCTTACCTACGTCGTTGGTCCCTACATGGACCACTACATCTGGGTTCATGCCCTCGTTCTCAAGAATAGCCTGCACCCGATCTGAGATGTCCCGGACCCTGGCACCAGGGAGGCAACATACCATCCAAGGCTCCCGATCTGTCCCACAAAATCTCCTATCTGCCCCCCTGACTATAGAATCCCCTAAAACTATCGCTCTCTTCTCTTCCCTCCTCCCCTTCCTAGTTGAGGGTTCAACCTCTGTGCCAGAGGCAGGACCACTATAACTCATTCCTGGTAGGTCATCCCCATCAACAGAATCCAGTACGGTATACTTATTGTTAATGGGAATGGCCGCAGGGGTGCTCTGCTCTCTCTGCCTGCTCCCCCTGCCTCTCTGGACCGTCACCCATCTGCCTGCTTCTTGGATTTTTGGTGTGACTACTTCCTGATAACTCCTATCTATCTCTGCCTCTGCCTCCCGAATGATCCGTAGTTCATCCAGCTCCCGCTCCAACTCCCTAACTCGGGCTGATAGGAGGTGCAGCTGGATGCACCTTTTGCAGGTGTGGTCATCAGGGACAACTGTGTTGACCCCGATTTCCCACATACTGCATACGGAGCACACACTGCTGTGACTGTCTCCCCCATACCTGAACTGGATTGTTAGAATAAGTCTAAGAAGCACTTAGCGACCTTACCTTCTTCCCCTCAGCGAGCAATTATACAGGCTTACTGAAGTCCCCTTACACCGAAGCCCACTTAGCCAAAGCCCAGGGGCCAGTAGTGCTGAGGAAACAGAGAGTCTGCAGAGAGACTTGGATAGATTAGAAGAATGGGCAAAGAAGTGGCAGATGAAATACAATGTTGGAAAGTGTATGGTCATGCACTTTGGTAGAAGAAATAAATGGGCAGACTATTATTTAAATGGGGAGAGAATTCAAGGTTCTGAGATGCAACAGGACTTGGAAGTCCTCGTACAGGATACCCTTAAGGTTAACCTCCAGGTTGAGTTGGTGGTGAAGAAGGCAAATGGTATGTTGTCATTCGTTTCTAGAGGAATATAGGAGCAGGGATGTGATATTGAGGTTCTATATGGTGCAGGTAAGACCTCACTTGGAGTACTGTGTGCAGTTTTGGGCTCCTTATTTAAGAAAGGATGTGCTGATGTTGGAGAGGATTCAGAGAAGATTCACTCGAATGATTCCGGGAATGAGAGGATTAACATATGAGTAAAAATTGACCGCTCTTGGACTGTACTCCTTGGAGTTTAGAAGAATGAGGGGGGACCTCATGGAAACGTATCAAATGCTGAAAGGCATGGACAGAGTGGATGTGGCAAAGTTGTTTCCCGTGGTGGGAAATGATCAGCCATGATCTCAGAATGGTGGTGCAGACTCGAGGGGCCAAATGGTCTACTTCTTCACCTATTGTCTATTGAAGTGTACCAGTTCACAGAAATGGAGGGAGTTTGGATAGAAAATCTTGATAATATATTTTATTACACTCTCTCAGAAATCCCATTATGATAGTAACCTCCTTGTTTGCTGGAGAAATTGTGGAAATCAAAATGCAAACCATTATCATATTTTCTGGGAATGCCCCATTATCAAAGACTATTGGAGTGGGATACACAGTGCCCTACAAGACATCTTTAAATGTGAAATACCCTTAGAAAGTAAGACCATATATTTTGGGTATATATATCAAGAATGGTTGAAAAGAGATAAATAATGAATATACTGTTGGTGGCTGGTAAACAAATGCTTACTAGGAAATGGTTATCACAGGAGAGCTCAACCTTAAATGCATGGATGGAAATTACAATGGACATTTACAAAGTGGAGAACATAACAGCATCTGTTAATCATAAGTTGGAACAATTTGATTCATACTGGGAAAATGGTTTAACTACATAACACCTCATAGGCCTGATTTTATTTTCACAAATCAAGTCGTCACCTTTTATTGTCATTTTGACCATAACTGCTGGTACTGTGCACAGTAAAAATGAGACAATGTTTTTCAGGACCATGGTGCTACATGAAACAGTACAAAAACTACACTGAATTACGTACAAACAACACAGAAAAAGACTGCACTAGACTACAGACCTACCCAGGACTGCATAAAGTGCACAAAACAGTGCAGGCATTACAATAAATAATAAACAAGACAATAGGCACAGTAGAGGACAGTAAATTGGTGTCAGTCCAGGCTCTGGGTATTGAAGTGTCTGATGGCTTTGGGGAAGAAACTGTTACATAGTCTGATTGTGAGAGCTAGAATGCTTTGGTGGCTTTTCCCAGATGGCGGGGGGAGAAGAGTTGCGTGGGGTCCTTCATAATGCTGTTTGCTTTGCGGATGCAGCGTGTAGTGTAAATGTCTGTAAATGCCGGGAAGAGATGATCTTCTCAGCTGACCTCAATTTCTGAATCAGGCAGTGATGCTGCTGCTCAGGATGCTCTCAATATAACCCCTGTAGAATGTGATGAGGATGGGAGGTGGGAGATGGACTTTCCTCAACTTTTGCAGAAAGTAGAGATGCTGCTGGGCTTTCTTTGCAATGGAGCTGGTGTTGAGGGACCAGGTGAGATTCTCTGCCAGGAGAACAATCAATGAATATGTTGTAAAAGAAAAGATCACTTCCTACTTGTACATAGATTTCTCCTTTTGTTTGTTCTTTCTTTCCTCTCTTTTCTATAAGTGTATACCTCAGATAAATATTATGTGGAGATTTGTGGCACTTATGACTATATGATATATATGTACAATATCTGAAATACATCTTATGGAAATGTTTGTTTGATAATGAACTTCAATAAAAAATAAATTGCAAAAAAAGAAAAGACATCTTGTAGGCATTCAACAAATTCACTCTCTTGAGATCCATTACCAACCTGATTTTCCCAATCGACCTGCATGTTAAAATCTCCCATGACTACCATAACATTGCCCTTTTGACTCGCCTTTTCTATTTCCTTTTGTAATTTGTAGTTCACCTCCCAGCCACTGTTGGGAGGCCTGTATATAACTGCCATCAACATCTTTTTACCCTGCAGTTTCTTTACTCAAACCACAAGGATTCAACATTTTCCGATCCTATATCACATCTTTCTACCGATGTGATGCCATTCTTTACCAGTAGAACCCACACCACCCCCTCTGCCTACCTTTCTATTGTTACATACCCCGTAACTGGGTGTCTTACCAGCAAAAATAGAAGTATCCGTTGGAGTCTGGTACTATTTTCAAAACAGTGTTTATTAGTAAAAATATACAAATAAATATCAACAATGCAAATATACAGATAATACATGTTAGCAATACTAAGCCTAAAAGTGTGGGTATAATAATAATAATAAACAAGCTCTATCGATGTCTAGGGGATAATGAATTGTCATATGTTAATATAAAGTTCAGTTCAGTTCATACAGGCTGAGGTAGTTGTTGGTCGATGTGTTGTAATTGTTGGAGAGAGAGAGAGAGAGAGAGAGAGAGAGAGAGATCAAACAGTGACAGCCAGTCAAACCTTCCTTTACGATCTTGATCCGTTGATGTGTTGTTGTGGCCATTCAGGTATGACCCCTTTAGCTAGACCGTTCTTCTATGGTGGACTCGTCACCCAGGCAAGGGTGGACACACACACAAGCCCCCACTGGCCTCGCTATAAACACTGTGAGTTAAAATTGACCGATCCTTCGTTCGGTCTCCGATGCCCCACCCTTTCTCGTGGGTTCCAACACTTAAGCAGTGCTCACTAGTGTGTCTCTTGGTGCGTCTCCTGGTGTGTCTGAGGGGTGTCTCCCCAGACCTCACTTTTATCCCTACTCACGGGGTCTCAGGTGTCAATCAGTTTTGAATGGCTTAGCCCATCAAACCAGCCCACTCTGGCTGTCCACTGAGGAATTTTAATGAACAGAATGGTACCAAGTAAACAATCTTTCTCCGTAGCCATAAGTCTTACAGGAGTCATAATACGGTGGAACAACAAGTCTCTTCCTTCCTGTGTTATCTCGCCCTTGTCTGAAGCAAATGTTCTAGTCCCAGTATGTTTTTGTTCCATCTCTTTCTCTCTCATTAGCAGCCTGGCAACAGTAACAGTTTGTAATTCTCCCAGGGGAGGGGGACATTGGCAACCTTGCACCCTTCTGCCCATCAGAGCTGTTCATCCTTTGCAACACTATCCATAGAACCATAAAACATTACAGTACAGAAACAGGCCTTTTGGCCCTTCTTGGCTGTGCCAAACCATTTTTCTGCCTAGTCCCACTGACCTGCACCTGGACCATAGTCCTCCATACACCTCTCATCCATGTACCTGTCCAAGTTTTCTTAAATGTTAAAAGTGAGCCTGCATTTACCACTTCATCTGGCAGCTCATTCCATACTCCCACCACTCTCTGTGTGAAGAAACCCCCCCCCCCCAATGTTCCCTTTAAACTTTTCCCCCTTCACCCTTAACCCATGTCCTCTGGTTTTTTTCTCCCCTAACCTCAGTGGAAAAGCCTGCTTACATTCACTCTATCTATACCCATCATAATTTTATATACCTCTATCAAATCACCCCTCAATCTTCTATGCTCCAGGGAATAAAGTCCTAACCTATTCAACCTTTATCTGTAACTCAGTTTCTCAAGTCCCGACACCATCTTTGTAAACCTTCTCTGCACTCTTTCAACCTTATTAATATCCTTCCTGTAATTTGGTGACCAAAATTGCACCCATATAATGTGTAATCATGGGCATTTAGCTGCCAACAACAACTATCCTTCAGCCAAGATTCAGTGATGGTCACAACATCATACCTGGCAATCTGAAATAGGGGCAACAAGATTATTTCTTATGCTACGTGCATTTAGATACAACACCTTGAGTACCATATTCGCTATCCTTTCTGATTCTGCATCCCTAATGTTTTGATACTTAGCCTGTTGGCTGCAACTAAGTCCTATCACCTACCTGCTCTTCCTGACAGTCTGACTGCACGCTATCTTTACTGTCCTATCCTGAGTCCCTTCACTCTGGTTCCCATCCCCCTGCCGAATCAGTTTAAACCCTCCCAACAGCTCTAACAAACCTGCCCATGAGAATATTGGTGCAACCTGTCACTTTTGAACAGGTCATATCTCCCCCAGAAGAGATCCCAATGATCCAAGAACCTGAAGCCCTGCCCCCTGCACCAGCTTCACAGCCATGCATTTATCTACCAAATCATCTTGTTCCTAACCTCAGTGCTGCATGGCACAGGCAACAATACAGAAATTACTACAAGGGAGGTCCTGGTTCTCAGCTTTCTACCTAGCTTTCTAAATTCTGTTTTCAGGACCTCATTGCTCTTCCTTCATATGTCATTGGTACCAATATGTACCAAAACATCTGGCTACTCCTCCTCCCTATCCAAAATGCATGGACATGATCTGAGACACCCCTGACCCTGGCACCTGGGAGGTAACATACCATCCGGGTGTCCTGTTCACATCCCTAGAATCTCCTGTCTGTTCCCCTCACTACTGAGTCCCTTGTCAATACCACTCCCTTCTTCTCTTTCCCTTCTGCACCACGGACCTATGCTCAGTGCCTGTAATGCGGTTGCCGTGGCATTCTCCCAGGAGGTCATCCCCCACAAAAGTATTCAAAGCAGTATACTTGTGTTTGAGGGAAATGGCCACAGGAGTGCTTTGCTCTAACTGCCTATTTTCATTTCTCCTGACAGTCACCCAGGTACTCAGCTCCTGCAACTTCGGGGTGGCTACTTTCCTGTAACTTTGATCAATTAATCTCCTCGCTCTCTCATACAAACCAAAGGTCATCCAGTTGCTGGTCTAGATCCCTAACATGGTCTTCAAGGAGCTGCAGCAGAATGCACTTCATGCAGATATAGTTCCCTGGGAGACTAGGAGTTCTCCAACATCCAGCACGAAGAACATACCACAGCCATTTAAATGGTACAGTAAGAGAGGAAAAAAAGATAAAAAGGAAACCTTAACAGACATTTTACACAGAGTCAATGCCTCTTCCGAGCCAAAGCCTCTTTTGAGCCAAAGCCTGTTGCTTCTACTCTCACCACCAGCCAGTCTGCTTATCCCTTCTGTACTTTTAGTTAGTTTGTAGAGCTCTGTTCATGCTGAGCTCTATTACATGGAGTGCTGCCACAAGAAAGCAATGTCCATCATTAAAGACCCCCACCATCCAGACCATGCTATCTTCTCACTGCTAGGCCTATAAAAATAACTAAGTTATCAGGGAATTTGGCCTGAGCTGGAATCAGTTTTTCTGTTCCTATGATAAATGACTTGTCTGTTGTTACAGTCAATAAATTGTCATCAGAGAAAACTTCCTTTATCTTTTGCTTCTGAAACGTTTCTTAGTAATTCTATTAACCCTTCAATATCAAAGCCATGTTCTTGGTGTCAATAGTGTCATCCATGAGAACCCTCTCTCACTTGCAGATCAGAAGATTGTGAGTCCCACTCCATTGATATTTGCATAAAATTAGGAAAAATATTCCAATGTAGCATTGAGGTGCTGCTACACTGTGGAAAATGTCATCTTCTAGCAGAGATATTGAACTGAGGCTCATGCAGATGTGTGGAAAAGATCCATGGCATTATTTCAAAGAAGAGTTGGGATCTTATCCTTTGTGTCCAGGACAATTTTCTTACCATTCAGACAAACACTAAAATTAAATATTTGGTCATTATCACATTGCTGTTTGTAGGAGTTGGCCGTGTACATATTGCACATTGCAAAAGTGGCTCTCTTGGCTATAAGGCAACTTAGGTCTTTTTGAGGATGCATTATAAATCTGAGTCATGCTTTACTTATATAATTGTCCATCATTGTACTCAACTGAAATACTTGTAACTTTAACAGGTTCTCAGATTAACTACTTGATGAAAAAGCTGCGTATTTACATCTCATCTGATGCACAGATCAACATCAGTAATGTGAACAGTCAAAACCTTGCCTACCTGGCGAGCTGCATTCACGAGGCGGTGGTCTCCAGTTCTGAAGATAGTCCAGTCAGCACATTAAACAATTAATGTTCAATTTCATTGTTTAAATATTCACTTTTCATGTTGGCTTTACGTAATGTGATAAAATGGACTATTTCTAATCACATTGATATTTAAATGAGCTTTATTAGAGTTACAAAAGAACAATTAAAGGCATGTTAACAGAGTCAAAGTTGTCTCAGTAATAGGAAACAGGAGGTGATAGTGGCGGGGTGCTTTGAATGGAAGTCTATAGGGATCAGTCCTTTGAATTTTGCTTTTTGTTATATACATCAACAATTTGGATATGGATTGGGGGGTGTAATTAGCAAGTTTGTAGATGACACAAATTTTGGTGGCATTGTTAAGGAGGAGGTTACAGAGCAATACTGATCAACTTAGCAAGAAATAGCAGCTGTAATTTAATCGCAATAAGTATGAAGTGATTATAATTGGGTTTAGAATTAGCTTGCCCACAGAAGGCAGAGGGTGGTAGTAGATGGAACATATTCTGCCTGGAGGTCTGTGGCCCCTGTTCTGCTTGATTTTTAGAAATGACTTGGATGGGAAGGTAATTTTGTAGTTGACATGGTGTGGATAAGCTAAATGTTGTCATAGGTTAGAATGTGACATTGATTAGATGAAGAGCTGGGCTGAGAAGTAGGCAGATGGAGTTCAATCAGGAGAAATATGAATTGTTACACTTTAGAATGTTGAAGGCAGAGTACAAGGTCATTGGCAGGATTTTTTAGCAGTTTAGGTGAATAAAGGGTTCTTGGGGTCCACGTCCATAGATTCCTCAAAGCTGCCACGCAAGTTGTTAAGATGACATCAAGTGCGTTGACCTTCATTAGTTGGTGATTTGAATTCCAAAGCCATAAGGTAATGTTGCAGCTCTATAAAACTCTGGTTAGACCAGACTTGGAGTATTGTGTTAAGATACTGCCTCATTATAGGAATGATGTGAAAGCCTTAGAGAGAGTGCATAGGAGATTTACCATGATGATGCCTGGATTAGAGAGCATGTTTGATGAGGAAAGGTTAAGCGAGCTAAGATGTTTCTGTTTGAATCAAAGAAGCATGAGAGATGGCCTGGTAGAGGTGTATAAAATTATAAGAGGGATTGATAGACTAGACAGCTAGAGAATGTTTTCCAGGATGGGAGTGGTTAATAAAAGGGGAGATACTGTAATTTTAAGGTGACTGGAGGAAGCTATAGGGGAGTTTGTCAGAAAAAGTATTTTTTACATAGGGGAACCTGCTGCCAGGGGTGGTGGTAGATGCAGATACATTATGGACATTTAAGAGACTCTTAGATATGCACATGGATGAGATGATAGAAAAATGGAGGGCTATGTAAGAGTGAAAGGGTTAGATTGATTATGGAGTAGGTTAAAAGACTGGCATGTCTAGGACAGAAGGGCCTGTACTGTTCCATGTCTATGATGATGGTGGAGGCAGGTACTCACAACGTTTCAAAATTATCTGGGTAAGTGCCTGAATCATTGAATAATTAGAAGGGTTTGTGTTGGTAAATGCAATGAGTTTGGTTGGATTATTGATGGACAGCATGAATCTGGTGAGCTGAAAGTCTTGTTTCTGTGCTAAATGCTTCTGCCATCTCAAATTCATGATTCAGTTTTTGCAGGCTGAAGCAGTTGCCACTGAAACAATGAAAGACATTGACATATTTGGTATCCTTCACTTTCAGCTCATATTAAACAACAAAATGCTGGGAATGTGAGGTGATTATCTGTGCAGTGAGACCAATAATACATTCAGGATGATAGTCAACATCACCAAACTATTTCACCACAGTGATTTTAGAAGGAGGGTCACAGGGAAAAATAAACTCAGGTAAATTATGTTTTGAGAATTATATTTCAAAAATTTCTAGAATCTTGTAAAATGATATGCTATAGTTACAACTGTTCCATTTCTGGACCAGGAGTTATCATTATTACATTCATCCATAAGACTGTAAGACATAGGCCATTCAGCACATCGGGTCTGCTCCACCATTCCGTCATGGCTGATCCCAGATGCCACTCAAGCCCATACACCTGCCTTCTCACCATAACCTTTGATACACTGACCAATAAGGAGACTGTCAATTTTTTGCTTTAACCATACCCATGGACGGCCTCCACTGCAGTCTGTGGCAAAGCATTCAACAGATTCATCACTTTCTGGCTAAAAAAGCTCCTCTTTATCTCTGTTCTAAAAGGTCACCCCTTCAATTTTGAGGCTGTGCCCTCTAGTTCTGGACAACCCCCACCATAAGAAACATCCTCTCCACATCTACCTTATATGGTCATTTAAACATTTGGTAGGTTTCAAGGAGATCCCCCCATTCTTCTAAGTTCTAGTGAGTACAGGCCCAAAGTTGCCAAATGCTCCTCATAAGTTAACCCTTCACTCCTGGAATCATCCTCATGAATCTCTTCTGGACTCTTTCTCTAATGATAATACTTCCTTACTGAGGTATGAAGCCCAAAACTGTTAACAATCAAGTGCAAGCTGACTAGTGTCTTAAAAATCCTCAGCATTACCTCCTTGTTTTTATATTCTGTTCCCCTTGAAATAAATGCCAACATTGTATTTGCTTTCTTTACCACAGACTCAACCTGTAAATTAACTTTCTGGAAGTCTTGCATGAGGACGCCTAAGTCCCTCTGCACCTAGAATGTTTGAATTTTCTCCCCATTTAGATAATAGTCTGCACTTTTGTTCCTTTCACCAAAATGCATTATCATACATTTCCCAACACTATATTCCATCTGCTGTTTCTTTGCCCAATCTTCTAATTTTTCTTAAGTCCTTCTACAATCATGCTGCTTCCTCAGCAATACCTACTCCTCCACCTGTCTTCGTATCATTTGCAAACTTTGCCACAAAGGCATCAATTCTATTATCGAAATCATTGACAAACAATGCGAAATGTAGCGGTCCCAGTACTGACCCTGAGGAACACCACTAGCCACTGGCAGCCAACTAGAAAAGACCCCCTTTATTCCCACTCACCCCCTCCTGCCTGCCAGCCATTCCTCTATCCATACTAGTATCTTTCCTGTCATGACATGGGATTTTATCTTGTTAAGCAACCTTATGTGTGGCACCTTGTCAAATGTCTTTTGAAAATTACTCCCTGCTTGCTACTTCCTCAAAAAACTCTAACAGATTTGTCAAGCAAGCTATCCCTTTACAGAACCCATGCTAACTTTGATTTATTTTATCATTAGTCTCCAAGTACCCCGAAACCACATCCTAAACAATAGACTTAACAACCACTCTTTCCCAACCACTGAGATTAAGCTAACTGGCCTATATTTCCTTTCTTTTGCCATCCTTCTTAAAGAGTGGAGTGACATTGCAATTTTCCAGTCCTCTGGAACCATGCCAGAATCAAGTGATTCTTGAAAGATCATGACCAATACATTCGCTATCTCTTCAGCAACCTCTTTCAGAACTCTGGGATGTAGTCTGTCTGGTCCAGGTGACTTATCCAACTTAAGACTTTTCAGTTTGCCTAGCACTCTTTCCTTTGTGATAGCAATGTAAATCACTCCTGCTCCCTGACACTCATGGACCTCTGACGCACTGCTAGTGTCTTCCATAGTAAAGACAAGCAAAATACTTATTAAATTCATCTGGTATTTCTTTGTCCTCCGTCACTATCTCACCAACATCCTTTTCCAATGGTCCAATATCAACAATCACCTTCCTTTTATTTATATAACTGATAAACCTTTTGGTATCCAGCTTTATATTATTGGCTAATTTGCCCTCATACTTAATCTTTTCTCTTCTTTTGGTTTTTTTTTTCCAGTTACCTTTTATTGGATTTTGAAAGTTTCCCAATCATCCAACTTCCCACTCACTTTTCCTACCTTATGTGCCCTTTCCTTGACTTTTATGCAGTCTTTAACTTCCCTTGTCAGCCACGGTTGCCTAGCCCTGCCATTTGAGAACAGTGGGGCATATCTATCCTGCGCCTTGTGAACTATTCTCAGAAACCTCAGCAACCTCTGTTCTGCCATCCTCCCCCCAGTATTGTCCTTCAATGAGGGAGGCAAGCTCCTTTCTCATGCCCTTTATTCCCTTTATTCCATTGTGTTACTGATACACCTTATTTATGCTTCTCCCTCTCAAATTGCGGTATGAATTCAATGTTAATATGATGACTGGCTCCTAAGGGTTTCCTTTACTTTCAGCTCCCTAATAAAATCTGGATAGGCCAGTTAGTTTAACATCTGTATTGAGAAAATGCTTGAAGCTATCATTAAAGAAGAAATAGCGAGGCATCTGGAAAGGAATGGATTCATCAGGCAGATGCAGCATGGATTCAGCAAAGGCAGGTCCTGTTTGGCAACTGACTGTAGTTCTTTGAGGATATAATGGGCGCAGTGAATAGAGGGGAAGAGATGGGTGTTATTTACTGAGATTTCCAGAAGGCGTTCAATAAGGTGCCGCATAAAATACTTATTCATAAGATAATGATGCATAGAGTTGGGGGTGATGTATTAGCATGGACTGAGGATTGGTTATCTAATAGAAAGCAGAGAGTTGGGATACATGGATGTTACTCTGGTTGGCAATCAGTGGTGAGCGGTATGCTGCAGGAATCAGTGCTGGCCCACAACTGTTCACGATATACATTAACGATCTGGAAAAGGGGACCAAGTATAATGTATATAAATCTGCTGATGACAGTAAATAGGGTGGAAAAGCAAACTGCACAGAAGGTATGGAGAGTCTGAAGAGAGATATAGGTAGGTGAAGTGGATGGGCAAGGCTCTGGCAGGTGGAGTACGATGTTGGTAAATGTGATTTCATCCACTTTCGAAAAAAAAAATGGAAGATCAGAATAAACCACCTCACACTTATCTGGTTTGAACTCCATCTGCCACTTTCCAGCCCAGTTTTGCATCTTATCAATGTCCCGCTGTAACTTCTGACTGCCCTCCACACTATCCACAACACCCCAACCTTTGTGTCATCAACAGATTTACTCACCCATTCCTCCACTTCCTCATCTAGGTCATTTATAAAAATCACGAAGAGAAGGCGTCCCAGAACAGATCCCTGAGGCACACTACTGGTCACTGACCTCCACGCAGAATATGACCCATCTACAACCACTCTTTGCCTTCTGTGGGCAAGACAGTTCTGGATCAAAGCAATGTCCCCTTAGATTCCATGCCTCCTTACTTTCTCAATAAGCCTTGCATGGGGTTCCTTTTCAAATGCCTTGCTGAAATCCATATACACTACATCTACTGCTCTTCTTTCATCAATGTGTTTAGATACATCCTCAAAAAATTCAGTCAGGCTTGTAAGGCACTACCTGCCTTTGACAAAGCCATGCTGACTTCTTAATCATATTATGCCTCTCCAAATGTTCATAAATCCTGCCTCTCAGGATCTTCTCCATTAACTTACCAACCACTGAAGTAAGAATCACCTGTCTATAATTTCCTGGGCTATCTCTACTCCCTTTCCTGAATAAGGGAACAATATCTGCAACCCTCCAGGCTGGCTGGTGGTGTAGCAGCATCAGCGCCAGAGTTTGGAGCGAAGGCTCCTGAGTTCAAATCCAGCCGACTCCCTTCCCTTGCACACTTTCCATCCGGCTGGGTTGAGCATTGAGCTATCAACTCAGCCTCGTAAAAATAAGAAAGCCTGCTAAAAAAACGCCATCACGACGGCATCCCGATGATTCCACTTGGAGTAATGGGCTTTCATCTTCTTCATCCACAACCCTCCAATCCTCCAGAACCTCTCCTGTCCCCATTGATGATGCAAAGATCATCGCCAGAGGCTCAACAATCTCCTCCTTGCCTCCCACAGAAGCCTGACATACATCTCATCTGGTCCCAGTGACTTATCCAACTTGATGCTTTCCAAAAGCTCCAGCACATCCTCTTTAATATCTACATGCTCAAACTTTTTAGTCCGCTGTAAGTCATCTGTACAATCACTAAGATTCTTTTTCGTAGTGAATACTGAAGCAAAGTATTCATTAAGTACCACACCCAAAATCACCCCTTGCCTGCTCTCTATCTCTCTGGTGTTCCCCTCCCCCTTTCTTTCTCCCTAGGCCTCCCATCCCATGATCATTTCCCTTCTCCAGCTGTGTATCCCTTTTGCCAATCAACTTCCGAGCTCTTAGCTTCATCCCTCCCCGTCCTGTCTTCTCCTATCATTTTGGATCTCCCCCTCCCCCTCCCACTTACAAATCTCTTACTATCTCTTCTTTCAGTTAGTCCCGACGAAGGGTCTCGGCCCGAAATGTCAACTGTACTTCTTCCTATAGATGCTGCCAGGCCTGCTGCGTTCCACCAGCATTTTGGGAGTGTTGCTTAGATTTCCAACATCTGCAGATTTCCTTGTATTTGCGTTCTTATTAAGTACCTCTGCTATCTCCTCCAGTTCCATACACACTTCTCCACTGTCACACTTGATTGGTCCTATTCTCTCACGTCTTATCCTCTTGCTCTTCACATACTTGTAGAATGCCTTGAGGTTTTCCTGAATCCTGTCCGCCAAGGCCTTCTCATGGCCCCTTCTGGCTCTCCTAATTTCATTTTTAAACTCCTTCTGGCTAGCCTTATAATTTACTATATCATTACATAGTTTTTTTGAACCTTTCATAAGCTTTTCTTTTCTTTTTGACTGGATTTACAGCAGACTTTGTACACCACGGTTTCTGTACCTTACCTTCCTTTCGCTGCCTCATTGGAATGCACCTATGCTGAACTCCACACAAATATCCCCTGAACGTTTGCCACATTTCTTCCATACCTTTCCCTGAGAACATCTGTTCCCAATTTATCCTTCCAAGTTCTTGCCTGAAGGCCTCATGTTTCCCTTTACTCCTATTAAATGCTTTCCTAACTTGTCTGTTCCTATCCCTCTCCAGTGCTATGGTAAAGGAGACAGAATTGTGATCACCATCTCTATAAAATGCTCTCCCACTGAGCGATCTGACACCTGACCAGGTTCATTTCCCAATACCAGATCAAGTACAGCTTCTCTTCTTGTAGGCTTATCTACATATTGTGTCATGAAACCCTCCTGAACACACCTAACAAACTCCACCCCATCTAAACCCCTTGCTCTAGGGAGATGCTAATCATATTTGGGAAATTAAAATCTCCCACCAGGACAACCCTGTTATTATTACACCTTTCCAGAATCTGTCTCCCTATCTGCTCCTCGATGTTCCTGTTGCTACTGGATTGTCTATAAAAAACACCCAATAGACTATTGACCCCTTCCTGTTTCTAACTTCCACCCACACTGACTCCATAGACAATCCATCCATGACTTCTTCCTTTTCTGCAGCCGTGACACTATCTCTGATCAATAGTACTACACCCCCACCTCTTTTGCCTCCCTCCCTGTCCTTTCTGAAACATATAAAGCTTGGCACTTGAAGTAACCATTCCTGCCCATCAGCCATCCAAGTCTCTGTAATGGCTACAACGTCATAGCTCCAAGTATTGATCCATGTTCTAAGCTGATCTGCTTTGTTCATAATACTCCTTGCATTAAAATAGACACATTTCAAACCATTGGCCTGAGCGTGTCCCTTCTCTATCACCTACCTATCCTCCCTCTTGAATTGTCTCCAAGCTTTCTCTATTTGTGAGCCAAACTCCTCTTCCTTTGTCTCTTCAGTTTGTTTCCCACCCCCCAGCAATTCTAGTTTAAACTCTCCACAGTAGGTTTAGCAAATCTACCCGCCAGGATATTGTTCCCCTGGGATTCAAGTGCAACCTGTCCTTTTTGTACAGGTCACACGTGGAGGAACTGAGGGAAATACATGTTAGTAGGGTAGTGGTGTTAGGTAAATTGAAGGGATTAAAGGCAGATAAATCCCCAGGGCCAGACGGTCTGTATCCCAGAGTGCTTAAGGAAGTAGCCCAAATAGTGGATGCATTAGTGATAATTTTTCAAAACTCCTTAGATTCTGGATTAGTTCCTGAGGATTGGAGGGTGGCTAATGTAACCCCACTTTTTAAAAAAAGGAGGGAGAGAGAAACCAGGGAATTATAGACCGGTTAGTCTGACATCGGTGGTGGGGAAAATGCTAGAGTGGGTTATCAAAGATGTAATAACAGCACATTTGGAAAGAGGTGAAATCATTGGACAAAGTCAGCATGGATTTGTGAAAGGAAAATAGAATTTTTTGAAGATGTAACTAGTAGGGTGGATAGGGGAGAGCCAGTGGATGTGGTATATTTAGATTTTCAAAAGGCTTTTGACAAGGTCCCACACAGGAGATTAGTGTGCAAACTTAAAGCACACGGTATTGGGGGTATGGTATTGAAGTGGATAGAGAATTGGTTGGCAGACAGGAAGCAAAGAGTGGGAGTAAACTGGACCTTTTCAGAATGGCAGGCAGTGACTAGTGGGGTACCGCAAGGCTCAGTGCTGGGACCCCAGTTGTTTACGATATATATTAATGATTTAGATGAGGGAATTAAAAGCAGCATCTCCAAATTTGCGGATGACACAAAGCTGGGCGGTGGTGTTAGCTGTCAGGAGGATGCTAAGAGGATGTACGGTGACTTGGATAGGTTAGGTGAGTGGGCAAATTCATGGCAGATGCAATTTAATGTGGATAAATGTGAGGTTATCCACTTTGGTTGCAAGAACAGGAAAACAGATTATTATCTGAACGGTGGCCGATTAGGAAAAGGGGAGATGCAACAAGACCTGGGTGTCATTGTACACCAGTCATTGAAGGTAGGCATGCAGGTACAGTAGGCGGTGAAAAAGGCAAATGGTATGTTGGCATTCATAGCAAAAGGATTTGAGTACAGGAGCAGGGAGGTTCTACTGCAGTTGTACAAGGCCTTGGTGAGACCGCACCTAGAATATTGTGTGCAGTTTTGGTCCCCTAATCTGAGAAAAGATATTCTTGCCATAGAGGGAGTACAGAGAAGGTTCACCAGATTGATTCCTGGGATGGCAGGACTTCCGTATGAAGAAAGACTGGATTGACTAAGCTTATACTCACTGGAATTTAGAAGATTGAGGAGGGATCTTATTGAAACGTATAAAATTCTAAAGGGATTGGACAGGCTAGATGCAGGAAGATTGTTTCCGATGTTGGGGTAGTCCAGAACGAGACGTCACAGTGTAAGGATAAAAGGAAAGCCTTTTAGGACTGAGATGAGGAAAAACTTCTTCACACAGAGAGTGGTGAATTTGTGGAATTCTCTGCCACAGGAAACAGTTGAGGCCGGTTCATTGGCTATATTTAAGAGGAAGTTAGATATGGCCCTTGTGGCTAAAGGGATCAGGGGGTATGGAGAGAAAGCAGGTACAGGGTTCTGAGTTGGATGATCAGCCATGATCATACTGAATGGCGGTGCAGGCTCGAAGGCCCGAATGGCGTACTCCTGCACCTATTTTCTATGTTTCTATCTGCTCCAAAAGAGGTCCCAATGATCCAGAAATCTGAATCCCTGACCCCTGCTCCAATCCCTCAGCCACACATTTATCCTCCATCTCACTCTATTCCTATACTCACTCTCACATGGCACAGGCAGTAATCCCGAGATTACTACCTTTGTGGTCCTGCTTCTCCACTTCCTTCTTAACACCCTGTAATCTGTTTTCAGGACCTCCTTCCTTTTCCTAATTATATCATTGGTACCAATATGTACCACATCCTCTGGCTGTTCTTCCCATTTCAGGATATTGTGGACATGATCAGAAACATCCCCGACCCTGGCACCTGTGAGGCAAACTACCATCTGTGTTTCTTTCCTGCATCCATAGAATTGTTTGTCTGACTCCCTAACTACAGAGTCCCCTACCACTGCTGCCATTCTCTTCCTTTCCTTGCCCTACTCTTATGAGCCACGTAGTCAGACTGTTGCTTCCCCCAGGTAGGCAGTCCCCCCCAACAGCACTCAAACGGGAGTACTTATTGTTAAGGGGGACAGCCATAGGGATACTCTTTAACATCTGACTCTTGCCCTTCCCTCTCCTGTTTTGTGCACTTTACGCAGTCCTGGGTAGGTCTGTAGTCTAGTGTAGTTTTTTTCTGTGTTGTTTTTACATAGTTCAGTGTAGTTTTTGTGCTGTTTCATGTAGCACCATGGTCCTGAAAAATGTTGTCTTGTTTTTACTGTGTACTGTATCAGCAATAATGATCAAAATGACAATAAAGGTGTCTTGACTTGACTGTCTGTTACCCGACTTGACTTATCTGTGTCCTGTGACCCCAGTGTGACTACCTGCCTATAGCTTCCATCGATCACCTCCTCACTCTCCCTGACCAGATGAAAGTCATCGAGTTCTCTAACGCGGTCCCTAATGAGCTGCAGCTCAACACACCTGGCACAGATGTGGCTGTCCAGGAGGCTGGGAATCTCCAGGACTTCCCACATAGAACATAGAACAATACAGCACAGTACAGGCTCTTCGGCCCACAATGTTGTACCTACCCTTAAACTTTGCCTCCCATATAACCCCCCACCTTAAATTCCTCCATATACCTGTCTAGTAGTCTCTTAAATTTCACTAGTGTGTCTTCCTCCACCACTTCTTCCATGCACCAACCACTCTCAGAGTAAAAAACCTTCCTCTCAAGTCAAGTCAAGTGAAGTCACTTTTTATTTCCATTTCGACCAGAACTGCTGGTACAGTACTGTGCATAGTAAAAAATGAGACAACGTTTTTTCAGGACTATGGTGTTACATGACACAGTACAAAAACTAGACTGAACTACGTAAAAAAAAACACAGAAAAAAACTACACTAGACTACAGACCTACCCAGGACTGCATAAAGTGCACAAAACAGTGCAGGCATTACAATAAATAATAAACAGGACAATAGGGCAGTAAGGTGACAGTCCAGGCTCTGGGTATTGAATACCTCCCTTGAACTTTCCACCCTTTACCTTAAAGCCATGTCCTCTTGTATTGAGCAGTGGAGCCCTGGGGAAAAGGTGCAGGCTGTCCACTCTATCTATTCCTCTTAATATCTTGTATACCTCTATCATGTCTTCTCTCATCCTCCTTCTCTCTAGAGAGTAAAGCCCTAGCTCCCTTAATCTCTGACCAGAACTGGACACAGTACTCCAAGTGTGGCCTAACCAGAGTTTTATAGAGCTGCATCATTACCACCTGACTCTTAAACTCTATCCCTCTACTTATGAAAGCTAATACTCCATAAGATTTTTTATCTACCCTATCTACCTGTGAGGCAACTTACAGGGATCTGTGGACATGTACCCCCAGATACCTCTGCTCCTTCACACTTCCAAGTATCCCGCCATTTACTTTGTACTCTGCCTTGGAGTTTGTCCTTCTGAAGTGTACCACTTCACACTTCTCTGGGTTGAACTACATCTGCCACTTCTCAGCCCACCTCTGCATCCTACCAGTGACTCTCTGCAATTTTCAACAATCAACAACACTATCCACAACATCACCAACCTTTGTGTCATCTGCAAACTTGCCAACCCACCTTTCTACCCCCACATCTAGGTCGTTAATAAAAATCATGAAAAGTAGAGGTCCCAGAACCGATTCTTGTGGGACACCACTAGTCACAACCCTCCAATCCGAATATATTCCCTCCACCACGACCTTCTGCTTTCTGCAGGCAAGCCAACTCTGAATCCACCTGGCCAAACTTCCCTGGATCCCATACTGTCTGATTTTCTGAATAAGCCTAGTGTGTGGAATCTTATCGGATGCCTTACTAAAATCCATGTAGATCATATCCACTGTACTACCCTCATCTATATGCCTGGTCACCACCTCAAAGAACTCTATTAGGCTTGTTAGACATGCTGACTGTCCCTGATCAGACCATGATTCTCTAAATGCCCATAGATTCTATCTCTAAGAATCTTTTCCAACTGCTTTCCCACCACAGATGTAAGGCTCACTGGTCTATAATTACTTGGACTATCTCTACTACCTTTTTTGAACAAGGGGACAACATTCACCTCCCTGCAATCCTTGGGTACCATTCCCGTGGACAATGAGGACAATAAGATCCTAGCCAGAGGCTCAGCAATCTCTTCCCTCACCTTGTGGAGCAGCCTAGGGAATATTCCATCAAGCCCCGAAGACTTATCGGTCCTAATGTATTTTAACAACTCCAACACCTCTTCTCCCTTAATATCAACATGCTGCTGAACTTCAACCTTACTCATATTGTCCTCACCGTCATCAAGTTCCCTCTCATTGGTGAATACCGAAGAGAAGTATTCATTGAGGTCCTTGCTCACTTCCACAGCCTCCAGGCACATCTTTCCACCTTTATCTCTAATTGGTCTTATCTTCACTCCTGTCAACCTTTTGTTCTTCTCATAATTGATGAATGCCTTGGGGTTTTCCTTTACCCTACTTGCCAAGGCCTTCTTATGCCCCCTTCTTGCTCTCCTCAGCCCCTTCTTAAGCTCTTTTCTTGTAAGCTCTTTTATTGCTACCCTATATTCCTCAAAAGACTCATCTGATCCTTGTTTCCTAAACCTCACGTATGCTGCCTTCTTCTATCTGACTAGATTGTCCACCTCACTTGTCACCCATGGTTCCTTCACCCTACCATTCTTTATATTCTTCACCGGGACAAATTTATCCCTGACATCCTGCAAGAGATCCTTAAACATCGACCACATGCCTATAATACATGCAAGGGGTTTCTTCTTTATGTTACTGCGTGTGTTGATCAAAATGGCTTCTTTGTTATGATAACTAGAGAGGGAGTGCTTTCCCTCGCAGCTTTGTTTGGGTTAAAATTGTATTCATTTGTTGACCAATTGGGATAGATGTTATTTGCTCTTCTGAGTCTGTAAGCTATTGTTGGCGGGCTTTTGGGGGGTCGGCGCAAGGGGGTGAGAGAGAGAGGACACGATGATGTAAGCTGGGTGACGGAACGGACTCCGAGTGAGGGTCCGAGGCCAGGGTTTTCGGCGAGGAGAGGAGACGAAGACAGACATGCCGGGGCTGCTTGGTTGATCGCTGTGGGTGGTCCTGAGCTACAAGTCGAGGAGGTCTGAGGGGATCGAATGGTGGCCAGAAGACTTCGTTAATTGAGCTCCAGTGGTTGTGCATGAAATGGTTTGGACTTTGATAAGTTTGGCGCCTTTTACTTTTCCTTTTATATAGTATCTCTATTAAGTACATAGTTCCAGTAAGATCTATAAAGTGACCTCATTTAATCGCATATGGTGTACTGTCTGTTATTTGGTGTGTTGGGGACATCACACAGCATCCACACAAGCTGATTACCCAGTTTGGCAGGGCCGAAGGCTGACCCCCTAGATGGAAGCAAGCTGAGTGAGCCCAAGGCGTGCCAGCAGGCTACATACATTTCCCTGCAAAAACATCATCCCAATTCACACCCACAAGTTCTAGCCTTATAGTCTCATAATTTGCCCTTACCCAATTAAAAATGTTCCTGTTCTCTCTGATTCTAACCTTTTCCATGATAATGTTAAAGGCCAGAGAGTGGTGGTCACTGTCCCCTAGGTGCTCACCCACTGAGAAATCTGTGCCCTGACCCGGTTTGTTACCTAATACTAGATCTATTATGGCATTTCCCCTAGTCGGCCTGTCAACATACTGTGACAGCAATCTGTCCTGGACACACTTAACAAACTCTGCCCTGTCTAAACCATTGGAACTAATCAGGTGCCAATCAATATTTGGGAAGTTAAAGTCACCCATGATAACAATCCTGTTATTTTTGCACCTTTCCAAAATCTACCTCCCATACTGCTCTTCAGTATCTCTGCTGCTACCAGGGGGCCTATAGAATACTCACAATACAGTAACTGCTCCCTTTTCCTGACTCAAAACAGGATCCTGCTACATTACCCACCCTTTCTGTAGCAGTAATAGTATCCCTGACCTGCAATGCTACCCCTCCTCCCCTTTATCCCCCCTCTCTATCCCTTTTAAATCACTGAAATCCAGGAATATTGAGAATCCATTCTTTGCCTGGTGCCAGCCAAGCCACTACATCATAATTCCATGTATGTATCCAAGCTCTCAGTTCATCGCCTTTGTTCCTGATGCTTCTTGCATTGAAGCACTTTAGCCCTTCTACCTTACTACCTTTACACCCTTTATTCTGCTTCTCTTTCCTCAAAGCCTCTTTATATTGTTAGATCTAGCTTTACTCCATGCACTATACTCGCAGTTCTCGCATGACCTATATCCTCCTCCCCCTCACTATCTGCTCTAAGACTCTGGTTCCCCTCCCCCTGCAAATCTAGTTTAAACCCCCCGGAGCAGCACTAGCCAACCTTCCCGCAAGGATATCAGTCCCCCTCCAGTTCAGGTGCAACAGGTCCCACCTTCCCTGGAACAAGGCCCAATTGTCCAGAACCGTGAAGCCCTCCTTCCTGCATCAACTCCTTAGCCACATATTTAGCTGCATTATCTCCCTATTTCTAGCCTTACTAATACGTGACATGGGTAGCAATCCTGAGATTGCAACCCTGGAGGTTCTGTCCTTCTACTTTTCACCTAACTCCCCAAATTCTCTTTGCAGGACCTCCTCCTTCTTCCTATCCATGTCATTGATCCCTGCGTGGATCACGACATCTGGCTGCTCACCCTCCTCTTGAGAATACTGAGAACTTGATCCAAGCTATCGCGGACCCTGGCACCAGGAAGGCAACAGACCATCTGGGATTCTTGATCTCTTCCACAGAATCTCTTATCTGTCCCTCTAACTATTGAATCCCTTACCACTGCTGCTGTCCTCTTTTCCCTGCTTCCCTTCTGAGCTGAGGATGCAGTCTTGGTGCCAGAGACACAACTACTGCAACTTGTCCCTGGTAGGTCATCCCCACCAACAGAATCCAAAATGATATACTTATTATTGATAGGAACAGCCACAGGGGTGCTCTGCTTATTCTGTCTATTCCCCTTCCCTCTCCTGACAGTCACCCAGCTACCTGCCTCCTGACTTTCAGGGGTGACTATCTCCCTGTAACTCCTGTTTATTTCTGCCTCTGCCTCACGACTCTGCCTTCACATCTGACACCGAGCACAGAACACCGGCCTCACACACATACTTCTTGTCTGTATTCTACATAGGCAACCAACCTCGCTTCGACCTGTTATCGCTGAAGCCCCATTGAACTAAAGCCTTCCTACTCTGTCTCCCCCTACTCTATCACCTGCTCTATATAGCTGTCTCCTTCTAAACTCTTCTTGCTGTTCTAACTGGCTGACGTTCACGTGCTTGTGCAGTAATGCCTCGATCAAACCACTGAAGGAATAACCCAATCATTGGCTTGTCCTTTCTTACATTCATATTACACCTATCATCTACTTGTAAGCTTTGCTGGCTTATCCTCAGCTCTAGCATACTGGTTCCCATCCTACTGCCATATTAATTTAAACCACTTTCAACAGCCCTAGCAAACTTACTTGCAAGATTGTTGGTCAGATTCAAGTGCAACCCGTCCCTTTTGTACAGGTCACACCTGCCCCAGAAGAGGTCCCAATGATCCAGAAATCTGATTCCCTACCCTGATCCAATTTTTCAGCTATGCATTTATCTGCCACCTCATTCTATTCCTATCTTCCTGGTCATATGGCACAAGCAGCAATCCTGAGATTACTACTCTTGAGGTCCTGCCTCTCAACTTCCTACCTAACTCCCTGTATTCTGATTTCAGGACCTCCACCCTTTTTCTACTCATGTCATTGGTACCAATATGTACTATGACTTCTGGCTGCTTAGCCTCCCTTTTCAGAAACATTGTGGACCCTGGGATCTGGGAGGGCAACCACCATTTGTGTTTCTTTTTTGCGTTCACATAATCACCTATCTGTCCCCTTAACCATAGAGTCCCTTATTACTGCTGCCATCCTCTTCAGTTCCCTACCCTTCTGAGCCACAGGGCTAGACTCAGTGCCTGAGGCACAGCCACCGTTGCTTCCCCAGGTAGGTAGTCCTCCCCAACAGTACTCAATATGGAGTACTTATTGTTGAAGGCGATGGCCACAGGGGTGCTCTCCACTATCTGATGTTTTCCTTTCCCTCTCTTGACAGTCACCCGTTTATCTGTATCCTGTAGCTTTGGGGTGATTAGCTCCTGGTAGCTCCTCACTTTCTCTAACAAGCCAAAGGTCAGTTGGCTACAACTCCAGTTCCCTAACATGGTCTCTAAGGAGCTGCATCTCATTGCACCTGGTGAGATGTGGCCATCGGGGAGGCTGGAAGTCCCCTGGAAATCCCACATCTGACACCCAGATCAGAACACTGGTCCTGAAGCCATACCCACTATTTTTTAATGAGTTAATTAAGAAAAAGAAATAAGAAATAAACTTATTTACTTATCTCACCCCTGCCTGTTCTTGATGAAGTCTGTTGAGCCAAAGCCTTGCCACTTTGACTCAGACCACTCGAAGATAACTGCTCCACTCAACGGTACCTCTCTTTTATGGAGACTGGGTTTTTTGAAGTTCCGCTCTGGACCTGTGTGGTCTGCACCACTGTCCAATCAAAGATAGAATCAAAGTTACAATCCTTGCACTATTATTCATAAAACAAACAAACAGCATAGGAGCATGCTATATGTGGCAACTATGATGCCATTTTAAACTATAATGCCATCTTCTTCCATGTGACCTGTATCCCTCTATTCCTTCCTATCGATATGTCTGTCTAAGCGCACTTAAACTTTGCAAGTGTAACTGCTTTCACCACATCCCCAGTAGGTTGTACCAAGTACCTATCACTCTCCATGTTTAAAAAAGAAATCTCCTGTTCACTTTCTAGAGGACAATGCCCTCTTCTTGCTGCTGCCATCAGGAAGGAAGTATAGGAGCCTTAGGTCCCACACCACCAGCTTCAGAAACAATTTTTATTTTACAACCATCAGTCCCCTGGGGTAAAGGGATGGATAGCATCACTGGTGAAGGGGCTTGTTGTGTCCATTCTCATTCTGCTCGCTCACCTTTGGTCCCCACCTGACATTTCGCTCTTTCCTGTTGCTCCAGGTAGCTGTTTGCATGTGACAGCGGCATACCCCTGTACACCTCTTCAACAGATGGGTAAACCAGGTGAAGATAACCAGAGGGCCTCATTACCGAGTGAGTACATGCCTGTCCTAGCACATGAAGTCAGCCATGGTGTACTGGATTGATGAAATCTACAGTGAGGTCCAATGGCCAGGAAAGTGGTTCTGCAACTTTACATTGAGAGCGAAGGGCATGATGAGGAACACAAATAGTCATAGTCATCCACTGCAAACAAGGAAAATCCCAGTTGTGAAGCTTGTTGGTACCACTGGATCTGGGCCTCCAAGATTGAGAGAGTGGAACTTACCCAGTGCAACAACTTTTACACTTTAAAAACTGCACTGCAATGGTTTCCTGTCATAGTCGGACCCAATAAACAACCACTGAACCAGTGTGGATAACTTCAGTCACCAAAACTGAACTGATTTTATGATATGCAGGCTCACTTCCAAGGACTTTTTACAACTCATGTTTTCAGTTTTGTTTTGTAGATTGGTGTTGGTTAGTCTTTGACTCTTTATGTATACTTTTTCATAAAATTATATTGTATTTTTTTCTTGTACATGCTTGCAAGAAAATGAATCTCAGGTCTATATGGTAACACGTTGCACTTGGACAATAAATTTACTTTGAACTTTGTAAATACGTCCTCCAGCTTTTAACATTTGCATCCTGATCAAAAGACTATCTCTGCCTCGCATAATTTAAGATATTTCTATCAAGTCACTCAGGCTCTAGAGAAAGCAATTCAACTTTGCCCCTTTCTTTATAGATAATACTCTCTGATCCAGACAGTACTCTAGTATTCTTGTTATAATCACTTAGAATTGTTCTGCAGTTAAGTTTACTGGAAGATGTAATTGCAAATAGAGCAAATTCATAGTAGCCAAGAGTGAAGTGGTCATGCGAGGTTGATAGCTGAATGGCTTAAATCACCAATCAAGGTTCATCACTCATCAAGGTTCATCACTCATAGCATTTTTATTCTCCTGATCTTGCAGCCAGTTTGAGGATTAAACATGTATTTAATCACACTTAAATCACCAAAGCATAGGCTTCTGACCTAATGCAGATATGTAGGATTAGTGTTGATAGGTATATAGGTGGCATAGAAATGGTGTGCAGAAGGGTCTATATCTGATTCTGTGCTACCCCACTATTACTCTACCACCAGTTTCCACTATATTAATAGGGTACTGCGGAACATGAGAGATGGGGGTGGGGGAGGTGCGGTGGTGTAGAAATGGCCTAAATTTTGGAAGAATAAGATGACTAGCTGAGAACATAATCACCATGAAGAAAGTACTCTGAAATTGAGATCATGAAGAAAGTACCCTGTGACTGAGGTCATGAAGGCAGGGGCAAGTGCAGCAGCCATCGTCTGAATGGACATAGACTAGTGATCTTAAGGCTTTAGGTCTTTGAGACTTCAGTGAAATGAGGCTTCAGTCAGAGAAAGCAAAGGAAAGAAAAGCTCAAGTTTTTTATGCTCTTCTTTATATCTGCTCAGCTCGGACAGTTGAGATGCCAGGCAGGACAGTGCAATGCTCCTCTTGCGGGATGTGGGAAGTCAGGGAGTCCTCCAGTATTTCTGACCACTACAACTATGAGAAGTGCATCCAGCTGCAGCTTCTAACAAACTGTCTTAAAGACTTGGAACTGGTAATGGATGAACTCTGAAACATTTAGAAGGCTGATAGATAGGACATATAGAGAGGTAGTTACACCCAAGGTGAAGGACACAGGAAACTGAGTAACAGTCAGGAAGGGGAAAG
Source organism: Hypanus sabinus (assembly GCF_030144855.1). Lineage (NCBI taxonomy): Eukaryota > Metazoa > Chordata > Chondrichthyes > Myliobatiformes > Dasyatidae > Hypanus > Hypanus sabinus. Next base: position 131,530 of record NC_082706.1, read on the forward strand.
GGATTAAGGAGCCAGTGCAGAATTCCCAAGTGACTATCCTCCTTTGGATGCTGTTGTGGGGGGAGATGACCTAACAGAGGAAAGTCACAGTGGTTGGGTCTCTGGCACTGAATCTGCCTCTATGACTCAGAAGGGAAGGGGGAAGAAGAGGCATAATGTGGTGATAAGAGATTTTCATTAGTTAGGAGAACTGACGGAAGGTTCTGTGGCGAGAATGAAATTGCTGTATGGTATGTTGCCTCCTGGGTGCCAGGGTCTGAGATATGTCGGATTGAGTCTTCTGCATTCTTAAGTGGGAGGGTGAACAGCCAGAAGTTGTGGTCCACGTAGACACCAATGACATGGGTATAATGAGTGAAGAAATTCTGCATAGGGGTTCATGGAGTTAGGTGATAAGTTAAAGGGCAGGACCTCCAGGGTTGTGATCTCAGGATTGTTATGCTTGCTGCATGCTAGTGAGACTAGAACTAGAAAGATTATACAGTTTCATATGTAGCTAATGAGTTGGTGTTGGAGAGAGGGCATAAGATTTTTGGATCATTGGGCGATGGGAACCAGAATGCCAGAACAGTTAGTGGAGAAGTTGTGGAGGCAGATGTTGGTAAGAGCTCAGACAAAGTTAGGAATCAAGAGATTGAGCATGGTGCGACAAAATCAAGAAGGGTGAATAAAGAATGGGAAGATAGAGTATGAAAGTAAATTAGCACAAAATATAAAAACAGATAGCAAAAGTTTTTATAAATATATAAAGCGGAAGAGGGTGGCTAAAGTCAATGTAGGTCCCTTGGAAGATGAGAAGGGAAAATTGATATTGGGTGATAAGGAAATGGCTGAGACATTGAACGACTATTTTGTGTCCGTCTTCATGGTGGAGGACACATCTAATATGCCAAATAATGATGTTATTGATGAAATGTGAGGTGAGGACCTTGATAAAATCACTGTCACTATAGAGATAGTGATGAGCAAACTAGAGAACCTGAAGATAGTTAAGTCCCCTGGTCCTGATAGGATACATCCCAGGGTGCTGAGGGAATTGGAGGAGGTTATAGTAGACGCGTTGGTAATCATTTACCAAAATTCTCTAGACTCAGGACAGATCCTGGCAGTTTAGAAGACAGCAAATGTCACGCCACTTTTTAAAAAAGGATATAAGCAAAAGACGGGCTACTATAGGCCAGTGAGCTTAACATTTGTTGTCGGGAAAATGCTTGAAGCTGACATTAAGGAAGAAATAGCGAAACATTTAGAATGGAGTGGTTCCATTAGACAGACACAGCATGGATTCAGGAACTGCAGGTCCTGTTTGACAAACTTATTGGAGTTCTTCGAGGTTAGAAGAGTTAGAATAGTATAGCACAGTATAGGCCCTTTGGCCCACAATGTTGTGCAAACCCTTAAACCCTGTCTCCCATATATCCCCCCATTTTAAATTCCTCCATATACCTGTCTAGTAGTCTCTTAAATTTCACTGGTCTATTTGCCTCCACCATAGACTCAGGCAGTACATTCCACGCACCAACCACTCTCTGAGTAAAAAATTTCCCTCTAATAAACCCCCTTCAAATTCCCTCCCCTTACCTTAAAGCCATGTCCTCTTGTACTGAGCAGTGGTGCCCTGAGGAAGAGGGGCTGGCTGTCCACTCTATCTATTCCTCTTAATATCTTGTATACGTCTACCGGGTCTCCTCTCATCTTCCTTCTCTCCAAAGAGTAAAGCCCTAGCTCCCTTAATCTCTGATCATAATCCATACTCTCTAAACCAGGCAGCATCCTGGTAAGTCTCTTCTGTACCCTTTCTAATGCTTCCACATCTTTCCTATAGTGGGGTGACAAGAATTGGACACAGTACTCCAAGTGTGACCTAACCAGAGTTTTATAGAGCTGCATCATTACCTCACGACTCTTAAACTCTATCCTTCAACTTAACACCCCATAAACTTTCTTAACTACCCTATCTACCTGTGAGGCAACTTTCAGGGATCTCTGGACATGTACCCCCAGATCCCTTTGCTCCTCCACACACCCAAGTATCCTGCCATTTACTTTGTACTTTGCCTTGGAGTTTGCCTTTATAACAAGAGGAATTGAGTATACGAGTAAAGAGGTCTTTCTGCAGCTGTACAGGGCCCTGGTGAGACCCCACCTGGAGTATTGTGTGCAGTTTTGGTCTCCAAATTTGAGGAAGGACATTCTTGCTATTGAGGGAGTGCAGCGTAGGTTCACAAGGTTAATTCCTGGAATGGCGGGACTGTCATATGTTGAAAGATTGGAGCGACTGGGCTTGTATACACTGGAATTTAGAAGGATGAGAGAGGATCTGATTGAAACATATAAGATTATTAAGGGATTGGACACGCTGGAGGCAGGAAGCATGTTCCCGCTGATGGGTGAGTCCAGAACTAGAGGCCACAGTTTAAGAATAAGGGGTAGGCTATTTAGAACAGAGATGTGGAAAAACTTTTTCACCCAGAATGTGGTGGATATGTGGAATGCTCTGCCCTAGAAGGCAGTGGAGGCCAAGTCTCTGGATGCATTCAAGAGAGAGTTAGATAGAGCTCTTATAGATAGCGGGGTCAAGGGATATAGGGAGAGGGCAGGAAGGGGGTACCGATTGTGTATGATCAGCCATGATCACAATGAATGGCGGTGCTGGCTAGAAGGGCTGAATGGCCTACTCCTGCACCTACTGTCTATTGTCTATTGTCCTTCCAAAGTGTACCACCTCACACTTCTCCGGGTTGAACTCCATTTGCCACTTCTCAGCCCACTTCTACATCTTATCAATGTCTCTATGCAATCTTCGACAATCCTCGACACTATCTACAACACCACCAACCTTTGTGCCGTCTGCAAACTTGCCAACCCACCCTTCGACCACATCCAGCTCGTTATAAAAATCACGAAAAGTAAGTGTCTCAGAACCTTGTGGGACACCACTAGTCACAACTCTCCAATCCAAATGTACTCCCTCCACCATGACCCTCTGACTTCTGCAGGCAAGCCAGTTCTGAATCCACCTGGCCAAACTTCCCTGGATCCCATGCCTTCTGACTTTCTGAATAAGCATACCATGTGGAACCATATCAAATGGCCTTACTAAAATCTATGTTGATCACATCCACTACACTACCCTCATCTATATGCCTGGTCACCTCCTCAAAGAACTCTAACAAGCTTGTTATACATGATTTGCCCTTCACAAAGCCGTGCTGACAGTCCCTGATCAGACCATGATTCTCTAAATGCCCATAGATCCTATCTCTAAGAATCTTTTCCAACAGCTTTCCCACCACTGACGTAAGGCTCACTGGTCTATAATTACCCGGACTATCCCAACTACCTTTTTTGAACAAGGGGACAACATTCACCTCCCTCCAATCCTCTGGTACCATTTCTGTGGACAACGAGGACAATAAGATCCTAGCCAGAGGCTCAGCAATCTCTTCTCTCGCCTTGTGGAGCAGCCTGGGGAATATACCATCAGGCCACGGGGACTTATCCGTCCTAAGGTATTTTTAAAACTCCAACACCTCCTCTCCCTTAATATCAACATGTTGCCGAACATCAACCTCACTCATATTGTCCTCACCGTCATCAAGTTCCCTCTCATTGGTGAATACTGAAGAGAAGTATTCATTGAAGACTCGCTAACTTCCACAGCCTCCAGGCACATCTTCCCACCTTTATCTCTAATCGGTCCTACCTTCACTCCTGTCATCCTTTTGTTCTTTGCATAATTGAAGAATGCCTTGGGGTTTTCCTTTACCCTACTCTCCAAGGCTTTCTATGCCCACCTTGCTCTCCTCAGCCTCTTTTTAAGCTCCTTTCTTGCTACCCTATATTCATCAATAGGCTCATCTGATCCTTGTATCCTAAACCTCATGTATGCTGCCTTCTTCCACCTGACTACATTTTCCATCTCACTTGTCACCCATGGTTCCTTCACCCTACCATTCTTTATCTTCTTCACCAAGACAAATTTATTCCTAACATCCTGCAAGAGATCCCTAAACATCGACCACATGTCCATAGTACATTTCCCTGCAAAAACATCATCCCACTTCACACCTGCAAGTTCTAGCCTTATAGTCTCTTAATTTGCCCTTCCCCAATTAAAAATTTTCCTATCCTCTCTGATTCTATCCTTTTCCATGATAATGCTAAAGGCCAGGGAGCGGTGGTCATTGTCCCCCAGATGCTCACCCATTGAGAGATCTGTGACCTAACCCAGTTCGTTACCTAATACCAGAGCTAGTATGGCCCTCCCCCTAGTTGGCTTGACAACATTCTGTGACAGCAATCTGTCCTGGACCCACTTAAGAAACTCTGCCCCATCTAAACCATTGGAACTAATCAAGTGCCAATCAATAGGGAAGTTAAAGTCACCCATGATAACAACCCTGTTATTTTTGCATCTTTCCAAAATTTGCCTACCAATCTGCTCCTCGGTATCTCTGCTGCCTGTAGGATACTCCCAAAAGAGTAACTGCTCCCTTCCTGTTTGTGCTGTCTTTACGACAGTTATTTAGTTTATAATATTTTCGCTTAGTAATTCATTCAATAGTATTTTCTAGTTAGAATTAGAAGTGTTTAAAGTATATTCATTGCATGTAAAATATATCGGCATGCGATGACGTCACATCCGGTTTCGCCGCGTCTTGTGGGAAAATACCGGTTTGAAATTAGCGCGAGGGTGGGGGCTCACCTGAGCAGAAGTTGTTTTGCAGGCATGAGAAATCACAGTGAGAGCAACGCTGTAAGTTAATAGATAATCGATATATTGAACTAAGATGTTAATGCCGATCCTGTTAGAAGTAACGACGGTAGATAATGTTTATGCTTTCGTTAGTTAAAGAGTCGCGGATAGTTTGCATGGAAGTGTATTTAAAGTAGTCAATGGAGCAGGTAAACTCTCCCTGTATACTGCACCTTAGTGTAATGTAGTTATAGTCAACTTTGCAAGTATTTACACTTGAAATGTGATATTAAGGAAGGAACAAATACTGTATCAATCTTGTATTGTTTTATCAACAGTTTTCACCATATGTTAATGTGAAGAGTGAACAGTAAATGGTTAATCTTACTGCGATCTGGTTCTTATTAACTGTGGTTTATCTCGACGTTAAATTCGACGTTCGTGACACGCGAAGGAGAACGTTACACTGTTCCTGACTTCCACCTATACTGACTCAAAAGCAGATCCTGCTACATTAACCACCCTTTCTGTAGCTGTAATAGTATCCCTGACCAGTAATGCCACCCCTCCTCTCCTTTTCCTTCCTCTCCTTTCCCCCCTCTCTATCCCTTTTAAAACACTGAAACCCAGGAGTATTGAGAATCCATTCTTGCCCTGGTGCCAGCCAAGCCACTACATCATAATTCCATGTATGTATCCAAGCTCTCAGTTTATCGCCTTTGCTCCTGATGCCTCTTGTATTGAAGTACACGCACTTTAGCCCTTCTACCTTACTACCTTTACACTCTTTATTCTGCTTCTCTTTTCTCAAAGCCTCTTTATTTGTTAGATTTGGCTTTACTCCATGCACTATACTTGCAGTTCTCCCATTACCTATATCCTCCTCCCCCTCACTAACTGCTCTAAGACTCTGGTTCCCCTCCCCCTGCAAATCTAGTTTAAACCCCCCGGAGCAGCACTAGCCAACCTTCCCGCAAGAATATTAGTCCCCCTCCAGTTCAGGTGCAACTTGTCCCGTTGGAACAGGTCCCACCTTCCCTGAAACAAGGCCCAATTGTCCAGAACCATGAAGCCCTCCCTCCTGCACCAACTCCTTAGCCACGTATTTAACTGCATTATCTTCTTATTTCTAGCCTCACTAGCATGTGGCACGGGTAGCAATCCTGAGATTGCACCTAACTCCCTAAATTCTCTTTGCAGGACCTCCTCCTTCTTCCTATCCACGTCATTGGTCCCTACATGGACCATGATATCTGACTGCTCACCCTTCCTCTTGAGAATACAGAGAACCGGATGCAAGATGTCGCGGACCCTGGCACCAGGGAGGCAACAGATCATCCGGAATTCTCGATCTCTCCCACAGAACCTCTTATCTGTCACCCTAACTAATGAATTCCTTATCATTACTGCTCTGCTCTTTTCCCTCCTTCTCTTCTGAGCTGAGAGTACAGTCTCAGTGCCAGAGATGCAACTACTGCAACTTGTCTCTGGTAGGTCATCCCCACCAGCAGTATCCAAAATGGTATACTTATTATTGATGGGAATGGCCACAGGGGTGCTCTGCTCATTCTGTCTATTCCTCTTCCCTCTCCTGACAGTCACCCAGCTACCTGTCTCCTGGCTTTTAGGGGTGACTATCTCCCTGAAACTCCTGTCTATTTCTGCCTCTGCTTCACGAGTGATCTGAAGTTCATCCAGCTCCAGCTCCAGTTCCCTGACTCGTTTTGTCAGGAGCTGCAGCTGGATGAACCTTTTACAGGTGTAGTCATCAGGGAAATTGTGCATGCCCTGACTTCCCACATACTGCAAATGGAGCACCCAACTGCCCTAACTGTCCATTACCTACTTCTGTTAATTAGATTAGTTAAAGGAGCTTACCCGACCTTACCTCACTGGTAGCAAGCTCTGCTACCAGCCTCTGCTACCTGAGCAAGCTCAGCCTCTGCTCGCCGAAGCCTCTCGAGCAAAAGCCTTCCTACTCTGTCTCCCACTACTCCACCGCCTGCTCCTCCGATGCCCGCTCCATTAATTTGCTCTCTTTTTAAACTCTCCCACTATCTCACAGGCCGACCTTCACACGCTTGCGCAGTCGTGCCCCGTTCAAACTGCCAAAGAAATGAGTGCAGTGGATAGAGCGGAACAGGTGGATATCATGTACTTGGATTTCCAGAAGACGCTCGATGAGGTGCCATGCAGAGACTTATAAATAAGATATGGATGCATGGGGTTGGAGGAAGTGTATTGGCATGGATAGTGGATTGGCTAATCAATAGAGAATTGGTATAAATGGGTGTTTCTCTGGGCAGTCAGTGGTGAGTGGGGTGCCGCAGGGGTCGGTGCTGGGCCTGCAGCTGTTTACCATTTTGGAATGATTTGGAAGATGAGACTGAGTGTAGTGTAGCAAAATTTGCTGATGACACTAATCTGAGTGGAAAAGTAAATTGTTCAGAGGATGTGGAGAGTCTGCAGAGGGATATAGATTAGTTAAGAGAGTGGACCAAGGTTTGGCAGATGGAATACAATAATAGTAAATGCGAGATCATCCACTTTGGAAGGAATAATAGAAGAGCAGATTATTATTTAAATGGTGAAGGTTTGCAGCATGCTGTTGTGCAGAGGGATTTGGGAGTGTTTGTGCATGAATTGTAAAAAGTTGGCTTGCAGGTGCAAGAAATGGAAACATTGGTGTTCATTGCTGGAGGTATTGAATTCAAGAGCAGCGAGGTCAAGCTGCAACTATACAGGGTACTTGTGTGGCCGCACCTGGAGTACTGTGTGCAGTTCTGGTCTCCATACTTGAGGAAGGAATATACTGGCTTTGGAAGCAGTGCAGAGAAGGTTCACCAGGTTGATTCCAGAGATGAAGAGGTAACTTATGAGGAGTGATTGAGTCACCTGGGACTATACTCTCTGGAATTCAAAAGGATGAGGGAGGATCTTATAGAAACATACAAAATTTTGAAAGGGGTAGATAAGATAGAAGTAGGAAAGTTGTTTCCATTGGTAGGTGAGACTAGAACTAGAGGACATTGCTTCAAGATTCAGGGGAGACAATTTGGGATGGAGATGAGGAGATACAGTTTTTTCCAGAGAGTGATCAAGCTGTGGAATTCTTTGCCCAGGAAAGCAGTTGAGGCTTATTCACGAAATATATTTAAGATACAGTTAGATAGATTTTTACATAGTAGGGGTATTAAGGGTTATGGGGAAGAGGCAGGTAGATGGAGATGAGTTTATGGACAGATCAGCCATGATCTTACTGAATGGTGGGGCAGGCTCGATGGGCCGGATGGACTACCCCTGCTCCTATTTCTTATGTTCTTATAGGATTGAAGAGGTGTTGTATCTGTGTGTGCAGTTTACAGAATAAGGTAGATGAACTTGCAGCATAGTTGCAGATTGGCAGGTATGATGTTATTGGCATCACTGAATTATGGCTGAAGGATTATGGGTGGGAATTTAATGTCCAAGGATACATAGTGTATCGAAAGTTCGGACAGGAAGGTAGAGGGGCGGCATTGCTCAGTTGGTAAAAATATGGATTCAAATCAATTGAAAGAGGTGACATAGGGTCAGAAGGCATTGAATCATTGTGGATAGGGCTAAGGAACTGCAAAGGTGAAAAAAAAACCCTTTTGGGTATTGTATACAGATCTCCAAAGAGTAGTAAGGATGTGGCAATGGGATATAGAAAATATATGCTGAAAATGCAATGTTACAATAGTCATGGGAGAGTTCAATATGCAAGTAGTTTGGGAAAATCAGGTTAGTGCTGGATTCTAAGAGGGGGAATTTCTAGAGAGCCCTGTGAGATGGCTTTTTAGAGCAGCTTGTGGCTGAGCCCACTAGAGGATCAGCTATTCCAGACTGGGTGTTGTGCAATGAACCAGAACTGATTAAGGAGTTTAAGGTAAAAGAATCCTTAGGGGAAAGTAATCATAATATGAACTAATTCACCCTGAATTTGAGAAGGAGAAGCTGAAGTCAGATATATGAGTGTTACAGTAGAGTAAAGGGAATTACAGAGGCATGAGAGAGGAGATGGCCAGAACTGATTGGAAATGAATACTGGTGGGGATGATAGCAGAGCCACAATGGCTGGAATGGCTGGAATTTCTGGAAGCAATTTGGAAGGCACAGGATATATACATCCCAAAGAGGAGGAAGTATTCAAAAGGAAAGATGACACAACCATGACTAACAAGCAAAGTTAAAACAGCATAAAAGCCAAAGAAAGGGCATATAATTGAGCAAAAATTAGTGGGAAGTTAGAGGATTAGGAAGCTTTTAAAATCCAACAGAAGGCAATTGAAAAGACATTAAGAAGGTAAAGGTGAATACAAAAGTAAGCTAGCCAATGATACCAAAGATATTAAAAATTTCTTCAGATATATAAAGAGTGAAAGAGAGGTGAGGGTAGATGTTGGACCACTGGAAAATGTGGCTGGAGAGGTAGTAATGGGATACAACAAACAGGCAGATGAACTAATATGTATTTTGTATCTGTGGAAGACACTAGCAAAATGATGGAAGTACCGGTGTCAGGGGCATGAAGTGTGTGAAGTTATGATAACTAGAGAGAAGGTTCTTGGAAATTGAAAGGTCTGAAGGTAGATAAGTCACCTGGGTAGGTAAGTACATCTCAGGGTTCTGAAAGAGGCAGCTGGAGAGATTGTGGAGGAATTAGTAATGATCTTTCAAGAGTCACTAGATTCTGGCATGGTTCTGGAGGACTGGAAAATTGCATATGTCATTCCATTCTTCATGAAGGGAAGGAGGCAGAAGAAGGGAAACTATAAGCCAGTTAGTCCACTCTCAGTGGTTGGGAAGATGTTAATTATTAAGGATGAGGTCCATAAGACATAGGTGCAGAATTAGACCATTCAGTCCATCGAGTCTGTTCTGCCATTCCATCATGGCTGAATTCCGATCCCACTCAATCCCATACACCTGCCTTCTTGCCATATCCTTGGATGTTCTGACCAATCAGGAAACCATCAATTTCTGCCTTAAGTACATCCACAGACTTGGCCTTGTTGTGGTTTTTGTGCCTCGCAAATGACCAAGAGACGCAGAAGATTCTTCAAGAAGGGTTAAACTTTAATTTGCAAATCAAAGCTGAGACAGTCATTGAGCTAGTCGCTGATTGCCCACCGATCTCTGGACACAGCGTTTTTTATAGTATTTGTCCAGTTGTATTAGCATATGTAATCGATCTATAGTTGCATATTACACGTACTACCCGTACTATTGTTCCTATCAATTGGCTTAATCATGTTCTAATCTACATCTCTTTAGCTACCTCTCATTAACATACCATTGTCTTCTACATTTTTAAGACTTCAGTCTCCTACCAAATTGGGTACCTGTATAGCAAATAATAAACTCACCAGAACTGAGCAATGTTCTTAATCTACTTTTCTTTAGCTCTTTAGCTACCTCTCATTAACATACCATTGTCTTCTACATTTTTAAGACTTCAGTCTCCTACCAAATTGGGTACCTGTATAGCAAATAATAAACTCACCAGAACTGAGCAATGTTCTTAATCTACATTTCTTTAGCTCTTTAGCTACCTCTCATTAATATACCATTGTCTTCTACATTCCTAGGATTTCATCTTGGGTACATGCATTGTCTTCTACATTCCTAGGATTTCATCTTGAGTACATGCATAGCAAGCTGACTACATAGTTTTGGATACACAGCAAATGATACAGGGTTTATGATACAAGGTTTATACTCCATAATATTTTTATACTCCAATACTCCAATAGCCTCAACTGCAGAGCATTCCACGGATTCATCACTATCTGGCTAAAAAAATTCCTCCTTACCTCTGTTCTAAAAGGTCACCCCTCAATTCTGAAGCTGTGCCTTCTAGCTCTGGACACCTCCACCATAGAAAACATCCTCTCCACATCCACCCTATCAAATCCTTTCAACATTCGGTAGATTTCAATGAGATCCCCCTCCACCTCTGCATTCTTCTAAATTCCTGTGAGTAGAGGCCCAAAGCTGCCAAATGCTTGACATATGTTACTTTCTTCACATCTGGAATCTCCTCTGGACTCTCTTCAATGACAACAAATCCTTTCTGAGATATGGGGCTTAAAACTGTTGACATACTCCAAGCGCGGCTTGACTGGTGTCTTATAAAGCCTCAGCATTATCTCCTTGCTTTTATATTCTATTCCCTTTGAAATACATACCAACATAGCATTTGCCTTATTAACCACAGGCTCAACCCATAGATTAACCTTCTGGGAGTCTTGCACAAGGACTCCCAATACCCTCTGCACCTCTGATATTTGAAGCTTCTCCCCATTTAGATAATAGTCCCCACTATTGTTCCTTTCACAAAAATGGATTATCATACATTTCCCAACACTATTCCATCTCTTTTGCCTGTTCTTCCAAATTGCCTTAAGTCCTGCTGCAATTGCATTGCTTCCTCAGCACTACCTACCCCTCCACCTATCTTCATCTGCAAACTTTGCCACAAAGCCATTAATTCCATTATCTAAATAACTGACAAATAATATGAGAAATAGCCATCCCAATATTGACCCCTGAGGATTACCAACAGTCATTGGCAACCAAACAGAAAAGGCTCCCTTTATTCCCACTTGCCTGTCAGCCATTCCTCTATCGATGCAAATATCTTTCCTGTAATGCCATAGGATTTTATCTTGTTTAGCAGGCTCATGTGTGGCACCTTGTCAAGTACCTTTGAAAATCCAAGTAAATGATATCCACTGTCGCTGCTTGTTAGTTCCTTGAAGAACTCTAACAGATTTGTCAGGCAAAATTTTCCTTTACACATCTCAGGGTACTTGGGGTCACATGATAAAATAGGCCATAGTCAGAATGGTTTCCTCAAGGAAAAATCTTCCTGACAAATCTGTTAGGATTCTTTGAAGCAATAACAAGCAGGATAGACAAAGGAGGATTGGTTGATGTTGTGTACTTGGATTTTCAGTAGGCCTTTGACAAGGTGTCACACATGAGACTGCTTAACAAGCTACAAGCCTATGGTATTACAGGAAAGATTGTAGTATGGATAAAGCAGTGGATTAATGGCAGGAAGCAAGTAGTGGAGGAAGCCTTTTCTGGATGGCTGCCAGTGACTAGTGGTGCTCCACAGTGGTCTGTGTTGGAACTAATTCTTTTTATGTAAGAATGGTTTGGGTGATGGAATTGATGGCACTTTGATGGAATTCAGTATTGGGAAGTGTATGGTCATGTACTTTGGTAGAAGAAATGAAAGGGTTAACTATTTTCTAAATGGAGAGAAAATACAAAAAACTGAGGTGCGAAGGGGCTTGGGAATCCTTATGCAGGATTCTGTACAAGTTAATTTGAAGATTGAGTCTGTGGTGAGGAATGCAAATACAATGTTGACATTTATTTCAAGAGGACTAGAATATAAAAGCAAAAATGTAATGTTGAGACCTTAGAAAGCATTGGCAGGTCTCACTTGGAGTATTGTGAGCAGGTTTGGGACCGAATGGCTTGTCATTTGAAGAGTGTTTGATGGCTCTGGGCCTGTATTCAGTTGAATTCAGAAGAATAAGGGGTGACTTAATTGAAACCTATCGAATAGTAAAAAGCCTAGATAGAGTGGATGTGGAGAGAATGGCGAGACAGTCTAGGACCAGAGAATACTTGGGTGTCTTTTTAGAATGGAATTTCTTTAGCCAGAAATTGGCGGATCTGTGGAATTTGTCCCATCAGGCAGCTGTGGAGCCCAGGTCTTTATGTATATTTAAGACAAAGGTTGATAAGTTCTAGACTGGTCAGTGCATGAAGGGATATGGGGAGAAGGCAGGAGATAGGGGACAAAAAGAAAATTGGATCAACAATCAAAGATGGCCAACAATACTTAGAGTAGCTCAGTTGTCCTTATAGATCTATTAGTTACCACAAGATGGCACAATAGGCCAGCAGATATCAATGAGCAATGCTCAAAATGTTGGAGAAACTCAAGTATCTATGGAAGGTGCTAGGAGTCATATACCTATTTTCTGTCTCTATTGTACTTTGTGTGATTACGCTAGTTTGTCACACGGGTTTGGGCATAGTAGAAGTAAATGAACATAATTATGTGTTCATCCTTTTTGCCATTAGTTTTAGTAGAAATAGACAGAGCAGGGGATAAATGTTTTTTGTTGATCACTAACTTTGTTTTTTAGATTTAATTGCTAATTCCACAAACTTTGTTAATATTGTTAATTTCATTATCACTATTTTTGTTTGTTCATCTTTGCAACTCGTCTTTGCTCGTTTCATATAAAGGATCGAACATACTTTTTCAACTTGAAAGTGCCCCATACAGTGTCATTCCCCACTCAGTCTCTCAGTGGTTTTAGTTTGTTTGTCATGTAACTGCTACAGGCCAATGAATATTTTCTTGCCTGCACCTTTACTCCCAATGTACCTCCTGTCCCTTCACAAGCTCTAGAATAAGCAAGATCGGCATTAATTAGGTGCACTTTATGCCCTTTTCAGAATGCAATATACGAAGTTATTTTGGAAGTATGTGTAGATGAAATATAGCAAAATCTAATTGTAAGCAGCAAGCACTCACATTTCAATTTGTTTCTGAAAGAATATGTTCAATGCCAGAGAAGTAACTATTGTCATGATATCTAGTTGGCCTTCATATTTGGTTAGAATAAGGGAGCAGATGGGGAGCTTAGTTCAATGTTAATCAAAGATACAAACAGTTGAGGAATTAGCGATAATGAAGAAGAGTGGGGCTCTATTTTAAAGTAAATCAAGAAGCATACAAATTGTCTCCCTCAGATACTGTACCCACTTAATATTCTTATCCTCTTAAAAGTAAAAAACAACTGATGGAATAATGTATTCTGAAGTATAACTGAATTACATTTTACTTTATCAAGAGACTCCTAGCTATGAACCACAAAATAAAAACCAAAATTCTGGGAAAACTCAGCAGGTCATGCAGTCCCTGTTGCTGAGGAACCCTTCATCAGAACAAAGAAAATGAGAAACCAGATTAAAACACAGGTCTGCTGATGGTACCACCTGGAGTAAGAAACAATCTGTGGGGAGAACTCAGCAGCTTGAGTAGCATCTGTGGAAGGAAAGGGAGAATTGACTTCTTGGGTGAAGGTGAATCATTATAGGAAGGATGTGGAGGCAGGTGCAGAAAAGTGTTACCAGATGCTGCTTGGACTCAAGTCCATGCGCTTTGAAGAGAGATTGGACAACCTTAAATTTTCTTCTATGGAGCAATGGATGAAGTTCGTAAAATTATGAGAGGCATACAGTAGATGGAGAAAACAGCTGATATATTCCTCCTCTACTGTCAAGATGAAGCCACACTCAGGTTGGAGGAACAACACCTTATATACAGGCTGGGTAGCGTCCAATCTGATGGCATAAACATTGACTTCTCTAACTTCCGTTAATACCCCTACTCCCCATCCCTGACATATTTGGTTATTTGTTTTGTTACATACCCGTGGCTATCTTGTACTTGTCACGTGACAGTGGTGTTGAAGCCATACTGGACTTAAAGTAGTGGTCTTGTGATGGTAGAGTGACATCATTTTCCCACCAGTAGAGGTCATGTGACAGGTTTTTTTTACAGGGTATAAAAGGAGGACCCCTCCCTATGAGGAGGGGCAGTTCGTGGCTGGATTTGCCATTTTGGCTCCATGCCACTGCGTGGTTCAATATTATGACGCAGTTTGGTTGAAAAATGGAGTTTTATTTAATGCCTAAAGTTTAAAAGGCCATTGCCAGCAGTTTCTTTATAATACTGCCAGTTAACAATCAGTGGAGAGTGAAGATCGGAGTTCAGGAGTTAAAAGATCAAGGAAAGTCGATTTCGATGGTGAAACAGGTTCGACCTTGTTTGATCCTCATTCGGAAGGAATTTGTTGGCTGTCCCCGTGTTAATCCTTGCGAAATATAGCAGAAAGGATTGGGTACAGTTTTGTAAAGGAAAGGTTAGTGCCTTTAAGCCGTTTCATTTTCATCTTTGTAAATTCTCCGGGAAAAGTATAGTTCGATGGGGAACCGCAACAACACGAAAGAGAATTTAAATCATCTAAAAACTCTCTCCTTTGATGGACTGTAAGCATTTTGAACTTTTGCAGTACTACTTCGAAGAACTGTTTTTGCAACATCGCTTTAAAAACTGTTTAAGCTTTATTGCTTTAAGAACTGTTTAAGCTGCCGCACAGCAGCTGATTTCCGGTTACGTTAGTGGTTTGTTTACTTTTGGGAGTTTGTTTTTCTGTGTTTAATAAATGTTTTATTTGTTATAAAAACCCCTGCCTCACTTATATATATTTATTGTTGCTGAATCCGTAACAGTTTTTTTCTCTCTCTCTGCCCATCACTCTGCCTGTTCTCCATCTCCCTCTGGTGCTCCCCCCTCCCCCTTTCTTTCTCCCAAAGCCTCCCGTCCCACGATCCTTTCCCTTCTCCAGCTCTGTATCACTTTCGCCAATCACCTTTCCAGCTCTTAGCTTCATCCCACCCCCTCTGGTCTTCTCCTATCATTTTGCATTTACCCCCCCCCCCACTACTTTCAAATCTCTTACTATCTTTCTCTTTAGTTAGTTCTGGCGAAGGGTCTCGGCCCAAAACATTGACAGTGCTTCTCCTTATAGATGCTGCCTGGCCTGCCGTGTTCCACCAGCATTTTGTGTGTGTTGTTTGAATTTCCAGCATCTGCAGATTTCCTCGTGTTTGCTGATATATTTCTTTCCTAGGATTGTAATGTCTAATACTAAGGGCACTCATTTAAGGTGAGGAGGTAAAGTCAAAGGAGGTGTGTAAGACGTTTTTTTTGCACAGAGCTGTGGGTGTCACTATGTTCGGATATGGCATGTAGTGTTCTCGCACAGGTGTAAAAGAACTCTGAACTAAATACCAAGCATAAACCAGTGAATGAGGCGGTCCCAGTAAGATTAACCGTTTACTGTTGACTCTTCCACATTAACGTATGGTGAAAACTGTTGATAAAACAATACAAAATATATACAGTATTTGTTTCCTTCTTGACATCACATTTACATCATAAACACTTGCAAAAGTAAAACTACAACAACTATATTACATTAAAGTGCAACATACAGTCAGAATCTACCTACGCCATCGACTGGCTTTAAATACACTTCAACCCAAAGTATCCGCAACTCTTTAAATAACAAAAAACATAAACTTTATCAACTGTCATTACTTTTAACAGAATTAGCGTTAACATTTTTAATTCAACATATCGATTATCTCATGAACTTACAGCATTGCTTCACTAATGTTTCTAGCGTGTAGAAAGAAAACTATTCTCGCACTGATCCTGCTCACATAAGCCCCCTCCTTCTCGTTTCTCCAAACTGGTATTTTCCCACAAGACGCGGTGAAACCGGGTGTGACGTCATCGCATGCCGCGATATATCACAGACAACGAATTTACTTTAAACAACCTTAACTTTAACTAGAAAACAATAACAAATGAATTACTAAAGCAAAAATATAATAAACTAAACAAATGTCTTGAAGGCAACACATGGCGAGATGTGTGGAGCAAGAGACACTGAAGCAGGTCAATAGTTCTCAGAATTTAAGGCAAACAGAGTTAGAGGGAAAAGAAAACAAAAAACACTAGGGCCAAATAGGGCCATAAACTAAAACTCTCAAATGGAAAACGAAGCCTACTCTGTGGATAAAAGGAATAGCTAAGTATAAAATGAATACTGCTAGTCTTCAGAGTCAGTTGACTTGGCAGTCCAATTTCTCAGGCAAG
The DNA here is from genome assembly GCF_030144855.1 of Hypanus sabinus. NCBI lineage: Eukaryota > Metazoa > Chordata > Chondrichthyes > Myliobatiformes > Dasyatidae > Hypanus > Hypanus sabinus. Next base: position 148,017 of record NC_082706.1, read on the forward strand.
GCCAAATGCAAGCAGGCAGCAAAACATCACCGTGCTTCACTCAGGTCTCAACAAGCGCTACGACGAAAAGAATGGAGTTAAATATCATCACAATGAAATAATAATTAGCTGACACGTAAATATTCACGAGGGCAATTGCCATATCTGCTACACTGCTGAATCTGTGGTTGTGACACTGTGAAAGGTTGGTAGAGGAGGAAAATATACAGATGTTTAAAAGACGCTTAGATAGGCACATGATGTGCAGAGAATGGAGGAAGAAGAGATTAGGTTCATTAGGAGTTTAACTACTAGTTTATTTAGTTTGGCTCAATTTGGTAGGTCCAAGGGCATTTCCTGTACTCTACTGTTCTATGTGAGAGTGTTGAGAGAAGATAGGCAGTTTAAAGAAGTGAGATGGAAGGTGAGGCATGGGCTGGTAGGTAATAGGTGGAACCTGGTGAAGTAAGGAATGCAGATAAGGCTTGGTGGGGAGGGAGAGGGATGGTATTGGGTGACTCTGGTTGGTTCCATATACCTCTTATCTCCTTTTATCAGAGTCCAGCATCTGGAGACTCTTTCCTCCACATAACATTCCAGCTTCTGCCTCCACACTCCCTTCATCTGTCAGGCTTCGTCTGCCCATCATCTCCCTCCTCGCCTGGTTCCACCTGTTACTCACCAGCCCCTGCCTCACTCCTCTCAACTCCTTATACTAGCAATCCCCTTCTGTTCTCTTAGACCTGATGCATGGTCTCAACCCAAAATGTCAATGATCGCTTTCCTCCACAAATGCTACTCTACCTGCTGAGTCTCGAGCAAGACTCATCATCAAAGCAATTGAAGGGGAAGAAGCATAAGTCACATTTTTCAGTATCGCAATGGAATAAAGGGTATTGCAGAGGCACGAGAGAGGAGCTTGCCTCCCTCACTGGAGGACAATACTGGGGGGAGGATGGCAGAACAGAGGTTGCTGAAGTTTCTGGGAACAGCTCACAAGGCGTAAGGTAGATATGTCCCACAGAAGAACGAATTCTCAAATGGTAGGGCTAGGCAACTGTGGCTAACAAGGGAAGTTAAGGACTGCATAAAAGCCAAGGAAAGGGCACATAAGGTAGCAAAAGTGAATGGGAAGTTGGATGATTGGGAAGCTTATAAAATCCAACAAAAGGCAACTGAAAAAGCTATACGAAGAGAAAAAGATGAAATATGAGGGCAAACTAGCCAGTAATATAAAGCAGGATACTAAAAGGTTTTTCTGTTTTATAACGCATAAAAGGGAGGTGAGAGTTGATATTGGACTACTAGGAAAGGATGCTGGTGAGATAGTGATGGGGGACAAAGTAATGTCAGATGAACTTAATAAGTGCTTTGTTTCAGTCTTTACTATGGAAGGCACTAGCAGTGAGCCAGAGGTCCATGAGTGCCAGGGAGCAGGAGTGACTTACATTGCTATTACAAAGGGAAAAAGTGCTAGGCAAACTGAAAGGTCTTAAGGTGGATAAGTCACCTGGATCAGACAGATTACATCTCAGAGTTCTGAAAGAGATTGCTGAAGAGATAGCAGATGCATTGGTCATGTTCTTTCAAGAATCACTTGATATTGGCATGGTTCTGGAGGACTGGAAAATTGCAAATGCCACTCCACTCTTTAAGAAGGGAGGAAGACAAAAGAGAGGAAATATAGGCCAGTTAGCCTAACAGTGGTTGGGAAAGTGTTATTATTAAGTCTATTATTTATAACCATATAACCATATAATAATTACAGCATAGAAACAGGCCATCTCGGCCCTTCTAGTCTGTGCCGAACGTTTACTCTCACCTAGTCCCACTGACCCGCACTCAGCCCATAACCCTCCATTCCTTTCCTGTCCATATACCTATCCAATTTTACTTTAAATGACAATATCAAACCTACCTCTACCACTTCTACTGGAAGCTCGTTCCACATAGCTACCACTGTCTGAGTAAAGAAGTTTCCCCTCGTGTTACCCTTAAACTTTTGCTCCCTAACTCTCAACTCGTGTCCTCTTGTTTGAATCTCCCCTACTCTCAATGGAAAAATCCTATCAATGTCAACTCTACCTATCCCCCTCATAATTTAAAATACCTCTATCAAGTCCCCCCTCAACCTTCTACGCTCAAAAGAATAAAGACCTAGCTTATATAACCATATAACAATCACAGCACGGAAACAGGCCATCTCAGCCCTCCTAGTCCATGCCAAACTCTTAATCTCACCTAGTCCCACCTACCCACACTCAGCCCATAACCCTCCACTCCTTTCCTGTCCATATACCTATCCAATTTTACCTTAAATGACACAACTGAACTGGCCTCTACTACTTCTACAGGAAGCTCATTCCACACAGCTATCACTCTCTGTGTAAAGAAATAACCCCTCGTGTTTCCCTTAAACTTCTGCCCCCTATCTCTCAAATCATGTCCTCTCATTTGAATCTCCCCTACTCTCAATGGAAACAGCCTATTCACATCAACTCTATCTATCCCTCTCAAAATTTTAAATACCTCGATCAAATCCCCCTCAACCTTCTACGCTCCAATGAATAGAGACCTAACTTGTTCAACCTTTCTCAGTAACGTAAGTGTTGAAACCCAGGTAACGTCCTAGTAAATTGTCTCTGCACTCTCTCTAATTTATTGATATCTTTCCTATAATTCGGTGACCAGAACTGCACACAATATTCCAAATTTGGCCTTACCAATGCCTTGTACAATTTTAACATTACATTCCAACGTCTGTACTCAATGCTTTGATTTATAAAGGCCAGCATTCCAAAAGCCTTCTTCACCACCCTATCTACATGAGACTCCACCTTCAGGGAACTATGCACTGTTATTCCTAGATCTCTCTGTTCCTCTGCATTCCTCAATGCCCTACCATTTACCCTGTATGTTCTATTTGGATTATTCCTGCCAAAATGTAGAACCTCACACTTCTCAGCATTAAACTCCATCTGCCAATGTTCAGCCCATTCTTCTAACCGGCATAAATCTCCCTGCAAGCTTTGAAAACCCACCTCATTATCCACAACACCTCCTACCTTCGTATCATCGGCATACTTACTAATCCAATTTACCACCCCATCATCCAGATCATTTATGTATATTACAAACAACGTTGGGCCCAAAACAGATCCCTGAGGCACCCCGCTAGTCACCGGCCTCCATCCCGATAAACAATTATCCATCACTACTCTCTGGCATCTCCCATCTAGCCACTGTTGAATCCATTTTATTACTCCAGCATTAATACCTAACGACTGAACCTTCTTAACTAACCTTCCATGTGGAACTTTGTCAAAGGCTTTGCTGAAGTCCATATAGACTACATCCACTGCCTTACCCTCGTCAACATTCCTCGTAACTTCTTCAAAAAATTCAATAAGGTTTGTCAAACATGACCTTCCACGCACAAATCCATGCTGGCTACTCCTAATCAGATCCTGTCTATCCAGATAATTATAAATACTATCTCTAAGAATACTTTCCATTAATTTACCCACCACTGATGTCAAACTGACAGGTCTATAATTGCTAGGCTTACTTCTAGAACCCTTTTTAAAAAATGGAACCACATGAGCAATGCGCCAATCCTCCGGCACCATCCCCGTTTCTAGTGACATCTTAAAGATCGCCGTTAGAGCTCCTGCTATTTCTACACAAACTTCCCTCAAGGTCCTGGGGAATATCCTGTCAGGACCCGGAGATTTATCCACTTTTAAATTTCTTAAAAGTGCCAGTACTTCCACCTCTTTGTCATAGGTTCCATAACTTCCTTACTTGTTTCCCACACCTTACACAATTCAATATCCTTCTCCTTAGTGAATACCGAAGAGAAGAAATCGTTCAAAATCTCTCCCATCTCCCTCGGCTCCACACATAGCTGACCACTCTGATTCTCTAAGGGGCCAATTTTATCCCTCACTATCCTCTTGCTTTTAATATAACTGTAGAAACCTTTCGGATTTACTTTCACCTTATTTGCCAAACCAACCTCGTATCTTCTTTTAGCTTTTCTAATCTCTTTCTTAAGATTCCTTTTACATTCTTTATATTCCTCGAGCAATTCCTTTACTCCATGCTGCCTATATCTATTGTAGACATCCCTCTTTTTCCGAACCAAATTTCTAATATCCCTTGAAAACCATGGTGCTTTCAAACCTTTAATCTTTCCTTTCAACCTAACAGGAACATAAAGATTCTGTACCCTCATAATTTCACTCTTAAATGACCTCCATTTCTCTATTACATCCTTCCCATAAAACAACTTGACCCAATCCACTCTCTCTAAATCCCTTCGCATCTCCTCAAAGTTAGCCTTTCTCCAATCAAAAATCTCAACTCCAGGTCCTGTCCTGTCCTTCTCCATAATTATATTGAAGCTAATGCTATTGTGATCACTGGATCCAAAATGCTCCCCAACACATACATCTGTCAGCTGATCTATCGCATTCCCTAACAGGAGATCCAACACTGCCCCATCTCTAGTCAGTACTTCTATGTATTGTGGCAAAAAACTATCCTGCACACATTTCACAAACTCTAAACCATCCAGCCCTTTTACAGAATGGGCTTCCCAGTCTACGTGTGGAAAATTAAAATCTCCCACAATCACCACCTTGTGTTTACTACAAATATCTGCTATCTCTCTACACATTTTCTCTTCCAACTCACGCTCCCCATTAGGTGGCCTATAATACACTCCTATCAGTGTTACTACACCTTTCCCATTCCTCAATTCCACCCAAATAGCCTCCCTAGAGGAGCTCTCTAATCTATCCTTCCAAAGCACCGCCATAAGATTTTCTCGGACAAGCAATGCAACACCTCCTCCTCTGGCCCCTCCTACTCTATCACACCTGAAGCAACTAAATCCAGGAATATTTAGTTGCCAATCACACCCTTCCTGCAACCATGTTTCACTAATAGCTACAACATCATAATTCCAGGTATCAATCCATGCTTTAAGCTCATCCACCTTTCTTACAATGCTCCTAGCATTAAAATAGATACATTTAAGATACTCTCCACCTCCTCCTCTCTTTTCATCCCTAAGAATGCATTCAAATTTATTATCCTTTTCTTTCTTCTCCCCTACATCTTCGGGCTGAGCGCATCCCTTCTCCATCAACTGCCTTTCCTCCCTCACACACTGTCTATTTACTTGCTCTACTGGTGAACTAACCTCCTCTCCCATAGTTTCCTCAAATTGATTCCCGCCCCCCCATCTTACTAGTTTAAAGTCTGCCCTGTAGCCCTAGCAAACCTCCCCGCTAGGATATTGGTCCCCCCCAGGATTCAAGTGTAACCCGTCCTTCTTGAACAGGTCATGCCTGCCCCAGAAGAGGTCCCAATGATCCAGAAACTTGAATCCCTGCCCCCTGCTCCAATCCCACAGCCATGCATTCATCCTCCACCTAATTCCATTCCTACTCTCATTGTCGTGTGGCACAGGCAGTAATCCCGAGATTACTACCTTTGTGGTCCTTCTTCTTAACTGCCTTCCTAACTCCCTATACTCTCGTTTCAGGACCTCTTCCCCTTTCCTACCTTTGTCATTGGTACCTACATGTACCACGACCTCTGGCTCCTCACCCTCCCACTTCAGGATATCTTGGACGATCAGAAACATCCCGAATCCTGGCACCAGGGAGGAAAATTACCATCCGGGACTCCCGATCACCTCCACAGAACCGCCTGTCTGAACCCCAGATTATCGAGTCCCCTATTACTATGGTCCTCTTTCTTCTATCCCTACCCTTCTGAGCTACAGGGCCGTCCTCTGTACTTCCACCAGGTAGGCTGTCCCCCCAAACAGTACTCAAACATGAGTACTTATTGTCAAGGGGTACAGCCACTGGGGTACTCAGGGGTACCCTTCCTGACCGTGACTCACCTATCTGCCTCCCGTAGCCCTGGAGTGACCACCTGCCTGTAACTCCTCTCTATCACCTCCTCACTCTCCCTGACCAGGCAAAGGTCATCAAGCTGCAGCTCCAGTTCCCTGACTCGGTCCCTCAGGAGCTGCAGTTCGGTGCACCTGGTGCAGATGTGGACGTCCGGGAGGCTCGGAGACTCCAGGACCTCCCACATCCGACACCGAGAACAAAAAGCTGCCCTCACACTCATACTTCCCGAATAACTGAAAGCTTGTCCAACCTTTCTCTGTAACTTAGGTGCTGAAACCCAGGTAACATTCTAGTAAATTTCCTCTGTACTCTCTCTATTTTGTTGACATCTTTCCTATAATTCGGTGACCAGAACTGTACACAATACTCCAAATTTGAACTCCAAAATGGAGTTCAGTCCAGATAGGTGTGAGGTACAAACACAAAGGGTCTCGGCCCGAAACGTCAACAGCGCTTCTCCCTATAGATGCTGCCTGGTGTTCCACCAGCTTTTTGTGTGTGCTGTTAAGTGTGAGGTGGTTTATTTTATTAGGTCAAACATGATGGCAGAATATAGTATTCTGTAAGACTCTTGACAATGTAGAGGATCAGAGGGATCTTGGGGTTCAAGTCCATAGGATACTCAAAGCTGCTGCACAGGTTGACTGTGGCTAAAAAAGAGTACGGTGCATTGGCCTTCATCAATCATGGGATTGAGTTTAGGAGCCGTGAGGTAATACCTGGTCAGACCCCACTTGGAGTACTATACTCAGTTTTTGTAACCTCATTATAGGAAGGATGTGAAAAACTTAGAAAGGGTGCAGAGAAGATTTACAGGGATGTTACCTGGACTGGGGAGCATACCTTATGAGAATAGGTTGAGTGAACTCAGCCTTTTTTCCTTGGAGCAACGAAGGATGAGAGGTGACCTGATAGAGGTGTACAAGATTATGAGAGTCATTGATCACATGGAGAGTCAAAGGCTTTTTCCAAGGGCTGAAATGGCTAGCAAGAGAGGGCCCAGTTATAAGGTGCTTAGAAGTAGTTACAGAGGAGATGCCACAGGTAAGCTTTTTACGCAGAGAGTGGTGAGTGTGTGGAATGGGCTGCTGGCAACGGTGGTGGAGGTGGATACAATAGAGCCTTTTAAGAGGCTTTATGTTTTATGTTTCTATATTCCAAATAAGAAGAAATTTTCAAATGGAAGAAAGATAACAAGTGAAGTCACAGCAAAAGAGAGGGTATACATGGAAGTCAGAGCTAGTGGGAAGATAGAAGATTGGGAAGCTTTTAAAAACTTGCAGAAGGGAACTAAGAAGGTCATTAGCAAGGAAAAGATGAATTATGAAAGGTAGCAGGCGACTAATATCAAAGAAGATTCTAAAAGCTTTTTTTAAGTATATAAAGGGTAAAAAAGGGTAGTCTTAAGACCAATAGAAAATTATGCTGGAGATATTGTAATGAGAAACACAAAGATGGCAGAGGAAATGAATGCGTATTTTGCATCAGTCTTCACAGTGGAAGACATCTGCAGTATACCGGACATTCAAGAGTGTCAGAGAAGTGAACTATGTGCAGTGAAAATTATGAATGAGAAGCTGCTCAGGAAGCTTAGTGGTCTGAGGGTGGATACATTTCCTCGATCTGATGGAATGCGCCCTTGGGTTCTGAATGAAGTAGCTAGAGAAATTGCTGAGGTATTAACAATAATCTTTCAAGAATCGATACATTTTGGCATTATACTGGATGACTGGAAAATTGCAATGTTACTCTGCTATTTAAGAAGGGTGGGAGGCAGCAGAAAGGAAACTATAGACCTGTTAGCCTGATATCAGTGGTTGGGAAGTGGTTGGAATCTTGTTAGGGATGAGATTACAGAATACCTCAAGGCACGTGACAAGATAGGCCAAAGCCAACATGGTTTCCTGAAAGGAAAATCCTGCCTGACTAACCTACAAAAAACAGAGAGTGAGAATAAAGGGATCCTATTCTGGCTTCCTGCCAGTTACCAGTGGAGTTTCACAGGGGTCGGTGTTGAACCGCTGCTTTTTACAATTTATGATTTGGACTAATGCATTTGTGCCAATGATCTGTTATGAAACAGGTAGGCTCATACTGTGAGAGTTATTTTAAGAGTGCCTGAGTGAGGTAGGACTATGTCGTCGGTCACGGGGTGGGGGGGGGGGGGGGGAAGAGAGAGAGAGAGACACACACACACACGACAGGCTATTGGAACTTCAGCTTGTAACTGCTGTTGTTTGGAACTCTTCGATGCCCAAAAGGTTGGGTTTATCGTTTGCACACAGTGCACAACAGTGTGACTGTCATTTCATACAATCCACTTGTGTAGATCCTGTGGTATCACTTTTGTTGGCCTTTACCTGGAATCTGGGTGTTGTGGTAACCATTTGAAGATGATACTCCTGTGACCATCACCTGGTGATATTTCTAGGTGGATTTCGGAACAACTCGATGGATAAGATCTTCAGCTACTGTTATTTCGTTTACCCAGTGTGGAATCTGTGGAATTCTTCGTAATTGCCTTCTCTACATATTTTCGTGTGGATTAACAATTCTCTCCTCTCACTCACTTATTCCATGGATTACCGAACCTTTCTACTTATTAACCTGAATCTTAAGACTTGAAGAATTGTTCCTAAGCTTGATTGTTTGGGAGCCACACACACACATATATACGCATAATACTGTTAACCTGTTTATTTAATTTAAGTTGCTATATTATAAGTAGATACTAATAAAGATAGTGGCTTTAACATTAAAACCCGACTCAGTGTGTGATCTATTGCTGCTGGTACATAACAGATACAAAGTTAGGTGGAGGAGCAGGTAGTGTTGAGGGAACAGAGAGTCTGCAGAGAGATTTAGATAGTTTAGGCGAATTGGCATGGAAGTGGCAAATGAAATACAATGTTGGAAAGTGTATGGTCATGCACCTTGGTGGAAGAAATAAAAGAGCAGACTATTATTTAGATGGGGGGGAGAATTCAAAATACAGAGATGCCAAGGGACTTGGGAGTCCATGTGGAGGATACCCTAAAGGTTAACCTCCAGGTTGAGTCCATGGTGAAGAAGGCGAATGCAATGTTGGCATTCATTTCTAGAGTATATAAGAGCAGAGATGTGATGGTGAGGCTCTATAAGGCACTCGGGAGACCACACTTGGAGTATTGTGTGCAGTTTTGAGCTCCTTATTTTAGAAAGGATATACTGACATTAGAAAGGGTTCAGAGAAGATTCACGAGAATGATTGCAGGAATGAAAGGGTTTACCATATGAGGCACGTCTGGCAGCCCTTGAACTGTATTCCCTGGAGTTCAGGAGCATGAGGGCAGATCTCATAGAAACATCCCGAATGTTAAAAGGCCAGAACAGATTAGATATGGCAAAGTTACTTCACATGGTAGGGGAGTCTAGGACAAGAGGGCATGACTTCAGGATTGAAGGACATCTACCTAGAACAGTGATGCAGAGAAATTATTTTAGTCAGAGGGTGGTAAATCTGTGGAATTTGTTGTTATGAGCGGCTGTGGAGGACAAGTCATTAGGTGCACTTAAGGCAGAGATAGATAGGTTCTTGATTAGCCAGGGCATCAAAGGGTATGGGGAGAAGGCAAGGAAGTGGGAAGGACAGGAAGAATTGGATCAGCCCATGATTGAATGGCGGAGAAGACCTGATGGGCCGAATGGTCTTATTGCTTCAGTTTGGGGCACAGGCCTTGAATCAGCCCGTCCATGATGTACTGGGCTGAATCCACTAACTTTTATCAGATTTTCTACTCAAAGGCATGGTGTTCCCATTCAGGCCATAATGTATACTTCCACCACACATCTATAGATGTTTGCAAATGTTTTCACTGATATGCCAAACTTCTATCTATCCCCCTCATAATTTTAAATACCTCTATCAAGTCCCCCCTCAACCTTCTATGCTCCAAAGAATAAAGACCTAATTTGTTCAACCTTTCTCTGTAACTTAAGTGCTGAAACCCAGGTAACATTCTAGTAAATTTTCTCTGTACTCTCTCTATTTTGTTGATATCTTTCCTATAATTCGGTGACCAGAACTGTACACAATACTCCAAATTTGGCCTCACCAACGTCTTGTACAATTTTAACATTACATCCCAACTCCTATACTCAATGCTTTGATTTATAAAGGCCAACATATCAAAAGCTTTCTTCACCACCCTATCTACATGAGATTCCACCTTCAGGGAACTATGCACCATTATTCCTAGATCACTATGTTCTACTGCATTCTTCAATGCCCTACCATTTACCATGAATGTCTTATTTGGATTATTCCTACCAAAATGTAGCACCTCACACTTATTAGCATTAAACTCCACCTGCAATCTTTCAGCCCAGTCTTCTAACTGGCCTAAATCTCTCTGCAACCTTTGAAAATCTACTTCATTATCCACACCACCACCTATCTTAGTATCATCTGCATACTTACTTATCAAATTTACCACCCCATCATCCAGATCATTAATGTATATGACAAACAACGTTGAACCCAGTACAGATCCCTGAGGCACACCACTAGTCACTGGCTTCCAATCTGACAAACAGTTATCCACCACTACTCTCTAGCATCTCCCATCCAGCCATTGTTGAATCAATTTTACTACTTCAATATTAATACCTAATGATTGAAGGCCTTACTGAAGTCCATATAGACAACATCCATTGCTTCACCCTCGTCAACTTTCCTAGTAACCTCTTCAAAAAATTCAATAAGTTTTGTCAAACATGACCTTCCATGAACAAATCCATGTTGACTGTTCCTAATCAGACCCTGTCTATCCAGATAATTATATATACCATCCCTAAGAATACTTTCCATGAATTTACCCACCACTAACGTCAAACTTACATGCCTATAATTGCTAGGTTTACTCTTAGAACCCTTTTTAAATTTAGGATGAGATTCCAGAATGCTTGGGAAATTAATGATAAAATAAGTCAAAGTCAGCATGGTTTCTGCAAAGAGAAATTTTGCTTGAGAAATCTGTTAGAATTCTTCAAGGAAGTAACAAGCAGGGTGGACAAAGGAGAGGCAGTTGATGTCGTTTACTTAGATTTCAGCAGATATTTGATAAGGTGTCTCATATAAGGCTGTTTAACAAGATAAAATCCTATGGTGTTACAGGAAAGATACTGGCATGGATAGAAGAATGGCTGACAGGCAGGAGTCAGCAAGTGGGAATAAAGGGGGCCTTTTCAGGTTGTCTGCTGGTGACTAGTGTCGTTCCTCAGGGGTGAGTGTTGAGACTGCTACTTTTCACATTGTATGTCAATGATTTAGATAATGGAATTGATCACTTTGTGGCAAAGTTTGTGGGTTATACCAAGATAGGTGGAGTAGGAAGTACTGAGGAAGGAAGGATTGGAGCAGGACTTAGACAAATTGGAAGAATGGACAAAAAAATGGCAAATAGAACATAGTGTTGGGAAGTGTATGGTAATGCATTTTGGTAAAAGGAACAATAGTGCAGACTAATATCTAAATGGGGAGAAAATTCAAACATCAGAGGTGCAAAGGGACTTAGGAGTCCTCATGCAAGACTCTCAGATGGTTAACTCAAAGGTTATGCCTGTGGTAAAGAAGGCAAATGCAATGTTGACTTTATTTCAAGGGCAATAGAATATAAAAACAAGGAGATAATGCTGAAGCTTTGTAAGGCACTAGTCAAGCCACACTTGGGAGTATTGTCAACATTTTTGGGCCCCTTCTCTCAGAAAGGATGTATTGTCTTTGGAAAAAGTGCAGAGGAGGTTTCCGGGAATGAAAAGGTTAATGTATGAGGAGCGTTTAGCAGCTCTGGGCCTGTACACTGGAATTTAAAAGAACGTGGGGGGATCTCATTAAATCCTTCTGAATGTGAAAGGACTAGATCAGGTGTATGTGGAGAGGATGTTTCTTATGGTAGGAGCATCCAGAGCCAGCGCGAGGCCAGGTGGATAAGGTGTCGGTCTAGTGATCTGAAGGTTGATAGTTTGAGCCTTAGCTGAGGTAATGTGTTTTGTCCTTGAGCAAGACACTTAACTATACATTGCTCTGCGATGAGACTGGTGTCAAGTTGTATGGGTCCTAATCCCCTTCCCTTGGACAACATCGGTGGTGTAAAGAGGGGAGACTTGCAGCATGGGCAACTTCAAGTCTTCTATACAACCTTGCCCAGACCTCAGTCATCATCAAAAATTGTTGGACAGCTGAAGAAGAAGATCCAGAGCTAGACAGCACAGCCTCAAAATTGAGGAGCAACCTTTTAGAACAGGAGTTAAGAAGGAAATTTTTAGCCAGATAGTGGTGAATCTGTGGAATCCTTTGCCAATGACTGTGGTGGAGGCCAAGTCCATGGGTATATTTAATGTGGAAGTCGATAGATTCCTGATTGGTTGCGGCATCAAGGGATATGGTGGGAGGGCAGGTGTATCGGGTTGAATGGGATCTGGATCATGGAGCGGACTTGATGGTCTGAATGGCCTAATTCTGCTTCTATGTCTCATGGTATGACCTGTCCAAAAGGGATACATTACACTTGAATCCGAGGTGAACCAATATCCTTGTGGGCAGTTATGTTAGAACTGTTGGGCAGGGTTGAAACTGATTTGACAGGGTGATAGGAAACAGTGATAGGACTGAGGATGTATCTGATGAGGTTGTCTATTATGTCTGGTGCTCCCGATGTGGATTACTCTACATTGGTGAGACCTGTTGTAAATTTGGGGACTGCTTCATTGAGCACCTCTGCTTTATCAGCCACAAAGTGGAAATTCCCTGGCTGATCCCTTTTTCCCCTCCTCTGCCCCACTCCCCGGCCTTCTCCCTGTTTCCTTTGATGCTGTGTCCAATCAAGGACCTATCAAGCTCTCCCTTAAATACACCTGTAACACTTACCCACAGGCTGGTATATGTCTAGGGGAAAAAGGGAATCCAGCCACTCTCCAACCCACCTCCCGTACACGCAGGTGCTGTGAGAATCGAGTTTACGCCTCGAGCCCGCCAACAGTTTCAAATCCACAACAAATACCGTTATGAAATACACTTTAAAGAGTTTACTAAAATTAAAAAGAGTAGTAAGCATATATACACAAGGAAAAAAAAAACAAAAGGCGCCACTTATCAAAGTTCAGTCTGTTTAGTGCACTCGTTGGAGCTCAATCAACGAACCAATCGACCCATCCGGCCGTCGCACCTGGGACCACCCCGGTGGTCTTACGAGCAGTCCAGCACATGTCCACCTTCTTCCGTGTCTTCCTCGGCCTCTCCCCAAAAAACCCGCGAAAACCCCTCCCCCAAGTTCCCAGCATCACAAGACACAATGACATTCCCCATTGATTAACAAATGAATACAATTACCATATCAGCCATTCTAAAGTGAAACAACGGCTAGAGAAACACTTATCCGACAAAGAAACATTCCTACTTGTAACAAACCAAAGAGGCCATTTTGAGTAACATACCCAGGACATTGTACACACCCAACAACCTCGACTCCACAGCTGTCTGTGATAATAAATTCCATCAATTCACCACACTCTGGCTGAAGAAATTTCTCCGCATCTCTGTTTTAAACAGACACCCCTTTATCCTGAAACTGTACCCTCTTGTCCTAGACTTCGTCACCATGGGAAATATCCTTTCCACACCTAATCTGTCTAGGCTTTTCAACATTTGAAAGGTTTCAATGAGATCCCCCCTCATCATTCTAAATTCCAGTGAGTACAGACCCAGAGCTGGCAAACTTTCCACGTATGATAACCGTTTCATTCTCGGAATCATCCTTGTGAACCTCCTTTGGACCCTCTCCAAAAACAAACACATCTTAGATGAGGATCCCAAAACTGTTCACAATACTCAAGGTGAGGCCTCATCAGTGCCTTATAAAGCCTCAGCATCACATCCTTGCTCTTATATTCTAGACCTCTTGAAATGAATGCTAACATTGCATTTACCTTTCTCACCACCAACTCTATCTGCAAGGTAACCTTTAAGAACTCCTAATTCTCTTTGCATCTCAGAGTTTTGGATTTTCTCCCTGCTTAAAAATAGTATGCACATTTATTTCTATGACCAAAGTGCATGACTATGCATTTTCCAACATTGAATTTCATTTGCCATTTCCTTACCTATTCTCTTAATCTGTCTACCTGTTTCCTCAATATTACCTGGCCCTTTACCATCTTTGTATCATCTGCAAAGTTGGCAACAAAGCTATCTATTCTATTTTCTAATTCTGATTCCCATTCCTGTTCTGACACTTCAGTCCACTGCCTCCTTTTGTGCCAAGATGAGGTCACCCTCAGGGTGAAGGAGCAACACCTTATATTCCATCTGGGTGGCCACCAACCTGATGGCATGAATATCAGTTTCTCCTTCTGGTAAAAAAAATTCTCTTCCCCCACCACTTCTACTCCCCACTCTGACCTCTTTCCTCTTCTCACCTGTCTGTTACTTCCCCCTGGGTCCCTACTTCCTTTGGTTCACTCTCCTCTCCTATTAGATTCCTTCTTCTCCAGCCCTTTCCCAACCACCTGACTTCACCAATCACCTTCCAGCTAGCCTCCTTTCTCTCCTCCCACTGTTTTATTCTGGCATCTTCCCCCTTCCTTTCCAGTCCTGAAGAAAGACCTCAGCCTGAAATGTCGACTGTTTATTTATTTCCATAGATGCTGTCTGACCTACTGAGTTCCTGTAGCGTTTTGTGATTGTTACTTTAGATTTCCAGCACCTTCAGATTTTCTTGTGTTTATGAGTGAAGTTATTCCTTTTGTTCAAGAGCCTGATGGTTGAAGTGTAGGAATTGTTCCTAAACCTGCTGGCATGAATCCTAAGGCTTTTTTCCTAATGGCAGCTGAGGAAAGAGACCATATCCTGGGTGGTATGGGTCCCTGATGATGGCCTCTGCTTTCATGTGACAGAGTTTCATGTAGATGTGCTCAATGGTTGAAAGGCCTTTCCACTACTTTTTGTAGAATTTTCCTTTCAAGGGTATTGGTGTTTCCATACCAGGCTGTGATACAGCCAGTCAATATACTCTCCACTACACATCTACAGACATTTGCAAAAGTTTTAGATGTCATGCCGAACCTCTGCAAACTCCTAATGAAGTAAAGGTGCTGCCATGCTTTCTTTGTAATTGCACTTACATGCTGGGCCCAGGACAGGTCCTCTGAAATAATTACACCTGTCGCTAACCCTCTCCACCTCTAATCCTCCAATGAGTACTGGCTCATGGACCTCTGGTTTCCTTCTACTGATCTATAATCATACCCTTGGTCTTGCTGACATTGAGTGAGAGGTTGTTGTTATGACACAACTCAGTCAGATTTTCAGTCTCCCTCCTATATGCTAATTAGACCATAAGACATAAGAGCAGAGTTAGGACAACTGGCCCATTGAGTCTGCTCTGCCATTCAATCATGGTTGATCCTTTTTTTCTATCTCCTCCTCAATCCCAGTTCCCGGCCTTCTCGCCATAACCTTTAATGTCATGACCAATCCAGAATCTATCAATCTCTGCCTTAAATACACCCAATGACCTGGCCTCCACAGGTGCATGTGGCAATGAATTTCAGAAAGTCACCACACTGTGGCTAAAGAAATTTCTCTGTATCTCTGTTTTGAAAGGGTGCCCCTCTATCCTGAGGCTATGCCCTCTTGTTCTGGACTCTCTCACCATGGGAAACATCCTTTCCTCATCTATTCTATCTAGGCCTTTCAACATTTGTGAGGTTTCAATGAGATCACCCCCTCATCCTTCTGAATTCCAGCGAGTACAGACCCAGATTCATCAAACATTCCTCATTTGATAACCCTTTCATTCCTGGAATCATCCTTGTGAACTCCTCTGAACCCTCCCCAATGCCAGCATAACTTTTCTAAGATGAGGGGTCCAAAACTGTTCACAATACTCAAGGTGAGGCCTCACAAGTGCCTTATAAAGACTCAACAATACATCCTTGCTCTTATATTAATTAGTTTTGAGGGAATTATGGTGTTGAATGCTGAGCTGGAGTTGATAAAGAGCACCTTGCATCTTTGCTGTCCAGATGTTCCAGGGTTGAATGAAGACCCAATGAGATAGCATCTGCTGCGAGCCTGTTGTTCCAGTAGACAAATTGGAGCAGATCTAAGTCACTTCTCAGGCAGGAATTGTTATGTTTTATCACCAACCTACTGGATGATAGTCATTGAGGCAGGTTTCCATGCTCTACTTGGGCAGTGGTATAAATGAAGCCTGCTTGAAACAGTTGAGCACCATGCACTGCCAAAGCGAGACATTAAGTAACTCAATTAATTCACCAGCTAGTTGAACAGCATAGATCTTTAGTACGTCGCCAGGTATCCCGCCCAGGCCAGATGTTTTTCATGGGTTCACCCTCCTGAAAGCAGTTTGCTCGTCAGCTTGAGAGACTGAAATCTTAGGATCATTGGTATATATGGGAGTTTATGATAGTTTTTCCGTGTTTTGATGGTCAAAGTAAGCATAGAAGGCACAAAGCTCACCTGGAAGCAAAGCTCTGCTGTCTCCCATGTCATTTGATTTAATTTTATAAGAGATGATAGTGTAGGGTAACAAAATTGGTAGAAATGTACATAATTCACAATCACCGACATTGAGTTTGGGTTTCACTTTAAGAAGCTGGTCTGTTTGAATAAGAATGAATAATCCCTTTCTTTTGGATTGATTCTTCTCCATATATCAATCAAATTTAAATCTTTCATCAATGATAGAGTTAATTTTGCTACTTTTGATTTTGTAATAGCCTTTGTTGATCTATCTAAAACTGGATCTAAACAAAAATTAAAATCTCCACCTATTAATATTTTATCATGTGCATTAGCCAAATTCAAAAAGACCTCCTGTATAAATTTTACATCATTTTCATTTGGTGCATAAATATTCATAAGAGTCCATAGTTCTGAAAAAATTTGACAATGTATAATTAAATATCTTCCTGCCGAATCAATTAATACATTTTGTATTTTAATTGGTAAATTTTTATTAACCAAAATTGCAACTCCTCTTGCCTTTGAGTTAAATGAAGCTGCAATAACATTTCCAACCCAGTCTCTTTTTAATTTCTGATGTTCTATATCCGTTAAATGTGTTTCTTGTAAGAAAGCTATATCTATTTTCATTTTTTTAATGTATGTTAAAATTCTTTTTCTTTTTATTGGTCCATTAAGCCCATTAACATTAAAACTTAAAAAATTCAATAAATTAGTCATTATTTTTATTTATGTTACTCCAATCTATAATAATACCTAATCCTTCAACTTTCATTGTATCCTGGGAAATCTTTTTAGAAGTCTCCATGTTGCTATGTGTGTCCCCACCAATCATCCAGGCAAAAGAATAGAAGAAAAATAGAAAATAAAGAAAAAAACAAAATACCCCCCTACTAACGTTGTGAAAGAAAGGAAACACAACATTACCCCCTTCTATTGTACGGGTCATGGCAATCGCCATGATTACACACGTGAATCCCGGAGTAACCGATTCAAAGCTCCCCAGCCCCCCCGCAACATAAAAAATATATATATAAAAAAAACATACTATTCTCAATTAATATTTCTAAAATATTACTTTTCTCCCTTATATCGTCCTTAAATGTCCATCAGTTCCATTTGCTTTCTCTGTCTTCGTCTTTAACCATTACATTTAGAAATCTCTACTTTTAATTAACGAAGAGATGAAAGTTTTTGTGCAAACACCTCCGCATCTTGATAATCAGAAAAAAATCTTTTTCCTTCCTCCAAAAAAATTATCAGTGTTGCTGGGTGACGCATTAAAAACTTATAACCTTTTTCCCACAAAACATTTTTAACTGGATTAAATTCTTTCTTTCTCTTCAAAAGGTTATAACTTATATCAGGATAAAAAAGAACTGGTTTCTCAGCTATCATCAACGGACCTTTTCTTCTTTTAGCACCCTGGGCAGCCGCCCTCAAAATCTTTTCTTTATCCTGGTATCTTAAACATCTTATCAAAATTGATCGCGGATTTTGATCATCTTGAGATCTTGGTCTTAAGGCTCTGTGCACCCTTTCAATCTCAATTAAAGTTTCTTCTCTCATTTCCAATTTTTCAGGAATCCATTTTTGAAAAAAATTTATTGGGTCTTCTCCTTCGATACCTTCTTTAAGTCCAACAATTTTAATATTGTTGCGTCTACTAAAATTTTCAAGTTTATCAATTTTTCCCACGAGTTGTTTTCTTTCTGATGTCCAGGCATCATTATCATCTTCCATCCTCTTCATTCTTCCCTCCATTTCTTCCATTTTGACGTCCAAATCTGTAATTTTCTTTTCCATTTTTTCCTGTTTCTTTGTCATTTTATCAAACATAGCCTCCATATTTGTTATTTTTTCTGTAATTACTTTTTGGTTACTTTTAATTACTTTTAATGCATTTAATTTTTCTAATTTATGCATTATTTGCCTCAAAGTCTTTTTTGTATTTTCAGAGGAACTTTCATCTTGATCTCCATCTTCGTCTGATTTTTCCAGAGAGTCTGTCTCTCTCTCAGACTCACTTTCACTGTCGGTTTCAGTCGTTGCTGGGTTTTGTAGTTCTGGTTGCTCTCTTTTGCGCATGCTCGTTCCTTTACGCTTGCGCAGTTCTCGTTGATCTTTCCCTTTAGAAATGGTCGATGCTGCCGCAGTCTCCTTTTCTGTTTCACCGGTGGTGTGTTGTACCTGAGTCCGCGGTTCTTCGGTAGATGTAGGCCTTGATTCTGTTCCAACTTGAGCGGTCTTCGCGGTAGCAGTTTTCTTCGTCCTCTGTTTATGAGGCATAGCTTAAAACAATCCGGAGTAGTTTATAAGCAACCTTAAAAAAGTATTAATTAACTTTTCTTCACTTAAACATTAATTTATTAACTTTTTTACAGGAGGGCTGGGTTCCAGCGTCTCGATCCTACGTCATCACGTGAATTTCCACTACACCCATGGGATGGCTTTCTGGAGATCATTCCTGGACCTTTTGTAACTTTCTTGGTCACCAGACTTGAATACTTCTGATCATGTTCATAGACACCTCTGATTTTCCAGTGAGGTTGGATGGGAGTACAATCGAGGTCATGGATTAAGGATGAAAGGTGAAAAGTTTAACGGGAACATGAGGGGAAACTTCTTCTCTCAGAGGCTAGTGAGAGTGTGGAATGAGCTGCCAGTACAAGCGATGCATGTGAACTCGATTTCAATGCTTAAGAGAAGTTTGGATAGGTATATGTATAGTAGGGGTATGGAGGGCTATGGTGGTAGGCAGGTTAAATGGTTTCACCATGAACTAGATCGGCCAAAGGGCCTGTTTCTGTGCTGTACTTCTCTACAACTCAATAAGTAACTGCAAATTGATAGGGTGGTTAAGAAGGTGTATGGTGTGTTGGCCTTCATTATTTGGGGGATTGAGTTCAAGAGCTATGAGGTAATTTTGCAGCTCAATAAAACTCTTGTTCGACTACAAATGGAATATTGTGTTCATTTCTGATCATCTCATTATCTGAAGGATGGAAACTGTAGAGAGGGCACAAAGGAGATTTACCAGGATGTTGTCTGTATTAGAGAGCATTTCTTATGAAGAAAGGTTGAGCAAGCTCAAGCTTTTCTGTTTGAAGCAGAGGAAGATGAGAGGCATGGATAGAGTGGACAGGTAATCACCTTTTTCCCAGGGCAGCAATGGTTAGTAGGAGAGGTCATACTTTTAAGATGATTGGAGTTAAGTATATGGGGATGTCAGAGGTAGATTTTTTTTTACACGGAGTGGTAATTGCATGAATGTGCTGCTGGGGGTTGATGATAGAGGCAGGTACATTAACGATATTTTAGTTAGGTACATGGATGAAAGAAAAATGGAGGATTATGTCGTGAGAAATGTTAGATTGTGGTTTCCGGTGACATCATTGTCGAGAATGGCAGCTTAAGTCACTAGCTCCTCCGGAAAAACGCGTATTAAGCCCTGTTAACTCATCAAATATAATATTTTTCGAAAAATATTTGAACTGAAAACAGGGGCAAGAATGGGGAAAATGAATGGAAATAAAAAAAGCGACACTGCAGAGCCTGCGTCCGAGAGGAGTGCAGTGAGCGGCTCTCCTACCCGACCGCGTGCTAGCGAGGCGGACGCTGGGCCTCGTTCAGGCGAAGCAGCGAATATCTTCGAAATCCTGAAAGAAATAGTGGAGGTCCAGAGAGATATAAAGCAGCAGCTCCATGATGCTCGCCAGCGTCAATCAAAAAATAGCGGTGGCAGAGACTTGAATTGAGAAGGTGGAAGATCGCATTCAAAACGTGGAACGGATACTGAGTAAGACAATAAAAATATTAAATCACCAAGAAGGTAAACTGCTTGACCTGGAGGTAAGATCACGGCAGAAAAATAACAGAATCCACCATTTTCCCGAAGGAGCAGAGGGCTCGTCTATGACAGAGTTTGTCCGAAAGTTACTGCGGGAAGCACTGGATCTTCCCTCGGATATGGAGTTGGGAGTCGAAAGAGCCCACCACGTGCTCATCCTGAAACCTACCCGGGATAGAAAGCCACGCTCAATAATAATTAAATTCCTTCGGTACAGCACCAAGGCGGAGATTCTACGAAGGGCCTGGGGTAAGAAGAGAGTGTTTTTAGAGGATATATTAATATATTTTGACCAAGATTACCCCCCCACCCACGGTCCTCCAGAAACGCAAAGAATACTCCGAAGTAAAGCGTGTACTAAAGCAAAATAAGATTAGATTTCAAACTCCGTACCCTGCTGAACTTCGAGTGTTTTATGACAACGGGATGCGGTTGTACCAGACAGTGGAAGAGGCGACTATAGACATGAAGGCCAAAGGGTTGCCCGTCAACATGACCAAAACGAGGGAAAGCCTGGTTGAGGAATTATCCCGCTCCGCTTGGGAAATAGTGCGAGAATCGAGAAGGCAGGAGATGGGAGGAAGCCAAGAGAAATATATCAGGAAGAGACCGGGAGTTTCCCAAAGACAGTCCTCACCCCCTTCAGAAGAGCCATAAGGTTTGGCTAACTTTAAAAATGTTGAGAAGCTAAACAGAAGCAGAAGTACATGGTGATAGACCTATCTTGAGAAATACTTATTATAATGTGGATTTTATATTACTTAGTTGTTATTCCTTATTCGCTCACTTACTCCTTTTTCCCCACCAAAATGAGAATATATATATGTATGTATGTAATGTGTGTGCGTATATATAGTGTGTGCATATACAACGTTTATAAAAAACTAAAGAGAATGGGCTTCACTAATCTGTTTTTCTCCTCATATAAATCAGGACATAGGAGAGGAGCTGTTATTCTTATCTCAAGTAAGCTAAATTTTAAAAAAATATTCAAAATGGGAGATAAAGAGGGCAGATATATTCTGGTCGGGGGAACATAGACAGCAATTCAGTTACTCTATTGAATATATATGCACCCACGGGAAGTGATATTGATTTCTTTCAGAAAATTATTAATATTATGGCAATGGAAACAGAAGGTCCCCTGATATGTGAGGGACACTTAAATTTACAATCACAACCGAACTTAGACTCTTCCAATAGAAAAACCTATGAAACAAAATCTTTACATAAGAAAGTTAATACACTTTTTGAGGATGTTGGTTTAATTGACATATGGAGGGACCTTTTCCCTGAAAGAAGGGATTACACTCATTATTCTGCTCCCCATTCTGTATATACAAGAATAGACTATTTCATAACATTTGGAAAAGACAAAGACAAAATAAACACTTGTGGAATTGGGACAATAGATGAAAGTGACCATGCACCTATATATTTATCTGTTGATTTTGACCTACACCAAAGAATACTATTTGGAAACTAAATTCAAGTCTACTCAATGATCCGTACTTTAAGGAACAAATTAAAAAAGAAATTGGTCTCTTCTTAGAATTTAATGATAATGGAGAAATTTCACCTCCCATTTTATGGGATATTCTGAAGGCGGACTTAAGAGGGAAAATTATAGTGATATTTTCATATAAGAAAAAAATAAGGAATAAAACATTAGAGGAATTTCAAAATAGACTGAAGAAACTAGAGAAAAAACACAAATTGAATTTGGCACAGTATACATCAGGGGAAATTAAAAGAATTAGGAATTAAATAAATAATTTGGCTATGCAAGAAATCAGGAAAAACTTAATGTTTCTGAAACAGATTATGAAAGTGGATCGAAATCTATGAAAATATTGGCGTGGAAACTGAAAAAAAAAGATAGCAGAAAACACAGTTCATAGAATTAGGGACCCAAGAATGAAAATGATAAAAAATAAGCTAAGTGAAATTCAAGAAGCTTTTGAAGTGTTTTACAAAACTCTATATTCCAAAGTTCCAGGGGGAAGCATAACTCAAATTGACAACTTCTTGAATTCTCTAGAGTTACCCACCTTAAGCAAAGAACAAAATAGAACGATGACTGCTGACATAACTGAAGTTGAATTAAAAGCTGCAATTAGTAGGCTTAAATTAAGCAAGTCACCAGGATCAGATGGGTATACGGCAGAGTGGTACAAATAATTTAAAAATGAGTTAATTCCTGTTTTACTCCCCACACTGAACTGGGCTCTAAAAAAGGCACAAATGCCACCCAGTTGGAAGGATGCGATAATCTCAGCTATACCGAAAAAAGGCGAGGATAAAATAGAATGCGGGTCATTTAGACCAATATCCGTTCTTAATGTAGATTATAGGTTATTTACCTCCATCATGGCCAAATGATTAGAGGAGTTTCTAACCATACTGATACGTAACGATCAGACAGGTTTTATATGACAATTTAAAGACAATATATATTGTCTTTATAGTCTTTATATATATTGTCACAAGACAATATACGAAAGACTCTTCACATTGTAGATCACATATAAAAAAATAAAATCGAAGCAATAGTGATAAGCGTGGACGCTGAAAAAGCATTTGATTCAGTTAATTGGAATTTTCTTTACAGAGATTTACATAGATTTGGTTTCCAAGACACAATTATTAAAATTATACAGACACTATATGACAATCCTACTGCTAGGATTAAAATCAATGGATATTTATCAAATAGTCTTACCCTAGAAAGGGGCACGAGACAGGGTTGTGCATGGTCACCACTACTCTTTGCGTTATATCTGGAACCATTAACTCAATATGTCAGACAAACTAAAGATATCAGGGGAATTACTATTAAAGGAACAGAGCATAAATTGGCTTGCTATCCGGATGACATTTTGATCTATCTTGGGCAATCAACATACTCTTTGCCTAAATTGATGCAATCCTTTGAACAATATGGTCAATTATCAGTATACAAGATCAACCTAGATAAAACCCAATTACTTTCATATTACTATAGCCCACCAAGAGAAATTGGAAGTCGATACCACTGGGTCTTCCAAACATTTGGGTATCATTATGCCAAAAGATTTAGATGTAGCAAGATTGAACCTGAACCAAAAGATTGAACCAAAAGATGTAGCAAGATTGAACCTGATTCCTTTTTTCAGTTTCAGTTCAAGGATTGAGTCTATTAAAATGAACATACTGCCCAGACTGTTATACCTCTTTCAGAGCCTACCAATAGAGATTAATCAAAATCATTCAATGAATGGAACAAGATGCTATCAAGGTATATTTGGCAGGCTAAAAGGCCTAGAGTTTGTCTCAAAACTTTGCAGTTAGCAAAGGAAAAAGGGAGATGGGGCCTACCTTCTCTTAGAGATTATTATTTTGCAGCACAGTTGAGAGCTGTGATATGTTGGTGATACCCATCATATGACGCTCAATGGAAAAACATTGAGGAGTGGGTACTTCCCATCCCCATACAAGCAATTTTGGCTGAAAACAACCTGCAAAGGTACATAAATACTATTGATAACCCACGGGTGAATTTGAATCTTAAAATATGGCAAACTACTATAAAAGAATATAATCTAGAGGGAGATATTGCAATTCTTAAATGGTGTGCATATGACTTGGATTTTACACCAAATAAATTGGATGCTAGATTTAAGGACTGGACAGCTAAAGGAATAACAGTTCTTTGCAACATAATGAAAGAAGGAACACTGTTCAGTTTTGAAATGCTTAAAGAGAAACACTTATTAGAAAAACAAGATTTTTATTGGTATTTACAGATGCAACAATATGTTAATAAGATGCTTAAAATGTAATCAAGGCAAATACATGCTTGATAGAACTCTTTAGAAAAACATATAATTCAGATAATGGTAGTAGAATAATTTCAAGCATGTATAAGGGGTTGTCAAATCTTAAAACACATTCAACTTCATACATTAAAACAAAATGGGAGACAGAAGGAGGGATAATTATATCTGAGGAAGAATGGACAACAATATGGAGATATCAATGGAAGTGTACCAGTTCACAGAAATGGAGGGAGTTTGGATGGAAAAACTTGATAAGATATTTTATTACCCCCTCTCAGAAATCCCATTATGATAGTAACCTCCCTGTTTGCTGGAGAAATTGTGGAAATCAAAATGCAAATCATTATCATATTTTTTGGGACTGCCCTGTTATCAAAAACTATTGGGTGGGGGGGGGGGGATACACAATGCCCTACAAGACATCTTTAAATGTGAAATACCCTTAGAGAGTAAGACCATATATTTTGGATATATATCTCAAGAATGGTTGAAAAGAGATAAATATTTAATGAATATACTGTTGGTGGCTGGTAAAAAGACTCTTACTAGGAAATGGTTATCACAGCAGAACCCAACTTTAAATAAATGGACGGAAATTACAATGGACATTTACAAAATGGAGAAGATAACAGCATCTGTTGATCATAAGCTGGAACAATTTGATTCATACTGGGAAAAATGGTTTAACTACATAATGTCTCATAGGCCTGATTTTATTCTCACAAATCAATGAATCTGTTGTAAAAAAAAAGATCACTCCCTACTTGTACATAGTTCTTTCCTTTTGCTTGATTTTTCTTTCCACTCTTTTCTATAAGTGTATACCTCAGATAAATACTTTGTGGAGATTTGTGATATATATGATTATATGATATATATGTACAATGTCCGAAATACATCTTATGGAAGTGTTTGTTTGATGATGAACTTCAATAAAAAATAACTTACAAAGAAAAATTACAAAAAAAAAGAAATGTTAGGTTGTTCATGGATTAGGTTAAAAGGCTGACACAATATCATGGACTGAAGGACCCATACGGTGCTGTACTGTTCTATGTCTGTGAATGATATGGAAATACAATGGGGCACTGAAGTTTCACATAATTGAGTTGACAGGTGTAGCAGATTCAGTGGTTTTCTAGTGAATAGTTAGGTTTAGAGTTAATTAATGTCTGTATAATGGTATGAACAGAAGATAAACTGAGAGTAAAGTTTGAAATAGGGAACATTCATGATGATACAGTCATGTTGCAGTGAGGAATTGTGATTGGCATTCTGTACATGGTATGTCCCAAATGTAACACACACAAAATGCTGGAGGAACTCAGCAGGTCGGGCAGCATTAATCATTTCCATGCTGAGTTCCTCCAGCATTTTGTGTGTGTTGCTTTGGATTTCCAGCATCTGCAGACTTTCTTGTGATTATGTGTGCTACTGAGAGATAAAGGAGTAATATTAATCAGCAAATTCCCCCTACCCTTCATCTAGAGTGGCAAGAACAATCTTCATTACTCAACTCAGAATCAGAATTAATATCACCAGCACATGTCATGAAATTTGTTGACTTTGTGGTAGCAGTACAATGCAATACCTAATAATAGAGAAAAAGTGTGCGCATGCGCATGTGCATGTCGTCCTCTCAAAGACAGCCTGGCTTACCCAACAGAGGCAAGGACAGGAAGAGACCGATCCCACTGTAGGCAAAGACGGCCTGGGCCTGACTTACCCAACGAAGGCAAAGACGGGAAGGGACAGATCCAATCACAGGGTAATGACAAGGATGGCCTGACTTACCCCACGGAGGCAAGGGCAGGAAGGGAGCTTAAATCAGGGTCATTCCGAGTCTCGGGGTGGCCAGCAACCTTGGCTGGCTACAGAAACAGCCGAATCCGTATCTAGCTTGGAGTGGCAGACAGACACTCAGCTGGCCCCAGAAACAGCCGAACCCATACCACGATGACTGGTCAGACTAGAAACAACAAGGCTCCATGAAGCGGTGGTCCTCCAACCAGCCCTAGAGATCACAAGTGGCTGCTCTAGCCTTTTACTAGTAGGTTGCTCCAAGGAGATACTGACAAGACAACCCAGCCACCACACTCAACCCCAGGGCCACTTATATTCCCAGCCCGAACAAGAGAATCAGGCGCCTATGATTAAGCCCAACTGAAGCAAGGGAAGGCCAGAAGACGCAGAGTCCGGAGTACACAGGCCGGACTGTGAACTGGAATGCGGATTTCATGGACCGGACCATGACAATGGAATCCCCAGGTCTGGAAACAGCTCTCTAAATCTTTCTACCTCTCCATCTCTTTTTACCTATACTCATATAATAGTCTTTTAAAAAGTTGCACTAAGGTGTTTCAGTTTTAATTTTAATCTCTCAAAGGTTCAAAGGTTCAATTTAATGTCAGAGAAATGTATACAATATACATCCTGAAATGCTTTTTCTTCCCACAACATCCACGAAAACAGAGAAGTCCTCCAAAGAATGAACGATAGTTAAACGTGAGAACCCCAAAGTCCTCCCCCAGCTTCTCCCTCCCGCACGTAAGCAGCGTTGAGCAACAATTGCCCCCTCCCCTCACCAGCAGAACAAAAATCACACCTGCTTCTGAGCACAAGCATGAGCTAAGTGATAGCAAAGACACAGACCTTGCAGTTACCTCAAAGACTTGCAATTCATCCGGCATTCAGCGACTCACGGGTTCTCTCTCTCACTAATAAGGGAGAGGGAGGTGTCCCTCATTTTCACAGCGAGCAGGAGACATAACAACAACCCACTGGTTTACAATGTTAAAAAGTCCGTTTTGTCACTTTTTACAAGCTCTGTGCCAGAAGATTGCAAAGATCTCGGGTCTTTGGGCCCACAGCACAAGGTTTTCCGGAGCCTTCCCGATGACACAGGAGTCTCCTGCCATAACACCAATCTTCGATCCGCCCATCTCCAGAGCCCTGCGATTTTAGGCTTCCAATCACTAGGCCGCCTCTCAGGTCGATCCCTTGGTGGGCCAAACATTGACTGGTCCTGAAACCCAGAGAACAGTTCCCATTCCTGCAAAGAACTGAAGTCAGCATGTAACTCAAGGTCAGGGTCTTCAAAAGAACCCTGAAAGGGAAAGATAAAGATATTAAAGACGGAAATAGAGCTGTTTCTGAAGATGCATATAAAGGAGTTGCTGTTTAGTGCCATCTTAACTCCAACTCCTCTCTACAGTTCCTTTAACATATTTGCAGTGCCATGGGTTCTGCCTTTCTGCTTTCTGCAGGGATCGCTCCCTATGTGACTCCCTTGTCCGTCCATCCCATCCCACTGATCTCCCTCCTGGCGCTTATCCTTGCAAGCAGAACAAGTGCTAACCTGTCTCTTCATCTTCTACCTCACTACCATTCAGGGCCCTAAACATTCCTTACAGGTGAGGCAACACTTCACTGTGAGTCTGTTAGGGTCATTTACTGTGTTCAGTGCTCCCAGTGTGGCCTCCTGTATATCGGTGAGACCAAATGTAGATTGGGAGACCACTTCGCCAAACACCTATGCTCCATCCATCAGAAAATGCGGGATCTCCCAGTGGCCACTCATTTTAATTCCACTTCCCATTCCCATTCCGATATGTTCATCCATGGCCTCATCCACTGTCATGATGAGGCCACACTTAGGCTGGAAGAATAACACTTTATATTCCATTTGGATAGCCTTCAACCTGATGGCATGAATATCAATTTCTCAAACCTGGTAGTACCCCCCCACCTTCACCATTTCCCATCCCCTTTTCCCTCTCTCACCTTATCTCCTTGCCCGCCCATAGCCTCCCTCTGGTGCTCCTCCCCACCCACTTTTGCTTTGTTCCGTGGCCATCTGTCTCTTTCATCAATCACCTTCCCAGCTCATTACTTCATCCCTCCCCCTCCGGGTTTCACCTATCTCCTGGTGTTTCTCTCTCCCCTCCCCCACCTTTTAAATCTACTTCTCAGCTTTATTTCTCCAGTCCTGCCAAAGGGTTTCAGCCTGAAACGTTGACTATACTTTTTTCCATAGATGCTGTCTGGCCTGCTGAGTTCCTTCAGCATTTTATGTGTGTTGCTAGCATTTCCAGCATCTGCAGATTTTCTCTTGTTGCTGCCATTACCTCAGGGAAGGCTTGATTTCACAATGAACTGGAATGCTGCAGAGTTCAACCACAGGCATTCATACACACAGACACACCCACCAGCTGATTAATGGAAGCTATGAATGAAAAAGAATGTTTGGAATTCCCCAAACAGGACTACCAAACACTAAGTAATATTGGACTTTGTGTACCTTGGGTTAAGTCTCACACTCCAAGCATAAAAATGAAAGAGCCACAATACAGCACTGCTATTCAATCACATCATTTATATAATGTCTTTAATGTAAAGTAATTGAATTACCACAGAACATTCAAACCATCTGTTATTCATTTCTGGTTGTTATGTTTTGTAACTCTAGAAGATAATCAAAAGAAAAATGCAGGAGCCAGGCTACTTGTCTACTTAGTTTCCCCCTTCCCCTTTTTTTGATGAAACCATAAAATTGCAGATAACAGGATGTGCCATAATGTAAAAGGGAGGCAAAATTGAAAAAAAGTGATGAATACAGGACTGAAGGTGTTATACTTGAATGTGTGTACTATACAGAATAAGGTAGATAAATGTAGCACACTTACAGATTGGCATCTATGATTTTGCGGGCATCACTGAATCGTGGTTAAAAGAAGATTATAGCTGGGAGCTTAACGTCCAAGGATTCATATTGTATTGAAAGGGCAGGCAGGGTGAGGGGGTGGAGGTGATTGTAGGTAAGAAATGTAATGAAATTATTAGAAAAAGGTGACATAGGATCAGAAGGTGTTGAGTTGTTGTAGGTAGAGCTAAGGAAACTGCAAGGGTACAAAGACCGTGATGGGAGTTATATGGAGAACTCCAAAAGTAGTAAAGAAGTGGTCAACAAATTACAACGGGAGACAGAAACTGCATGTCAAAAGGGCAATGGGGGAATTTCAAAATGCAGGTAGATTGTGAAAATTAGGTTGGTGCTGGATTCCAACAGGGGGAATTTCTAGAATGTCTATGAGTTGACTTTTTAGGGCAGCTCATGGTTGAGCCCACTAGGGGATCAACTATTCTGGATTGAGGTTGTCCAATAAACATTAGGATAGCTATAGATAAGGATAGGTATGGTCCTTGTCAGAGAGTTTTAAATTGGAATAGGACAAATTACAAGGGCTTTAGGCAGGAGCTAAGAAGCATTAATTGGGTACATTTTTCCTCTACCAAGTCCACATCAGACATGTAGAGGGTGCTTAAAGATCAATTGCACAGAGTACAGGAAAAATATGTTCCTGTTAGAGGAAAGAACAAGGATGGAGAGAAGCAAAACTTGGATGTCCAGAGAGGTGATGAATTTAGTTAAGAAGAAAAAAGCACAAGTATGTAAAGTTTCAGAAGCTTCAGGATCAAACAAAGCAGATGAGGAGTATAAAGAAGCTGGAAGTGGAGTAAAGAAGGGATTTAGGAAAGCCAAGAGGGGCCATTTAAAGTACTTGGCAGGTGCGATTAAGGTACATCAAGAGTAAGATAATTAGGGGGAGGATAAAGGGGGAACATTTGCTTGGATGCAGAGAATGTGAGTATTTTGCTTCAATATTTACAAAAGAAAAGGATATGGAGGACCAGAAGATCAGTGTTGAGTGTATAAATAAATTAAGACATTTAGAGGTCAAGGAGGAAGAAGTGTTGGGCCTGCTAATGAGTATTAAGGTGGATAAGTCCCAAGGGCCTGATAGGATTTGCCCCAGGTTATTGAAAGAGGCAAGAGAAGAGATTGCTGGACCCTTGACCAGTATCTTTGTGTCCTCTCTAGCCATAGGTGAGGTCCTGGAGGACTGGCAAATTGTTAATGTTGTACCTCTATTTAAGAAGCTGGGTGTGGTGGGGATAAGTTCCCACTACCTATTAAATGCTCCCAATCGTGTACACCTCAAATAACCGCTGACAACCAAGTCCAGCTCATGGTCTTCATACGTGGCTTAGCTTCTAAGCCCGGCGGAACCACTTTTACTGATGGGAGAAGGGGCAAAGGCAGGTTACTGGTGCATTAAAACCAGTCACTTTGGGCAGATGGGGTTTGTCATCCAGGAGAAGAAAGAGAAGGAGAAGGGGAGTTTGCTACATTGACAACAGCTTGCTCTCCACATCGTTATGCCCTGGCTTTCATATCTAGACAGCTAGAACTGCAACATCCATGGTCGACCCTGACTGACAAGAGGCTTCATCATCACTTAAAAACGGTACAAGGGAAAATCATGGGGACTATAGACCAGTGAATGTCATGTCAGTCATAGGGAAATTGCAGGAGAAAATTCTTAGGGATAGGATATATGAGCATTTGGAAATCTATGGCCTGCTTAGGGAGAGCCATAAGTCCATAAGACATAGGAGCAGAATTGGGCAATTTAGCCACTCAGGTCTGCTCCTCTAGTCATTCATGGCTGATCCTTTTTTCCCCTCCTCAGCCCCAGTCCCCAGCCTTCTCTCCGTAACTTTTGATGCTGTGTCCAATCAAGAACCTATCAAACTCTGCCTTAAATCTACCCAATGACCTGGTCTCCACAGCTGCCTGTGGTAACAAATTACATAAGTTCACCACCCTCTGGCTAAATTTCTCTGCATCTCTGTTTTAAATGGATGCGTTTCTATCCTTAGGCTGTGCCCTGTTCTCTTAGACTCCCCCACCATGGGAAACATCCTTTCTACATCTACTCTGTCTAGGCCTTTCAAAATTTGTAAGATTTCAATGAGATCCCCCTTCATCCTTCTAAATTCTAGTGAGTACAGACCCAGAACCATTTAACTTTTTTCGTATGATAACCCTTTCATTCCCGGAAGCATCCTTGTGAACCTCTTCTAAACCCTCTCCAATGCCAACACAACACTTCTTAGATGAGGAGCCCAAAACAGTTCACAATATTCAAGGTACCTTATAAAGCCTTGGCATCATATTCCTGCTCTTGTTTTCTAGACCTCTTGAAATGAATCCTAACATTGCATTTGCTTTCCTCACCTCTGACTCAAACTGCAAGTTAACCTTTAGGGTGTTCTTCACAGAGCCTCCTAAGTTCCTTTTCATCTGAGATTTTTAGGTTTTCTTCCCATTTAGAACATAATCTGCACATTTATTTCTACTACCAAAGTGCATGACCAACATTGTATTTTCCAACATTGTATTTCATTTGCCACTTTCTTGCCCATTCTCCTAATTAGTCTAAGTCCTTCTCCAGCCTAGTTTCCTCAGCACTACCTGCCCCTCCACCAATCTTCGTGGGAGGGTTTAGGTTCAAGGGGGTTGTGAGGGGTAAGTTTTATGCAGACAGTGATGGATATCTGGAATGCACTGCTAGGTATGGTGGAAGAGGCAAATATATTAGAGCCTTTTAAGAGATGCTTGGATTGGCACATGGATATAGAGATATGGACATGGTTTAGGGATTAATGTTTGGATACTTTTTATTTGCTTTATAGCTGGTTTGGCAGAACATAATGGGCCAAAGGGTCTGTTTCTGTGCTGTCCTTTTCTATGTTAACATGAACTGATTAGAGAGCTTAAGATAAAGGAACCCTCTGGGGAAAATGATCATAACATGATAAAATTCACCTTGCAATTTGAGAAGCAGCAGCTAAAGTCTGAAATATCAGTGGAGTAAAAAGAATTACAGAGTCATGAGAGAGGAACAAGTCAAAATTGATTGGAAGAGAACACTAGCAGGAATGATGTAAGAGCAGAAATGGATGGAATTCCTGAGAGCAATTCAGAAGGTGCACAATAGGGTTAGGGTTTGGATTAGTCTAATCCAATCCAATTAGTCTAACCCTAATCCCAAGGAAGAAGTCTTCTAAAGGTAGGATGGTGCAACCATGCCGGACATGAGAAGTCAAGGCCAAAATAAAAGCCAAAGAGAGGGCATAAATCAAGCAAAAATTAATGGGAAGCTGGAGGAATGAGAAACTTTTAAGAACCAACAGAAGGCAACTAAAAAGTCATAAAGAAGTAAAAGATTGAATATGAAGGTAAGCTCGCCAATAATATTCTGACAGTCCAATTAGCGGCAGGACAGGCCACAGCGACAAAAGGTTTCTCACAGGTTAGTGACGATTGTTTAAAAGGAGAGCTTCATAGGCTTTCTAGCTTATGTCAATGGGAGGAGCAGGCCACAGCAACAAGATTTCTCACAGATTAGCAACGCTTGTTTAAAAGTACAGAAGGGACAAGCAGTGGCATCATTGTCGTGGCAACCATTGTTGGGAGTAGGTCAACTGTGAGAATAGGAGTATCAGGCTTTGCCTCAAAGGAGACTTCGGATCGAAAAAGCTGTTGGCTCTGGGTAAGTTTCTGTTAAGGTTCTGTTTTTCCTTTCTCTTGCTGTACTTAGTGTAGTAAATGGTCATTGTATGTTCTTCATGCCAGATGTTGGAGTCCTAGGAGACCCAGAGCCTCCCAGGGAATTGGATCTGCATGAAGTGTAATTGGCTGCAGCTCCTTGAAGACTGTGTTAGGGATATGGAGCAGCAGCTGGATGATCTTCGGCTTGAACGGGAGAATGAGGAGATACAGGGAAGTAGTCACCCTAAAGTTGTAGGAGGTGAATAGCTGGATGACTGTCAGAAGAAATGGAAATGTGAATAGGCATTTAGCACAAAGCACCCCTGTTGTGGAGAAAATCAGGTTGGAATGGATCCCAAGAGAGTGAGTTTGTTGAATGCCTATGAGATAGTTTTTTAGAGTAGTTTGTTGTTGAACCTAATAGGGGATCAGCTATACTGGATTGGATGTTATGTCTGAACTGAGGTGATTAAGGAGCTTAAGGTAAAAGAACCCTTAGGAGATAGTGATCACAATATGACTGAGTTCAACTTGCAATTTGATAGTTAGAAAGTAAAGTCTGACATAGCAGCATTTCAGTGGAGTAAAGGAAATTACAGTGGTATGAGTGAAGTGTTGGCCAAAGTAAATTGCAGGAGGATGCTGGCAGGGATGACCGCAGAGCAGTAAAGGTGTGACTTTCTGGGGGAAAATGAGGAAGGAGCTGGATAGATGGATTCAAAAAATTAAGAAATACTCAAATGGCAAAATAATACAACTATGGCTGACAAGGGCTGTCAAAGCTAATGTAAAAACAAAAGAGAGGGCATACAACAAAGCAAAAATTAGTGAGAAGACAGAAC
This sequence comes from Hypanus sabinus, assembly GCF_030144855.1. Classification (NCBI taxonomy): domain Eukaryota; kingdom Metazoa; phylum Chordata; class Chondrichthyes; order Myliobatiformes; family Dasyatidae; genus Hypanus; species Hypanus sabinus. Next base: position 181,362 of record NC_082706.1, read on the forward strand.
ATTGGGAATCTTTTAAACCCTACAGAGAGCAACTAAAAGAATCAGTAGGAGGGAAAAGATGAAATATGAAAGCAAGCTAGCAAACAATATCAAAAATTTAAAAATAAAAGAGAGATGTGAATGGATATAGGACCACTAGAAAATGAGACCAGAGAAATAATAATGGGGGACCAGCAGATGGTAGATGAATTAAATGAGTATTTTCCTTCCGTCTTCACTATGGAAGACACTAGCAGTGTGCCAGATGTTGAAGGGTGCAAGGGAGGAGAAGTGAGTGTAGCTACTATTACAAGAGAGAAGGTGCTCAAAAAGCTGCAAGACCTAAGGGTACATAAATCACCATGACCAGATGGACTGCACCCTAGGGTCCTAAAAGAGGTAGTGGTAGAGCTTGTGGAGGCATTAGTAATGATCTTTCAAAAATTATTGGACTCTGGCATGGTGCAAATGTCACCCCACTCTTTAAGAAAAGAAGAAGGCAACAGAAAGGAAATTATACACCAGTTAGCCCGATCTCCATGGTTGGAAAGATGTTGGATTCAATTGTTAAGGATGAAGTTATGGAGCACTTGATGACACAGGACAAGATAGGACAAAGTCAGCATGGTTTCCTTAAGGGACTATTTTGCCTGATTAACCTGTTGGAATTCTTTGAGGAGATTACACATAGGATAGATAAAGGGGATGCAGTGGATGTTGTGTATTTAGACATTCAGAAACCTTTTCACAAGGTGCACACATGAAGCTGCTTACTAAATCAAGAGCCCATATTCTTCCAGGAAATTATAAACCAGTTAGCCTGACCTCAGTGGTAGGGAAGATGTTGGAGTCAATTGTTAATGATGAGGGTATGGAGTACTAGGTGACACAGGACAAGATAGGACAAAGTCAGCATAGTTTTCTTCAGGGAAAATCCTGCCTGACAAGCCTGTTGGAATTCTTTGAGGAGATTACAAGTAGGATAGATAAAAGGAATGCAGTCAATGTTGTATATTTGGACTTCCAGAAGGCCTTTGACAAGGTGACACACATGAGGCTGCTTACCAAGTTAAGAGCCCATGGTATTACAGGAAAGTTACCAACATGGTTGTAGCATTGGTTGATTGGTAGGAGGCAGTGAGTGGGAATAAAAGGATCCTTTTTTGTTGGGTGCCAATGGTATTCCGTAGGAGTTGGTGTTGGGACCACTTCTTTTTATGTTGTGTATATATATAATTTAGATGATGGAATAGATGGCTTTGTTGCCAAGTTTTCAGATGATACAAAGATTTGTGGTGGGGCAGGTAGCATTGAAGAAACAGTTAGGATGCAGAAGGGTGATTCCAGGAATGAAAGGGTTATCATGGAGGAACGTTTGGTGGCTCTGGGTCTGTACTCACTGGAACTCAGAAGGATGGGGGGGTGGGGGGTGAGAATCTCATTGAAACCTTACGGCCAGATTTGGGAACAGCTTCTTTTCAACAGTGGTAAGACTGCTGAATGGATCCTGACCCGGATCTGGGCCGTACCTTCCAAATATCCGGACCTGATTTGCACTACCTTACTTTCCCTTTTCTATTTTCTAATTATGATTTATAATTTAAATTTTTATTATATTTACTTTGATTTGTACTCCAGGGAGCGCGAAGCGCAGAATCAAATATCGCTGTGATGATTGTACGCTCTGGTATCAATTGTTTGGTGACAATAAAATAAAGTAAAGAATGTTAAAGGCCTAGACACGGTAGGTGTCACAAGGATGTTTCTCATAGTGGGAGAGGCTAGGACAAGAAGGCATTGCCTCAGGATAGAAGATTGCCCTTTCAAAACAGAGATGTGGAGAAATTTCTTTAACCAAAGGGTGGTGAATTTGTGAGATTTGTTGCCACATTCAGCTGTGGAGGCCAGTTCATTGGGTGTATTTAAGATTGATAGGTTCTTGATTGGACATGGCATCAAAGGTTATGGGGAGAAGGCTGGAAACGGGTTGAGGAGGAGAGAAAAAAGCATCAACCATGATTAAATGGCGGAGTGGACCCTATGGGCCAGATGGCCCAAATCTGCTCCTATGTCTTATAGACAATTAGGACAGATAAAGGGGATGTAGTGGATGTTATATATTTGGACTTTCAAAGGCCTTTGACAAGGTTCCACACATGAGGCTGTTGAACAAGTTAAGAGCCCATGGTATTACAGGAGAGCATTGGCTGATTGGTAGGAGGCAGTGAGTGGGGATAAAAAGATCCTTTTCTAGTCGGCTGCCAGTGGCTAGTGGTGTTCCGCAGGGGTCGGCATTGAGTCCGTTTCTTTTTATGCTTCATATCAATGATTTAGATGATGGAATAGATGGCTTTGTTGCCAAGTTTGCAGATGATACAAAGATTGATGGAGGGGCAGGTGGTGTTGAGGAAACAGGTAGGATGAAGAAGGACTTGGACAGATTGGGAGAATGGGTAAGAAAATGACAAATGAAATACAATGTTAGAAAATGCATGGTAATGCACTTTGGTATTAGACATAAATGTGCAGACTATTTTCTAACGGGGGAGAATTTCCAAAAATCTGAGATGAAAAGGGACTTGGGAGTCCTTGTGCAGAATGCCCTAAAGGTTAACTTGTAGGTTGAGTCAGTGGTGAGGAAGGCTAATGCGACGTTAGCATTAATTTCAAGAGGTCTAGAATAGTAAAGCAGGGATGTGATGCTGAGGCTTTATAAGGCACTAGTGAAGCCTCACCTTGAGTATTGTGAACAGTTTTGGGCTTCTCATCTAAGAAGAGATGTGCTGGCATTGGAGTGGATTTAGATGCAGTTCACAAGGATGATTCTGGGAATGAAAAGGTAATCATACGAGGAACGTTTGATAGCTCTGGGTCTGTACTCGCTGGAATTTAGAAGGATGAGAGGGGATGTCATTGAGACATATTGAATGTTGAAAGGCCTTTGGATCTGTCTTCACTAGGGAAGACACAAACAATCTCCCAGATGCCAGAGGACCTAGGGTAACGGAGGAACTGAAAAAAATTCATATTAGGCAGAAAATGGTGTTGGGTAGACTGATGGGACTGAAGGCTGATAAATCCCCAGGGCCTGATGGTCTGCATCCCAGGATACTTAAGAAATCGTTGATGCATTGGTAATCATTTTCCAATGTTCTATAGATTCAGGATCAGTTCCTGTGGATTGGAGGGGAGCTAATGTTATCCCACTTTTTAAGAAAGGAGGGAGAGAGAAAACAGGGAATTATAGACCAGTCAGCCTGACATCAGTGGTGGGGAAGATGCTGGAGTCAATTATAAAAGATGAAATAGCGGCATATTTGAATAGCAGTAACAGGATTGGTCCAAGTCAGCATGGATTTACGAAGGGGAAATCATGCTTGACTAATCTTCTGGAATTTTTTGAGGATGTAACTATGAAAATGGACAAAGGAAAGCCAGTATATGTAGTTTACCTGGACTTTCAGAAAGCCTTTGATAAGGTCCCACATAGGAGATTAATGGGCAAAATTAGAGCACATGGTATTTGGGGTAGGGTACTGACATGGATAGAAAATTGGTTGGTAGACAGGAAACAAAGGGTAGGGATTAACGGGTCCCTTTCAGAATGGCACACAGTGATTAGTGGTGTACCGCAAGGCTCGGTGCTGCGACCGCAGCTATTTACAATATACATTAACGATTTAGATGAAGGGATTAAAAGTAACATTAGCAAGTTTGGAGGTGACACAAAGCTGGGTGGCGGTGTGAAATGTGAGGAGGATGTTATGAGAATGCAGGGTGACTTGGACAGGTTGGGTGAGTGGGCAAATGTATGGCAGATGCAGTTTAATGTGGATAAATGTGAGGTTATCCACTTTGGTGGCAAGAACAGGAAGGCAGATTACTATCTGAATGGTGTCAAATTAGGAAAAGGGGAAGTACAATGAGATCTAGGTGTCCTTGTTCATCAGTCACTGAAAGTAAGCATGCAGGTACAGCAGGCAGTGAAGAAAGCTAACGGCATGTTGGCCTTCATAACAAGGGGAGTTGAGTACAGAATAGGAGCAAAGAGGTCCTTCTGCAGTTGTACAGGGCCCTGGTGAGACCACACCTAGACTATTGTGTGCCGTTTTGGTCTCCAAGTTTGAGGAAGGACACTTTTGCTATTGAGGGAGTGCAGCATAGGTTCACGAGGTTAATTCCTGGGATGGCGGGACTGTCATATGTTGAAAGATTGGAGTGACCGCGCTTGTACACACTGGAGTTTAGAAGGATGAGAAGGGATTTGATTGAAACATGTAAGGTTATTAAGGGATTGGACACGCTAGAGACAGGAAACATGTTCCCGATGTTGGGGGAGTCCAAACCCTGAGGCCACAGTTTAAGAATAAGGGGTAGGCCATTTAGAAAGGAGTTGATGAAAAACTTCTTCACCCAGAGAGTTGTGGATCTGTGGAATGCTTTGCCTCAGAAGACAGTAGAGGCCAATTCTCTGGATGCTTTCAAGAAAGAGTTAGATAGAGCTCCTAAAGATAGCAGAGTCAAGGGATATGGGGAGAAGGCAGGAATGGGGTACTGATTGTGGATGATCAGCAATGATCACAGTGAATGGCAGTGCTGGCTCGAAGGGCCGAATGGCCTACTCCTGCACCTATTGTCTATTGCCCGGACAAAGTAGATATGGAAAGGATTTTTCCCATGGTGGGGGAATCTAGGTGAAGAGGGCACAGGCCTCTTGTCCTAGATTCCACTTTAAAACAGAGATGCAGAGAAATTTCTTCAGCCAGATGGTGGTGAATTTGTGGAATTTGTTACCACAGGCATCTGTAGAAGTCAGGTTGTTGGGTGTTCTTAAGGCTGAGCCAGATAGGTTCTTGACTGGACATGGCATCAAAGGTTATTTGGAGTAGGGTGAGGAGTATGGCTGAGGAGAGGTAAAAAGCATTGACCATGATTAAAAGGAGGAGCAGACTTGATGGGTCAAATGTCCTAATTCTGCTCCTATGTCTTATACTCTTAAAATTAAAGAGGATATCAAAAGTTCCTTCAGTTATGTAATGTGTAAAAGAGAGGTGGATATGGTATGTTATGGAGGACTAGATGTTAGTATCCCTTATTTGCGCTCCTGAGACATGCCGCCTAGATTCTGCAGGGTAGCCAAGTGGGTGCCCTCTTTCCTCAGTGTTTCGCTGATAGGCCCACGACACCTCCAGAGGGTTTTCCGGGCTATCCTCTGGATGCCATTCACTCATTTGGGGGCCCAGATGGAATCCTTTCTCTTCATCCAGAGCCACTGACTACCCTTTTCAGCAGCGCTGGAGAGGTCTTTGACTGCTTGTCGGTGTGTCTTCCCTCGCACTCCCAACTCCTGGAGTCGTCTTGATGTTGATGTGGCAACAAATCCTCTGCAGCCTGCTTTGAACAGTCGCACGCTTGCTCTCTAGCCATGTTGCTGCACATCGGCTGCAAGCTCAGTATACCTCAGCTTCTTGCGCTCATAGGCCTCCTCCACTGCATCCCCCCAGGGCACTGTAAGCTCAATGATTTAAATGAGATGGAGTGAGGCTGACCATAGCACAAGGTCTGGTCTGAGATTGGTTTCTGTGATTTCAGTTGGGTAACAGAGCCTCCGGTCTAAGTCTGCCACCATCTTACAACCACTTGCCCTGCCTAGCCGCCCGGTGTCTCGTCTTGATGTGGCAAGTCTGGCATGACCCTCACCTTCCTGGACAAATGCTGTTAACAGCCAGCAGGATGAAGGAGGAGGGAGAGTGTTGATGCTCGTCTGCAGCACTTCCAGCACTGCCGCAAGACATCGTAGCACCTGGTTGAGCCGCCAGGTGTATTGGCCTTGAGTGAGGCTGGTCTTGCAGCCTACCAGAATGTGGTTTAGCGTTGCTGAAGTTGGGCAGAGGGAGCATGTGGGGTCCTCTTCAGAACACTGGCTGAGATTCATGGGAGATGGCAAAATATCATAGGTAGCCCTGATGGTGAAGCTCGCTCTGAATGTCTCCATCTCCCACAGTTCTTTCCAGGAGATCTTTCTTTTCTCCACTCCCTCCCATCTCATCCATTGCCCTTGCCTTGCCTGAGCGACAGCCTTTGTGCATCTTGCCGCCTCCTCCTGCAGAAGTATTTCCTGTGTCACAAGCCTGTGTCTCTGAGATGGAGCAGCCTTGTACCAGGCTGGTGTACTACTGTCCCCAAGGCCAAGACCGCTCCTCCCTTGCTGCACTTGGCCCACGATGTCCCTGTGCTTGAGTGCCACCTTTGCCTGCTTGGTTGCTTCTGATAGAGTCCATTTCCTGCCAGTATCCAAGATGAGAGCAGCTTGTGCTACAAATGGATCACTCGCCTCTGTTAATATCATCCCCAGTCTTACTTTGGCACTCTTGTACTCCTCTGAAAGACTGGAAATGGGTAGCTCTAGGACTCCTTTGATGTAGAGCCCTATGCTGCTGAGACACCTGGGAAGACCAAGCCACTTCCTTATGTATGAGCTGATCAGTCTCTCCAGCTTTTCCACCTTCGAGATTGGAATTTCATACAGGGTTAGTGGCCATGTGTGGCGAGGAAGGAGCCCAGATTGCATACAACAGAGCTTCAACTTGCCAGGGAGTATGGTTCTGTCGATGCTCTTGAGGCCACTGACAGCATCCTTCCTGAGCTGATCTACCTGCTCTGTGTCTTTGAGGGATGCATTATACCATTGACCTAGGCTCTTCACAGGTTTCTCGAAGACTGTTGGAATCATCTCATCGCCCATGTAGAAGTGTTGGTCTATCAGCTTCCCCTTGATGATGGAGATGCTTCTGGACTTGCTTGGCTTGATCTTCAGCTGAACCTGCTCAATATTCTCTTGAAGCTTTCTCAACAAGCATACAGTAAAAGCCTTGGTCATGGTGAGTGTTGTGAGATTGTTCATGTATGCTCTGGCAGCCTCAGGCCAGGTCTTATACGCTGTCCTCCAACCACCCATCGAGATGCTCTAATGATCACCCCTATGGCCATGGTGAAGGCTAGCAGGGAGATGGTACAACCGGCCATGATTCCCACTTCCAGATGTTGCCACGCTGTGGTGTAGTCTGCTGTTGTCAAACATAGCTGCACATCCTGGAGTAGGCCTTAACGAGGCTTGTGAGGGCCACTGGGACCCTGAAGAAGTCGAAAGTAGTCCAGAGGAGGTTATGAGGGACTGAGTCGAAGGCATTGGTGAGGTCCAGGAACACCACTTGAAGGTCTGTTCCCTCCTTTTTGGCGACCTGGATCTGATGCCAGATGGTGTAAGCGTGTTCTAGACAGCCAGAGAAGCCCGAGATCCCTGCTTTCTGGATTGATGAATCAATCAGATGGTTTCTTTGGAGATAACTTGACAGCCTATGAGCCACCACACTAAAGAAGATTTTGCCCTTGATTTTTAGGAGACTGTTTTGGTGGAATTGGCCGATTTCTGATTAACTCTTTTCCTTTGGGATCAGGATTCCTCTGGCTCTCTGCCAGGATGTTGGTATCTCCTGCTTACGTTATACCACCTTCATGAGCCTCCAGAGGAACCGCAGGACACCAGGTGCATTTTTGTAGAGCATGTACGACACTCCATTGGGTCCTGGGGCTGATGCAGCTCTTGATCTATGCACAAATTTCTCCACCCCACTCTGTCTAGGTGGGCTGATATCTAGTTGATGTTCCGGTGGATGGATTGGTGGCATCTCAGGTGGGAGGGTGATCTCTTCGTAGTGTCATTTGTCTGTGTAGAACTTTTTCAGGTGTTTTTTGAGTTCTGCCTTTGACACTGAAAGACTTCCACTCTTCTCCCCTGTGAAGAGACTCTTCACAAACTTGAGGGGATCGTTATAGAAGCTTGTTCATGTCCGCTTGTTCTTTCTGCGCTTCCTTACCAGGTTCTCAGCTCTCCTCAGTGTTGCAAGCCTGCTCTGGATGTCTGTTTGCAACAGGTTTACGCCTTCCTTCTCCTCCTCTGTGGCCTCCTTCCATTGTTTCTTCAGTTGCCTCCTCTCTCTAACTAGATGATTCATTTCCTTCAGCCTTCTGGACTTAGTGGGGATCATCAGTGTAATTTTCTTCCTCTTTAGCACTCCAAAACATTCTGCTCCATAGCTATGGATTAATTCCCCCATTCATTCCAACTTCTTCATGGTGGTACCTCTGAGTGTCTCTAAGATGTTGCAGAGGTCAGCATTGACCTCCTCCCACATTGCCTTCTCGCAGGATTTTGGCCTCTTGATCAACGGCTTTCATCCCTCACAAGATGATGGTGGAACACAGCAGGCCAGGCAGCATCTATAAGGAGAAGCACTGTCGACGTTTCGGGCCGAGACCCTTCGTCAGGACAAACTGAAAGGAAAGATACTAAGAGATTTGAAAGTAGTGAGGGGAGGAGGAAATGTGAAATGATAGGAGAAGACTGGAGGGGGTGGGATGAAGCTAAGAGCTGGAAAGGTGATTGGTGAAAGTGATACAGAGCTGGAGAAGGGAAAGGATCATGGGACGGGAGGCCTCAGGAGAAAGAAAGGGGGGGGGGAAGCACCAGAGGGCAATGGAGAACAGGCAGAGTGATGAGCAGAGAGAGAGAAAAAAAACAAACAACTAAATATGTCAGGGATGGGGTAAGAAGAGGAGGAGGGGCATTAATGGAAATTAGAGAAGTCAGTGTTCATGCCATCAGGTTGGAGGCTACCCAGCCGGTATATAAGGTGTTGTTCCTCCAACCTGAGTTTGGATTCATTTTGACAGTAGAGGAGGCCATGGATAGATGTATCAGAATGGGAATGGGACGTGGAATTAAAATGTGTGGCCACTGGGAGATCCTGCTTTCTCTGGCGGACTGAGCGTAGGTGTTCAGCGAAATGGTCTCCCAGTCTGCGTTGGGTCTCGCCAATATATAAAAGGCCACACCGGGAACACCGGACGCAGTATACCACACCAGCCGACTCACAGGTGAAGTGTTGCCTCACCTGGAAGGACTGTCTGGGGCCCTGAATGGTGGTGAGGGAGGAAGTGTAAGGGCAGGTGTAGCACTTGTTCCGCTTACAAGGGTAAGTGCCAGGAGGGAGATCAGTGGGAAGGGATGGGGGGGGGGGGGGACAAGTGGACAAGGGAGTCGCGTAGGGAGTGATCCCTGCGGAAAGCAGAAGGCGGGGAGGGAAAGATGTGCTTGGTAGTGGGATCCCGTTGGAGGTGGTGGAAGTTACGGAGAATTATACATTAGACTTGGAGGCTGGTATGGTGGTAGGTGAGGACAAGGGGGACCCTATCCCGAGTGGGGTGGCAGGCGGATGGGGTGAGGGCAGATGTGCCGGAAATGGGAGAGATGCATTTGAGAACAGAGTTGATGGTGGAAGAAGGAAAGCCCCTTTGTTTAAAAAAGGAAGACATCTCCTTCATCCTGGAATGAAAAGTCTCATCCTGAGAGCAGAGGTGGTGGAGACAGAGGAATTGTGAGAAGGGGATAGCATTTTTGAAAGAGACAGGGTGGGAAGAGGAATAGTCCAGGTAGCTGTGAGAGTCTGTAGGCTTACAGTAGATATCAGTAGATAAGCCGTCTCCAGAGATGGAGACAGAAAGATCAAGAAAGGGGAGGGAGGTGTCGGAAATGGACCAGGTAAATTTGAGGGCAGGGTGAAAGTTGGAGGCAAAGTTAATGAAGTCAACGAGCTCAGCATGCATGCAGGAGGCAGTGCCAATGCAGTCATCGATGTAGCAAAGGAAAAGAGGGGGACGGATGCCTGTATAGACTTGGAACATGGACTGTTCCACAAAGCCAACAAAACGGCAGGCATAACTGGGACCCATATGGGTGCCCATGGCTACACCCTTGGTTTGGAGGAAGTGGGAGGAGCCAAAGAAGAAATTATTGAGGGTAAGAACTAATTCCGCTAGATGGAGGAGAGTGGTGGTAGAGGGGAATTGGTTAGGTCTGGAATCCAAAAAGAAGCGAAGAGCTTTGAGACTGTCTGGGTGGGGGATGGAGGTATACAAGTCCCCTGGCCCCCACCGCCTTATTTTCACCATGGACGTTCTGTCCCTATATACCTCCATCCCCCACCTGGACGGTCTCAAAGCTCTTCGCTTCTTTTTGGATCGACGACTGCATTGGCGCTGCCTCCTGCACGCATGTTGAGCTCGTTGACTTCATTAACTTTGCCTCCAACTTTCACCCTGCCCTCATATTTACCTGGTCCATTTCCGATTTTTCTATTGACAGTGGGGTGGCATCAGGCTTGGAAGAAGGAACAGAGGAGATGTCGGGTAAGTTTTTTACACGGAGAGTGGTGAATGCGTGGTGGTGCCAGCGATGGTGGTGGAGGAGAATACGATAGGGTCTTTTAAGAGACTCCTGGACAAGTACATGGAGCTCAGAAAAATAGAGGGCTATGGGTAACCCTAGGTAATTTCTAAAGTAAGTACATGTTTGGTACAGCCTTATGGGCTGAAGGGCCTGTATTGTGTTGTGTGTTTTCTATGTTTCTTTGTTTCTACATGCTGGTGTAGGTTTTCACAAATAAAACAGGAGAGGCGTTTTATGTTTAAGAAAAAATGTAGCAACTCATTGACATAAAAAAATGAACTCAAAGCGCTGTAAAAGTCCTTTACATAATTATCTCACCATGTCAGACCAGCTGCTTAAAGTGAACCAATGTTGGTGGTTGTGAATTCTGTACACTTCCACCAATTACATTACCCTACAGAGGAAAATGATAAAATAGACCGTAGTCTGCATGGTTTCCTTAAGGGAAAATCTTGCTTGACAAATTTGATGGAATTCTTTGAAGAAAGAACAAGCAGGACAGACAAAAGAAAATCAATGGATGTTGTGTACTTGGATTTTTAGAAGCCCCTTGACAAAGTGCCACACTTGAGGCTACTTAACAAGTTAAGAGCCGATTGTATTAAAGGAAAGATACTAGCAAGGATGGACCATTGGCTGATTGGCAGGAGGCAAAGAATGGGACTAAAGGGAACCTTTTCTGGTTGGCTGCTGGTGACTAGTGGTGTTCCGCAGGAATCTGTGTTGGGACTACTTCTTTTAATGTTATATGTCAGTGATTTTGATGATAAAATTGATGATTTTGTTGCCAGGTTTGTGGACAATACAAAGATAGATGGAAGGGCAGATAGTTTTGAGGAAGCAGAGAAGCCACAGAAGGACCTAAACGGATTTGGAGAATAAACAAATAAGTGGTAGATAGAATACAGTGTTGGGGTGTACATGGCCGTGCACTTTAGTAGAAGAAATAAAAGTGTTGACTATTTTCTAAATTGAGAGAAAATTTAAAATTCTGAGGTGCAAAGGAACTTGGGAGTCCCCCTGCAGGATTTCCTGAAGTTTAATTTGCAGGATGAGGCAGTGGTGAGGATGGCAAACATGGTGTTAGCATTATTTTAAGAGGATTAGAATATAAAAGCAAGGATGTAATGTTGAGACTTTATAGGGCACTAATGATACCTCACTTGGAGCATTGTGAGCAGTTTTTGGCCCCTTATCTAAGGAAGGATGTGCTGACTTTGGAAAGGGTTCAAACGAGGCTCACAAAAATGTTTCCAGGATTGCACCAGGATCGAAAGGCTTATCATATGAGGAGTGTTTGATGGTTCTGTGTTTGTACTCACTGGAATTCAGTAGAATGAGGGGGGATCTAATTGAAACTTATTGAATGTTGAAAGGCCTCAATAGAGTGAAAGTAGCGAGGATGTTTTCTGTGCTGGGTAGACCAGGTGACACAGCTTCAGAATAGAGGGATGTTCATTTAGGTTGGAGAAGAGGAGGAGATTGCTGTACCTTGGGCAATGATCTTTGCATCATCAATGGGGATGGGAGAGGTTCCAGAGGATTGGAAGGTTGCAGATGTTGTTCCCTTATTCAAGTAAAGGAGTAGAGATAGCCCAAGAAATTATAGACCAGTGAGTCTTATTTCAGTGGTTGGTAAGTTGATGGAAAAGATCCTGAGAGGCATAATATGATTAGGAATAGTCAGCACTGTTTTGTCAAAGGCAGGTCATACCTTATGAGCCTGATTGAATTTTCTGAGGATGTGACCAAACACATTGATGAAGGTAGAGCAGTAGATGTAGAGTATATAGATTTCAGCAAGGCATTTGATAAGGTACTCCATGCAAAGTTTATTGAGAAAGTAAGGAGGCTTGGGATCCAAAGGCACTTTGCTTTGTGGTTCCAGAACTGGCTTGCCCACAAAAGGCGAAGAGTAGTTGTAGATGAGTCATATTCTGCATGGAGGTTGGTAATCAGTGGTGTGCCTCAGGGATCTGTTCTGGCCACATTTAGGTTGGAATGGATAACCTCCAACTTAATGGCATGAACATTGATTTCTCGAACTTCTGGTGATGCCCCTCCCTCTTCACCATTTCCCATTCCCTTTTCCCTCTCACACCTTATCTCCTTGCCCATCCATCGCCTCCCTTTGATACTCCTTCTACCTTTTCTTTCTTCCATGGCCTTCTGTCCTCTTCTATCAGATTCCCCTTCTCTAGCCCTGTATCTCTTTCACCAATCAACTTTCCAGCTGTTTACTTCATCCCATCCCCTTCAGGTTTCACCTATCATTCAAAATGGCGACTGCGCTCTTTTCCATAGATGCTGCCTGGCCTGTTGAATTCCTCCAGCATTTTGTGTGTGTTGCTTGGATTTCCAGCATCTTCAGATTTTCCCTTGTTAGTCATTTCAAGTCAGCTCCTCATCACCCAGCTACAAATGGATTAGCTGAAAGGTTTATCCAAGCCTTCAAGAAATCCATTAAAGCTATGGACAAGGAGGACATTTTCCTACAACACAAGGTGGACAATTTCCTTTTTGTGTATTGGAACTCTATTCATGCGACAACAAATCAAGCAATGCTGTTTATGTGAAGGAATCTCACATAGACCTCCTGAAACCAGATTTATGGAGGGAAATGTAGAATAAACATTTCAGCCAGTTATCAAGTGAAGCAGCAAGGAGCTTTGAGGTCGGACAGGAAGTCCTAGCTCTTGATTACCAAGACGACAAATGGATACCTGGTAGGATAGCTACAAGGACTGGACCACTGATGTACATAGTGGTTGTTGGAGATCATACATGGAGACTTAATATGGACCAGATAGTGGATGCTCAACCGAAGAAAACACCTGAGTCGATTGCATCCAAAGAGACTGACACATTACAGCCACTGGACTTGCCTGTCAATGATGATCATGTCACTGACAGCAACATGATATCGGCAACCAAGAATGTTGTCTTAGACAAGACACCTATCAAATCTGATGCCACCCCACTGGTCCTAAGGCACTATCCTGAAAGAAACAGAGCACACTAAAAAAATGGTATCTTTAGTATAGTGAAGTTAGTTATGGGCTGTTATTGTGAAAACTTATTTATTTGAAATATAGTTATCTAAATTTAAATTTAATGTTTTGTACATATATAGTTTTATGCTGAATTAATCTAAAGGGGAGGAAGAGTATGTATGGATCTATTTCTTTTAGAGCAATGACTTCACTTAGCACTATATTGATCTGTTGTCTATGCATACATATTGATCTGTTGTCTACGTATGCACATTGATCTGTTGTCTACGCATGCTCATCTGTTCCCTCTCTCTCGCTGCAATCTAAATACATCTGTTAAAGCCATCTCCCACATGTGTACATGTGTGCTTTTATTTAACTGATATGTAGTTGCATAGACATAACAGCAAGAACTTGCTCTCTATATCATAGAGCTTTGGCTTGTGTATCTGGACAGCTAGGACACACCATCCATGGTCGATCCTGACTGACAGAGACTTCATTATCAGAGGGTTCTGAGAGTGTGGAATGAGCTGCAAAACAACTGGTGCATGCAAGCTCAATTTCAACATTTGAGAGAAGTTTGGAAAGGTACATAGATAGTAGGGGTATGGAGGGCTTAAACATTTTTTAAAAATCACAAAGAGAAGGGGTCCTAGAACAGATTCCTGAGGCACACTGCTGGTCACCGACCACCATGCAGAATATGACCCGTCCACAACCACTCTTTACCTTCTGTGGAGACCCAAATTCTGGATCCACAAGGCAAGGTCCCCTTGAATCCCATGCCTCATTACTGTCTCAATAAGCCTTGCAAGGGGTATCTTATCAAATGCCTTGCTGAAATCCATATACCATAAGACCATAAGATATAGGAACAGAAGTAGGCTATTCTGCCCATCAGGTCTGCTCGGCCATTCAATTATGGGCTGATCCAATTCTTCCAGTCATTCCTACTCCCTTGCCTTCATCCCATACGCTTTCATGGCCTGGCTAATCAAGAACCTATCTAGCTCTGCTTTAAATACACCCAATGACTTGGCCTCCACAGCCACTCGTTGCAACAAATTCCACAGATTTACTACCCTCTGACTAAAGTAATTTCTCCGCATCTCTGTTCTAAATGGACATCCTTCAATTCTGAAGACCTGCCCTCTTGTTCTAGAATCGTCTATCATGGGAAATAACTTTTCCATATCTAATCTTTTCAGGCAATAGACAATAGACAATAGGTGCAGAAGTAGACCATTTGGCCCTTCAAGCCTGCACCGCCATTCTGAGATCATGGCTGATCATCTACTATCAATACCCGGTTCCTGCCTTGTCCCCATATCCCTTGATTCCCCTATCCATAAGATACCTATCTAGCTCCTTCTTAAAAGCATCCAGAGAATTGGTCAACACTGCCTTCCAAGGTAGTGCATTCCAGACCCCCACAACTCTCTGGGAGAAGAAGTTTTTCCTTAACTCTGTCCTAAATGACCTACCCCTTATTCTCAAACCATGCCCTCTGGTACTGGACTCTCCCAGCATCTGGAACATATTTCCTGCCTCTATCTTGTCCAATCCCTTAATAATCTTACATGTTGCAATCAGATCCCCTCTCAATCTCCTTAATTCCAGCGTGTACAAGCCCAGTCTCTCTAACCTCTCTGCGTAAGACAGTCCAGACATCCCAGGAATTAACCTTGTGAATCTACGCAGCACTTCCTCTACAGCCAGGATGTCCTTCCTTAACCCTGGAGTCCAAAACTGTACACAATACCCCAGGTGTGGTCTCACCAGGGCTCTGTACAAATGCAAAAGGATTTCCTTGCTCTTGTACTCAATTCCCTTTGTAATAAAGGCCAACATTCCATGAGCCTTCTTCACTGCCTGCTGCACTTGCTTATTCACCTTCAGAGACTGATGAACAAGGACACCTAGGTCTCTTTGTATTTCTCCCTTACTTAACCCTACACCGTTCAGATAATAATCTGCCTTCCTGTTCTTACTCCCAAAGTGGATAAGCTCACACTTATTCACATTAAACGTCATCTGCCAAATATCTGCCCACTTACTCAGCCTATCCAAGTCACCCTGAATTCTCCTAACATCCTCATCACATGTCATACTGCCACCCAGCTTAGTATCATCAGCAAATTTGCTGATGTTGTTCTCAATGCCTTCATCTAAATTGTTGACGTAAATTGTAAACAGCTGTGGTCCCAATACCGAGCCCTGTGGCACCCCACTAGTCACCACCTGCCATTCCAAGAAACACCCATTCACCATTACTCTTTGCTTTCTATCTGCCAACCAGTTTTCTATCCATATCAATATCTTCCCCCCCCCCCCCATGCCATGAGCTCTGATTTTACCCACCAATCTCCTATGTGGAACCTTATCAAATGCCTTCTGAAAATCGAGGTACACTACATCCACTGGATCTCCCTTGTCTAACTTCCTGGTTACATCCACGAAAAACTCCAATAGATTAGTCAAGCATGAGTTGCCCTTGGTAAATCCATGCTGGCTCAGCCCAATCCTATCACTGCTATCTAGATATGCCACTATTTCATCTTTTTTCTAAATTAGTTTTTTTATACATTTTCTACATCGCTACAGATAAAAAACCCCAGATCAAAATGAAGAACATTAATACAGTGCAAAAATAAACATACAATAATAATATAATACAAAAAAAGATAATTGAGAAAGCACCCAAATTGAAGACATGTAAAATTAGTATTCTCCCCAAGCCCCGCAACAAAAAAGAACTCCAGACCAACCACAACACAATATAGAGAATATAAATCAGGACATTCAAACCCCCAAAACTGTAAATACACTTAGCAACAGAAGATATTAATGCCTACTACCAAAAAAAAAGGAGCTGAAAGCAAGGGACCGAAAAAAAAACCTTAGTTAAGAGGAAGGTTATGAAAGTACTCAATAAAAGGTCCCCAGACCTTATGGAACTTTATATCTGAATTAAGAACTGAATAATGAATTTTTTCAAGGTCTAAGCAGGACATAATATCATTAAGCCATTGAGCATGCATGGGCGGGGCAACATCTCTCCATCTAAGGAGGATTAAACGTCTAGCCAGGAGAGAAGCAAAAGATAATATACAACACTTAGTCGAACTCAGACGTAAATCTGTCTCACCCAAAAAACCGAACAAAGCAATTAAAGGGTTAGTTTCTAGGTGGTGATTCAGAATATACGATAACGTTGTGAAGACATCTTTCCAAAATTTCTCCAAGCTAGGACAAAACCAGTACATATGAATGAGAGAGGCCTCGCCCCTTTTGCATTTATCACAAAGAGGACTAATATTAGGGTAAAATCAAGATAGTTTAGATTTAGACATATGGGCTTTATGAACAATCTTAAACTGTAAAAGGCAATGGCGAGCACAAAGAGAGGTTGAATTAACCAATTTGAGAATCGAGTCCCAAGTCTCATCAGATAAGGAGATATTTAAATCATGCTCCCAAGCCATTCTAATTTTATCCACAGGGGCACATCGTAAGGATGCTAATTTATCACGAATAAATGATATTAAACCTTTACCTAGTGGATTAATAGAAAGAAATAAATCCATAACATTTTTCTCAGGCATTTCAGGGAAGTTAGGAATTAAAGGATTAATAAAGTGTCTAATTTGGAGATATCTAAAAAAATGAGCATTGGGCAGATTGAACTTAGCAGAGAGCTGTTGAAAAGATGCGAAGTGATTATCAATAAAAAGATCTTCAAAATGTCTAATGCCCTTCCTATACCTGTCATGGAATGCTGAATCATACGTAGTAGGTAAAAAAAAAAGGTGATTATGTAAGATAGGGCTAGAAAAGGAAAAACCATGGAAACCATAAAATTTCCTAAACTGAGCCCGTATACGCAAAGTGTGTCTAGCAAGAGGATTAACAATTAATCTGGACAAACTACTAGGGAGTACAGACCTAAGAAGAGCAGAAATAGATAAATCTTTAGTGGAACTCAACTCCATTGTCACCCAATTAGGGCACTCGGGTTGGCCATGGAAAAAAGACCAAAAGGTAGCATAACGTATATTGGCTGCCCAATAATATAAATGAAAGTTAGGTAAAGCCATGCCACCCTCTTTTTTAGATTTTTGGAGATAAACTTTATTAATTCTAGAGCACTTATTCTTCCACAGATATGACAAAATAATAGAGTCTAAGGAATCAAAAAAAGATTTAGGAATAAAAATTGGGATTGATTGAAATAAATATAAAAGTTTAGAGAGAACATACATTTTAACAGCATTAATATGACCTACCAAAGACATAGATAGAGGTGATAATTTTAACAGACTCTGTTTTATAGTATATGAAAGATTGGCAAAATTTTCACGAAAAAGATCTTTAAACTTCCTTGTGACTGTAATCCCAAGATAAGTAAATTGATTATGAACTACTTTAAAAGGGAGATCACGGAATATTAATTCTTGTGCTTCTTTATTAATTGGGAAAAGTTCACTCTTATGTAAATTAAGTTTATAGCCAGAGAACTGGCTAAACTGATCAAGAAGTGAAAACATTGGAGGTAAGGATGTAGACGGATTTGAAAGAAAAAGTAATAAGTCATCACCACAAAGAGAAACTTTATGCTTAACACCCCCTCTCCAAATCCCGGTCAATTCAGGACAATTTCGAAATGCTATCGCCAAAGGTTCTATAGCCAAGGGCATCCCTGACGGGTGCCACGTTTGAGGTTAAATAACTGGGATTTCTGAAAATTAGTCAAAACAGAGACAGTAGGACACAGATACAGCAATTTGATCCAAGAGATAAAACTTTGACTGAAGTCAAATTTTTCTAAAACTGCAAAAAGGTAGTTCCACTCTATACGATCAAAAGCTTCCTCCACATCAAGGGAAATAACACATTCAGGAATCCCAGTTGGAGGTGAATACAAAATGTTAAATAAACGCCGAATGTTAAAAAAAGGAAGACGGTTTTTAATAAAACCAGTTTGATCATCAGAAATAATAGAGGGAATAACAATTTCTAATCTATAAGCCAAAACTTTGGCCAAGATTTTAACATCAACATTAAGCAAAGAAATCGGCCTATATGAGGAACACTCTGTTGGGTCTTTACCCTTTTTTAATAAAAGAATAATAGATGTCTCATTTAAAGAGGGTGGCAATTTACCATAATTAAATGAGTCAGATAATACTGAGAATAACTGAGGAGAAAGAAGTGAAGAGAATGATTTATAAAATTCTACGGGGAACCCATCAGGTCCAGGAGATTTCCCTGAAGACAATGCAGAAATTGCAAAAGATATTTCTTCTGATGATATAGGCACATTAAGTTTGGCTTTAAAATCAGATGAAAGTGAAGGAATATTCAGATTATTTAAAAAATGATCAACAGAGATATTCTCATTCAGAGATTCAGAGAAATAAAGTCGAGAATAAAAATTTTTAAATGCGTCATTGATTTCTAAGGGATCCGATGTAAGGTCTCCATTCTCCTTCTGGATCTTTGTAATATGTTGTTTGGCTTTGGAACGCCTCAGCTGATTGGCTAGAAATTTACCAGATTTGTCACCATGAATATAAAAGCGACTCTTACTTTCAAGAAGTTGGCTTTCGACAGGTTGGGTAGACAGAAGATTAAATTTAGTTTGAAGTTCTACACGCTTCTTGACTATTTCATCTTTAATAATGGACTCTAGCATCTTTCCCATTACTGATGTTAGGCTGACAGGATGATAGTTCTCTGTTTTCTCCCTCCTTCCTTTCTTAAAAAGTGGGATAACATTAGCCATTCTTCAATCCTCAGGAATTGATCCTGAATCTAAGGAACATTGGAAAATGATTACCAATGCATCTGCAATTTCCAGAGCCACTTCCTTTAGTACCCTAGGATGCAGATCATCTGGACCTAGGGATTCGTCAGCCTTCAGTCCCATCAGTCTACTCATCACCGTTTCCTTTCTAATATCAATCTGTTTCATTTCCTCTGTTACCCTATGTCCTTGGCCCATCCATACATCTGGGAGATTGCTTGTGTCTTCCCTAGTGAAGACAGATCTAAAGTACTTATTAAATTCTTCTGCCATTTCTCTGTTTCCCATAACAATTTCACCCAATTCATTCTTCAAGGGCCCAACATTGTTCTTAACTATCTTCTTTCTCTTCACATACCTAAAAAAGCTTTTGCTATCCTCCTTTATATTCCCGGCTAGCTTGCGTTGGTACCTCATTTTTTCTCCCCGTATTGCCTTTTTAGTTAAGTTCTGTTGATCCTTAAAAACTTCCCAATCATCCATCCTCCCACTCACCTTATTTCTGTCATACTTCCTTTCTTTTAAAGCTATGCAATCTCTGATTTCCTTTGTCAACCACTGTGGCCCCTTTCCCCCCTTTGAATCCTTTCTTCTCCGGGGGATGAACTGATTTTGCACCTTGTGCATTATTCCCAAGAATACCTGCCATTGCTGCTCCACTGTCTTTTCTGCTAGGATATCCATCCAATTAACTTTGGTCAGCTCCTCCCTCATGGTTCCATAGTCTCCTTTGTTCAATTGCAACACTGACACCTCCGATCTGCCCTTATCTTTCTCAAATTGCAGATAAAAACATATCATATTATGGTCACTACCTCCTAATTGCTCCTTTACTTCAAGATCGCTTATCAAATCCTGTTCATTACACAACACTAAATCCAGAATAGCCTTGTCCCTGGTTGGCTCTTGTACAAGCTGTTCCAAGAATGCATCCTGTAGGCACGCTACAAACTCCCTATCCTGGGGTCCAGCACCAACCTGATTCTCCCAGTTCACCTGCATGTTGAAATCCCCCATAACTACTGCGACATTACCTTTGTCACATGCCAATGTTAACTCCCTATTCAACTTGCACCCAATATCCATGCTACTGTTTGGGGGCCTGTAGTCAACACCCATTAGGGTTTTTTTGCCCTTACTGTTCCTCAGTTCTTTCCACACAGACTCTACTTCTCCTGATCCTATGTCCCCCTTGCAAAGGACTGAATCTCATTCTTTACCAACAGGGCCATCCCACCCCCTCTGCCCACATTTCTGTCCCTACGATAGCACGTATACCCTTGTACATTCATTTCCCAGGTCTGATCTCTCTGCAGCCTTGTCCCTGTTATCCCAACAACATCATAGTTACCCATTCGCACCTGAGCTTCAAGCTCATCCGCCTTATTTCTGACACTTCGTGCATTCAGATATAGAATTTTTAGCCCATTTCTCCTCTCTCTGTTTAAATCGCTGCCTATTGGGCTTAACCCGACTCCCTGAACTCCCATCGGGCTATACGCCCCTTGAATTTTGTTGTCCTTCCTAAATTTACTTAGTCTTTCTGCACATTTAACTCCATGTTCCGTCAGACCATCCCTTTGTACATGTGTCCTCATTATCACTTGTTCCGCCTCACCTTTCTCTACTACACACTTAATATTCCGGAACCGTGTAGTCCCCACCTGTCCTTTATTCTTCATCTCGCTATCCTCTCTCGCATTCTGGATCCCTGCCTCCTGCAAATTTAGTTTAAACCCCCCCTGAGAAGCACTAGCAAACTTTCCTGCAAGAATGTTAGTACCGCTCCAGTTCAGGTGTAAATCGTCCAGTCGGAACAGATCCCACCTTCCCTGGAACAAAGCCCAATTATCTAAAAATCTGAAGCCCTCCCTCCTGCACCATCCTCTCAGCCACGTATTAATCTGTATAATCCTTCTGTTCCTTGCCTCATTCGCATGTGGCACAGGTAGCAATCCTGAGATTGTTACCCTGGAGGTCCTGCCCTTCAGCTTCGCACCTAACTCCCTGAACTCACTCACTCCCTGAACAGGCCTTTTAACATTCGGAATGTTTCTATGAGATTTTCCCTCATTCTCTTGAACTGCTGGGAATACAGCCCAAGAGCTGCCAGACGTTCCTAATATGGTAGCCCTTTCATTCCTGGAATCGTTCTTGTGAATCTTCTCTGAATCCTCTCCAATGTCAGTATATACTTTCTTTAATAAGGAACCCAAACTGCACACAATACTCTAAGTGTGGTCTTATGTACCTTATAGAGCCTCAACATCACATCCCTGCTGTTATATTCTATACCTCTAGAAATGAATGCCAACATTGCATTCGTCTTCTTCACAACCGACTCAATCTGGAAGTTAACCTTTAGGGTATCTTGCATAAGGACTCCCAAGTCCCTAAGCATCACTGCATTTTGAATTCACATCCCCATCTAAATAATAGTCTGCCCATTTACTTCTTCAACCAAAATGTCTGGCCATTCACTTTCCAACATTGTATTCCATTTGCCACTTCTTTGCTCATTTCCCTAAACTATCTAAGTCTCTCTGCCGGCTCTCTGTTTCCTCAATACTACCTGCTCCTTCTCCTATCTTTGTATCATCGGTAAATTTAGCCACAAATCCATTAATACAGTGTCCAAATCATTGGCATACATCATAAAAAGCAGTGGTCCCAACACTGACTCCTGTGGAACTTCAGTGGTAACTGGCAGCCAGCCAGAATAGGATCCCTTTATTCCCACTATTTGTTTTCATCTGGCCAGCTAATGTTCCACCCATGATAGTAACTTCCCTGTAATTCCATGGTCTTTTATCTTGCTAAGCAGCCTCATGTGCGGCACCTTATTAAAGGCCTTCTGAAAATCCAAGTACACCACGTCTACTGCATCTCCTTTGTCTACCCTGCTTGTAATTTCCTCAAAGAATTGCAGCAGCTTTGTCAGGCAGGATTTTCCTTTCAGGAAACCATGCTGGCTTTGGCCTATCTTGTCATGTACCTTCAGGTATTCCATAATCTCATCCCTAACAATCGATTCCAACAACTTCCCAACCACTGAGGTCAGGCTAACAAGTGTATAGTTTCCTTTCTGCTGCCTCCCACCCTTCTTAAGTAGCGGAGTAACATTGCAATTTTCCAGTCATCCAGTACAATTCTAGTGCAATTCTGTAGTCTAGTGTAGTTTTTGTGTTGTTTCATGTAGCACCATGGTCTTGGAGGAATGCTGTTTAATTTTTACTGTGTACTGTACCAGCAGTTTATGGTCGAAATGACAATAAAAAGTGACTTGACTTGACTTGACAATGCTAGAACCTATCAATTCTTGAAAGATCTTCATTAATGCCTCCGCGGTCTCTCTATCTGCTTCCTTCAGAACCTGAGGGTGCATTCCATCAGATCCAGGAGATTTATCCACCCTCAGATCATTAAGCTTCTTGAGCACCTCAGTCATAATTTTCACTGTACAAACTTCACTTCCCTGACACTTTTGAATGTCCAGTATACTGTAGAGGTCTTCCACTGTGAACACTGATGCAAAATACGCATTCAGTTCCTCTGCCATATCTGAGTACAGAATCTCCAGTGTCATTTTGTATTGGTCCTATATCTACCCTCGACTCTCTTTTACCCTTTATATACAGTACTTAAAAAAACTTTTAGCATCCTCTTGGATATTAGTTGCCAGCTTTCTTTCATAATTCAGCTTTTCCTTCCTAACGACCTTCTTAGTTTCCTTCTGGAAGTTTTTAAAAGCTTCCCAATCCCCTATCTTCCCACTAGCTCTGGCTTCCTTGTATGCCCCTTCTTTTGCTTTTACTTTGGCTCTAGTCATCCACGGTAGTGTCCTTCTTCCCTTTGAAAATTTCTTCTTGTTTGAAATATATCTGTCTTCAACTTCCCTCAATTTTTGCAGAAACTCCAGCCATTGCTGCTCTGCTGTCCTTCCTGCAAATGTCTCTTTCCGGTCAACTTCGGCCAGTTCCCCTCTCATGCCATTGTGATTTCCTTTATTCCACTGAAATACCGACACATTGAATTTTATTTTTTCCCTCTCAAATTTCAATGTGAACTTGGCCATATTGTGATCACTGTTGCCCAAGAGTTCCTTAACTTTAAGCTCTCTTATCACCTCCAGATCATTGCACAACATCCAATCCAGCATAGCCGATCCCCTAGTGGGCTCAACAACAAACTGTTCTAAAAAGCCATCCCTTAGACATTCTACAAATTCTCTCGAGGTCCAGCACTGGCCTGGTTTTCCCAATCCACTTTCACATTAAAATCCCCAACAATTATCATGACATTGCCTTTCTGACACACTTTTTCTATCTCCTGCTGTAACTTGTAATCCACATCCTGGCTGCTGATTGGAGACCTGTATACAACTGCCATTAGGGTCCTTTTACCTTTGCCTTTTCTTAACACAACCCATAGAGACCCTGTTCCTTCCAATCCTATGTCATCTCTTTCTAATGATTTAATATTATTTCTTATACACAGAGCCACACCACCCTCCTCTGCCTACAAACCTATCTTCCGACACGCCGTATATCCTTAGACATTCAGCTCCTAATGGCAGCCATCCTTTAGTCAAGTTTCAGAGATGGCCACAATGTCAAATTTGCCAATATGTAGCTGAATTTCATTATGCTGTATGCATTCAAATATAACAATTTCAGTCCAGTATTTGTTGCTTTTTGTTTTAACTGCACCATGCCTCCATTGCCCTGTAACTCATGTCACTGGCTGTGATTAAGCCTCATCTCCTGTCTGTTCTTTCTATAATCTCTGTTGCACAATATTTTTGATTTATTTCTGTTTTTCCCTTCCTCAACCTTATCACTGCAGTTCCCATGCCCCTGCCAAATTAGTTTAAACCCTCCCTAACAGCTCTATTAAGTGTGCCCGCTAGGATATTGGACCCCTTTGGGTTCAGGTGTAACCCATCCTTTTTGTACAGGTCGTACCTCCCCCAGAAGTGGCCCCAATGATCCAGGCATCTGAAGCCTTGCCTCCTACACACGTATTAATCTGAGCCACACACTAATACGTCTGATCATGCTATTCTTGCACTCGCTAGCACGTGGCACAGGCAGCAATCCTGAGATTACAATCCTAGAGGTCCTGCTTTTTAGCTTCTTACCTAACTCCTTGAATTCTCTCTTCAGGACCTCCTCCTTTTTTCTGCGTATATCATTGGTACCAACATGTACAAGACTTCTGGCTGTTTACACTCTCCCTTCAGAATACTCCGCACCCAATCCGAGACATCCCATACCCTGGCACCTGGGAGGCAACACATCGTGCAGGTATCTCTATCAGGCTGACAGAACCTCCTGTCTGTTCCCATCACTGTAGAATCCCCTATGACTACTGCACTCCTCATCTTCCTCTTTCTCTTCTGCACTACGGAACCAGGCTTAGTGCCAGAGACCCAATTGCCCTGGTCGTCCTCTGTCAAGTCATCTCCCTCAACCACATCCAAAATATACACTACAACTACTACTCTACCTTCATCAATGTGTTTAGTCACATCCTCAAAAAATTCAATTAGGTTCGTAAGGCACGACCTACCTCTGACAAAGCATGCTGACTATTTCTAATCATATTATGCCTCTCCAAATTTTCATAAATCCTGCTTCTCAGGATCTTTTCCATCAACTTACCAACCACTGAAGTAAGACTCACTGGTCTATAATTTCCTGGGCTATTTCTACTCCCTTTCTAGAAAAAGGAACATCTACAACCCTCCAATCCTCCCGAACCTTTCCTGTCCCCATTGATGATGTAAAGATCATTGCCAGAGGCTCAGCAATCTCCTCCCTCTTCTCCCACAGTAGCCTGGGGTACATCTCGTCCGATCCTGGAGACTTATCCAACTTGAGGCTTTCCAAAAGCTCCAGCACATCCTCCTTCTTAGTGTCTATATGCACAAGCTTCTCAATCCGCTGTAAGTCATCCCTACAATTGCCAAGATCCTTTTCTGTAATGAATACTGACCAAAGTACTCATTAAGTACCTCTGCTATCTCCTCTGGTTCCATACACACTTTTCTACTATCACACTTGATTGATGCTAGTCTCTTATGCCTTTTCCTCTTGCTTTTCAGAATCAGAATCAGAATCAGACTTTAATCACCAAGTACCTGTGCACATACAAGGAATTTACTTCCGGCAGATGTTGTCTCTCTGCTCATAACAATAATAATGATTAATATAAATGAAAATATAGATTATACTTACAGGTAGTGCAATCCAAGTAATAGTTAGCCGACAGTTAACCGGCAGTTAACTGTTCAGCAAAGTGACTGCAGTAGGGAAAAAACTTCTCCAGTGCCTATTAGTCTTAGTCTGGAGGGATCTGAAGCGCCTACCAGATGGAAGCAGTTCAAACAGTCCGTGCGCAGGATGGAAGGAGTCCTTTATGATGTTCCCTGCCCTCTTCTTCAACCTGGAAGAGTACAGGTCCACAATAGAGGGCAGGGAGGCTCCAATGATGCGCTCGGCAGTCCTCACTGTGCGCTGTAGTCTGGTTCTATCCTGCTTGGTGGCGGCTCCAAACCACACAGTGATGGAGGTGCACAGGACAGACTCAATGTAAACATACTTTTAGAATGCCTTGGGGTTTTCTTTAAATCATGCTCGCCAAGGCCTTCTCATGGCCCTTTCTGGCTCTCCTAATTTAATTTTTAAGCTCCTTCCTGCTAGCCTTATAAACTTCCAGATCGCTATCATTACCTAGTTTTTTGTACCTTTCATAAGCTTTTCTTTACGTCTTGACTAGATTTTCAACAGCTTTTATACACCATGGTTCCTGTACACTCCCATCCTTTCCTTCTCTAATTGGAACATACCTATACAGAACGCCACGCAAATATCCCCTGAACATTTGCCACATTTCTTCCATACATTTCCCTGAGAACATCTGTTCCAAATTTATGCTTCCAAGTTCCTGCCTCAGAGCCTCATATTTCCCCTTACTCCAACTGTCTTTCCTAACTTGTCTGTTCCTATCCCTCTCCAATGCTTTGGTAAAGGAGAAAGAATTGTGATCACTATATCAAAAATGCTCTCCCACTGAGAAACCTTTCACCTGACCAGGTTCATTTCCCAATACCAGATCAAGTAGAGCATCTTCTTTTGTGGGTTTATCTACAGATGGTATCAGGAAGCCTTCCTGAACATACCCAACAAAATCTACCCCATCTAAACCCCTTGCTCTTGGGAGATGCTAATCAATATTTGGGAAATTAAAATCTCCCACCAAGACAACCTTTATTATTACACCTTTCCAGAATCTGTTTCCCTATCTGCTCCTCGATGTCCTTGTTACTATTGGGTGGTCTATAAAAAACACCCAGTAGAGTTATTGACCCCTTCTTGTTTCTAACTTCCACCCGCAGAGACTCAGAAGACAATCCCTTCATGACGTCCTCCTTTTCTGCAGCTGTGACACTACCTCTGATCAGCAGTGCCTCGCCCCCACCTCTTTTGCCTCCCTCCCTGTCCTTTCTGAAACATCTAAAGCCTGGCACTCTAAGAAACCATTCCTGTCCCTGAGCCATCCAAGTCTCTGTAATGGCCACAACATCATAGCTCCAAGTACTGATCTACGCTCTAAGTTCATCTGCTTTGTTCATGATGCTTCTTGCATTAAAATAGACACATCCCAAACCATCTGTCAGAGCGCATCCCTTCTCTATCACCCGCCTATCCTCTCTCTCGTACTGTCTCCAAGCTTTCTCTATTTGTGAGCTAACTGCCTTTTCCTCCATCTCTTCAGTTCGGTTCCCACCCCCTGGTAATTCTAGTTTAAATTCTCCCCAATAGCCTTAGCAAATCTTTAAATACTGCCCTTGGACATCCCAATCAATTTCTACTGTCTTTGGTCTCTTGTATTGAATGGTCTGATGTCTTTTTGGGGTTAATGCTTGTGCTTGGCTTTAAGAAGCTTACATTATCTGTGCTTTAGTGTGGAAGCATTTTAATGCTCTTAGCCGGTTCAATCATCAGAACAGCTCAGAAATCAAGCTAACAGATCCATGAGGTAAAAGGACATGCTTTTCAGCCCCAAGCTTTTAAAGAAATTATTAAAACAAACATTGTCATTTTCAATGAATGAAGACTACATCTCTCTTCAACAGATATTTAGAAAAAAGTTTTATTTCTTCTGTCTGCTCTTTCTGACAATGCTTTTATCTTTCAATAAAGTGTGGCCCATTAACATAGCAGTTAGTGCAATAATTTTCCAATGCCAGCAATCATCGATCAGCACTTGATTCCCGCTGCTGTCTTTAATGAGTTTGTACGTTCTTCCTGCGACTGCATGGATTTCCTCAGTGTGCTCCAGATTCTGCATGCATCCAAAGATATATAGTTAGGGTGAATGAGTTGTGGGCATGATATGTTGGCACTGGTGCTTAATGATAATCTCAGGCTGCCCCCAACACAATCCTTTCTGACCTGATTTGACACAAATGATATATTTCATTGTATGTTTCAATATACATGTGACAAATAAAACTTATCTTTTGATCTTCTAAATTATTGGGACAAAGTAGCTTCTTAGAAAATATGAGCAAAATTGGCATGTACTCAGTAGAGTGTACAAGAATAAAATATGATCTCATTATGATAGAAAAATAGAAATATAGAAACCCTACAACACAATACAGGCCCTTCTGCCCACAAAACTATGCCAAACATGTCCTTCCCTTAATTACCTAGGGTTACCCATAGCCCTCTATTTTTCTAAGCTCCAGGTCTTTTTCTAAGACCTATCCAGGAGCTTCTTAAAAGACCCTATCGTTTCCCCCTCCACCAGTGTCGCCAGCAGCTCATTCCATGCTCTCACCAAGATCCCTCTGATCCTCCACACTGCCAACAGTTTTACCATTAATACTATATTCTGCCATCATATTTGACCTACTGAAATGAACCACCTCACATTTATCTGCATTGAACTCCATCTGCTACTTGTTAGCCCAGTATTGCATCCTATCAACGTCCCGCTGTAACATCTGACAACCCTTCAGACTATCCATAACACCCCCAACCTTTGTGTCATCAGCAAATTTACTAACCCATCCCTCCACTTCCTCATCCAGGTCATTTATAAAAATCACAAAGAGTAAGGGTCCCAGAACAGATCCTTGAGGCACACTACTGCTTACCAACATCCATGCAAGATATGGCCCACCTACAACCATTCTTTGCCTTCTGTGGGCAAGCCAGTTCTGGAATGCACAAAGCAATGTCCCCTTGGATCCCATGCCTCGTTACTTTCTCAATAAGCCTTGCATGTGGTACCTTATCAAACACCTCATATTCCGCCTGTGTAGCCTCCAACCAGATTTTGTCCACCTTTATCATTGTAGCTCATCCTGTTGACTGCAATTTTGCCCGGTTATCAGCCTCTCCTTACTAGGAGTTTCACTGCACACTGCCTCTGTTTGTAAACCAACTCTCTCATCCTCAGCATTCACAAGGGTACTCTACACTGGCTGTGCATTTCCCTTTCTTCTCCTGACAGTCACCCAGTTACCTGATTCCTACAACCTAGGGGTGACTAATTTCCTGAAGTTCCTATCTATCACCTTCTTATTTTCATGTATGAGCCGAAGGTCATTGAGCTGCAGCTCCAGTCCTTAATACGTTCTCTGAGCAGATGCAGCTTGGTGCACATGGTGCAGATGTGGTGATCTGGGAAAATGGAAATAATAGAACTATTTTCAAAAGATATAAACATGAACTTTGGACTTGATAAGTGCAGAACATTAAACATGTTGAAACGTGCAAAAGAGCTAATTGAATACAAAATAGAGCAACAGGATACAATACAACTGAAGGATGAAAATGAAATATGTAAGAATCTGGGATATCAACAAGCAAAGAAAATATAGCGTGATAAAGGGAAAACTTTTGACAAAATTTACTTCAAGGCTTAAGAAATCTGCCAAACAGAGCTCAATAGTAAAAATAACACTTTTGCTATGCTCATATTAATGGATTCTTTTGTTATAATATCTTGGCCTGACATTGGTATGAAAATTTACAAAGAAAAATAAGAAATGAAATGACAAACTTTAGAAAACATTACGTACACTTGAACATGTTTAGATTAACACTACATAGGACAAAAGGAGGAAGAGGAATAACAGACATAAAAAATTTACACAACAGTCAGATAAAACTTCTAAGGATATACTTTCATCAACAAAAACAGGAATCATTGCTCCACATGATCATATGCAATTCTGATAAGAAGTACACACCACGAAACTTAAATGAAAGCACAACCCAGAAAAATGAAGAAATTATCATTATAAGAGAAAAAGTTTACCAATGAAAAAGCATGCCCCTCCGTGGAAGATATCCCCATGAACTGAGCAGAGTAGATGCTGATGAGGAAGTGTTGAACTCCTGGCTCAGAGTTGGAGACCTCTTTCCAGAAACAGAAGAGTTCCTTCTGACAATAGAGAACCAGTAGTGAACACAAAAAATAATCTAAAGTACATAATCTAAGACCAATAAATTCTAGATGATAAATGTAGAAATGCCAAGAGAAACCAGAAACAATCCAACACAATATAGGATCCTGCAGCAGTTTAACTTATTCTGATTGTATGCAACATATACTGTGTGTGTTTATTTATATATAGAGAGAGAGACAGGCAGATAGAGAGAGCGAGACAGACAGAGAGAGAGAGAGAGAGAGAGAGAGAGAGAGAGAGAGAGAGAGAGAGAGAGAGAGAGAGAATAGGACTTAATATTTCAATCCCTAAGACAAGTTGGCACTTTTGATGTTGGGAGTGGGCTTGGAGTGGTGACAAGGAGGGTAGCTACGTCATCAGGGTCATCAGGTGGGCAACCTCCTTCTTTGATGTTTCATTGATAAGCCCACAAAGTCTCCAGAGGGCCAACGGTGCTACCTGGTTTCCCAGATACACCCTCCAGTCTTCATCTTGCAGCCCAGTTGTTGTCTTTCCATTTAGTCCAAATCCAATTGCTGCTTTCTTCTGCTGCATTTGACAAGGACTTGATTGCTTGTTGGAGGAAGTGACCCCTCACCCCCATCTTCTTCAATAGACTGGTTGTAGACGTAGCAACGAATCCCCTGCATCCCACTTCTACAGGGAAAATCTTGGTCTTCCAGCCATTCTGGGCAGCTTCAATTGCCAGTTCAGAGTACTTGGTCTTTTTCCTCTTGTAAGCTTCTTCAACACCATTTTCCCACGGTACTGTCAATTCCACAACGTATGCCACCTTGGCTGTTGTGGACCATAGGACCTTGTCTGGCTGAAGTGTTGTAGCTGCAATGTCTGGGGGAAACACAAGCTTTCTTTCCAAGTCCACGACCATTTTCCAATCCTGAGCAACCTGCAGAATGCTTATATCCTTTGACGTTATTTGGTGCTCTGGAGTTTGGTCTGCTGATACAAATCATGTGATGTGAACATTTCCTTCCGATGTTTATGGGAGAGCATTTGTGGTAGTTCGCCTCTGTTCCAAGATAGATGCCAGCTATCTGCGAACTTGGTTATGCCACCAAGTATACCACCTCTGGGTGAGGCCCGTGATGCATCCTGTTAAAATGTGCCTTAGTAATGTAGGTGCTTGACAAAGAGAGCAAGCGGGGTCTTCTCCCCACCACTGGTTCAGGTTCTAAGGTGTTGGTAGGAGGTCATAAGTGGCTCTGATGACAAAACTTAGTCGAGATCCCTCCATCTCCCAGATGTCATGCCAGCTGAGTTCCCTCTTTTCCAGACTCTCCCTATTAGTCCATTGGCCCTGCTTGGCCATTGAGACGGTCCTGGCATGTTGCTCTGCCTCCTCCTGTCTTCTCACCTCCTCCACCACGAGCCATCTCTTCTACACTGATGTTGCCTTGTGCCTTTGAGGAGCTTTTGGGATGAGCCTGAGACTGGCTCTCCCATGTTGGACTTGGCCAACCACATCCCTGAAGCAAAGAGCAGACTTAGCACTCTGAACAGCTTCAGATGGGGTCCACTTCCTCCCCATTGCCACACAGAGGGCTGCTGTTTGAATAACAGTATCTTCAGATTCAGTGAGGGTCATGACCAACCTGGCTTTGGTGCATTTGAATTCTTCCACAAGACTTGCAATTGGTAATTGCCATTCCCATATAGTCCAACAGGACTTAAGCATCGTGGAAGTCTAGGCCATTGTTTCACATGCATGCTGATCACTCTTTTGAGCTTTTCCACCTTGTTGATGGGGATTTCATATACCGTTAAAGGCCACATGAGTCTTGGGAATATGACAAACTGGAAGCACCACAGCTTGAGTTTTCCTGGCAGCAAGGTCTTGTTGAAATTGATAAGTGAAAAACACGGAAATACACTGAACTAAAAGAGAAAATTGAAAGACTATGGATCATTAACAGGGATCCATTGTCCCTATAGTAGTATCTACAACTGGCATCATCTCAAAGTCACTGGACAAGAGTATTGAACAATTAGGCATACACGGTAATATACATATAAATCTTCAGAAAGCCCCAATACTAAGCACCACTAGACCAGTCCAAAAGTTCCTAGCATTTGAGAGATGAGTGTGACTGGTTATACCCATACCTCAGGTTTTACCAGCTTGAGCTGAGAGAGAAAAAACAACAAACAAGTGAAGTTGAGTGAAGTTATCCCTGCTGGCTCAAGAACCTGATGTTTGACAGGTAATAACAGTTCCTGAACCTAGTGGTGTGTGACTTGAGGCTCCCTTACCTCCTTTCTGATGGCAGCAGAAAGAAGAGAGCATGAGCTGAGTAGTTGGGTTCCTTAATGATGGATGCTGCTTTCCTGCGACAACACTTCTTGTAGATGTCCATCGGCTAACTCTCACTATTTCCATTGCTTTCACTGATGGGTGGAAAAGTTGTTTACACAGAATGGTCCAGAGAAAAGATGGACAAGTGATTTTACACATGTCTCTTGGATAATTATGTATACTATTACAAGGCTTTTTGTGCCAAGGATTTGACAGGATGGGTGTTGAGAAGCTCTTTCCTTCTGTAGAATAGGGATTATATTCTCAGAGAATTGGAGTAGAATTGTTGAATATATTTAATCTGAGTTCAATAGATTTTTATATATAAAGGAATAAAGTCACTGGAAACCAGACAGGAAAAAATAGAATCAGCCATGACCATGTTGCTTGGTTGAGGAACCAAAGGGCTAGTCTTTATTTCAGGTTCATATTTGCTCTTTGGCAGGCAGTATGCCATCAGGAAGGAAGTAGAGAAGTCTAAAGGCACATACTCAGTGATTCAGGAACAGCTTCTTCCCCTCAGCCATACAATTCCTAAATGGACTTTAAATCCATGAACACTACCTCATTTTTAATTGTATCTTATTTCTGTTTTTGTACTATTTTAATCTATCCAATATACATACATATACTAAACACAAAGTATAATGCAGATACTGTGGTCAAATCAACATGTACAAACACGCTGGAGGAACTCAGCAGGTCAGGCAGCATCCGTGGAAATGAGCAGTAAACGTTTCGGGCCGAGACCCTTCGTCAGGACTTGAGACAATGGTTTGATGTTTTTTGGTGGGGTCCTGTTCCAGGGGTAAGTAAGGGGAGGTATCAGAGAGCTTCCGTTTGGCCTCAGTGAGGTCCGTCCGCCAGACTACTATGGCACCACCTTTGTCTGTGGGTTTGATGGTGAGGTTAGGATTAGTGCGGAGAGAGTGGAGGATAGTGCGTTCAGAGGGAGTGAGGTTGGAACAGGAGTCCTGACGAAGGGTCTCGACCCAAAACTTTGGCAGCTCATTTCCATGGATGCTGCCCAACCTGCTGAGTTCCTCCAGCGTGTTTGTACGTGTACACATGTCTACTTATTGTAAATGATATACTTATTATTTTCTTTCTATATTATCATGTATTACATTGTATTGCTGCTGCTAGGTTAACAAATCTCACATCACATGCTGGTGATATTAAACTTGATTCTGATTCAGAGAAACAGAAGATTTGAAAAGTTTCAGCTACTGTGAGTGAGTTCACCCACACCTGCAAGACATGCTTTTGATGCGTTTCTTTTCAGAATTCCAAACCTTAGCTCTGACTTTAGAAACATAGAAACTTACAGCACAATACAGGCCTTTCGGTGCACAATGCTGTGCTGAACATTTACTTACTTAGAAATTACCTAAGATTACCCATAGAGGTCCCAAAACAGATCCCTGAGGCACACCACTGGTCACCAACCTCCATGCAGAATACGACCCATCTACAACCACTCTTTGCCTTCTGTGAGCATGCAGGTTCTGCATCCACAAAGCAAAGTTCCCTTGGATCCCATGCCTCCTTACTTTCTCAATAAGCTTTGCATGGGATACCTCATCAAACGTCTTGCTGAAATCTATATACACTACATCTACTGCTCTAACTTCATTAACGTGTTTAGTCACATCCTCAAAAAATGCAAGCAACACACACAAAATGCTGCTGGAATGCAGCAGGCCAGGCAGCATCTATAGGAAGAAGTACAGTTGACATTTTGGGCTGAGACCCTTCGTCAGGACTAACTGAAAGAAAAGATAGTAAGAGATTTGGAAGTAGGAGGGGGAGGGGGAAATCCAAAATGATAGGGGAACACAGGAGGGGGAGGGGTGAAGCTAAGAGCTGGAAAGGTGATATGCTAAAGGGATACACCTGTAACAGCGGGTCTGGATCAAAATGTGATCGAAAAGTTGAAGGACCAAAGAGATTATAGATGGGGAGCAGTGAGAGAGGATTTCACTGAGCTCTCGTCGAAGAGAAGATTTAAACTTCTTCAGTGTAGGCATCACTGGGAGAGGCTTTGCAGTAAAATTTAAAATGCAAACACAAGGAAATCTGTGGATGCTGGACCCGCTATTACAGGTGTATCCCTTTTGCCAATCACCTTTCCAGCTCTTAGCTTCACCCCTCCACCTCCTGTCTTCTCCTATCATTTTGGATTTCCCTTTCCCCCTCCTACTTTCAAATTTCTTACTATCTTTTCTTTCAGTTAGTCCTGACCAAGGGACTCGGCCTGAAATGTCGACTGTACTAGTTCCTATAGATGTTGTCTGGCCTGCTGTGTTCCACCAGCATTTTGTGTGTGTTGCTTGAATTTCCAGCATCTGCAGAATTCCTCCTGTTTGCAAAAAATTCAATCAGGCTTGTAAGGCATGACCTGCCTCTGACAAAGCCATGCTGACTATTTCTAATCATATTATGCCTCTCCAAATTTTCATAAATCCTGCCTCTCAAGATCTTTTCCATCAACTTACCAACCACTGAAGTAAGACTCACTGGTCTATAACTTTCTGGGCTATCTCTACTCCCTTTCTTGAATAAGGGAACAACATCTGCAACCCGCCAATCCTCCAGAATCTCTCCCGTCCCCATTGATGATGCAAAGATCATTGCCAGAGGCTCAGCAATCTCCTCCCTCACCTCCCACAGTAGCCTGGGCTACATCTCATCTGGTCCCGAAGACTTATCCAAGTTGATGCTTTCCAAAAGCTCTAGCGCATCCTCTTTCTTAATGTCTATATGCTCAATCTTTTCAATCTGCTGTAAGTCATTGCTACAATCGCCAAGGTCCTTTTCCGCAGTGAATACTGAAACAAAGTATTCTTTAAGTATCTCTGCTATCTCCTCTGGTTCCATGCACACTTTTCCACTGTCACACTTGACTGGTCCTATTCACTCACATCTTATCCTCTTGCTCTTCACATACTTGTAGAATACCTTGGGGTTTTCCTTAATTCTGCTTGCCAAGGCCTTCTCATGGCCTCTTCTGTCTCTCCTAATTTCATTCTTAATCTCCTTCCTGCTAGCCTTATAATCTTCTGGCTTGCTAACATTACTTAGTTTTTTGAATCTTTCATAAGCTTTTCTTTTCTTCTTGACTAGACTTTCAACAGCCTTTGTACACTACAGTTCATGTACACTACTATCCTTTTCCCGTCTCATTGGAACGTACCTATGCAGAACATCACTTTCAGTTGCGATCATTGAGAATTAAGTAGGGGAATGGTTTTGATGGAATTCCTCAGTCAGATTTGACATGGTTGTGATGGGTTACGTGGGTTTCTTCTGTGTTGTTTGAGGAGAGTAATGCTGGAGGTTGCAATTCAGAAGTCAGCAGCTGCTGAAAGGAGTGGCAAGTAGTCATTTCCTGGCTCTTTTGCCATATGGTGACAACAGCAGATTACATTTATGGGTTGAATAGTTCCCAACCACAGACAAGTTAGGACTGATGAAAAAGCAATGCTGTCTGCTTGTCATTCACAGGGAACGCTCAATTAGGGGCAGATTCAGTGAAGGAGTGTACAGCTCAGCAGACTGCAAAATTACCTCACCATCTAAAAAAGACATCCTTAATTGGAAGTTAGTTGAAGTAGGGGGAAGCTGCACTTACAATATTGATTTCATTTACAGAGCATCAGCAGTTCCTTAGTGGGAAGCATGCTCACTTGTATTATAAGTTCAAGCTCTACACTTAGAAAGCCCATCACTAAATTGTATGCTAACTTTCCAGGGTGTGGCACTGTCAGATACACCATCTTTGGATAAAAAGTTAAACCTGTCTGCTCAGTGGTAATAAAGTATTCTGCAATTTTTCTTTTAAGTCGATGAATTTTCTTGTTAATGAATATTCCTCAGTCAATGTAACCAAACAGGTCATTGCCTAATTCTGCTTCTATATCTTATGGTCTTTTGGTCTTATACTAGTACTCTCTGGCTTTTCCCACAAAGACAATACCTAATCCAATTTACTACCTCATTTTGAATGCCAAGAGACTAAACCTTTTTGCAATCATCTCATGTAGAACCTTGTCAAATGACTTGCTAAAATCCATGTAAACAACATCCACTATTTTGCCTCCATCAACTTTCTTGTAATTTTATTGTTTGCTTTTAGAGCCTTTCTTAAAGAGTTGAATAATGTTAACTATTTTCAAATCTTTTAATCCTCTAGCACCTCTGGTACCTCACCTATTATGTAGAAGAATGAGGGGAGATTTGATAGAGGTGTATAAAATTATGATGGGTATAGATAGAATGAATGCAAGCAGGCTTTTACCACTGAGGCTAGGGGAGAAAAAAAATGACATGGGTTAAGGGTGAAAAGGGAACAGTTTAAAGGGAACATTAGGGAGAGCTTCTTCACACAGAGAGTAGGGAGAGTGTGGAATGAGCTGCCAGTTGAAGTGGTGAATGCAGGCTCATTTTTAACATTTAAGAAAAACTTGGACAGATAAATGGTTTGGCACAGCCAAGAAGGGCCAAAAGGCCTGTTTCTGTGCTGCAATGTTCTATGGCTCTATGGTTCTGTTGCTAAGAATGATTTAAATATCTCTGCTAGAAACCCAGCAACTTCTGCACTTGCCTCCTACTGGGTCTGAGGGATTTATCCACCCTAATTTGCCTCAAGGCAGCAAACACTACCTCTTCTGTAATCTGTAAAGGATCCATGGTTGATGCTACTTTGCCACACTTCTATAGACTCTGTATCCATCTGTTTAAAAAATCTACAGCATTTTAAAGGCCCTTTGGCCCAAAATGTCGACTGTACTTTTTTTTCCATAGATGCTACCTGGCCTGCTGAGTTTCTCCAGCATTTTGTGTGTGTTGCTTGAATATCCCTTGGAGTACAGTTGTCAATCATTAAGAAATGGAAAGAATATGGCTGTAAATTTGTCTAGAGCTGGCCATCCTCAAAATCTAAGTGATTGTGCAAGAAGGGGACAAGTGAGGGAGGCCACCAAGAGACCTATGACAGCTCTGGAGAAGTTACAAGCCTCAGTGGCTGAGGTGGTAGAGATTGCACATAAAACAACTGTTGCCTGGGTGCTTCAGCAGTTGTAACTTTATGGGAGAGTTACAAAGAGAAAGCCACTGTTGAAAAAACTCACATGAAATCTCAGCTAGTGTTTGCCAGAAGGCATGTGGGAGATTCTGAAGTCAGCTGGAAGAAAGTTCTATGTTCTGATGACTCACCAGCAGTTGGATCTTCTAGATCCCTGTGTATTTTTACTACAATCAATTGAAACACCTTGACTGCAAATGGCGATCTTCATTTAACTAATTATGTGAATTCTAAAACCAACTGGCTGCACCAGTGATAATTTGGTGTGTCATATTAAAGGGTGTGAATACTTATGCAATCAATTAATTTGTGCTTTATAGTTGTAACTAGTGTTGGCGCATGGCCTAGTGGGCAAGGCATCAGACTGGTTCGAGCCTCAGCTGAGCTAGCGTGTTTGTTTCCTTGAGCAAAGCATTGCTCTGCGACGTCACTGGTGCCAAGCTGCATGGTGCCAAGTGCCCTTCCCTTGGACAACATTGGTGGCGTGGATAGGGGAAGGCCTGCAGCTTGGGCAACTGCCGTGCAATTTGTCCTGCGTTAGATTCTTGACCTTACAATCTACCTCATCATGGCCCTTGCACCTATATCTGCCTGCACTGCACTTTCTCTGTAACTGTAACCCTATGTTCTTCATTTGGTTAATGCCTTTCCCTTGTACTATCTTAATGCAGGGTTCAAGATTGTTTACTGTCATTTCTAGCACTCAAGTGTAAAGAGAACAAAATAATTGTTACTCTGGAACTGATGCAGCAGAAAAACACAAGAAGACAGAGAACACAAAAAAAATATAAATAATAATAATAATAACATCCCAAAGTCACTACACAAGAGCATTAAACAATTCGGGCTACATAGTAATAAATGTGTAAATCTCCCAAAAGCCACAATGCTAAACACCAATAGAACAATCTGAAAGTTCCTAGCAATTGACAAATGAGCATGCTTGGCTATGCCTGTACATCAGGTTTTACCAGCTTGAGCTGAGAAAAAAACTACTATTAGAGAGAGATTAAATAGAGAGAGTACAGAGAAGATTTACTAGAACGTTACCTGGGTTTCAGCACCTAAGTTACAGGGAAAGATTGAACAAGTTAGGTCTTTATTCTTTAGAGTGTAGAAAATTGAGGGGGGACTTAATAGAGGTATTTAAAATTATGAGGGGGATAGACAGAGTTGACATGGATAGGCTTTTTCCATTGAGAGTAGGGGAGATACAAACAAGAGGACATGAGTTGAGACTTAGGGGGCTAAAGTTTAAGGGTAACATGAGGGAGAATTTCTTTACTCAGAGAGTGGTAGCTGTGTGGAAAGAGCTTCCAGTAGAAGTGGTAGAGACAGGTTCGATATTGTCACTTAAATTAAAATTGGACAGGAAAGAAATGGAGGGTTAT
Organism: Hypanus sabinus; assembly: GCF_030144855.1. Taxonomy (NCBI): domain Eukaryota; kingdom Metazoa; phylum Chordata; class Chondrichthyes; order Myliobatiformes; family Dasyatidae; genus Hypanus; species Hypanus sabinus. The sequence continues at coordinate 219,690 of NC_082706.1, forward strand.
GGACAGGAAAGAAATGGAGGGTTATGGGCTGAGTGCGGGTAAGTGGGATTAGGTGAGAGGAAGCGTTCGGCACGGACTAGAAGGTGCCAAGATGGCCTGTTTCCATGCTGTAATTGTTATATGGTTATTATTATTAATAATAATAAATTGAATTGAATTGACTTGATTTCTTACATTCTTCACATACATGAGGAGTAAAAATCTTTACGTTACATCTCCATCTAAATGTGCAATTTATAGTAATTTATAATAAATAGTATGTACAACAGGACAGTCAATATAACATAGAAATACAGTTGTATCAGCATGAATTAATCCGTCTAATGGCCTGGTGGAACAAGCTGTTCCAGAGACTACTGGTCCTGGCTTTCATGCTACGGTACCATTTTCCAGATGGTAGCAGCTGGAATAGATTGTGGTTGGGGGTGACTCGGATCCCAATGATCCTTTGGGCCCCTTTTACACATGTCCTTATAAATGTCTTAATCCAAGATGGCAATGCGATGCAGCTTGCAGCGGCCACTTCGGAGCTGATTATCTGTTTTTTGTGTAGTGGGGTGCCATGCACAATCATAATCAGATGAAAAATGGACATGGGAGCACGGAGGAACATCCGGAAATCTCCAGGAAGACCTTCTTTGTTGCTGCTGCAGCTGTGAGGTCCAGGCCACTGCTGGGAAGAACAGGCCCCCAGTCCTCGGGGTTGCATTGCTGATGGCCATTGGCAGGGGCGTCTTAATATGCTTGGCAGAGGATGGTGCTTGGAGAATCTGTGCGGGAGGGGATGGTTGGAGGCTCGGAGGTTCGACGGACTCGGAGTCCGCTGCGGTCGGAGTGCTTTCATTGTGTGCTGCGTCTGCGTGGAAGTCCATAGCGAGGGTATTCCCTTCTGCCGCCTGCGTGGGATGATGAGTCTATTGGGACCCTGAGGAGTTGTGGAAACTGTATGGTGATTTCTTTTGAACTTATAGTCTTTTAACATCTTTGGACTATTTTTACTGTGCCCATGGTCTGTTTTTTTTAATCAATTATGCTATTGTTTGCACTGTTGTAACTTTATGTTGTAACTATGTGGTTTTGTGCAGGTCTTGTAGCTTTAGTTTTTGGTCTTGTTTTGTCTGGTGGGATTGGAGCTCCTTTCCGGGGAATGCACTAAGATGGTAGCGCGATATTAATACGCAGCAGCCTCTCCGGACTCTAGATTGGGGATTGCCAAACATTATGTGGATTTTCTGGTGTAGTCTGTTTTGTCATGTGCTTTTGTGATATCATTCTGGTGGAATGTTGTCTCATTTTTTAACTGCATTGCATTTGTGGTTTCTAAATGACAACAAACTGAATCTGAATCTGAAAATTCTTGAATCATGGGAAGTTCACAACTACAAATGGACTGGGCTGTCCACACCACTCTCTGCAGGGTCCTGCAATTAAGGGAGGTACAGTTAGGGTTAGGGCAGGGAGCAGTGCCTCTGAAAGGTGGTGTCCATTATTAAGGACCCACATCACCCCATCACCCAGGGCATGCTCTCTTTTCATTGTTGCCATCAGGTAGGAGGTACAGAAGCCTGAAGGCACACACTCAGCGATCCAGGAACAGGTTCTTCCCCTCTGCAATACGATTCCAAAATGGACATTGAACCCATGAATACCTCACTTTTTATTTATATATGTGATTTCTGTTTTGCACTATTTTTAATCTAACTATTTAATATACATATATGTACTTGCTGTAATTGATGATTGATTGATTTTTATACTATTATGTATTGCACTGTACTGCTGCTGCTAAGTTAACAAATCTCAAGACATGTGCTGGTGATAATAAACCTGATTCTGATTTGAATTGGTATCATCCTAAAGGCACTGCACAACAGCATTAAACAATTAGGGCTACACAGTAATATCTATGTATATCTTAAGAAAGCTACAATACTAAACACCACTAGAATAGTCTGAAAGTTCCTAGCAATTGAGAAATGAGCATTTGGCTATGTTTGTATCATAATAATAATAATTAAAACACAATAAATATAAATACATCCAATAGCTAAATACATTGATTAATTATATGTCCATAAAATGGCACAGGAGTAACTGTACATAAAGTGACTGGCAGGAAATGATAAAGTAGTGGTGGTTTGGGGTGTAGGGGGGTGGGTTAGTGGATGGAGGTGTTGATCAGCTTTACTAGGGGAAAGTAACTGTTTTTGAGTTTGGTGGTCCTGGTGTGGAGAATTCATAGCTTCTTCCCTGACGGGAGTGGGACAAACAATCAATGAACAGGGTAGGTGCCTTCATAATATTACTGGCCCTTTTCCAGCATATCTCTGCATATATGTCCTTGATGGTGGGTAGACAGGTGCTACCAATGTGTTGGGCAGTCTTCCTGTCCGTCGCAGTGCAGTTTCCACACCATGCAGTGATGTAGTTTGTTAGGATATTCTCTACTGTGCATCTGTAGAATGATGTGAGTATGGATGTTTATAGTCCAGCTCACTTCAGCCTTCTCAGTAAGTAGAGGCATTAGTAAACTTTACTGACTGTATAGGATGTGTTCTGGGACCATAAGAAGTTGTGTGAGAAGTGCATGCCCAGGAGTTTGAAACTGCTTGCAGCTTTTACTGCTGTGCTGTGGATGTAAAGAGGGTTGTGAGTGGTGCAAGATCTCCAAAGTTAATAATCATCTCCCTTGTTTTGCTGACATTCTAAGACCAGTGGACACAGCCTGAGGATAGAGGAATGTCCTTTAGAACGGAGATGAGGAGAAAGTTCTTTAGCCAGAGAGTGGTACAACTGTGGATTTCATTACCACAGGCAGCTGTGCAGGCCAAGTGTGTATGTATGTTTAAGATCATAAGACCATAAGACACAAGAGCTGAATTAGACCATTTGGCACATTTCATCATAGCTGATCCACTTCTGTCACAGCCCCAAATTCCTGCCTTCTCCCCATATTCCTTCATGCCCAGACCAATCAAAAATCTAAAATGATGCTGTCTGGCCTGCTAGTTCTTCCAGCATTTTATGTGTGTTACTTGGATTTCCAACATCTTCAGAGTTTCACTTGTTTAAGAATCTATAATCCTCTGATTTTTTCCAACCATAGGAAAAATCTGCTCCACATCCACTCTATCAAGGCCTTTCATCACTTAATAAGTTTCAATGAGTTCCCCCCTCATTCTTCTGAATTTCATGAATACAGGTCCAAAGCCACCAAATGCTTTTCATATGACAAGCTGTTCAAACCTGGAATCATTTTCAGGGAACTACTTTGAACCCTCTCTGGTTTCCTTTTGAAGATAAGGGACACAAAACTGTACACAATACTCCAAATGAGGCCTCACCAGTGCTTTATAAGATCTCAAAATTACATCACAAACAAAAGAAAATCTGTAGATGCTGGAAATCCAGTAACACACACAAAATGCTGGAGGAACTCAGCAGGCCAGGCGATGGAAAAGAGTACAGTCGATGATTCGGGCTGAGACACTTCAGTAAGACCCTTTAACATTACATTCTTGCTTTTATATTCCAGTCCTCTTGAAATGAATGCTAACATCGCATTTGCCTCCCTCACCACAGACTCAACCTGCAAATTAACCTTTAGGGAATCCTGCACAAGGACTTCCAAATCCCTTTCCAGGTCAGATTTTTGTATTTTCTCTCCAGTTAGAAAATACTCAACCCTTTCATATCTTCTACCAAAGCGTATGACCATACAGTTCCCGAACTGTATTCCATCTGCCACTTCTTTGCCCATTCTCCTAATCTGTCTAAGTCCATCTGTGGCCTACTTCCTCAAAACTACCTGCTCTTACACCTATCTTCATATCATCTGCAAACTTTGCAATGGAGCCATCAAACCCATCATCCAATTCATTGATATATAACATAAAAAGAATCAGTCTCAACACATACCTCACATACTAGTCACTGGTAACCAATGAGATAAGGCTCCTTTTATTCCCACTATTTGTCTCCTGCCAATCAGCCACTGCATTATCCATGTCCAAAAGTCAATGCAAGAGGCTGAGAGTGAAGGAGTAAAGGAATCTTGGAGAGAAATCTTTTTTTTACACTGTTCGGGGAAAAGAGGCTAGACTGTGCAGGCGCGTGACATAGAGCAGTGGTCTCCAACCACCGGGCTGTGGACTGGTACCAGGCTGCGAAGCATGCGCTACCGGGCTGCGAGGAAACAATATGATTTGGCGATATGAAGCGATATAAGTCAGCTGCACCTTTCCTCATTCTCTGTCACGCCCATTGTTGAACTTGAATGCATGCGAGGTCAACAGTCACCTAAACGCAGTGATACCCTCGCGCCAGGAATCACTGGTCGGCCTTGCGCAGTCAGTGAGAAGTGCCTTTACTACTGCCTGGAGTGCGGACAGATGGGCGTCGCCTCTAAACCTGTTTAGCACACTGAATGTTTGTGGGGATACCGGTGCTAAAATATTCGCAGACAACCTAATTCGGGCTCAGGGTTTCATAAGTAGCAGAGCAGCTACTTTGCTGCAATCTACTGAAAGTCATCCCTCAAGCCAAACTTTTGTTGGCCGATAGATCCTACCTACCTATGGGGGGGGGGGCGAGGGGCTGATGCCCTTTTGCACTCCTCCTCACTCTCTGGACTGCGACCGCTGTGGCCCTGGCACGGGGACCTCTGGCCCTTATTTTGTCCTCTCACTCCACCCACTACCAGCCTCACCTGGCCAAGGCATCTGGCAGTGGGCGGGTGGGAGGCTCTCTAATGAGGCAAAGAAGCCCTCAAAACTGTTTCAGCACCTTGAGTCTAAGCACACTGCACTTAAAGATAAACCCTTTGAGTTTTGAGTGAAAAAACATGAGCAAACAGGACAGAAGGAAGTGCTGAGAGCCATGAAAACTAAATTGTGGAATAGACTGGACATAAGGAACCCCTTTGAGTATCGTCGTCTCCCATCATCCCTGGATGGGATCGTCTTGTTGTAGGGAAATAAGGCCTGGGCTCCCACTGATTCAGCAATATTGGTGTGTTGCAATGATTTTATATGTTCATATGAGGAAAATATGCGCTGTGTGTTTAATATTAAATTCATTAAATAAACCCTTTTAGAAACGAAATTGAATGTATTAGCCACTTATAAGTGACTTATAATTGACTTACCACCTATATTCCGGTCGTAATTAACAACCCCACCCCCCCATCATCGGCCAGTCTGCAAGAATATTGTCAAGATTAAACCGATCAGCGGTGCAAAAAAGTTTGGTGACCCCTGACGTAGAGCACCAAAGGTTTAAAAAGGAAAGGAATTTCCAATCATCTTTTTAAATCAAAGCAAGAGGCTGAGAGTGAAGGAGTGAAGGAATCTCAGAGAGAAGTCATTTTTTTTACACTGCTTGTGGAAAAGAGGCTAGACTGCGCAGGCGCGTGAAGTAGAGTGCCAAAAGTTTAAAAAAAGACCACCATATACAGCAGGCAGCATTGAGAGGGAGCAGAGGTGCTTTGGCTGAACAGGCTTTGGCGTGAACAGGCAGAGGCGAGGGTAGGTTCCGGTAAGTTTTGTTTTGTTTGCTTAGAGTAGAGAGAATGCCAGGCAGGATGTTGGAATGCTCCTCTTGCAGGATTTGGGAAGTCAGGGAGACCTCTGGTTTCCCTGACAACAACACCTGCAAGAAGTGCATCCAGCTGCAGTTCCTAACAAACTGTGTTAGGGAACTGGAGCAGGAACTGGATGACCTCTGGATCATTTGGGAGGTTGAGGTATTTATAGGTAGTAGTTTCAGGGAGGTAGCTATGCCAAATGACTGTATTTGGATTACCGTCAGGCGAGGGAAGGGAAAAGGGCAGGCAGAGCAGGCTTCTCCTGTGGCCATTCCCCTCAACAACAAGTTTACCGATTTGGATACTGTTGGGAGGGATGACTTGCCTGGGACAAGATGCGGCAGTCCGATCCCTGACACTGAGTCCAGTTCTGCAGTGCAGAAGGGAGGGTGGAAGAAGAGGAGAGCGGTAGTGATAGGGGACTTGATAGTTAGAGGTACAGACAGGAGGTTCTGTGGTCATGACAGAGACTCCCGGATGGTTTGTTGCCTCCCAGGTGCCAGGGGCAGGAATGTCTCTGATCGTGTGCACAGTATTCTGAAGTGGGAGGGAGATCAGCTAGATGTCATGATCCCATCGGTACCAATGACGTAGGAAGAAAGAGTGAGGAGGTCCTTAAGAGTGAGTATGGAGAGTCTGGTAGGAAGTTAAAAAGCAGGACCTCAAGGGTGTTAATCTCAGGATTGCTACCTGTGCCACGTGCCAGTGAGGGTAGGAATAAGGTGCTCTGGAGGATGAACACATGGCTGATGAACTGGTGTAGGGGGGCAGGGTTTCAGATTTCAGGATCATTGGGACCTCTTCTGGGGCAGGTGGGACCTGTACAAGAGAGACGGGTTACACCTGAACTACAGGGAGGTTTGTTAGTGCTATTGGGGAGGATTTAAACTAGATTTGCAGGGGGATGGGAACCAGAGTGCCAGAGTAGATAGTGGAGTGGGGGTAAAAATAAATGATGTTAAAAGTTCATGCAAAGTCAATAGACAATAGACAATAGGTGCAGAAGTAGACCATTCGGCCCCTCAAGTCTGCACCGCCATTCTGAGATCATGGCTGATCATTCACTATCAATACCCAGTCCCTGCCTTGTCCCCACATCCCTTGATTCCCCTATCCATCAGATATCTATCTAGCTCCTTCTTGAAAGCATCCAGAGAATTGGCCTCCACTGTCTTCCGAGGCAGTGCATTCCACACCTCCACAACTCTCTGGGAGAAGAAGTTCTTCCTCAACTCTGTTTTAAATAACTGACCTCTTATTCTCAATCCATGCCCTCTGGTACTGGACTCTCCCAACATCTGGAACATATTTCCTGCCTCAATCCTATCAAATCCTTTAATTATCTTAAACGTTTCAATCAGATCCCCTCTCAATCTCCTCAATTCCAGTGTGTACAAGCCCAATCTCTCCAATCTCTCTGCGTAAGACAGCTCTGCCATCCCAGGAATCAACCTAGTGAATCTACGCTGCACTTCCTCAATTGCCAGAATGTCCTTCCTTAAGCCTGGAGACCAAAACTGTACACAATATTCCAGGTGTGGTCTCACCAGGGCCTGTACAAATGCAAAAGGACATCCTTGCTCTTGTACTCAATTCCCCTAGTAATAAAGGCCAACATTCCATTTGCCCTCTTCACTGCCTGTTGCACTTGCTCATTCACCTTCATTGACTGATGAACTAGGACTCCTAGGTCTCTTTGCATTTCTCCCTTACCTAACTCTACACCGTTCAGACAATACCCTGCCCTCTTGTTCCTGCTTCCAAAGTGGATAACTTCACATTTATTCACATTGAATGACATCTGCCAAGTATCTGCCCACTCACCCAGCCTATCCAAGTCTCCCTGTATTCTCCTAACGTCCTCTTCGCATGTCACACTGCCACACAGTTTAGTATCGTCAGCAAACTTGCTGATATAGTTTTCAATGCCCTCATCTAAATAGTTGACATAAATCGTAAAGAGCTGTGGTCCCAATACAGAGCCCTGTGGTACCCCACTAGTCACCTCCAGCCAGTCCGAGAAACACCCATTCACTGCTACCCTTTGCTTCCTATCTGCCAACCAGTTTTCTATCCATGTTGAAACCCTGCCCCCAATGCCATGAGCTCTGATTTTACTCACCAGTCTCCTATGTGGCACCTTATCGAATGCCTTCTGAAAATCTAGGTACACTACATCCACTGGCTTACCCTCGTCTAACATCCTTGTTACACCCTCAAAAAACTCCAACAGATTAGTCAAGCATGATTTGCCCTTGGTAAATCCATGCTGGCTCGGCCTAATCCTATTACTGCCATCAAGATGTGCCACTATTTCGTCCTTAATAATGGACTCAAGCATCTTCCCCACGACTGACTTTAGTTCTCCGTTTTCTCCTTCCCTCCCTTCTTGAAAAGTGGGATAACATTAGCCACTCTCCAATCTTCAGGAACTGATCCTGAATCTAAGGAACATTCGAAAATGATTACCAATGCATCCGCAATTTCCTGAGCCACCTCTTTTAGATCCCTTGGATGCAGACCATCTGGAGCCGGGGATTTATTAGCCTTCAGTCCTACCAGTCTACTCATCACAGTTTCTTTCCTAATGTCAATCTGTCTCAATTCCTCTGATATCTTATGACCCTGGCCCATCCATACATCTGGGAGATTGCTTGCGTCCTCCCTGGTGAAGACAGATCTAAAGTACGCATTAAATTCTGTTGCCATTTCCCTGTTTCCCATAACAATTTCTCCCAATTCATTCTTCAAGGGGCCAACATTGTTCTTAACTATCTTCTTTCTCTTCACATAGCTAAAAAAGCTTTTGCTATCCCCTTTTATATTCCTGGCTAGACTGAGCTCATACCTGATTTTTTCTCTCCGTATTGCTTTTTTAGTTAAGATCTGCTGTTCCTTAAAACTTTCCCAATCATCTGTATTCCCTCTCATCTTAGCCCTGTCATGCTTCCTTTTCTTTAATGCTATACAATCTCTGACTTCCTTTGTCAACCACTGTGGCTCCTTCCCCCACTTTGAATCCTTCCTTCTAATTGGAATGAACTGCTTTTGCATCTTTTGTATTATCCCCAAGAATATCTGCCACTGCTGATCCACTGTCTTTCCTGCCAGGGCATCCGCCCATTTAACTTTGGCTAGCTCTTCCCTCATGGCTCCGTAGTCTCCTTTATTTAATTGCAACACTGACCCCTCTGATCTGCCCTTATCCCTCTCAAATTGTAGATAAAAACTTATCATGTTATGATCACTACTCCCTAATGGCTCCTTTACTTCAAGATCACTTACCAATTCCTGTTCATTACACATCACCAAGTCCAAAATAGCCTCGTTCCTGGTTGGCTCAAGCACAAGCTGTTCCAAAAATACATCCCTTAGATACTCCACAAACTCCCTATCCTGGGGTCCAGCACCTACCTGATTCTCCCAGTTCACCTGCATGTTGAAATCTCCCATAACGACTGCATTACCTTTAGCACATGCCAATGTTAACTCCCTAATCAACTTGTACCCAATATCCACGCTACTGTTTGGGGGCCTGTACACAACACCCGTTAGGGTCTTTTTACCCTTACTGTTCCTCAGCTCAATCCACACAGACTCTACTTCCCCTATTCCCAAGTCACCTCTTGCTAAGGACTGAATCTCATTCCTCACCAACAGGGCCACCCCACCCCCTCTTCCCATATTTCTGTCTCTACGATAGCACGTATACCCTGGTACACTCAATTCCCAGGCCTGATCCCCTTGCAGCCATGTCTCCGTTATCCCAACAATATCGTAGTTCCCCATTTTCATCTGAGCTTCAAGCTGATCTGTCTTATTTCTGACACTATGCGCATTGAAGTATAGAATTCTTAGCCCATTCCTCCTCTCTTTGCTTAAAACACTGTCTATTGTACCTAACCCAGCTCCTTGAACTTCCATCGGGCTAATTGCACCTTGAATTTTGATGACCTTCTCAAGATCACCCAAACCTTCTACACATTTAACCCCATGCTCCTTCTGACCAACCCTCTGTACATGTAACTTTTCCAACACATGTTCTGTCTCACCTTTCTCCTTTACACAATTAATATTTGGGAAACGTGTATTCCCCACCTGTCCCTTATCCTTCATCATATCATCTTCTCTCGTAATCTGGAGTCCTGCCCCATGCACATCTAGTTTAAACCCCCCCCCACCCCCGAGCAGCACTGGCAAACATTCCTGCAAGAATGTTAGTACCCCTCCAGTTCAGATGTAGACCGTCCCTTTGAAACAGATACCAATGTCCCTGGAACAAAGACCAATTATCCAAAAACCTGAACCCTTCCTTCTTGCACCATGCTCTCAGCCTCGTATTAATGTGCATAATCATTCTATTCTTCGCCTCACTCGCACGTGGCACAGGTAGCAATCCCGAGATTGTCACCCTGGAGGTCCTGCCTTTCAGCTTCACTCCTAACTCCCTGAACTCTCTAAGCAGGACCCCCTCACTCACCTTACCTACATCGTTAGTCCCTACATGGACCACTACATCTGGGTTCATGCCCTCGTTCTCAAGAATAGCCTGCACCTGATCTGAGATGTCCTGGACCCTGGCACCAGGGAGGCAACATACCATCCGAGACTCCCGATCTGCCCCACAAAATCTCCTATCTGCCCCCCTGACTATAGAATCCCCTAAAACTATCGCTCTCTTCTCTTCCCTCCTCCCCTTTCTAGTTGAGGGTTCAACCTCTGTGCCAGACGCAGGACCACTACAACTCATTCCTGGTAGGTCATCCCCATCAACAGTATCCAGTACGGTATACTTATTGTTAATGGGAATGGCCGCAGGGGTGCTCTGCTCTCTCTGCCTGCTCCCCCTGCCTCTCTGGACCGTCACCCATCTGTCTACTTCTTGAATTTTTGGTGCGACTACCTCCTGATAACTCCTATCTATCTCTGCCTCTGCCTCCCAAATGATCCGTAGTTCATCCAGCTCCCCAATAGTCAGTGAGAATTGGAGGAGCAAATCTGCAGAGAGATAACAGACGACTGCAGGAACATAAAGCTGTGATAGTAGGGGATTTTAATTTTCCACTTATTGATTGGAGCTCTCATACTGTTAAAGGTCTAGATGGGTTAGAGTTTGTAAAATGTGTTCAGGCCCTAATGCCATCACCCTCCACCTAGCCCTAAACTACCTGGATAAAAAAGACACGTACGTTCGAATGCTGATCATAGAGTTCAGTTCAGCATTCAACACTATCATCCCTCAGAAACTGACTGGAAAGCTGAGCCTATTGGGCCTGAACACCTCCCTCTGCAGCCGGATACTAGACTTACAACAAGCTGGTGGAACTCAGCAGGTCGGGCAGCATCCGTGGAAACGAGCAGTCAATGTTTCGGGGACCTATAAAGAAGGTGGGGGGAGGGTGGGAAGGAGAAGGCTGGTAGGTGCCAGGTGTAAAACCAGTAAGAGGAAAGATCAAGGGGTGGGGGAGGAGAAGCAAGGAGGGGATAAGCAGGAAAGGTGAAGAAGGAATGTAAGGGGAAAGCACTATGTCTAGTAGAAGAAGGCAGAATCATGACAGAGCTGATAGGCGGCTGGAGGAGGAGGCAGAGTGAACATTGAACATTGAATTTTTCAACTTCCGGTAACTCCCTCCCTCCCTCTCCCTTCCCCCATCCCAGTTTCACTCTGCCTCCTCCTCCAATTGAACTGAAGTCTATGATCAGCATTCGAACGTACGTGTCTTTTTTGTCCAGGTAGGTTAAGGCTAGGTGGAGGGTGATGGCAATGGCCTGAGCACATTCTACAAACTGCTTATCACCTCTCTCATGATTCTGCCTTGTTGTACGTGTTGCTTTGACCCCAGCATCTGCAGTGTACTTTGTGTTTTGGATACTAGACTTCCTGACTGGGAGTCCTCAGTTAGTCCGGATCAGAGGCTGCATCTCCAACACCATCACACTGAGCACGGGGGCCCCCAGGGCTGTGTGCTCAGTTCACTGCTGTTCACTCTGCTGACCTATGACTGTGCTGCAACACACAGCTCTAACTACAATATCAAGTTCGCCGATGCCACGACCGTGGTGGGTCTCATCAGCAAGAACGTTAAGTCAGCATATAGAGAGGAGATGCAGCGGCTAATGAACTGGTGCAGAGCCAACAACCTGTCTCTGAAGTGAACAAAACAAAAGAGTTGGTTGTTGACTTCAGGAGGGCACGGAGCGAACACTCCTTGCTGAACATCGACGGCTCCTCGGTAGAGATTGTTAAGAGCACCAAATTTCTTAGTGTTCACCTGGTGGAGAATTTCACCTGGTCCCTCAACAGCAGCTCCGTAGCAAACAAAGCCCAGCAGCATCTCTGCTTTCTGCGAAGGCTGAAGAAAGTCCATCTCCCACCCCCCATCCTCATCACATTCTACAGGGGTTGTATTGAGAGCATCCTGAGCAACTGTATCACTGCCTGGTTCGGAAATTGCTCCATCTCGGATTGCAAGACCCTGCAGCGGATAGTGAGGTCAGCTGAGAAGATCATCGGGGTCTCTCTTCCCGCCATTACAGACATTTACACTACACGCTGCATCCGCAAAGCAAACAGCATTATGAAGGACCCCATGCACCCGTCATACAAACTCTTCTCCCTCTGGGAAAAGGCACCAAAGCATTCAGGCTCTCACGACCAGACTATTTAACAATTTCTTCCTCCAAGTTATCTGACTCTCCAATACTCAGAGCCTGGACTGATACCAACTTACTGCCCTCTACTGTGCCTATTGTTTTGTTTATTATTTTTTTGTAATGCCTGCACTGTTTTGTGCACTTTATGCAGTCCGGTTAGGTCTGTAGTCTAGTGTAGTTTTTTTCTGTGTTGTTTTTACATAGTTCAGTATAGTTTTGTACTGTTTCATATAGCACCATGGTCCTGAAAAACATTGTCTCATTTTTATCGTGTACTGTACCAGCAGTTATGGTTGAAATGACAATAAAAAGTGACGACTTAACGACTTGAGGGAAGTTTTCTAAATCAATGTATAGAGGTACCAACTAGACAGGATGCAATATTAGATCTCCTATTAGGAAACAAATTATGACAGGTGACGGAAGTGTGTGTAGGGAAACACTTTGGTTCCAGTGATCATAACACCATTAGTTTCAACTTGATCATGGATAAAGATAGATCTGGTCCTTGGGTTGAGGTTCTAAACTGGAAAAAGGCCAAATTTGAAGAAATGAGAAAGGATTTAAAAAGCGTGGATTGGGACAGGTTGTTCTCTGGCAACGATGTGATTGGTAAGTGGGAGGCCTTCAAAGGAGAAATTTTGAGAGTGCAGAGTTTGTATGTTCCTGTCAGGATTGAAGGCAAAGTGAATAATAATAAGGAAGCTTGGTTCTCAAGGGATATTGGAACTCTGATAAAGAAGAAGAGAGAGATGTATGACATGTATAGGAAACGGAGAAAATAAGGTGCTTGAGGAGTATAAAAAGGTGCAAAAAATACTTAAGAAATCAGGAGGGCTAAAAGAAGACATGAGGTAGCTTTGGCAGTCAAGGTGAAGGATAATCCCAAGAGCTTCTACAGGTATAGTAATAGCAAAAGGATAGTAAGGGATAAAATTGGTCCTCTTGAAGATCAGAGTGGTTGGCTATGTATGGAACCAAAAGAAATGGGGGAGATCTTAAGTGGGTTTTTTGCATCTGTATTTACTAAGGAAACTGGCATGGAGTCAGTGGAAATAAGACAAACAAATAGTGAAGTCATGGAACCTATACACATTGAAGAGGAGGAGGTGTTTGCTACCTTGAGGCAAATCAGAGTAGATAAATCCCCAGGACCCGACGGCATATTCCCTCAGACCTTGAAGGAGACTAGTGTTGAAATTGCAGGGGCCCTGGCGATATATTTAAAATGTCGGTATCTACGGGTGAGGTGCCGGAGGATTGGAGGATAGCTCAGGTTGTTCCGTTGTTTAAAAAAGGCTCTAAAAGTAATCTGGGAAATTATAGGCCAGTAAGTTTGACATTGGTAGTAGGTAAATTATTGGAAGGAGTACTAAGAGATAGGATCTACAAGTATTTGGATAGACAAGGACTTATTAGGGAGAGTCAACATGGCTTTGTGAGTGGTAGGTCATGTTTAACAGATCTATTAGAGTTTTCTGAGGAGGTTACCAGGAAAGTGGTTGAAGGGAAGGCAGTGGATATTGTCTACATGGACTTCAGTAAGGCCTTTGACAAGGTCCCGCATGGAAGGTTAGTTAAGAAGACTCAGTTGCTAGGTATACATGGAGAGGTAGTAAATTGGATTAGACATTGGCTCAATGGGAGAAGTCAGGTAGTGGAGGATTGCTTCTCTGAGTAGAGGCCTGTGACTAGTGGTGTGTCACAGGGATCAGTGCTGGGTCCATTGTTATTTGTCATCTATATCAATGATCTGGATGATAAAGTGGTAAATTGGATCAGCAAATATGCTGCTGATACAAAGATTGGAGGTGTAGTGGACAATGAGGAAGGTTTTCAAAGCTTGCAGAGGGATCTGGACCACCTGGAAAAATGGGCTGAAAGATAGAAGATGGAGTTTAATACAGACAAGTGTGAGGTATTGCATTTTGAAAGGACAAACCAAGGTAGAACATACAAGGTAAATGGTAGGGCACTGAGGAGTGGAGTAGAACAGAGGGATCTAGGAATACAGATACAAAATTCCCTAAAAGTGGCGTCACAGGTAGATAGGGTCATAAAGAGAGCTTTTGGTACATTGGCCTTTATAAATCAAAGTATTGAGTATAAAAGTTGGAATGTTATGGAGTGATTGTATAAGACATTGGTGGGGCTGAATTTGGAGCATTTTGCACAGTTTTGGTCACCAAATTACTGGAAGGATATTAATAAGGTTGAAAGAGTGCAGAGGTTTACGAGGATATTGCCGGGACTTGAGAAACTGAGTTACAGAGAAAGGTTGAATAGGTTAGGACTTTATTCCCTGGAGCATAGAAGAATGAGGGGAGTGTTGATAAAGATATATAAGATTATGAGGGGTATAGATAGAGTGAATGCAAGCAGGGTTTTTCCATTGAGGATAGGGGAGAAAAAATCCAGAGGACAAGGGTTAAGGGTGAAGGGGGAAAAGTTTAAAGGGAACATTGAGGGGGGGGCTTCTTCACACAGAGAGTGGTGGGAGTGTAGAATGAGCTGCCAGATGAAGTGGTAAATGTGGGCTCACATTTAACATTTAAGAAAAACTTGGACAGGTACATGGATGAGATATGTATAGAGGGATATGTTCCAGGTGCAGGTCAGTGGGACCAGGCAGAAAAATGGTTCGGCACAGCCAAGAAGGGCCAAAAGGCCTGTTTCTGTGCTGTAATGTTCTATGGTTCTATGTCAGAATTGTTCCTGTAATACCATGGGCTCATAGCTTGTTAAACAGCTTCATGTATAGAACCTTGTCAAAGGCCTTCTGAAAATCCAAGTACGCAACTTCAACTGATCTCCCTAGTCTATCTTGCGTGTTATTTCTTTGAAGAATTCTAACAGATTTGACAGGCAAGATTTTCCCTTAAGGAAACCTATTTTATCATGTGCCTCCAAGTACCCCAAAACCCCATTCTTAAAAACCGAGTCCAACATCATCCCAACCACTAAGGTCAGACTAACTGGCCTATAATTTTATTTCTTCTGCCTCTCTCCCTTCTTCAAGAGTGGAGTGACATTTGCAATTTTCAGGTATTCCGGAAATTCCTGAAAGATTATTACTAATGTCTCCACAGCCTCTTCAGTCATCTCTTTCAGTACCCTTTACTTCACCATAATACTGATACTTCTGACTAAGGCAAAGGTTGATAGATTCTTGACTGGTCAGACAGTGAAGGGATACAGGGAGAAGGCAAGAGACTGGGTCTGAGAGGAAAATTGGATCATCCATGAAGAAATAGCAGAGCAGACTTGATGGGTCAAATGGCCTAATTCTGCACCTATCTCTTATGGTCTTATGAACTTTGAGGAAGGAGTTAGTTTCCTGCCACTCTTTGAGCTCTTCCACCTGTTTTACTTCAGCCTTCACACTGTTGGTGGCAATGAGCCCACCACTCTTGCATCATCAACGAACTTGATAATGTGATTACTGTCATCATGTGTGAGCAAAATGAACAACAATGGGCTCAGCACATAGACCTGGGTGCCACCCATGTTGAGGAAGGTGGAGAGGGAGGAGAGCTTATGCATCCTGACTATCTGAGGTCTGTTGTTTAGGAAGTCCAACATCCAATTGTACAATGGTGTATTTAGACCAAGGAATAGTAGTTTGTCCATCAAGATCTGTAGGACAGTGGTGTTGAATGCTAAACTGAAATCCTGAAACAGCATTCTGATATAAGTGTCCTTGTTTTCTAGGTATGTCAGGGCCAGGTGCATAACAGTTGCTATGGCATCTATCACAGAGAGAACATATCCGTGAATGTCCACTGTGGTAAGAATAGAATTTTTAATGTACAGTATGCCTTTATCAGCCATTCAAAAATGCTGCTATTCTGGTATGATGAAATAATCTATATGGGTGGCTTGCAAAATAAATAGAGAAAAATAAATTCCTCACACCTTATTTAAATGTTTAAATGGTTCCCTTTGTTGTAAACTGCAGGATTGTTTATATCCTTTTCTGAGTTTTGTGTTTAACCCTTTGGAGTGAAAGGTGAATTCACAACCTGATTCAGAAACTAAAATGATTCATGGAGTGGGATAGATCAATCATCCAGTACAGCATAGAAACAACCCTCATAATTTTCCTCTCAGTCTTCTACATTCATATGAATAAAATCCTAACTTATTCAATCTTTCCTTATAACTCATGTCTTCCAGTCATGGCAACATCCTTGTAAATTTTCTCTGTAATCTTTCAACCTCGCTTACATCTTTCTGGGAGGCAGATGACCAAAACTGCACAATATCCAAATTAGGGCTCACGAATGTCTTATATAACTTCAACATAATGTCCCTTCTCCTGTACTCAATACTTTGATTTATGAAGCCTATGTGTCAAAAGTTTTCTTTAGGACTCTACCTATCTGTGATACCACTTTCAATTAATTGTAGACCTGTGTTCTTAGATTCCTATGTTCTACCATTCACCCTGTAAGACCGACCCTGATTGGTCCTACTGAATTGCAACACCTTTGACTTGTATGCATTAAATTCAATCTGCCATTCATTTTCCCATCTGGTCCCGATCCCTTGGCAAGCTCTGATAGTCTTCCATGCTGTCCACTACACCCCCAATCTTGGTATCATATGCAAATTTGCTGATCCAGTTCACCACATTATCATCCAGATCATTGATATGGATGACAAACAATGATGGACCCAGCACCGACCCTTGCGGTACTTCATTAGTTACAGGCCTCCAGTCAGAAGGGCAGCCCTCTACTAGCACTCTCTGGCTTCTCACACAAAGTCAATGTCTAATCCAATTTACTACCTTGTCTTGAATGCCAAACAACTGCCTCTTCTTGACCAACATCCCATCCGGGACCTTGTCAAATGCATTGCTAAAGCCCATGTTGACAACATCCATTGGTAAGTTCCTCAAAAAACTCCATATGATTGGTTAGACATGATCTACCATATATGAAGCCATGCTGACTATTTCTAATCAGTCCATGTCTATCCAAATATTCATATCCAGTCCCTTAGAATACCTTCTGATAAGTTTCCCATTACTGATATTAGCAGCCTATAATTGCCTGGCTTATTTTTAGAGCCTTTCTTAAACAGCAGAACAACATTAGCTATTTTCCAGTCCTCCAGTATCTCACCTGTTGCAAAGGATGATTTAAATATTTCTGCTTGGGCCCTGCTATTTCTGTACATGTCTTTCATAGGCCCTTGGGATTTACCCACCGTAATTTGCCTGAAGACAGGAAACACCTCCTCCTCTGTAATCTTTATAAGGTTCATGAAGTTGATGTTGCTTTGCTTCACTTCTATCAACTATGTGTCCATTTCCTGAGTAAATACACATACAAAAAATCAATTTAAGATCTCCCCCTTCTTTTTCAGTTCCACACATCAATTACCTTTCTGATCTTCCAGAGGACCAATTTTGTTCCTTACAATCCTATTGTTCTTAACATATCTGTAGAATCCCTTAGGATTCTCCTTCACCTTGTCTGGTCGAGCAACCTCATGCCTTCTTTTAGCCACCCTGAATTCTTTCCCAAGAGTTCTCTTGCATTTCTGATACTCCATGAGTACTTCATATGTTCCTACCTATCTATACCTGCTATGCACCTTCTTTTTGTCTTAACCAGGGCCTCAATGTCTCTTGAAAACCAAGGTTCCCTAAACCTGTTAATTTTACTTTTTATTCTGACAGACATGTACACACTTTGTACCCTCAAAATTTCACTTTTGAAGCCCTTTATCTTACCAAGTACACCTTTACAGAAAACAGCCTGTTGCAATCCACATTTGCAAGATCCTTTTTAAACCATCAAAATTAGCCTTTCTCCAATTTAGGATCTCAACCGGTGGACCAGACCTATCTTTTTCCATATTTACTTTGAAACTAATGGCATTATGCAAAGTGTTCCCCTACACAAATTTCTGTCACCTGCTCCACCTCATCCCCTAATAGCAGATCAAGGTATCACACACTCTCTTGTTGGACTTCTATGTACTGATTAAGGAAACTTTCCTGAACACATTCTATCCCATCTAGTCCTTTTACAGTATGAGAATCCCAGTCAGTATGTGGAAAGTTAACCTCATCTAGTACAACAACTTTATATTTTTTGCAGCAGTCTGCAGTTTCTCTGCAATTTTTTTTCCCTCTAAGTCTTGCAGTCTGTTGGGTGGCCTTAATATAGCTCTATTAACATGGTCATAACTTTCTTATTCCTCAGTTCCACCCATAATACCTCACTAAGCAAGTTCTTCAGTCTGTCCTAACTGAGCACTGCTGTGACATTTTCCTTGACTAGTAATGCCACCTCTCCTCTTTTAATCTCTTCTACTCTGTTATGTCTAAACCAACAGAACGCAGAGATATTATATAAACCCCAGTCAGATTACATTCTGGTGGCATCTGAGCATGCTTGGATGACTGAAGGATAATTCAGAGCTGATCTTTTGTAAAACAGTACTGACAGTAAGGTCAGTAATCAGAAAATAGTTTTAAAATAAATTGGTAATAATTTAAAAATAATTAGAAGGGCTGATGAGATGTTTTGATCTGGAAGAGGAGTGTGAGCTAATTTAATGGTAACTCTCAACAATACAAGGTCGAAGACCCAGGGCTGGGTCATGGCCTCTTTCTGTAATTAACTAAGTGACATCATACAGTAGACACACATAGTAAAAAAAGTTTATTTTCACTTGTAAGGTGTTTAAATAATTTTACATATAATTTGAACTCTTTCTAGTCCTTAAATAATCATACAATCTCACAGCTATTTATCAATGGGTTCTGTTAAAAATCTGTAAATTTTGAAGAGAAGATATTCTTCACTGTTTTAGCTCTAGTGTTTCTATAAATTAAGTGATAGGACAAACAAAAAAAAATGGAGCTTCAATATAATACAAAATATTTTCTTCTGTGCTCAACAGATGTGGTCCCTCTGTCTAAGGTGAGATGACCTTGGATCTGGCAGGAACATGAAGGCTGAGAGCCCATTATTGTCTATGGCAGTGAAGAGATGCAGAGGTCAGAAGAGGCCATCAAAATACCATCAATTCTTACACCCCTAGACAAAACCGAAACACAAGTAAATCATTAGAACATGGATTGGGACCACAGTCCTGATCGACATCAAATAGTTACACTTTGTCTGTCTTTCATCTCTTTATCAGTACATCTCAAAGGACTTGTCAGTGTAAGATGTCTACTTAGAAGTGCATTTCATTAATGTGAGGATCATGGCAGCCATTCAGATCACAGCAAGGTCTAACAATTAACAGTCTGATCCTGCAAATAATTTGCTTTAGAAGTTATGCTTGAGGAAAAATATTAGCTAGGACGGTGAGATATTTTATACCCATGAGAGGACAGATGGTTTAATGTCACTTGTACTTGTCACTTGAAAGGCAATAGAGCTAGGAATTGTCAGCAAAAATATTCTGTTCTTGTCCGCAGAAATAGATTTGAATTTGCATGATTCTGGCTTGAAAAGAGGGTGCTACTGACCGAGCACTGCTGGTAGCAAGTTTACTAACCACCAATAACATGATCAAAGTCTTTGCCTGTGTCTCCATGGATGCTTGGTGACCCACTCTTCAGCAGGCTGGCTTCAGGCCCAGCGAGCATTCTTCGGCAGAACTCACACTTCTTCCGCTTCCCACAGCAACTGGCAGAGAGTGAACAGAGAGGTATGTGAGAGCAAAGCGGACATCAGCTCAAAAAGACCAGCCTTTCCAGAACCACTCAAAGTGCTTTACTGCCAGTGAAAGCATTTCGAGGAATCAGCACTGCGGTAACTTAAAAAACTGGTTGCCAATTAATGAAGGCTCCTACAAACAGCAACATTTCTTGTGTTTCCAAATGATGAGCAACATTGCTGCGTGGTGGAACTGAAGATATGAGGGGCATGATATGAAGTGGAGTCAGAAAATGAGGGAAAAATAAATTATTTATAAGTGGAATTTAAGTCTTAATCTCCCTTCCACAAAAATCACAAATACTTAATTACTCTAAATTTCACTTACCCTAAAAATTGATTTTTAACAGCTAGAGGTACAAGGCATCATTGGAGGGAGATTCAATGGAATCTTTAATATTCTGTAAGGATCCTGTACTCCTTTTCTTAACCTTCCCTCCTTCCCCTTCATTGTGCTTTTCAAAATCTACAAACTGCAATTCCAATATCTCAAAATAAACTGGTGTCCATTTTCTTCTTGTAGCATATCCTCAAAGCCCCCTGGTAGGTTCCTGCTGTGTTAAAGCCATTAAATGGGTGCAGGCTGCTGTTTGGCAGGCAGAGAGGGGTAAAGGACAGAGAAAAAGAGAGGAAAATGTCGTAGAGAGCAGGGAGGAAAATATCACTAAAGAAATAAGAAAAAGAACTTCCCCTTTACACACCTTTCACAGTCTCAATTTCACATCTAACATGGATTTCATATTTCACAGCATCCTATGGATTCTTTTCAAAAGTAAGATGCTACAAGATATCTAAGATTATTCAAAGCTCTGGAGAATTGCAAGTTCGTCCACTCATTGCTAACTATCTTGTGTTTGGCGTCAGGTGGTGAACTCCATCCCCAAATCACCTATCCCCTCAGGGACAGTCAAAATATACAACTTACTGTAGTAAGACACAGGCTGCAACCAGGAGAACGGAGACAATGACCAACACTACAACTAATGTAGTGATTGCTTGTTGTTTTTGTCTGACAGCCACCACAGCAAGAATGTCAGCATGTTCACACCGTGTCCCAATGAAGCCAGGGTGACACCTGCAAAACATACCTGATATCAGACAGTTCAAAAGGAGACCACTTGGCCTATTTCCAACAGATCTAGAACACTGGGCGGAGAATATGTGTACAACATAGGAAAAGCTACTTTAGTTCATCATGTTTGTGTTGACTGTGATGCCAATTTAAACTACCCCATCTGCCTGGTCATGGGCTATATCCCTCCATTCTTGACCTCCTCATGTGCCTGTCTAAATTTCTCCTAAATATTGCTATCATAACTGCAGGCAAGTAGGATTAACTCAAGATAGGCAAATTAGTTGGCATGGACCAGTTGAGCCAGAGGTCCTGTTTCCATGCTGTATAACTTAGGGACCAGATGGGCCAGAGGTCCTGTTTCTTTGCCTTCCTCTGACAACTTGTGATGGCATCCCCTACCTGCATAAAAACTAACATCATAAATCTCTTTTAAGCTTTCCTCCTCTCAGCTTAAAGTTATTGCCTCTAGTATCTGACATTTCCAATCTGGGGTAAAGACTGACTTCCCACCCTGTCTACATGTTTCATAATTTTATATACTGTTTTTAGGTCTTTCTTCAGTCTCCAATGCTGCAAAGAAAAACAATCCAAGTTTACTCTCCTCTTCTAATAGCACATATCCTCTAATCCAGGAAACACCTTGGTTAATCTCTTCAGAACAATCTCCAATATCCTTCCTGTAATGCGGTGACCTGGAACTCCATACATTACTCCAAATGAGGCCTAACCAATGTTTTATACTACAGCCCGACACTGTAGGCAAGTATGCTGTACACTTTTTTTACCAGCTGATGTACTTGTGTCGCCACTTTCTGGGAGCTATGAACTTTCACCCCAAGATCTGTTTGTACATTGGTGTCCCTCAAAGCCCTGACAATATTGTATACTTTCATCTTTACTTGACCTCCCAAAGTACAACACCTTACACTTGTCCGGATTAAACTCTATCTGCTATTTCTATGTCCATATTTCCAATTGGTCCAAATCCTGAATATTCTGAGGGATCCTACTCTCTCCAGGATGGATGTTGTTTTAAAAAAACAAAAAAAAAAACAGCCCTCTTGTTTTTAATGTATACATAAAATGCCTTGGGATTCTTTTTTAATCCTACTTGCCTAGGACATTTTAACACTGATGCAGAGTTTTCACCCAAAATGTCAATTATCCTTTTGCTCTCAGAAATGCTGCTTGACCCACTGGTTCCAGCAGTTTGCTTTTTGCACCATTTGTTAGAATGATAGGTGGAACTGTTCAGATGTATATGATTTTGAGATGGATTGATAGAGTAACTGTCGGTGGAACTGACAGGAGTAGGAAAGTCTAGATTGTGGCAGAGTCTAAGGATAAGGGGCAGTCTATTAAGAATGGAGATGAGGAAAAATTTTCTTAAATCATATATTTTTAAATCTTAGGGGATTTTCTCCTACAGAGCTATAAAGCCCCTTTGTCAAGTACATTCAAAATTAAGATCAACTGACTTATGGACACTAAAAGATTAGGAATAAGGGGATGAGCAGGCAAAGTGGGTGAGCTAGGGGATAACCCATCATTGTGCTGAATGGTAAAGATGTTCTGAGACTATTTCCTACTTTGGTTCATGGAGTCATTTTACACTATAGCACAGAAACAGGGCTTCTTTCAGCCCACCCAGTCTATGCTGAACTATTAATTACCCAGTCTCATCAACCTGCACCCGGACCACAGACCTCCATAGCCATCCTATCCAGGTATCTATCCAAATTATTCTTAAATATTGAAATCAAACCCACATCCACCATTTCTGCTGGCAGCTTGCTCCGCACTTCACATTCTCACCACCCTCTGAGTGAAGATGTTTTCCTTTAACATTTCACCTTTCATCCTTAATCTCTAGTTCTAGTCTCACCCAACTCAGAGGAAAAAGCCCACTTGCATTTACCCTATCTATACCCCTCATAATTTTGCACAGTTCTATCAAATCTCCCCCATTCTTCTATGGTCTGGGGTATATGCAACCTATTCAATCTTTCCCTACAACTCATGTCCTCAAGTTCTGGCAACATCCTTGTAAATTTTCTCTGCACTCTCAATCATATTGTCATCTTCTCTGTAGGTAGGTGACCAAAACATTACTCCAAATTAGGCCCCACAAACATCTTATACAACTTGAACATAGCATCCCAACTTCTGATCTCAATAATTTGATCTATGAAGGACAATGTGCCAAAGGCTTTCTTTTAAACCCTATCTCCCTGTGATGCCACTTTCAGAGAATTATGGATCTGTATTTCCCAGATACCTCTGATCCACCATACTGCTCACTGTTTAAGACCAACTCTGATTGGTCACCCCAAGGTGCAGCACCTCACACTTGTCTGCAGTAAATTCCATCTACTATTTTTCAGCTTATTTTTTCCAGTTTGTCCAGACCCCAATGCAAGCTTTGATAGCCTTCCTCGCTGTCCATTACACCTCCAATATTGGTGTTATGTGCAAATTTGTTGATCCAGTTATCCATATTATCATCCAGATCATTGATGTAGATGACAAGCTACAACAGATCCAGCACATATCCCTGCAGTATACCACAGTAACAGGCCTCCAATCAGAGAGGCAACCATCTACAACCACTCTCTGACTTCCTTCACAAAGCCAATGTCTAATCCAATTTACTACTTCATCTTGAATGCCAAGCGACTGAACCTTCTTGACCAACCTCTCATGCAGGACCCTGTCAAAGGCCTTGCTAAAATCCATGCTAGACAATATCCATTGCCTTGCCTTCATCAGCTTTCCTGGTAACTTTCTTGAAAAACTCAGTAAGATTGGTTAGACATGACCTACCACACACAAAGACATGTTAACTATACCTAACCAGTCCCCTGTCTATCCAAATACACACACACACACACACACACACACACACACACACACACACATATATATATATATATATATATGTGCCATAGTATACCTTCCAATAATTTACCCACTACTGATGTCAGGCTCACTGGCCTATAATTTCCCAGTTTATTCTTAGAACCGTCCTTGAACAATGGAACAATTCCTTCCACTGTCATTAGGAAAGGCCATTGTTAGATCACATATTGCAGTGCCATTCAGATTTCAGGGGTCTACAGTCTGACATTAAAAATAGGGTAGGTAGAATTATCTCAGGAGTTAACTGACCAAAGGAACTTACACACATGCTGGAGAAGACTCTTGAACCAAGAAGCGGCAGGTCCCATGAAAGCAGAATTGTTGATGTGTATCTGGACAATCATCAAAATGTGATCGGACTGCAGCAGCAACAGGAGGACCTTGGGAAAAGTGGAAGGTCAACAAATTATTGGAACAATTTAATTAATGGATCTACAGATCTGCAAAGAGCAGTTTGCAATGAGTTGCCATTGTCCTGCACATAAACATTAAGGCTCAGTACCTTTCAGGCTTCAGTTTCATTTAGTATATAAAACAAATCTGAGCCAACCCTTTAAAAAAGTGCCAAAGAAGAGCTCATTAATATAAACATTATCCACTGTATAAGAAGTTAACCCTAGTTGCTCTGGGTACTTTCACCAGATGGATAAAACAGATACTGAAAATCTTTGGCAGCTGAGCTTCCTGACACCAGCAGCACTTGTATCATTTCATTTCACGGTCTCCTTCTTAAATATTGTCCTCCACACTCCATCCCATCTCTGCAACTTCAAACATCTTTAATTTTTAACTTTTCTGATTCAACACCATTGCCCTTAGACATTACTGTTTCTTTCTGCCTGACCTGCTCAATATTTCTAGCACTTTCCAAGTTCTAGAATCTTGCTCTCCACCTCCTTTGCTTGCCACTCTGGAAAATAGGGAGCGACTTCCAATACTTCAAATGCTATTGAGAGTTGACTTCCACCCACTCACAGGTTAAAGGAGCCAGGTAGGGCCTCACTTTAACATCTGACTTATATCATTCCAGCACTGCATTTGCAATTCACCTAGGGATAGGGATCAATTGTAGGCAAAAGATACTAGGCTCTTTTGGGCATCATGTTTGGCACAGACTTGATGGGCTGAAGGGCATGTTCCTGAGCTGTACTGTTCCATGTCCTATGAGGATTGCACTGTACAGTAGTGGAACATGATTACACAGCCTTCTGACTCAGCAACAAGGAGTTCTAGGATATCCAAGAGGTATAGGCAGATGCAATGACTCAGATCCTATTTTACTCTTACATACTATTCAGGCACCTCGTTTGCAAGCCATATTAGCACAAAGATTCAACAGCAGAACAGTCTGGACTTGGTTTTCTTTTGTTGTGTCAGGGTAGTAGAGCTACTCCAATGTTATACTTTCTCCACATTGATCAACCTTGTTCAACTAGTTCCAGATACAGTATATCTGGGTCACAGTTAAATGTTAATACTTGATATTCCAATGATGATTGCCAAGATCATCTGACACTTAAACATACACCTGTTGAACTGTGAGATGCCATTGTGTGTGCACAGTGGTTTATTCAGGGACACACTGCCATCCGACATCTGCTCCTGTAGGTGTCAGCTCCATTCTGCTACTCCCTAGTGCCCAAACATAATTCCTCAGCCTTTGATATACTGGTAGTTGGCTCATAATCAAGAGGTGGAGTAGATTTACAAAAACTCCAAACCTTTGAAGTCTTATAGGGTTTCTATTCCCTAAACCAAAATCTTTTTCAAAGAGCTTTGATAAAAATAGGAAGGGTATCAGCTCTGGCCAGGAAAAGTATCTTCAGTTCTAATCCCTACATCAGGTATTTCAAATAACCTGAAAACCCTTAACAGTACTTTGGACTGTGCTCTTTTTCTCTCAATCCTGAAATAGCATCATTGTTTATTTTTCACATGTGTAAGTTAAGTATAATTTATGCTTATTAAGTTTATATTTGTTAAATTTATTTTTATCCTCATAGTATCATGCAGCTGCTGCAAGACACAAATTTTCATGGCATTTATACCCTGTGTGTATGCCTATTACAATGAACTTCAACTTGAATTCACCTATACTACAGTTTTTACTCATTTGAGGAGAACTAATGACAGAAAAGTACAGAAGTAATTTCATTGGAACTCTCTGTATGGTGATATTTACATGAAGAATTTCACAATCTCAAGGTCTTAGAGTCAGAGTAATTCTGCAAGGAAACAGGCTCTTCCGCCCATCTACTCTATGCCGACCAAAACATCCTTCTTGCTAGTCCCCATTGCCCATGGTTGACCCATAACCCTCTAAGCCTCACCGTTCCATGTACCTATCCAAATAACTTGTAAATATTGCAACTGTATCTGCCTCAACCACTTCCTTCGCCAGCTCATTCCAGGTACTCACTACTCAGTGAGTAAATAAGTTATCCTTCAGGTTTCTTTTAAGTCTCTCCCCTCCTCTTTTGTATCTGTGCCCTTTAGACTCCCTAACTCTGGGGAAAAGACTATGACCACCCACCTTATCCACACCCCTCATGTTTTTATAAACTTTTATGAGGTCACTCATCATTCTCCTGTGCTCCAAGAAATAAAGATGCAAAGTGGCCAGCCTCTATAATTCAGACCTCTAGTCCAGGCAGCATCTCATAAATCACTTCAGAATCAGAATCAGGTTTATTATCACCTGCATTTGACGTGAAATTTGTTAACTTAGCAGCAGCAGTTCAATGCAATTCATAATCTAGCAAAGAGAAAAAAAATAAAATAAAAAAAATAAATAAACAAGTAATCAATTATGTATATTAAATAGATTTTTTAAAAGTGCAAAAACAGAAATACTGTATATTAAGAAAAAGTGAGGAAGTGTCCAAAGATTCAATGTCCATTTAGGAATTGGATGGCAGAGGGGAAGAAACTGTTCCTGAATCGCTGAGTGTAACTCAGTTTCTGGTGCCTGTTTCTGTACCTGATGGTAACAGTGAGAAAAGGGCATGCCATGGTTGCTGGAGGTCCTTAATAATGGACGCTGCCTTTCTGAGACATCACTCCCTGAAAATGTCCTGGGTACTTTGTAGGCTAGTCCCCAAGATGGCGCTGACTAGATTTACAACCCTTTGCAGCTTTTTTTGGTCCTGTGCCATAGCACCTCCATACCAGACAATGATGTAGCCTATCAGAATGCTCTCCACAGTACAACTATAAAAGTTTTTGAGTGTATTTGTTGACATGCCAAATCTCTTCAAACTCCTAATAAAGTATAGCTGCTATCTTGGCTTCTTTATAACTACATCGATATGTTGGAATCAGGGTAGATCCTCAGAGATCTCGACACCCAGGAAAGTGAAACTGCTCACTCTCTCCACTTCTGATGCTTCTATGAGGATTGGTATGTGTTCCTTCGTCTTACCCTTCCTGATGTCCACAATCAGCTCTTTCATCTTACTGACGTTGAGAGCCAGTTTATTGCTGCGGCACCACTCCACTAGTTGGCATATCTCACTCCCATATCCCCACTCATCACCACCTGAGATTCTACAAACAATGGTTATATTATCAGCAAATTTATAGATGGTATTTGAGCTATGCATAGCCACACAGTCATGTGTATATAGAGAGTAGAGCGGTGGACTAAGCACACAGCCCTGAGGTGCACTAGTGTTGATTGCCAGTGAGGAGGATGTGTTATCACCAATCCACACAGATTGTGGTCTTCTGGTTAGGAAGTTGAGGATCCATTTGCAGAGGGAGGTACAGAGGCTCAGGTTCTGCAACTTCTCAATCAGGATAGTGGGACTGATGGTATTAAATGCTGAGCTAAAGTCGATGAACAGCATCCTGATGAAGATGTTTGTGCTGTCCAGGTGGTCTAAAGCTGTGAGGAGAGCCATTAAGATTGCGTCTGCCGTTGACTTATTGTGGTGATGGGCAAATTGTAATGGGTCCAGCTCCTTGCTGAGACAGGAGTTCAGGCCAGTCACAACCAACCTCTCAAAGCATTTCAACACTGTCGATGTGAGTGCTACTGGGCAATAGTTATTAAGGCAGCCCACATTATTCTTCTTAGGCACTGGTATAATTGTTGCCTTTTTGAAGCACGATCTCACCCTAAAACAGGGTGACCAAAACACAACACTCCATAGGCAGCGTCACCAGCAACTTACATATCTGTAACATAATGACCCTGCTCCTAAACTCAATACCCTGACTGATGAAGGCCAGCATGCCTTCTTTTCCACTCTTACCTATCTGTGCAGCTGCTTACAGCAAATTGTGCACTTGTACTCCCAGGTCCCTTTGTCCCACAATACTCATATGTATCCTGATTTTCACTGGACACATCCTACTCTGGTCTGAATGCCCAAAATCTCCTCTTTCAATATTTTATTAGTTTCTACATAAAGGAACACAGAGTACAAGAAGATATATATTATAAGTCAAAAGAAAAAAAAGTACCAAATACATTGTATTAAAAATACAGTTACAATCACAAAATCTTGTATTCATAAAAATTAAATTAAATCATAATATTGAAATATAATAATTTTGTTTTACAGAAAAAAAATCTAAACCCACTACCAAAGTCAGAGCTGTTAGGAAAAACAAGAAAAAAGGGAAAAAACCTTTGTCATATAATATAATATATTATTAGCTACCATCTCTACTTTTACAACAAACCAAAGGTTTTGAAAATAACTCAAAAATGGACCCACAACGTATAAAAGTCTTGGCTAGATTCAAAAACTGAATATCGGATCTTCTCTAAATTTAAGCATGATATAATACCCCGTAACCATTGAGCATGAGTAGGCAGAACAGCATCCTTCCATTTATGCAAGAGTGCCCTCCTAGCTATAAGAGAAGTAAAAGCCAAGATATGCAAATCAGGTGTCTCCCTCACAGGAGATGGGATGTTATGTTGAAGTTGTACAAGGCATTGGTGAGGTCTAATCTGGAGTATTGTGTGCTGTTTTGTTCACCTACCTACAGGAAAGATGTAAATAAGGTTGAAAGAGTACAGAGAAAATTTACAAGGATGTTGCCAGATCTGGAGGACCTGCGTTACAAGGAAAGGTTGAATTGAGCATAGAAGAATGAGGGGAGATTTGATAGAGGTATATAAAATTATGATGGGTGTAGATAGAGTGAATACAAGCAGGCTTTTTCCACTGAGGCTAGGGGGAAAAAAAATCCAGCGGATATGGGTTAAGGGTGAAGGGGGAAAAGTTTAAAGGGAACATTTAAATGAATATTATAGAATTTTTTGAAGATGTAACTAGTAGAGTGGATAGGGGAGAGCCAGTGGATGTGGTATATTTAGATTTTCTAAAGGCTTTTGACAAGGTCCCACACAGGAGATTAGTGTGCAAACTTAAAGCACACGGTATTGGGGGTATGGTATTGATGTGGATAGAGAATTGGTTGGCAGACAGGAAGCAAAGAGTGGGAGTAAACGGGACCTTTTCAGAATGGCAGGCAGTGACTAGTGGGGTACCGCAAGGCTCAGTGCTGGGACCCCAGTTGTTTACAATATATATTAATGATTTAGACGAGGGAATTAAATGCAGCATCTCCAAGTTTGAGGATGACACGAAGCTGGGTGGCAGTGTTAGCTGTGAGGAGGATGCTAAGAGATGCAGGAGGACTTGGATAGGTTAGGTGAGTGGGCAAATTCATGGCAGATGCAATTTAATGTGGATAAATGTGAGGTTATCCACTTTGGTTGCAAGAACAGGAAAACAGATTATTATCTGAATGGTGGCCGATTAGGAAAAGGGGAGATGCAATGAGACCTGGGTATCATTGTACACCAGTCATTGAAGGTGGGTATGCAGGTACAGTAGGCAGTGATAATGGCAAATGGTATGTTGGCATTCATAGCAAAAGGAATTGAGTACAGGAGCAGGGAGGTTCTACTGCAGTTGTACAAGGCCTTGGTGAGACTGCACCTAGAATATTGTGTGCAGTTTTGGTACCCTAATCTGAAGAAAGACATTCTTGCCATAGAGGGAGTACAGAGAAGGTTCACCAGATTGATTCCTGGGATGGCAGGACTTTCATATGAAGAAAGACTGGATCGTCTAGGCTTATACTCACTGGAATTTAGAAGATTGAGGGGGGATCTTATTGAAACATATAAAATTCTAAAGGGATTGGACAGGCTAGATGCAGGAAGATTGTTTCCGATATTGGGGAAGTCCAGAATGAGGGGTCACAGTTTAAGGATAAAGGGGAAGCCTTTTAGGACTGAGATGAGGAAAAACTTCTTCACACAGAGAGTGGTAAATCTATGGAATTCTCTGCCACAGGAAACAGTTGAGGCCGGTTCATTGGCTATATTTAAGAGGTAGGTAGATATGGCCGTTGTGGCTAAAGGGATCAGGGGTATGGAGAGAAAGCAGGTACAGGGTTCTGAGTTGGATGATCAGCCATGATCATACTGAATGGCGGTGCAGGCTCGAAGGGCCAAATGGCCTACTCCTGCACCTATTTTCTATGTTTCTATTAGGAGGGACATCTTCACACAGAGAATGGTGGGAGTGTGGAATGAGCTGCCAGATGATGAGGTAAATGCGGGCTCACTTTTAACAATGAAGAAAAACTTGGACAGGTACATGGATGAGAGGTGTATGGAAGGATATGGGCCAGGTGCAGGTCAGTGGGACTAGGCAGAAAAATAGTTCAGCACAGCCAAGAAGGGCCAAAAGGCCTGTTTTTGTGCTCTAATGTTCTATGGTTCTATGTTCAGACAGTACTCCTTAGAATACAGTGAAAATTTACAAGGATGTTGCCAGGTCTAGAGGACCTAAATTATAAGAAAAGATTGAATACGTTAGGACTGTATTCCTTAAAACATAGATGACAGAGAGGAGATTTGATAGAGATATTCAAAATTATGAGGGGTATATATGCAAGTAGGCTTTTCCCATTGAAGTTGGGTGGGACTATAATCATAGGTCATGGATTAAGGATGAAAGGTGAAAAGTTTAAGGGGAACATAAGGGGAAACTTCTTCACTCAATGGGTTGTGGGAGTGCTGAATTAGCTGGCAGTACTAGTGGTGCACAAGAGCCCGATTTCAACATTTAAGGGAAGTTTGGATAGGTACTTGAATAGTAAGGATATAGAGGGCAATGGTCCCAGTGCAAGTTAATGGGAGTAGGCAGTTTAAATAGTTTTGGCATGGATTTGATTAGCTGAAAGGCCTTTTTTCCATGCTGTACTTCTCTATGAATCTAACATGCTATGACTCTATTGAACGCTGAGCTATAGTTGATGAATAGCATCCTGATGTATGCATCTTTGCTGTCCAGATGTTCCAGGATAGAGTGAAAAGCCAATGAAATGGCATCTGCTGTTGACCTGTTGACCAATACACAAATTCAAGTAGACCTAAGTCACTCCTCAGGTAGGAGTTGATATGTTTCATCACTAACCTCTCAGTACACTTCGTCACTGTGGATGTGAGTACTACTGAGGAAAGTCATCGAGACAGGTTCTTCTTGGGCACTAGTATAATTGAAGCCTGCTTGAAGCAGATGAGTATCACACACTGCCGAAGTGAGAGTTTAAAGATCTCAGTGAATGCACCAGTTAGTTGAACAGCACAGGTCTTTGGTACTTGGCCACGTACCCCATCTGGACCAGATGCTTTTCATGGGTTCACCCCCATGAAGGTTGCTCGCATGTTGGCTTCAGAGAATGAAGTTATAGGATCATCGGGGGGATGTGGGAGTTTGTGATAGCTCCTTCATGTTGAAGGTCAAAGTGAGTGTAGAAGTGCATTGAGGTCATCTGGATATGAAGCCTTGCTATTGCCTATGTCCCGTGATTTAACTTTATAAGAGGTGATAGTATTCAAGCCCTGCCACAACTGTTGAGAATCCTTCATTGATTCAAGTTTGGTCCAGAATTGCCACTTCCAGATATCATATCTGGATCTCTTGTAACTTTCTTGATCACTAGTCTTGAATGCCACTTATCTGGCCCACAGCAGACTTCGAATTTTATGGTTCATCCTTATTATCCTCATTTCTTTGGCATCCATGAAATTCTCCTTAGTAAACACCAAGAAGGAACTGACATAAACAATTTCAGCTATCTCCTCTGGTCTCACACACAGGAAATAATGGCCTTTAAGAGCACCATGTCTAGACACCAGGCCACCCCGCCCCCCCCATTCTTGATCATATTCTGACAATATGTTCATAATTTCC
The DNA here is from genome assembly GCF_030144855.1 of Hypanus sabinus. Lineage (NCBI taxonomy): Eukaryota > Metazoa > Chordata > Chondrichthyes > Myliobatiformes > Dasyatidae > Hypanus > Hypanus sabinus. The sequence continues at coordinate 251,838 of NC_082706.1, forward strand.
TTGAAATAATGTAACATTCCCCAGAGGAAGAGTTGGTTCGATTATTCAGTGAGATTTTGGAAATCTGTAGCTCAGTGGTAACACACCTCAACACCCTTAAACAACTTAACCTTTCCCTTTTGTGCAAAGAAGCACTTCCTGATTTCCTGCTTAAGTTGTCAACTCTAATGTTAAGATTCTTTAACATTAGAACAGAAGAAATTTCTTTAGTGGGAGGAGGGATGTATCTGTGAAATTCATTATAATGAACAGCTGTGGAAGCCAATAATTGGGTATATTCAAAGTGGAGATTGATAGGTTCTTGAATAGTAAGGACATTATGTGGAGAAGGCAGGAGAATGAGCTTGAGAGGACAAAATAAATGAGACATGATTGAGTGACTGAGTGGACTCGATGGACCAAATAGCCTAATTCTCCTTCTATGTCTTATAGTCTTTTCCTATTGTTCCATGTCCACTAACCAAGTAAAATAGATTTGAAAAACACTGCCTAGGTCACTGCCCTACAGTCAGGACATGATTATGCAACCTCTTAAATCCTAGTATCATTCACAGTAATCTGTAGTTGATTCCTTTCGCTTCTTTGGGATCAGTGTGTTCCTCCCTGCTGCTACTTGTACTGAGCTCTGGAAGAAAAAGTGATTTGAACTTGAGAAAATATTTGATTCAAATGTCCCATCAGGGGCAATTCAGGATGGATAATAAGAGCTAGCCTTGACAGCAGACCCTTGAGGCCATAAACTCAAAAAGAAATAAAACGACTGTCGGGTGCTGGCAGGACAGAAAGGATTACACAACTGGATCTATCCCAAAGTTGAGCTTACATCAATCATATAAAATGCTTTGTTTTCCAGTTTGCCTCCAGACAGTGTTGAATAAAAGATTTAAGAATCTAAAGAGAGCAGGATTGCCCCGACAGATAAAATATCCAATGACTCGAAGGATTAGGTTTGCATTCAGGCAGAGCTTTCATTAATCTTATACCAAAAGGGACATTTTCTTATTTTGTCTGAAAAGTAACATCATCAACCCACAAAACCTCCTCCACTTTCCACCGATTATGCTTTCTCCTTATTAATATAGATCGAAACTTTTAATTTGTTTACACTTTGGAGTGCAGAGCAAAAGTCAGTTTTAACAGAAAGGTTTGTCTGAGTAACAGCAAGCATTGAAGAAAGGGATCAAAAAACTGATATTTTAATTTACCATCAATGCAACACAGGAGACAGGCAATTCAGCTCCTCTAATCTGTGCTGGTGTTTCATAGAACATAGAATAGTACAGCACATTACAGGCCCTTTGGCCCACAATGTTGTGCTGACCCTCAAACCCTGCCTCCCATATAACCCCCCACCTGAAATTCCTCCATATACCTGTCTAGTAGTCCCTTAAACTTCACTAGTGTATCTGCCTCCACCACTGACTCAGGAAGTGCATTCCATGCACCAACCAAACTCTGAGTGAAAAACCTTCCTCTCGAACTTCCCTCCACTTACCTTAAAGCCATGTGCTCTTGTACTAAGCAGTGGTGCCCTGGGGAAGAGGCGCTGGCTATCCACTCTGTCTATTCCTCCTAATATCTTGTACGCCTCTGTCATGTCTCATCTCATCTTCCTTCTCTCCAAAGAGTAAAGCCCTAGCTCCCTTAATCTCTGATCATAATCCATACTCTCTAAACCAGGCAGCATCCTGGTAAATCTCCTCTGTACCCTTTCCAATGCTTCCACATCTTTCCTATACTGAGGCGACCAGAACTGGACACAGTACTCCAATAACTAAAGTTTTAAAAAGCTGAATCATTACCTTGTGTCTCTTAAACTCTATCCCTCGACTTATGAAAGCTAACACCCCATAAGCTTTCTTAACTACCCTATCTGCCTGTGAGGCAACTATCAGAGATCTGTGGACATGTACCCCCAGATCCCTCTGCTCCTCCACACTACCAAGTATCCTGCCATTTACTTTGTACTCTGCCTTGGAGTTTATCCTTCCAAAATGTACCACCTCACACTTCTCCAGGTTGAACTCCATCTGCCACTTCTCAGCCCACTTCTGCATCCTATCAATGTCTCTCTGTAATCTTCGATAATCCTCTACACTATCTACAACACTACCAACCTTTGCGTCATCTGCAAACTTGCCAACCCACCCTTCTACCCCCACGTCCAGGTCGTTAATAAAAATCACAAAAAGTAGAGGTCCCAGATCAGATCCTTGTGGGACACCACTAGTCACAACCCTCCAATCTGAATGTATTCACTCCACCATGACCCTCTGCCTTCTGCAGGCAAGCCAATTCTGAATCCGCCTTGTCAAACTTCCCTGGATCCCATGCCTTCTGACTTTCTGAATAAGCCTACCGTGTGGAACCTTGTCAAATGCCTTACTAAAATCCATGTAGATCACATCCACTGCACTACCCTCATCTATATGCCTGGTCACCTCCTCAAAGAACTCTATCAGGCTTGTTGGGCACGATCTGCCCTTCACAAAGCCATGCTGACTGTCCCTGATCAGACCATGATTCTCTAAATGCCCAAAGATCCTATTTCTAAGAATCTTTTCCAGCAGCTTTCCCACCACAGACATAAGGCTCACTTGTCTATAATTACCTGGACTATCCTTACTACTTTTTTTGAACAAGGGGACAACATTCGCCTCCCTCCAATCCTCCGGTACCATTCCCGTGGACAATGAGGACATAAAAGATCCTAGCCAGAGGTTCAGCAATCTCTTCCCTTGCCCCGTGGAGCAGCCTGGGGAATATTCCATCAGGCCCCGGGGACTTATCTGTCCTAATGTATTTTAACAGCTCCAACACCTCTTCCCCCTTAATATCAACATGCTCCAGAACATCAACCACACTCATATTGTCCTCACCGTAATCAAGTTCCCTCTCAGTGGTGAATACAGAAGAGAAGTATTCATTGAGGACCTTCCTCACTTACACAGCCTCCAGGCACATCTTTCCACTTTTATCTCTAATTGGTCCTACCTTCACTCCTGTCATCCTTTTGTTCTTCACATAATTGAAGAATGCCTTGGGGTTTTCCTTTACCCTACTCGCCAAGGCCTTCTCATGCCCCCTTCTTAAGCTCCTTTCTTGCTACCCTATATTCCCCAATAGAGCCATCTAATCCTTGCTTCCTAAACCTCATGTATGCTGCTTTCTTCCACCTGACTAGATTTTCCACTTCACTTGTCACCCATGGTTCCTTCACCCTACCATTCTTTATCTTCCTCACCGGGACAAATTTATCCCTAGGTGTGACTACCTTCCTGTAGCTCTCATCTATGACTGCCTCATTCTCCCTTAAGAGTCGAAGGTCATCCAGCTGCTGGTCCAGATTCCTCACATGGCCTTCCAGATCACCCAGCCACAAGCACTTCTGGCAGATGTGACTCTGCGGGAGAGGTGAGTTCCCCCATTACTGCCACATCTCACAGTAGAGGCACATCACTGTCTCAGGAGACATTGCAAAGACTAACTGGGAACAAGCTCGAGTCTCATCGAAGCCTCTCGAGTCAAAGCCTCAAATCTCCACTCCTTCACTGACCCACTCACTCACTGGCCGCTTCGCTTGAGCTACCCCTGTATTTATTTGTTTCAGCTTTTCAAACTGCTTGGTCACCTGACCTCGATTGCCCAATCAGCTGCTTTCTGCTGGGTCTGAGCTATTCAAATCTTGACTGTCTAATGAACAGCTTTCTGCTGAGCTATTCAAATCTGATTGACTTGATTGCACAGTCCACCTGCCAAAACTGCCAGAATCTCTCGAGTCAAAGCCTCAAATCTCCACTCCTTCACTGGCCCACTCAATCACTGGCTGCTTTCCACTCTCAACCACCTTCACTGTAATCTCATTCTGTCGCTTTCAGTCTCCTGTGTTAATCCAATCTTCCCTTAAACCTCTGTTTGCTTTCCCCCTCGTTCATTTTTCATGCGAACAACTTCACTTTCCTCATGGGTTAAGAAGTTTCTCATGTCATTACAGTTCTCTCTTTTGAACTCGCAAGTGGAAAATCACAAAGATAGCTGTTAACCACCTTTCAGCTTTCTCCTGCACCAAAGAGATTTCTAGAACTGTCAGTTTTTCCTCCTCTGGGTCTGCATTTCATATTTACATCATTTTCAGCAGACTGTACACAGTACACAGGGCTGCTCATCACAGAGAAAGTCTCCAGACAGACAATTATGCAGCTGCATACATGAACATGAAGGTAGATTGATCATTCTAGACCTTCACAATTGTGCCCTGGTGTAATGAGGAAAGAAAAGAGGGAGGGTTTGTAGGCTAATTAATAATCTGACAGGTCCTGACATGCAAGTTGCTTCCTGGCCATAACTATTTTTAAAACTAATCCTTTATGATTGGCTCCACAACCCAAGTGATCAATTTCCACTGAATAAAGAGATTCAAACCAGAAATCAACCTAATCCAGAGTTCCAGTCACCATTACAGAGACATGTTTGAAGTGGGAAATTGAACCCGACCTTCCAACTCATGAGGATGGAAAACCATCTGTTGACATTAGTAGTTTATAAAGTCATGAGGGGAACAGAAAACTTAATTGGTCACAATTTATTTCCAACATACAGGAATCTGAATCTATAGGGTTTAGATAGAGAGGGAAAAGTTTAGCAGAGACCTGAAGAGCAACTGTTTTCACAAAGAGGATGGTGGGTATAGAACATAGACTATTACAGCACAGTTTAGGCTCTTTGGTCAATAATGTTGTGATCTAAGATCAATCTAACCCTTCTTCCCTTCTCCTATGGTCCAGTGTCCTCTCCTGTCAGATTTCTTCATCTTCAGCCCTTTACCTCTGCCACCTATCACCTTCTTACTTCATCACTCCTTCCCCATACACCCACCTTCCCCCATACCCAGTTTCACCTGCTAACTGCCAGCTTGTACTTTGCATTATCACTTATCGCTCTCCTAAATCCAATGCCTGCTTTCTCTAAGAAATTCACAGAATTCTCATCCTCCATTATATTGAACAAAATTGTCATCACTGGTGATTTTAATATTCATATTAATAATCTCTCAAGTGTGAACTCTATGGCAGCTAAATTCATGATTTACTAGACAGCCTACATCTTACCAAGTATGTCACTGAGCCCACCCATTAACTTGGAAATGTACTTGTTTTAGTAATGGCAAAAGGGTTCAATATTATTAAAATATCTGTTTGATATCACTAACTCTGATCAATTTTGTGTATTTTTTGATGCCCTCCTGCCCAGCCCCACTTAGTTAAAAGGAAATCACTTAGTAAAACGTTGTCATGGTTAAACAATTCTCTCTGTGAACTCAAGGGAAAATGGAGGAAAACTGGACCACGATAACACTTTCAAGAAAAAAATTAGGCTCATTTAATGCTCCTAAATGCTTTGCAAAAAGAGCTCATTTCCCCAAGATTATTACAGAAAATAGTGGTAATTCAATAATTTTTTTCTCAGCTATAAACTGACTGTTAAACCCTACCCCAGTCTACAATGTCCTTAGTCAAGCATTTGCTGATGTGAGGAACTTGCAATATTTTTTATCAAGAAAATTACTTACATTAGGGGGAATATAGCTACAGATACAGGTAACCTCCATAGCCAACCTTGTTAAAAGATAGCAACCCTGTTAAAATTTACAAGTATTTCCAATTCAGAACTGTATAAGATTGTAAAAAAGACTCATAGAAACATAGAAAATAGGTGCAGGAGCAGGCCATTCAGCCCTTCAAGCCTGCACCGCCATTCAGTATGATCATGGCTGATCATCCAACTCAGAACCCTGTACCTGCTTTCTCTCCATACCCCCTGATCCCTTTAGCCACAAGGGCCATATCTAACTACCTCTTAAATATAGCCAATGAACCGGCCTCAACTGTTTCCTGTGGCAGAGACTTCCATAGATTCACCACTCTCTGTGTGAAGAAGTTTTTCCTCATCTCGGTCCTAAAAGGCTTCCCCTTTATCCTTAAACTGTGACCCCTCGTTCTGGACTTCCCCAATATTGAAAACAATCTTCCTGCATCTAGCCTGTCCATTCCCTTTAGAATTTTATATGTTTCAATAAGATCCCCCCTCAATCTTCTAAATTCCAGTGAGAATAAGCCTAGACGATCCAGTCTTTCTTCAAATGAAAGTCCTGCCATCCCAGGAATCAATCTGGTGAACCTTCTCTGTACTCCCTCTATGGCAAGAATGTCTTTCCTCAGATTAGGGGACCAAAACTGCACACAATATTCTAGGTGCGGTCTCACCAAGGTCTAAATCTGTTGGAGTTTTTCGAGGATGTAACCAGGAAGTTAGATGGGGGAGATCCAGTGAATGTAGTGTACCTTGATTTTCAGAAGGCATCTGATAAGGTCCCACATAGGAGATTGATGGGTAAAATCAAAGCTCATGGCATTGGGGGGAAGACATTGACATGGATAGAAAACTGGTTGGCAGATAGAAAGCAAAGGGTAGTGGTGAATGGGTGTTTCTCGAAATGGCAGGTGGTGACTAGTGGGGTGCCACAGGGCTCGGTATTGGGACCACAACTGTTTATGATTTACGTCAACGATTTAGATGAAGGCATTGAGAATAACATTAGCAAATTTGCTGATGATACTAAGCTGGGTAGCAGTGTGACGTGAGGAGACTGTTAGGAGAATTCAGGGTGACTTGGATAGACTGGGTGAGTGGGCAGGTACTTGGCAGATGGCGTTTAATGTGAATAAGTGTGAGGTTATCCACTTTGGGAGTAAGAACAGGAAGGCAGATTATTATCTGAACGGTGTAGAGTCAGGTAAGGGAGAAATACAAAGAGATCTAGGAGTCCTTGTTCATCAGTCACTGAAGGTGAATGAGCAAGTGTAGCAGACAGTGAAGAAGGCTAATGGAATGTTGGCCTTTATTACAAAGGGAATTGAGTACAAGAGCAAGGAAATCCTTTTGCATTTGTACACCTGGAGTATTATGTACAGTTTTGGTCTCCAGGGTTAAGGAAGGACATCCTGGCTGTAGAGGAAGTGCAGTGTAGATTCACGAGGTTAATGCCTGGGATGTCTGGACTGTCTTACGCAGAGAGGTTAGAAAGACTGGGCTTGTACACGCTGGAATTAAGGAGATTGAGAGGGGATCTGATTGAAACATATAAGATTATTAAGGGATTGGACAAGATAGAGGTAGGAAATATGTTCCAGATGCTGGGAGAGTCCAGTACCAGATGGCATGGTTTAAGAATAAGGGGTAGGTCATTTAGGACAGAGTTAAGGAAAAACTTCTTCTCCCAGAGAGTTGTCTGGGGTCAGGGGGTCTGGAATGCACTGCCTCGGAAGGCAGTGGAGGTCAATTCTCTGGATGCTTTCAAGAAGGAGCTAGATAGGAATCTTATGGATAGGGGAATCAAGGGATATGGGGACAAGGCAGGAACCGGGTATTGATAGTAGATGATCAGCCATGATCTCAAAGTGGCGGTGCAGGCTTGAAGGGCCGAATGGTCTACTTCTGCACCTATTGTCTATTGTACAACTGCAGTAGAACCTCCCTGCTCCTGTACTCAAATCCTTTTGCTATGAATGCCAACATACCATTTTCCTTTATCACCACCTGCTGTACCTGCATGCCCACCTTCAATGACTGGTGTACAATGACACCCAGGTCTCGTTGCATCTCCCCTTTTCCTAATCGGCCACCATTCAGATAATAATCTGTTTTCCTGTTCTTGCAACCAAAGTGGATAACCTCACATTTAACCACATTAAATTGCATCTGCCATTAATTTGCCCACTCACCTAACCTATCCAAGTCCTCCTGCATCTCTTAGCATCCTCCTCACAGCTAACACTGCCACCCAGCTTCGTGTCATCCTCAAACTTGGAGATGCTGCATTTAATTCCCTCGTCTAAATCATTAATATATATTGTAAACAACTGGGGTCCCAGCACTGAGCCTTGTGGTACTCCACTGGTCACTGCCTGCCATTCTGAAAAGGTTCCATTTACTCCCACTCTTTGCTTCCTGTCTGTCAACCAATTCTCTATCCACATCAATACCATACCCCCAATACCATGTGCTTTAAGTTTGCACACTAATCTCCTGTATGACCCCCAAATCCTAAGAACTTTCTATAGGGGCATGATTGAGAGCATTCTGACTGGCTGCATCACTGCCTGGTATGGGAAATATACTTCCCTCAATCACAGGACTAATATGACAGGAGGAGTTCAAAGTTTTGTGAGCAAGAGAGGTGCTGCAGATCCACCGGTTGCTGGAGCAAGAGTGGCAGTGATAACTGGAAGAAAGTGGAGAGCAGAGGCTGCAGTGGAAGAAGCTGAGGCGACATTGCGCCACAAAGTGCTGTTGGGGGCAGTCGCCAAGTGAGAAGTTGGTCTTGGAAGCCTTGAAGTCCCCCATTTTCACAAAGTACAAGAGCAATGGGAACTGGTCCAGAATGAAGAAAGGGCAGCTGTGGAGGAGGAGAGGACCAGCAGAGCAGTGGCAATGAAACAGCAAAAAGCCTGGACCAAATGGGAATAGGTGATCGAGCGAAGTTGTATCCACACCGCTCAAGTTCCTTATCCAGGCTGCTTATGATGTCCTTCCTAGCCCATCCAACCTGCACTGCTGGGGTCTTGCAGAATGACCAGCTTGCCCCCTCTGTGAGAAGACTGGTATGCTAGAGTATATTCTGAGCTGCTGCCCCAGAGCTCTTGCTGATGGCCGTTATTGGTGGCGGAATGACCAGGTCCTCCGGACAATTGCTGAGACAATCTGCAGCACCCTTAACATCTGCCCGGAAAACAAGTCCGGTCAAAAATACCATCTGCTTTGTCAAAGAGGGGGAAAGACCAACAGAACACCAGAAAGCGACTGGTTGCTTTTCACTACATAGGACCTGGGAAAACACCTACAGTTTCCTCCCCACATCACATTGCGGCCTGACATTGTGTTGTGGTCTGACTCATTGAAGCACCTTCTTTTGCTTGAGCTTACCATGCCATGGGAAGAACACATGGAGGAGGCTGTTGTAAGTGAGGTAACAGATTCGATATGTCTCACGGACAAGGACTCGGGACATGCAGCCTTGGTAGTAAAGGATTTTAGTTACAGAAGGCAAACATGGGAAAATGGCGACAGAAGCAAAAAGCACATGTGCACAATTTACAGTAGTCGGATCATCTCCTTCTACTTTAGGACACAAACTTATCAATCACCCCGATGAGTTATGAACTTCAAACTTTCTGCATAATCACTCAAAGAGTTGAACTGCATGTGCATGTAATGAGAACTGTATAACTCATCTCCTTCTACCGTAGGCCACAAACTTATCAATCATTCTTGCTGTGGACACTTTCTGGAGGTCTAAGATTCATATGCTCCACAACTGCTGGACTAGATGTCTAAATGTCGGAGGGGACTATGTTGAAAAATAAATGTGCAAGGTTTTCTAAAATTAACTCCTTCTACCTTAGGCCACGAACATATCAATCACCCCTCGTATTAGGGAGTTTTACGTAAAGGAACCCTTTGGAGGCAGTGTTCATAATATGATTGAATTCATATTGCAATTTGAAAGGGAGAATAGTAAGTCAGATATATTAGCATTTCAATGGAATAAAGGGAATTACAGAGGAATGAGAGAGGAGCTTACCAGGTGGATTGAAGTAGGATACTGGCAGGGATGACAGCCAGATGGCTGATGTTTTGGGAATAGTTCACAAGGCACAGGATAGATATGTCCCATAGAACAAGAAGTTCTCAAATAGGAGTAGGTAACCATGGCTGACAAGGGAAATTAAGGACTGCATAAAAACCACAGAAAGAACATATAAGGTAGCAGAGTGAGTGGGAAGTTGAATGATTGGGAAGCTTTTAAAATCCAACAAAAGGCAACTAAAAAAGCTCCAAGAAGGCAAAAGATGAAATATGAGGGCAAACTAGCCAATAATATAAAGTTTTTTCAGTTATATAAAGAGATAATATTGGACCATTTTAAGAGTTAAAATTCGAAAATTGGGAAATGAAAGTTAATATTGGACCACTGGAAAATGATGCTGCTGAGGTAGTAATGGGGGATAAAGAAATGGCAGATTTCTTAATGGGCACTTTGCAACTATCTTTACTGTGGAACACATTAACAGTGCGTCAGAGGTCCGTGAGTGTCAGGGAGCAGGAGTGAGTGCTATTGCTATCACAAAGGATAAATGCTCAGCAAACTCGAAGGTTTTAAAGTGGATAAGTCACCTGACCCAGATGGACTAGATCCCAGAGTCCTGGGAGAGGTTGCTGGAGAGATAACCAATGCATTTGTCAAGATCTCTCAAGAATCACTTGATCCTGGCACGTTCCCGAAGGACTGGAAGATTGAAATGTCACTCCACTCTTTAAGGGAGAAGGCAAATGAAAGGAAATTATAGGCCAGTTAGTCTAACCTCAGTGGTGGGAAAGGGTTGGAGTCTATTATTAAGGATAAGGCTTTGGGATACTTAGAGAATAATGATAAAATAAATCAAGGTCAGCATGGCTTCTGTAAAGGAAAATCTTGCCTGACAAAGCTATTAGAGTTCTTCAAGGATGTAACAAGCAGGGTGGACAAAGGAGAGGCAGCTGATGCCATTAACTTGGATTTTCAGAGGAGATTTGTTAAGATGCCTCACATAAGGCTGTTTAACAAGATAAAATCCTATGGTGTTACTGGAAAGATACTGACATGGATAGAGGAATGGCTGACAGGCAGGAGGCAGCACATGCGAATAAAAGGAGACTTTTCTGATTTGCTGCCAGTGACTAGTGGAGCTCCTCAGGGATTAGTATTGGGACCATTACTTTTCACTTTGTTTGTCAATGATTTGGATAATGGAATTGATGGCTTTGTGGCAAAGTCTGTGGATGATACCAAGATAGATGGAGGGATAGGTAGTACTGAGGAAGCAATGTAATCGCAGCAGGACTTAGACAAGTTGGAAGAATGGGCAAAAAAGTAGCAGATGGAATTGTGTTGGGAAATGTGTGATAATGCATTTTGGTAAAAGGAACAATAGTGTAGCTAAAATATAATTTATGGGACTCTGACTCTGAAACTGGATCAGGCATGTATTTATAGGAAGTTATGGTGTCTTTTATGAGTTTGTATTTTAAAGAAAGATTTTGGTGAATGATGTTTACCTTTTGATTGGTACCTGTGTAAGTAATCAGAATAAGTTAAACTGCTGTAGGATCCTGTAATGTGTTGGATTGTTTCTGGCTTCTCTTGGCAATTTCTGCATTTATCATCTAGAATTTGTTGGTGTTTTATTATGTATTTTTGATCATTTGTTGTGTTAATCATCTGGTCCTGTACTGCCACAAGGAGCCACTCTGATCGAGAAAGTGGTCTCCAACTCCGAACCAGGTGTTCGATGCTTCCTTGCTGACATCTACTCTGCTCAGATCATGGGGATGTCTTCCATGAAAGGTAATGCTCTTCCATTGATTATCTTTTTCTTCTGTAGTGATAATTTCTTCATTTTCCTGTGCTGTGCTTTCATTTAAGTTTAGTAGTGTGTACTTCTTATCAGGATTGCATATGCTCATGTGGAGTGGTGAATCCTGGCTTCATTGATGAAAATATATCCTTTGAAGTTTTATCTGACTGTTGTGTAAACTTTTATGTCTATTATTCCTCTTCCTCCTTCTGTCCTAGGTAGTGTTAATCTAAACATGTTTGAGTTACATAGATTTTGTAAAATTTATTACTTCAGTTCTTATTTTTCTTTGTAAAGTTTTCCAGATCAGTGTAAGACCAAGATATTATGCCAAAGAATACATTAATATATGTATAGCAAAAGTGCTTATTGCCTTTGTTATATTTTTACTTTGAACCCTGTTTGGCAGATTTTCTTAAGGCTTGAAGTGAATTCTGTCGAAAGTTTTCTCTTTATCACACTATGATCTATTTTCTATGCTTTTTGATTCTTCATATTCATCCATCGGTTGTATTGTATCCTGATGCTTGGTTTTATAGTCTACTAGCTCTATTGCACCTTTCTTTATTTTTAATGTTCTGCATTTATCTAGTCCAAAGTTCATATCTTTAGAAAATAGTTCTACTATTTGAATTCATTGCTTCAGCTTGATTAACAAAGGACCGTATAATTTCAAATCTTCCACGTGTAGAAGGTTTGTCAAGGTATAATTTGTTCAGTTGTCTCTAACTTGATACCCTATTTTTAACTGATTCAGTAAATCAGAGAGCGGGTATAAAGCTAGACAAAACCATTGTGGGCTTAGAGAGTTGTCCTGGAAAGTGCCTCCATTTACTTTGATAATGGTGGTTGTTCTTCTTTGGTTGTTAATAGATAGGGTGATAAAAGTACACCACTGGCTCATCAGATGTTGTAGGAAGTTCACAAGTATTGGCTGTAGTTTATATATATTTGGAGCTTCTATTAACCATGAGTGTGGGATGGGACGGAATCAAACACTTTTTCATAGTCAATATAACAACATGAAAGATTTCTGCTTTTCCACCAGGTTTGATTTCTAATTATAGAATCTATTATCAGTTGTTCTTTACATCCTTTCATACCCTCACAGCATCCTTTCTGCTCCTCTTTCAGTAAGAAGTGATTAGTTGTGAGATGCATGATGTAACAATTTCATATATAGTTTGTAAAAATGTAGTAAGATGATATTTTGATGGGTTATTTGTAATTTCTCCTTTAGGTAAGAGATATGTTTTACCTTCTGTCAAAAATTTTGGCACTTTTTCAGGATTTTTAAGAAAATTGTTGATATGTATTAATAGTTACAGATAAAGGCAAGTAATTTTTTATACCAATAATTATGAATATTATCACTGCTGGTACTTCTCCAGTTTTAAGTCTTTTTTTATAACTGCTTTTAGCATATCCATTGTTTCTTCAGCTGTTTGGACGTCTTCAATTGTGTGATTTTTTTTTCTCTCCCTAATTCAGCCTTCTTCTTGATTGTATGTTGCCCTTTCTGTCCAGATATGAGACAAAGGTAATCTCTGTGTTTGTTGGTAATTATGTGCTAGGGTTGGTTGGTGTCATTTTCGTGCATCAATTTTAGTTTCAATATCCTTTATCATTGTTCCTGAACTGATGATTCCATTTTCTTCATCTGGCGAATTTCATGTATCTATTTAGTCTGACTTTGTATGCATCAAGCTTATGTTTTAGTGTATCTATAAATTCTACATTGCTTTTGTTAAGTTGATTGTAACTTATATGGACCTGAAATTTCAGTGCTTCCTTAGCTTTTCTCTTAACTTTCATGTTCAGGTTAACCATTTTATTATTTATTTTTTTCTCAGCTTAAGCTGGTAAAACCTGAGTTATGGACTTAGCCAAGCGTACTCATTTCTCAATTGCTCAGAACTTTTGAACTATTTTAGTGGTGTTTGGTACTGTGGCTTTCTGAAGATTTACATAGAAATCGCTGTGTAGCTCTAATTGTTTAATGCTGTTGTGTAATGCCTTTGGGATGAATAGGACGATGTATAACCTGTTCACGTTCCAAAGTTTTTCAATTTCCTCTTTGAATTCAACATATTTCTGGTGTTTTTCGCTTCTTGGCTACTGTGAGTTATGTATGATTGAATGGTTATATCTATTAAGTAAGTTGTTCTTGCTTGTTTATCCTATATCTTAATATATATAGTAATAAATTATTATATCCAGACTATGATTATTGATTGTCCTATCTGTAATAATAGATCAGTTGTAATATAGTTTATGGGATTCTGACTCTAAATCTAGATCAGGCTTATATCTATAGTAAGGTATGGTTAATTTTTAAGTTTGTATTTTAAAGCAAGATTTTGGTGAATGATGTTTGCCACTTGATTGTATGCTATTATTATTATTACAAGTGTGCTCTCAGCAAAGTGTAAGATATAGCAGCAGAATTAGGACACTGGCACATCGAGTCTGCTCCACCATTTCATAATGGCTGATCCAAATTTCCACTAAACCCTAATGTTCTGCCTTCTCCCCATATCTCTTCATGCCCTAACCAATCAACAATTTATCAACATAAATATACATAAAGGTTTGGTCTCCATAGTTTCCGGTGGCAAAGACTTCCACAGTTTCACCACTCTTTGGCTAAAGAAATTCCTCCTCATCTCCTTTCTAAAATGACGCCCTCTAATCTGAGGCTCCATCCTCTGGTCTTAGACTCTTCCACCATATAAAACAACCTGTCCACATCCACTCTATCTAGGCCTTTCAATAAGGTCACCCCTCTCATTCTTCTGACCTCTAGTGAATACAGGCCCAGGGCTATCAAACACTCTTCATATGACAAGCCATTCAATCTTGGAGTTATTTTCATGAACCTCCTTTGAATCATCTCTAGTTTCAGCCACCTTTCCAAGATAAGGGGCTCAAAACTGCTCACAATACTCCAAGTGAGGCTTCACCAGTGTTTTATAAAGTCTCAACATTACATTCTTGCTTTTTATTTTCTAGGCCTCTTGAAATGAATGTCAACACTGCATTTGCCTTTCTCCCTGCAGACTCAACCTGCAAGTTAATCTTTACGGATTCCTGCATAAGGACTCCCAAGTCCCTTTGTGCCCAGTTTTTGTATTTTTTCTCCATTTGGAAAATAGTCAACCCTTTCATTTCTTCTACCAATGAGCATGGCCATACACTGCCTGACACAGTGTTCCATCAACTATTTCTTTGCCAATTCTCCTAATCTGTCTAAGTCCTTCTATAGCCTCTCTACTTCCTCAAAACTACCTGCCCCTCTACCTATCTTCATATCATCTGCAAACTTTGCAACAAGGCCATCAAACCCATCATCCAGTTCATTGATATATAACATAAAAATAATCTGTCTCAACACAGGCTCCTGTGCAACACCATTAGTTGCCGCTTGCCAATGAGAAAAGGCTCTTTTTATTCCCACTATTTGCCCTCTGCCAATCAGCCGCCTCTTTACCTATGCTAGAATCTTTCCTGTATACCATGGGCTCATAGCTTGTTAAACATCTTCATGTGTGGCACCTTGGCAAAGGCCTTCTGAAAATCCAAGTACGCAACATCAACCGATTCTCCTTTGTCTAACCTACTTGTTATTTCTTCATAGAATTTGGCAAGCAGGATTTCCCCTTGAGGATTTAAATTATAAATAATAATTTGAAAAATAGAAAAGGGAAAGTAAGGTGGTGCAAGTCAGGTCTGGATATTTGGAAGGTACAGCCCAGATCCGGGTCAGGATCCGTTCAGCAGTCTTACCACAGTTGGAAAGAAGCTGTTCCCAAATCTGGCTGTACGAATCTTCAAGCCCCTGAATCTTCTCCCGGAGGGAAGAGGGACAAGAAGTGTGTTGGCTGGGTGGGTCATGTCAGTGATTATCCTGGCAGCACTGCTCTGACAGCATGCGGTGTAAAGTGAGTCCAAGGATGTAAGATTGGTTTGTATGATGTGCTGGGCTATGTTCATGATCTTCTGCAGCTTCTTCCGGTCTTGGACAGAACAACTTCCATACCAGGTTGTGATGCACCCTAGAAGAATGTTTTCTATGGTGTACCTATAAAAATTAGTGAGGGTTTTAGGGGACAGGCCAAATTTCTTCAGCTTTCTCAGGAAGTAAAGGCTCTGGTGGGCCTTCTTGGCAGTGGACTCTACTTTGTTAGTTACCTTCTGTTGGTTCTTTAAAGTTTCCCAGTCCTCTAAATTCCCACTAATTTTTGCTCTAGTATATTCCCTCTCTTAAGCTTCTATGTTGGCTTTGACTTTTCTTGTTAGCCATGGTTGTGTCATCTTTCCTTTAGAATACTTCTTCCTCTTTATCATATATATATATATCCTGCGCCTTCCAAATTGCTTCTAGAAATTCCAGCCATTATTGCTCTGTTGTCTTCCCTGCTTGTGTTCTTTTCCCATCAGTTCTTGCCAACTCCTCTCTAATGCCTCTATAATTCCCTTTACTCCACTGTAATACTGATACATTTGACTTTATCTTCTCCTCCACACATTTCAGGGTGAATTCAATCATATTATGATCACATCCCTTAAGGATTCTTTTATATTAAGATCTCTAATCAATTCTGGTTCATTGCACAACACCTAATCCAGAATAGACAATCCCCTGTAGGGCTCAACCATAAGTTGCTCTAAAAAGCTTGAAATCCAGCAGCAACTTGATTTTCTCAATCTACCTGCATATTAAAATCCCCCATGACTATTGTAACATTGGTTCCTTAAGATTGTTATAGTAGGGGGTGATAATGGGGACAAGCTCCCGCTAGCTATTAAATGCTCCAGATGGCATATACCTCAAACAGCCTCTGACAACTAAGTTCTGCTCCTGGCCTTCACATGTGGCTTAGTTACTAAGCCCGGCAGAACCATTTCTACTGACATTAGAAGGTGCAAAAGTGGGTTACTGGTGCCTTAAAACCAGTCACTTTGGGCATTTGGGGCTCATCAGCCAAAGTTGGCAGCTCACCTAGGAGAAGGAAAACTCTGATCTCAAACCTCCGTTGCCTTGCGGCTATCCCCCCTCATGGGGAAGGCTTCAGAAGTTAAACTCCAGGGAAAAATCTGTATCTGGAGTCCCTAAGGCAGTCCTACACTGAGTTCACTACTGACTGGCAACTCCTGCGACATTGCTGGTACCAAACTGTATCAGTCTCTGGCATTCCTTTGGGTTCATCAGATGTATTGAGAGGGAGAGCTTGCTACATGAGCAAGCTGTTGCTCTCCCTATCATACTGCCCAGGCCTGTGTATCTAGACAGGTAGGACGCAATATCCATGGATAACTCTGACTGACAGAGGCCTCAGTTTGTTCCATTACCCTTTTGACATGTGTTATCTAGCTCCCATTGCAATTTCTAGATTGCATCCTTATGATTGTTTGGGTGTCTGTATACAACTCCTATCAAGGTCTTTTCACCCTTTCAGTTCCTTAGGTTCATCCACAATGATTCAACACCTTCTGTCCATATGTCACCTCTTTCTCATGATTTGATTACATTTTTTACTATAAGTTACTATAGTTGTAAATTGTTACTATAACTGTGCCACAAGTTCATCTACCTTATTCTGTATACTTCACACATTCAAATACTGTATAAAAACTTCAGTCCTGTATTTACCCTTTTCAATTTTGTCCACCTTTTATGTTGCAACTCAACCTGTTGATTACAATTTTCCCCAATCAACAGCCTCTCCTCACTACACATTGCCTCTGGTTGCAGACCTGCTGCCATATCTTCAGTATT
Source organism: Hypanus sabinus (assembly GCF_030144855.1). Taxonomy (NCBI): domain Eukaryota; kingdom Metazoa; phylum Chordata; class Chondrichthyes; order Myliobatiformes; family Dasyatidae; genus Hypanus; species Hypanus sabinus. The sequence goes on from NC_082706.1 coordinate 269,070, forward strand.
ATTGCTCGGGTTCCTACCCTGCACCCCCGCCAAATTAGTTTAAACTCTACCAAACAACTCAAGGCAACATGCCCAAAAAGGATATTGGAGCTCCTCTAGTTTAGATGTAACCCATCCCTTTTGTACAGCTCATACCTTCTGCAGAAGAGATCCCAATGATCCATGAATCTCAACCCCTGCTCCCTGCACCAGTTCCTCAGCCACACATTCCTCAGTCATGCATTCCTGTAAAGGCGTACAGGAAGTATAGATTGAGCAGACAGCCAGTGAGTTTTCCCAGTGCTGAAATGGCTAATATGAAGGGGCATAATCTTAACGTGATTGGAGAAAAGTGTATGGGTGAAGTCAGAGGTAAATGTTTTACACAGAGAGTGGTGGGTGTGTGGAACAGCCTGCCAGGGGTGCTGGTAGAGGCAGATACATTAGGGACATTTAAAAGACTCTTAGATAGGCAGATGGATGAAAGAAAAATGGAGGGCTATGTAGATGGAAAAAGTTAGGTTGATCTTAGAATAGGTTAAAATATTGGCACAGCATTGTGGGCCAATGTGCCTATACTGTGCTGTAATGTGCAAACACAAGGAAATCTGCAGATGCTGGAAATTCAAACAACACACACAAAATGCTAGTGGAACACAGCAGGCCGTGCAGCATCTATAAGGGGAAGCATTGTCGACGTTTTGGGCCGAGACCCTTCATCAGGTCTAACTGAAAGGAAAGATAGTAAGAGATTTGAAAGTAGTGGGGGGAGGGGAAAATGCGAAATGATAGAAGACCGGAGGGGGTGGGATGAAGCTAAGAGCTGGAAAGGTGATTGGTGAAAGTTATACAGAGCTGGAGAAGGGAAAGGATCATGGGACGGGAGGCCTCGGGAGAAAGAAAGTGGGGGGAAGCACCAAAGGGAGATGGAGAACAGGCAGAGTGATGGGCAGAGAGAGAGAAAAAAAAACAAACAACTAAATATGTCAGGGATGGGGTAAGAAGGGGAGGAGGGGCATTAACGGAAGTTAGAGAAGTCAATGTTCATGCCATCAGGTTGGAGGCTACCCAGCCGGTATATAAGGTGTTGTTCATCCAACCTGAGTTTGGATTCATTTTGACAGTAGAGGAGGCCATGGATAGACATATCAGAATGGGAATGGGACGTGGAATTAAAATGTGTGGCCACTGGGACACTTCACCTGTGAGTCGACTGGTGTGGTACCCCAGACAGTCCTTCCAGGTGAGGCGACACTTCACTTGTGAGTCGGCCGGTGTGGTATACTGCGTCCGGTGCTCCCGGTGTGGCCTTTTATATATTGGTGAGACCTGACGCAGACTGGGAGACCATTTTGCTGAACACCTATGCTCGGTCTGCCAGAGAAAGCAGGATCTCCCAGTGGCCACACATTTTAATTCCATGTCCCATTCTCATTCTGATATGTCTATCCATGGCCTCCTCTACTGTCAAAATGAATCCAAACTCAGGTTGGAGGAACAACACCTTATATACCGGCTGGGTAGCCTCCAACCTGATGGCATGAACATTGACTTCTCTAACTTCCGTTAATGCCCCCCCTCCCCTTCTTACCCCATTCCTGACATACTTAGTTGTTTGTTTTTTTCTCTTTCTCTCTGCCCATCACTCTGCCTGTTCTCCATCTCCCTCTGGTGCTTCCCCACACCCCCCTTTCTTTCTCCCGAGGCCTCTCATCCCATGATCCTTTCCCTTCTCCAGCTCTGTATCACTTTCGCCAATCATTTTTTCAGCTCTTAGCTTCATCCCACCCCATCCGGTCTTCTCCTATCATTTCGCATTTCCCCCTCCTTCCACTACTTTCAAATTTCTTACTATCTTTCCTTTCAGTTAGTCCTGACGAAGGGTCTCGGCCTGAAACGTCAACAATGCTTCTCCTTATAGATGCTGCCTGGCCTGCTGTGTTCCACCAGCATTTTGTCTGTGCTGTAATGTTCTATGTTAACCACACTAGCTACCTGTCACCAATTTCAGGGAACTATTTACTTGTATCTCCAGGCCTCTCCAGTCTACAACAGTCCCAGAGACCTGTGATTCATTCTACAAGTCCTGCTTTAACTCTCTAAACTGCATCAACTAACACTTGTCTGAGTTAAATTCCATCCACCATTCCTATTTAAGCCATTCCTATACCCTGTATTAACCTCAGATAAACTCCTTCTCTGGCCCCCACACCAAAAGTTTTAGTGTCATCTGAGAAGGACAAGGAAAATGAGAATAGCATTAAATCTAACTCACATATCACAGTAACTGTACAATAAGTGGCTGCTCCCACCATCCTCAGTCCCTGAAGGGATGCAAATATTTACAGGTTAAAATTTCTCTGAGATAAAATTCCATCACCAATTCCCAGAGGGCATGGTTTAGAATTCTAGAATTAGTGGCTGAAATGATTCAACCTGACTGGTACAAAAGGACAGAACTTTTTGCAGTTGCTCTGCTTCACAGCTGTTGTTATATTCCTTTTCTTTGCTGGATCTATCAAAACTTAATAGCTTCCCACCACTTCTCTTGTCATCAACAATAATCTGACAGTTAGCTCCAAATGGTTAAAGATGCATGCAGATCATACTTCAGTCACAGCATACTTAAAACTCTCCCTCACATAAGAGACTACCACTAGTAACTACATTAGGAGTTCAGCAGTCACATTTTACCCAGAGCAGTGAAGGTGTGAGTCTTGTTCTCTTGGCGAGCCACTGAGATACATATAACAGGAATTAAACAAACACACAATGAAGAGTTAAGTGAGGAATAACTGGTGCAGCTTTTACACAGCCTCAAGGGATTTTACAGTCAGAGCAGTGAGACCTCCATTGATCAGGAACAACCATAGATGTTGCTTCTTAGCTGTCTACGTTGATGTGCCCCATCTGCCCAAAGCAAATGGTTTCAAGGTGCCCAGCAACCAGTCTTTGCCCTTCTCCTGTCAGTACAAGTGGTTTTACTGTGCTTAGTAGCTAAGCCTCATGTGAAAACCAGGAGTTGGACTTGATTGTCAGAGGCTATTTCATCTGCACACCATAGGGAGCATTTAATAGGGAGTGGGAGCTTATCCCCACAATCCATCCCACCACCCTCCTGGCAATGACAACCTTATAGCTCTATAGTCAGATCATAAAAGCAGAAACCATCCCATTAGCCCAGCAGACCTATGCCAAGCATCAAACACCCATTTATACTAACAATTAAAAAGTTCCACTTTGTACTCCCCTTATTTCCATTAACTACCACAGATTCTACCGCTCATTCCACATGTGAGGAAATTTACAATAATAAATTAATCTTCCAAGTTGGATAATTTCAGATGTAAGAGTAATCCAAAGCACCTCCATAATTTTTGTATACAAAATTATGAGGGGTGTAGATAGGATAAGTGCAAGCAGGCTTTTTTCATTGAAGTTGGGTGGGACTCCAACTAGAGGTCATGGGTTAAGAGTGAAAGGTGAAAAGTTTGACCGGAACATAAGGGGAAACATCTTCACTCAGAGGGTTGTGGGAGTGTGGAATGAGCTACCAGTGCAAGTGGTACATGCAAGCTTGATTTCAGCATTTAAGAGAACTTTAGATAGGTACATGGATGATAGGGGTGTAGAGGGCTACAGTCCCGGTGCAGGTTGATGGGAATAGGCAGATTAAATGGCTCGGTACAGACCAGGAGGGCTGAAGGGCCTCTTTCTGTGCTGTACTTTTCTATGACTCTATGACCCTAAACACAGAAGAAATATACATAGTCACAGGGAGAATGTCAAACTCCATGCTGACAGCTAGGATAAAACCTATGTCACTGGAGCTATGAAGCAGTGGGTACTGTGCAGACACTACGTCAGTTTTTTCTGAGACAGAGGGCCACCACAGTGCCACTGTGTCAGTTGTTTAAGACCATAAGACTATAAGACATAAGAGCAGAATTAGGCCATTAAGCCCATTGAGTCTGCTCCACCATTCCATCATGGCTGATCCCAGATTCCTCTCAACCCCATTCACCTGCCTTCTTGACATAACCATTGATGCCCTGACTGATCAGGAAATTATCAAATTTCCCTTTAAATACACCCAAGGTCTTAACCTCCACTGCTGTCTGTGGCAGAGTATTCCACAGATGCACTATACTCTGGCTCTGTCCAAAGGGGTCGCCCCTCAATTTTGAGGCTGTGTCCTCTAGTTCTGGACACCCCTAATACAGGAAACATCCTCTCCACATCCATGTTACCTAGTCCTTTCAACATTTGATAGGTTTCAATGAGATCCCCCTGCATTCTTATAAGTTCTAGGTCCAAAGCTGGCAAACGCACCTCATATGTTAATTCCCTGATATCTTTGTGAATCTCCTCTGGACTTTCTCAAATGACAACACATCCTTTCTGAAATACGGACCTAAAACTTGACATTACTCCAAGCGCAGTCTGAGTAGTGTCTCATAAATCCTCCGCATTATCTCCTTGTTCTTACTCAACCTATAGGTTAATCTTCTGGGAGTCTTGCCTGGGAACTGCCAAGTCTCTCTGCACCTCTAATGTTTGAACCTTTTCCCCATTCAGATAATAGTCTGCACTTCTGGTCTTTTTACCAAAATGCATAATCATACATTTCCCATACTGTATTCCATCTGCCACTTTTTTGCCCATTCTTCCAATTTGTCTAAGTCCTTTTGCAATCACATTGCTTCCTCAACACTACCTACCCTTCCATCTATCTTTATATTATCTGCAAATTTTGTGACAAATCCATCAATTCCATTACCTAAATCATTGACAAACAATGTGAAAAGTAGCAGTCCCAATACTGACCCCTGAGGAACACTACTAGTCACTGGTAGCCAACCAGAAAAGACCCCCTTTATTTTCACTCATTGCCTCCTGCCTGTCAGCCATTCCTCTATCCATGCCAATATTTTTTTCTGTAATACCATGGGATTTATCTTTTTAAGCAGCCTTGTGTGTGGGACCTTATCAAATGCCTTTTGAAAATCCAAGAAAGTGACATCCACTGCCTCTCCTTTGTCGACCCTGCTTGATACTTCCTCAAAGAACTCTAACAGATTTGTCAGGCAAGATTTGCCTTTACAGAAACCATGCTAACTTTGACCTATTTTATCATTGGTCTCCAAGTACTTCAAAACCTCATCCTTAATAATAGACTCCAACACTTTCCCAACCACTAAGGTTAGGCTATCTGGCCTATAATTCCCTTTCTTTTGCCTTTCTCCTTTCTCGAAGAGTGGAGTGACATTTGCAATTCACCAGTCCTCCAGGACCATGCCAGCATGAAGTGATTCTTGATAGATCATAACCAATACACCTGTTAATTCTTCAGCAATCTCCTTCAGATCTCTAGGATGTAGTCCATCTGGTCCAGATGACTTATCCACCTTAAGACTTACAGTTTGCCTTATGCTTTTTCCTTTGTAATAGCAATGGCACCCACTCCTGCTCCCTGACACTTATGGACCTCTGGCACACTGCTAGTGCCTTCCATAGTAAAGACAGAGGCAGAATATATTAAGTTCATCTGACTTTTCTTTGTCACCCTTTACTACCTCACCAGTATCATTTTCCAGTGATCCAAAATCAACTCTCACCTCCCTTTTACTCTTTATATAACTGAAAAAACTTTTAGTATCCCGCTTTATATTATTGGCTAGTTTGCCCACATATTTCATCTTTTCCCTTCTTATGGATTTTAGTTACCTTTTGTTGGATTTTAAAAGCCTCCCAATCATCCAACTTTTCACTCATTTTTGCCCTTTATATGCCCTTTCCTTGATTTTTATGCAGTCCTTAACTTCCTTGTCAGCCACGGTTGCCTAACCCTGCTATTTTAGAACAACTTCTTCTGGGGACATATCAATCCTGTGCCTTGTGAACTATTCCCAGAAACTTCTGCTCTGCTCTGTCGTCATCCCTGCCAGTATCCCCTTCCAATCAACCTGGGCAAGCTCCACTCTCATGCCAGTATATTCCCCTTTGTTCCATTGCAATACTGATACATGTGACTTATGCTTCCCCTCTCAAGTTGCAGTATGAATTCAATCATATTATGATCACTGTCTCCTCAGAGCTCCTTTACCTTAAGTTCCCTAATTAAATCTGGATTATTACACCCAAGATAGCCGTTCCCCGAGAAGGCTCAAGCAGAATCTGCTCTAAAAAACCATCTTGTAGGCACTCAACAAATTCCCTCTCTTGCGATCTGAGACCAACGTGATTTTCCCAATACCCTTCATATTGATGTCCCCCGTCACAATTACATTACCGTTATTACATGCCCTTTCCAGCTCCCTCTGCAAACTCAACCCCACATATTGGATTCTATTTGGAGGCCTATATATGATTCTCAATTTTTTTTTAAACCCTTGCAGTTTCTTAACTCCACCCACAAAGATTCAATGTTCTCTGACCCAATGTGAGATCTTTCTAAAGATGTAATTCCATCTCTTACCAATAGAGCCACAGCCCCACCTATGCCTTCCTGCCTGTCCCTTCGATACAAAGTATATCCTTTGATATTAAGCTTCCAACTGTGGCTATCATTCAGCCACAACTCAGTGATACCCACAGTGTCATACCAATGAATCTCTAATTGCGGTAGGAGTTCATCCAGTTATTCTGAATAATATGCGCATTCCTGCATTCTTCACCCTTTTGAATTTTGTTCCTGTGGTACAATTTTAACTCTCTCCACTGTGCATTTGTATCCAATCATTGGCTTGTCCTTCCTTACATTTATTTTACACTCATCATCTACTTGTAAACCTGTTGGCTCATCCTCAGCTCTATGATATTGGTTCCCATCCCCACCATATTAATTTAAACCACTCCCAGCAGCTCTAGCAAACCTGCCTGCAAGGATATTGCTCCCCCTCAGATTCAAGTGCAACCAGTCCCTTTGTACAGGTCCCATGTGCTACAGAAGAGGTCCCAATGATCCAGAAATCTGAATCCCTGACCCCTTCTCCAATTCTTCAGCCACACATTTAATTGTCACCTCATTCTATTTCTAACCTCATTGTTGAATGGCACAGGGAGCAATCCCGAGATTACAACCCTCGAGTTACCGCTGCTCAATCTCCTTCCTAATTCTCCGTATTGTTTTCAGGACCTCCTTCCTTTTTCTATCGATGTCGTTGGTACCAAATAGTACCATGACTTCTGGCAGCTCACCCTCCCTTTTCAGGATATTGTGGACGTACTGAGAAACATTGAGGACCTTGGCACCTGGGAAGCAAACTACCATCCATGTTTCTTTTTCGCATCCACAGAGTTGCCTTTCTGTCTCCTTGACTATAGAGCCCCTTATTACTGCTGCCATCCTCTTCAGTTCTCTTCTGAGCCACAGAGCCAGACTCTGTGCCAGAGACAAGGTAGCTGTTCCTTCCCCCAGGCAGGTCATCCTCCCCCAACAGTACTCAAAAATGTAATACTTATTGTTGAGTGGAATGGCCACAGGGGTGCTCTCCACTGTCTGATATTTTCCTTTCCCTCTCTTTACAGTCATTCATTTATCTGTCTCCTGTAGCTTTGTGGTGGCTGCTTCAAAACAGAGAAACATAGAAAACCTACAGCACAATACAGTCATTTTGTCGCACAAAGTTGTGCCGAACCTGTCCCTACCTTAGAAATTACTAGGCTTACCCATAGCCCTCTATTTTTCTAAGCTCCATGTACTTATCCAAAAGACTCTTAAAAGACCTTATCGTATCTGCCTCCACCACCTTTGCTGGCAGCCCATTCCACGCTCTCACCACTCTCTGAGTAAAAACTTACCCCCGACATCTCCTCTGCACCTACTCCCCAGCACCTTAAACCTGTATCCTCTTGTGGCAAACATTTCAGCTCTGGGAAACTCTTCTCCCTCCTGCCATCTGGGAAAAGGCACCGAAGCATTCGGGCTCTCACGATCAGACTATGTAACAGTCTCTTCCCCCATGCCATCAGACTCTTCAATACCCAGAGCCTGGACTGAAACCAACTTACTGCCCTCTACTGTGCCTATTGACTAGTTTATTATTTATCGTAATGCCTGCACTGTTTTGTGCACTTTATGCAGTCCTGGGTATGTCTGTAGTCTAGTGTAGCTTTTTTCTGTGTTGTTTTTATGTAGTTCAGTGTAGTTTTTGTACTGTTTCATGTAGCACCATGGTCCTGAAAAACGTTGTCTCATTTTTACTGTGTACTGTACCAGCAATTATGGTTGAAATGACAATAAGAAGTGACTTGACTTGACTTGAAAAAACCTCTGACTATCCACACGATCAATGCCTCTCATCATCTTATACACCTCTGTCAGGTCACCTCTCATCGTCCGTTGCTCCAAGAAGAAAACACCGAGTTCACTCAACCTGTTTTCATAAGGCATGCTCCCTAATTCAGGCAACTTCCTTGTTAATCTCCTCTGCACCCTTTCTATGGTTTCCACATCTTTCTTGTACTGAGGTAACCAGAACTGAGTACAGTCCTCCAAGTGGGGTCTGACCAGGGTCCTATATAGCTGCAACATTACCTCTTGGCTCCTAAGCTTAATCCCATGATTGATGAAGGCCAATACACCGTATGCCTCCTTAACCACTTCTCTGTAGCTTCTGTCTATTATCTGCTCACCTTCCCTACAAGCCGAAGGTCATTGAGCTGCAGCTCCTATTCCCTAACATGGTCTCTAAGGAGCTGCATCTCAATGTGCTTGGTGTAGATATGGCCATCAGAGAGGCTGGAACTCCCCTGGAAATTCCACATCTGACATTATGAGACACAGGGGTACTTTGATGCCACTGTCAGTTTTGTAGAAACATAGAAACATAGAAAATAGGTGCAGGAGTAGGGCATTTGGCCCTTCGAGCCTGCACCGCCATTCAGTATGATCATGGCTGATCATCCAACTCAGAACCCTGTACCTGCTTTCTCTCCATATCCGCTGATCCCTTTAGCCACAAGGGCTAAATTGTGTGAGAGAATGGTTCTATATTGCCGCTACATCAGTTTTTTATGAGACAATGGGGTATTCTGATGCCACTGTGTCAGTTTTGTATGAGGCAGTGGGGTACTACAGTGCCGGTGTGTCAGTACTTTGTGAGACAGTGGGGTATTATGGTGCTCCTACTTCAGTTTTTTTTTAAGAGACAGTGTCACTGTCTCAGTTTCTTTAAGGAACATAGCAACCTGGATGAACTCTGGATCATTCGGGCTGCTGAAAGGGTGATAGATAGGACATATGGAGAGGTAGTTACCCCCAAAGTGAAGGATACAGAAAACTGGCTGACAGTCAGGAAGGGGAAAGGGGTCAAGGAGCCAGTGCAGAGCACCCATATGGCCATCTCCCCTCAACAACAGGTATATCACTTTGGATACTGTCGGGGTTGTGGGGAGAATGACCTAACAGAGGAACATCAAAGTGTTCGGGTCTGGCACTGTGTCTGCCTCTGTGATTCAGAAGGGAAGTGGGCAGAAATGCCATGCTGTAGTGAGAGGAGATTTGTTAGTTAAGGGAACAGAGAGGAGGTTCTGGGCGAGAACGAGATTCCCGGATGGTATGTCGTCTGCTGGGTACCTGGGTCTGGGATATGTCGGTCGGATCGAGTCCTCAGCATACTTAAGTGGGAGCGTGAACAGCCAGAAGCCGTGGTACATGTAGGTAGCAAAGACATGGGTAGGATGAGTGATGAGATTCTGCATAGGGAGTTCATGGAGTTAGGTGCTAATTAAAAGAGCAGACCAGGGTTTGTGATCTCAGGATTGCTACCCATGGCATGTGCTAGTGAGGCTAGAACTAGGAAGTTTATACAGTTTAACACGTGGTGAAGGAGTTGGTGTAGGAGGGAGGGCATAAGATTTTTGGATCATTGGTCTCTCTTCTAGAGAAGATGGGACCTGTACAGAAGGGATAAGAACATAAGAACATGAGAAATAGAAGCAGGGGTAGGCCATCTGGCCCATCGAGCCTGCCCCACCATTCAGTAAGATCATGGCTGATCTGTCCGTAAACTCAGCTCCATCTACCTGCCTTTACCCCATAACCCTTAACTCCTCTACTACGTAAAAATCTATCTAACTGTATCTTAAATATATTTAGTGAAGAAGCCTCAACTGCTTCCCTGGGAAGAGAATTCCACAGATTCACCACTCTCTGGGAAAAACAGTATCTCCTCATCTCCGTCCTAAATCTTCTCCCCTGAATCTTGAGGCAATGTCCCCTAGTTCTAGTCTCACCTACCAATGGAGACAACTTTCCTACTTCTATCTTATCTTTCCCTTTCAAAATTTTGTATGTTTCTATAAGATCCCCTCTAATGGTTTGCACCTGAACTGGAGGGGGACTAGCAAGAAGGTTTATTAATGCTGCAAGGTGGGGCTTAAACTAGAATTGCAAGGGGATGAGAACCAAAGTACCAGAACAGTTAGTGGAGAGAATGTGGAAGCAGATGTTGGTAAGACCTCAGACAAAGTTAGGAATCAAAAAGTTGAGCATGGTTTGACAAAATCGAAAAAGGTGAATACAGGACTGAAGGTATGATATCTGAATGCGTGCAGTATACAGAATAAGGTAGATGAACTTGCAGCACAGTTTCATATCGGCAGGTATGATGTTGTAGGCATCACTGAATCATGACTGAAAGGTTATAGCTGGGAGCTTAATGTCCAAGGATATATATTGTATGGAAATGATAGGTAGGAAGGCAGGTGCGTGGGTGTGGGGGGGGGGGGGGGGCGGCATTGCTCTGTTGGAAATACAACATGAAATCAAATCTTTAGGAAGAGGTGGCATAGGGTCAGAAGGTGTTGAATCTTTGTGAATAAAGCTAAATAACTTCAAGGGTTAAAAGATCCTGGTAGGGGTTGTATACAGACCACCAAAAGGTAGTTAGCATGTGGCCTACAAAATACAATGGGAGACAGAAAATGCATGGAAAAGGAGAAAGTTACAATAGTCATTGGGGACTTCAATTAGCAGGTAGATTGGGAACATTAAGTTGATACTGGATTCCAAGAGGGGGAATTTCTACAGCAACTCAGGGCTGAGCCTACTGGAGGATCAGTTATTCTGGACTGGGTGTTGTGTAATGAACCAGTATTGATTAGAGGGTTTAAGGTAAAAGAACCCTTAGGAGCAAGTGATCATAATATGATTGAATTCACCCTGAAATTTGAGGAGGAGAAACTGTCAGATGTATGAATATTACAGTGGAATACAGGGAATTAAGGAGGCATGAGAGAGGAGTTGGACAGAGAGGGCATATAATTGAGAAAAAAAAGTGGGAACTTAGAGGTGTCAGGGGTTGGGGAAACTGAAAGGTCTGAAGGTAGGTAAGTCACCTAAACCAGATGGTGTACACCCCAGAGTTCTGAAAGAGGTGGGTGAAGAGATCATGGAGGCATTAGTAATGATCTTTCAAGAATCACTAGATTTTGGAATGGTTTTGGAAGAATGGAAAATTGCAAATGTCACTCCTCTCTTCAAGAAGGGAGAGATGCAGAAGAAAGGAAACTATAGGCCAGTTATTCTTGCCTCAGTGGTTGGGAAGAAGTTGGAGTTGACTATTAAGGAAGAGGTCTCAGGATTCTTCTGGGCACATTGTAAAATAGGCCATAGTGAGCTTGTTTTCCTCAAGGGAAAATCTTCCCTGACAAATCTGTTAGAATTCTTTGAAGAAATAATAGGCAGGATAGACATGGTTGATGTTGTGTACTTGGATTTTCAGAAAGCCTTTGAGAAGGTGCCACAAATGAGGCTGCTTAACAAGCTACAAGCCCATGGTATTACAGGAAAGGTTCTAGCATGGATAAAACCTTTTAAGAGTGGAAGGAACCTTTTAAGAGTAGAGGGAGCTCTTTCTGGCTGGTTGCCAGTGACTGGTGGTGTTCCACAGATGTCTTGTGTTGGAACTGATTCTTTTTATATTATATTTCAATGATTTGGATGATGAAATCAATGGCCCTGTTGCAAAGTTTGCAGATGATATGAAGATAAGTCAAGGGGCAGATAGTTTTGAGGAAGTAGGGAGGCTACAGAAGGACAGATAGATGAGGTGAATGGGCAAAGAAATAGCGGATGGAATACAGTGTCGGGAAGTGTATGGTCATGCACGTTGGTAGAAGAAATGAAATGGTTGACTATTTTCTAAAGGGAGAGAAAATACACAAAACTGAGGTGCAAAGGGACTTGTGAGTCCTTGTGCGGGATTCCTAAAGCTTAATTTTGCAGGTTGAGTTTGTGGTAAGTCAAATGCAATGTCAGCATTTATTTTCAAGAGGATTAGAATATAAAAGGCAGTATGGAGGATCAGAGGGATCTTGGTTGACTCAATGGTTAAGAAAGCATACGGTGCATTGGCCTTCATCAATTGTGGGATTGAGTTTAGGAACTGAGAGGTAACGTTGCAGCTAGATAGGACCCTGGTCAGACCCCACTTGGAGTACTGTGCTCAGTTCTGGTCACCTCACTGCAGCAAGGATGTGGAAACTATAGAAAGGGTGCAGAGGAGATTTACAAGAATGTTGCCTGGATTGGAGAGCATGCCCTATGAGAATAGGTTGAGTGAACTTGGCCTTTTCTCCTTGGAGCGACGGAGGATGAGAGGTGACCTGATAGAGGTGTATAAGATGATGAGAGGCATTGATCGTGTGGATAGTCAGAGGCTTTTTCCCAGGGCTGAAATGGCTAACACGAGAGGGCACAGTTTTAAGGTGCTTGGGAGTAGGTACAGAGGAGATGGCAGGAGCAATTTTTTTTATATACACAGAGAGTAGTGACTGTGTGGAATGGACTGCCAGTGACGATAGTGGAGGTGGATATGATAGGGTCTTTTAAGATACTCCTGGATAAGTACACATGGAGCTTAGATAAATAGAGGGCTATGGGTAAACCTAGGCAATTTCTAAAATAAGTACATGTTCAGCACTGTATTGTGGGTCAAAAGGCTTGAATTGTGCTGTGGGCTTTCTATGTTTCTATAAAAGGAAGGATGTAATGTTGAGACTTTATAAAGGACTGGTGAGGCCTCACTTGGAGTTTGTGAGCAGGTTTGGGCACCTTATCTTAGAAAGGATGTGCTGAACAACACACACAAAATGCTGGAGAAATTAGCATCTCGGCCCAAAATTTCAACTGTATTCTTTTCCATAGATGCTGCCTGGCCTGCTGAGTTCCTTCAGCATTTTGGTGTGTTGTTTGGATTTCCAGCATCTGCAGATTTTCTCTTGTTAAGGATGTGCTGAAACTGGAGAGCGTTCAAAGGAGGTTTACAAAAATTATTCCAGGATTGAATGGCTTGTTATATTCAGAGCTTCTGATGGCTCTGGCCCTATATTCACTGGAATTCAAAAGAAATTAGGGGTGAACTCATTGAAACTTATCGATTAGTGAAAAGCCTTGATAGAATGGATGCAGAAAGGATGTTTCCTATCATGGGAGAGTCTAAGACCACAGGACACAGCCTCAGAATAGAGGGGTGTCCTATTAGAATGGAGATGGGGAGTAATTTAGTTAGCTAAGGAGTGGTAAATCTATGGAATTCTTGACCACAGGCAGCTCTGGATGCCAAGCCTTTAGGCATATTTAAGACCATAAGACCATAACATATAGAATCAGAAGTAAATCATTCAGCCCATTGAGTCTGCTCCGCCATTCAATCATGGGCTAATCCAATTCTTCCAGTCATCCCCACTTCCCTGCCTTCTCCCCATACCCTTTGATGCCCTGGCTGATCAAGAACCTATCTATCTCTGCCTTAAATGCACCCAATGATTTGGCCTCCACAACCACTTGAGGCAACAAATTCCACAGATTTACCATCCTCTGACTAAAGTAATTTCTCCGCTATTAAAGCAGAGGTTGATATATTCTTGATTGGTTAGGGCATTGAAGGAAGTGGGGAGAAGGTAGGAGACTGAGGCTGAGAGGAAATTGGATTAGCCATGATGAAGTGGCAGAGCAGACACGATGGGCCTAATTCTGCTCCATATCTTATGGTGTTATGATCTTATATCTGGAACATGCTGAGTCAGAGTTGTAAGAAAATACAAGTCAGAGAAATAAAGAACATCTTAACTTTACTTTTTCATTAGTCTCATCCTGGGAGAAGTGGCAGGGTTTACCCAGCCCCTGTTCTCCATCTCTAAGCCATTAGCTTCCACAGCTCCTAATAAAAAAAATGTGGGTTTCGCTGGTGAAGGACTTTGGGACATACCATGGAGCCAAAATCTTTCTAGCACTCTCATCAGCCCCTCCCCCCCCACCCATCTACAACCCTACAGCAATCCTTGCTTCTTCCTAGAAGTTAACTAGGCTTGGGCATTTGCCACGAAGAGCACCACATGTCTGATCAAAGACCATTAACCTGAAACATTAGCTCTTTTTTCTTTCTAATCATGCATCATGACCTGCAGCAGTTGTGGGATTTGGCTTTTCAAAAACTAGATCTGTTGCCAACATACACTGGAATTTCTGGACAGTCGTCTGCTTCCATGTCAATACATTCAGTTTCATAAGAGTCTGCTCACCATAAGTTTGCTGGTATTTCACAAATTACATATTTTCATTTTTTGCTGGTACGTTGGTCAATAAATAGACAATAATCCATCTTGTGCCTTATTAGTACAAGATTAAGTTCAAGAACCTAAAACAGTACAACACAATATAATCCCTTCGGCCCATATTTCCTGACCTTTTAACCTACTTCAAGATCAACATAACCATTTCCTCAAAAAATAACCCTCTATTATTTTTCACCCAAATGCCTACCTAAGAGTCTCTTAATTGAATCTAATGTAAAATCAAAATTCAAGTAGATTTACTATCAAAGTACGAATATGTCACCATATGCCACATCGAGATTTATTTTCTTGAAGGTCTTTACAGGAAAATAAAGAAAAACAAAAGAATTATGAAATCTACACGTAAACAAATTCTAGCATCCAACAAATGTACAAAAGAACACAAATTGTGAAAATAAAATAATATAAAAAATACTGAGAATATAAGTTATACTGTTCTTGAAAATGAGATGCATCTGCCTCTAGCAGTGCATTCCATGGACTTACCACTCTCTGTTTCAACATCTACCCCCTATACTTTCCTCCAATTACCGTAAAATTAGGCCCTCTTGTATTAACAATTTTTGCTCAGGGGTATCTTTTTTGTCAGTGGATCTCCATTCTATCCATGCCTCTTATTATCTCATATACCTCTATCAAACACCTCTCATCCGCCTTCATTCCAAAGACAAAGGCTTGGTCAAGGATTCCTCTTAAGGTGTTCAAAGTGACCTTTGCTTCATATGTGTAGTCAAGAACCATCTTTGGGGGTTATGAGACCTTACGTGATTGGTCAATCATGCTAACTGAAACAGTGTAAGGGTATTTGCTGAACACCAGCTCTATCCTGACTAACATTCCGATTCCAATCTGAGCCCTTGTCAATGTAATTTTCACTGTTATGATCGTCTTAATCTTCACCTTGCTGTTCTTTTGGATGCCACAAATATCATTTCATCCATATCAACTTGCTGCCATTGTCAACATCTATTAGGCATTTCTTTTTTCAATTCACAGCAAGCAGGCAGCAGAGTAAGTTGCCATTTTTCAGGAGAAAATTCAGATTTTTTTAAGTACTTGGAATAAAAGACTTGACTGCGCAGGGGCATGACCTCAGAGCGCAGAAAGTTTAAAAAGAACACCGCCATATCCAGCAGGCAGCAGAGTGAGAAGATGCAGAGTGATAGGGCTTTGGCTCAACGGGCTTAGGCAGAAACAGGAAGAGGCTTTCCTGTGACCATTGAGTCTTATAGTAAAGGGGTAAGTTACAGGTTTATTTATTTAGTAATAACAGTAGGATTAGAGGTATGCTTCTAGGCAGATGTGAGGACCCTGGGAGACTCCCAGCATCCCCAAGGATTACACCTGCACCAGGTGCATTGAGATGAGGCTCCTTAAGGACCGTGTTAGGGATCTGGAGCTGCAACTTGATGACCTTCAGCTTATTAGAGAAAGTGAAGAGGTGATTGATAATACCTATAGAGAGATAGTGGACAGCACCTCTCTGACAGTCCCCCTCAGAAATCGATATATAATTTTAGATACTGTTGGAGAGGTTGACCTGACAGAGGAAGACCATAGCGAATGGGACACTGGTACTCTGCCTAGTGCCGTGATCAACAGAGCAAGGAGAAATGCAGTAGTTATAGGGGATTCCATAGTGAGGGGAACAGACAAGAGATTCTGTGATTTGGACAAGGATACCCGGATAGTGTGTTGCCTCCCTGGTGCCAGGGTACAGGATGTCTCAGGTCGGGTGCAGAGTATTCTGAGGAGAGAGGGTGAGCAGCCAGAGGTCTTGGTACATGTTGGTACCAATGACATAGATAAAGAGAGGAGGTCCTGAAGGAAGATTACTGGGAGTTAGGAAGAAAATTGAAAAGCTGGACTTCCAGAGTAATAATCTCAGGATTACTGCCTGAGCCACATGCTAATGGAGGTAAGAATAGCAGAATTAAGCAGATGAATGTGTGGCTAAGTAACTGGTGCAGGAGGCAGGGCTTCAAATTCTTGGATCATTGGATCTATTTTTGGGGAGGTATGACTTATACAAAAACGATGGTTTACACCTGAATTCAGAGGGTACTAATATCCTGGCGGGATTGTTTAATATAGCTGTTAGGGAGGGTTTAAACTAAGTTGGCAGGGGGAAGGAAACCAGGGTGTTAGGGTCAAGGAAAAGGAAGATAGAAATAAGTCAAAGATACTGTGCAGCAAAGATGGCAAGAAGGACAGGCAGATGAATAGAGAGGATAATTTGCTGTGTGATAGAAATATAGCAAAATCGGTAACAGATACTGATCTCAGTGTACTGTATTTAAATGCACACAGCATTAGAAATAAAGTGGATCACCTTGTTGTACAGCTCCGGGTAAAAGATATGACATTGTGGCCATCACCGAGTCATGGCTAAATGATGGATGTGATTGGGAGCTGATGTCGAAGGATATGGTTTCTACAGTTATATTAAAAGCAAGAGGATAGTGAGGGATAAAATTGGCCCCTTAGAGAATCAGAGTGGTCAGCTATGTGTGGAACCGAAGGAGATGGGAGAGATTTTGAATGATTTCTTCTCTTCGGTATTCACTAAGGAGAAGGATATTGAATTGTCTAAGGTGTGGGAAACAAGTAAGGAAGTTATGGAACCTATGACAATTAAAGAGGTGGAGGTACTGGCGCTTTTAAGAAATTTAAAAGTGGATAAATCTCCGGATCCTGACAGGATATTCCCCAGGACCTTGAGGGAAGTTTGTGTAGAAATAGCAGGAACTCTGACGGAGATCTTTAATATGTCATTAGAAACGGGGATTGTGCCGGAGGATTGGCGTATTGCTCATGTGGTTCCATTGTTTAAAAAGGGTTCTAGAAGGAAGCCTAGCAATTATAGACCTGTCAGTTTGACATCAGTGGTGGGTAAATTAATGGAAAGTATTCTTAGAGATAGTATTTATAATTATCTGGATAGACGGGATCTGATTAGAAGTAGCCAGCATGGATTTGTGCGTGGAAGGTCATGTTTGACAAACCTTATTGAATTTTTTGAAGAAGTTACGAGGAATGTTGACAAGGGTAAGGCAGTGGATGTAGTCTATATGGACTTCAGCAAAGCCTTTGACAAAGTTCCACATGGAAGGTTAGTTAAGAAGGTTCAGTCGTTAGGTATTAATGCTGGAGTAATAAAATGGATTCCACAGTGGCTAGATGGGAGATGCCAGAGAGTAGTGGTGGATAATTGTTTATTGGGATGGAGGCCGGTGACTAGCGGGGTGCCTCAGGGATCTGTTTTGGGCCCAATGTTGTTTGTAATATACATAAATGATCTGGATGATGGGGTGGTAAATTGGATTAGTAAGTATGCTGATGATACTAAGGTAGAAGGTGTTGTGGATAATGAGGTGGATTTTCAAAGCTTGCAGGGAGATTTATGCCGGTTAGAAGAATGGGCTGAACGTTGGCAGATGGAGTTTAATGCTGAGAAGTGTGAGGTTCTACATTTTGGCAGGAATAATCCAAATAGAACATACAGGGTAAATGGTAGGGCATTGAGGAATGCAGAGGAGCAGAGAGATCTAGGAATAACTGTGCATAGTTCCCTGAAAGTGGAGTCTCATGTAGATAGGGTGGTGAAGAGGGCTTTTGGAATGCTGGCCTTTATAAATCTGAGCATTGAGTACAGAAGCTGGGATGTAATGCTGAAGTTGTACAAGGCATTGGTAAGGCCAAATTTGGAATATTGTGTGCAGTTCTGGTCACCGAATTATAGGAAAGTTATCAATAAATTAGAGAGAGTGCAGAGACAATTTACTAGGACGTTACCTGGGTTTCAACACTTAAGTTACAGAGAAAGGTTGAACAAGTTAGGTCTCTATTCATTGGAGCGTAGAAGGTTGAGGGGGGATTTGATCGAGGTATTTAAAATTTTGAGAGGGATAGATAGAGTTGACGTGAACAGGCTGTTTCCATTGAGAGTAGGGGAGATTCAAACTAGAGGACATGATTTGAGAGTTAGGGGGCAGAAGTTTAAGGGAAACACGAGGGGGTATTTCTTTACTCAAAGAGTGATAGCTGTGTGGAATGAGCTTCCTGTAGAAGTAGTAGAGGCCAGTTCAGTTGTGTCATTTAAGGTAAAATTGGATAGGTATATGGACAGGAAAGGAGTGGAGGGTTATGGGCTGAGTGCGGGTAGGTGGGACTAGGTGAGATTAAGGGTTCGGCACGGACTAGGAGGGCCAAGATGGCCTGTTTCCGTGCTGTGATTGTTATACGGTTATATGATACACAGTGTATAGGAAAGATAGGAAGATAGGTAAAGGGAGTGGTGATATCAAATCACTAGAAAGAAGGGACATAGGATCAGAAGAGGTAGAAGCCTTCTGGGTCGAGTTAAGAAATGGCAAGGTTAAAAAGACACTAATAGCAGTTATATACAGGCCTACAAACAGCAGCCGGGATGTGGACTACAAGTTACAGCTGGAAATAGAAAAAGCATGTCAAAAGGAAAATGTCAAGATAATTATGGGGTTTTTAATATGAAAGTGGATTGGGAAAATCAGGAAGGTACTGGATCTCAGGAGAGGGAGTTTGTAGAATGCCCACGAGATGGCTTTTTGGAGCAGCTTGTCCATAAGCCCACCAGGGGATCTGCTGTTTTGGATTGGGTGCTGTGTAATGAACCTGAGGCGATTAGGGAGTTAGAGGTAATGGAACCCCTTGGAAGTAGTGATCATAATATGATTGAGTTCAGTTTCAACTTTGAAAAGGAGAAGCTGGTATCAGGTGTATCGATATTTCAGTGGAACAAAGGAAATTACAGTGGTATGAGAGAGGAATTGGCCCAAGTTAATTGGAAAAGTAAGCTAGATGGAGGGACGGTAGAGCAGAATTGGATGAAATGTGTACAAGAAATAAGGAAAGTGCAGGAAAAATATATTCCAAGAAAAAAGAAAATCATGAATGGAAAAATGGCACAAATGTGGCTAAAGAGAGAGGTTAGGGCAAAAGAGACGGCGTACAAGGAAGCAAAAATTAGAGAGAAAGCTGAGGACTGGACGACTTAAAAACTTACAGAAGGGAACTAAGAAAGTCATTAGGAAAGAAAAGATGAATTATGAAAGGAAGTTGGCAATTAACATAAAAAAGGACACTAAGAGTTTTTTTAAATATTATGAAGAGTAAAAGAGTGACACGGGTATATATAGAACTGATTGAAAATGATGCTGGTGAAATTATAATGGGTAACAAAGAGATGATGGAGGAACTAAATGAGTATTTTGCATCAGTCTTCATAGTGGAAGACATTAGCAACATACCTGATAGCCAGATGTCTCAGAGATTAGAATTAGGTATAGTCAAGATTACTAGAGAGAAAGTGCTTGGGAAACTAAATGGATAAAAGATAGATAAGTCTCCCGGACTGGATGAAGTGCACCCACGAGTTCTGAAGGAGGTGGCTTTGGAGTTTGTGGAGGCATTGGAAATGATCTTCCAGGAATCAATAGACTCTGGCATGGTTCCGGAGGACTGGAAGGTCATAAATGTAGTTCTTCTGTTTAAGAAAGGAGGGAGGCAGCAAAAAGAAAATTACAGACCTATTAGTCTGACATCGGTAGTTGGAAAGTTATTGGAGTCGATCCTCAAGGACAAGGTTATGAAAAGCATGACAAGATAGGCCCAAGCCAGCATGGTTTCATGAAGGGAAGATTCTGCCTCACCAACCTATTGGAATTTTCTGAGGTAATCTCAAATAAGATTGACAAGAGAGAGGCTGTGGATGTTGTGTATTTGGATTTTCTGAAGGCCTTCAATAAGGTGCCGCATAAGAGGCTGTTTAATAAGATGAGAGCCCATGGAATTACAGGAAAGATATTGGAATGGGTGGAGCATTGGCTGATAAGACAGAAAGCAAAGGGTGAGTATAAAGGGATCCTATTCTGGTTGGTTGTTGGTTACTAGTGGTGTTCCGCAGGGGTCATTGTTGGGGGTGCTTCTTTTTTACACTGTATATCTATGATTATGGATTAAGTGGTTTTGTGGCTAAGTTTGTGGATGACACCAAGATAGGTGGAGGAGCAGGAAGTGTTGAAGAAACGGAAAGGTTGCTGAAAGACTTGGTCAGTTCAGGAGAATGGGCAAAGAAATGGCAGATGAGATACAATGTTGAGAAATGTACGGTTGTACATTTTGGAAGAAGAAATAATCGGGCAGATTATTACTTAGATGGGGAGAAAATTCAAAAATCGGAATTGCAAAGGGACTTGGGGGTCCTCGTGCAGGATACCCGAAAGGTTAACCACCAGGTTGGAACAGCAGTAAGGAAAGCGACTGCTATGTTGACATTCATTTCAAGAGGAATAGTGTATAAGAGTAAGGAGGTGTTGATGAGGCTCTATGGGGCACTGGTGAGACCTCATTTGGAATACTGTGTGCAGTTTTGGACCCCCTATCTTAGAAGGGATGTACTGATGTTGGAGAGAGTTCAGAGAAGATTTGTGAAGATGATTCCTGGAATGCAAGTGCTAACATATGAGGAGCGTTTGTCGGCTCTTGGACTGTATTCATTAGAGTACAGAAGAATGAGAGGGGATCTCATAGAAACATGTCGAATGTTGAAAGGGTTGGACAGAGTAGATGTGGAAAGGCTGTTTCCTTTGATGGGTGAGTCCAGGACAAGGGGCCACAGCCTTAGAATTAGAGGGTACCCATTTAAAACAGAAATGAAGAGAATTTTTTTTTGCCAGAAGGTTGTGGATTTATGGAATTCGTTGCCACATACAGCTGTGGAGGCCCGATCATTGAGAGTGTTTAAGGAAGAGATTGATGGGTATCTAATTAGTCAGGGTATCAAGGGATATAGGGAAAAAGCCGGAAATTGGAACTAGATGGGAGAATAGTTTAGCTCATGGTGGAGTGACAGAGCAGACTCGATGGGCCGAATGGCTTACTTCTGCTCCTTTGTCTTGTGATCTTGTGATCCCCAGTTTGTGTTAATTTTTTATTTTAATTTAGCCCCATTAATGGTGGTTAAATATGTACAGTGCAATCTCTATGTCTGAAGGCAGTGAAGACTGGAATTCTACTCCTGCTAAGAAATAGAAACTGCAGAAAGTGCATCAATACAATATTACATTCTGGTCAGATCAACAACGCCCCATGTGTCTTACTTGTAATACTGCACTGCCTAATGAAACCATAAAGCTATCAAGACTGCAGGAACACTTTTGCGAAAAACACCTTGTAAAGGCTTCTTATGGTATTATTCAGTTCCAGAAGATAAAAGGAGCATTTGAAAATCATTGCACATTTAAGTCATTTGTCAAGAAAGCTAAAAATGACCTTGATGGTGTCTCATTGCTTCTTATAACATTTCCAAAATGATAGCAATGTGTGGAAACTCTCATACAATTGGTGTAATCTTATAAAATAATGCCTGCTCTATCAGAAGTGCTCTCCACTGTTCTCAAAATGGATACCAGTACTTTAAAATCAATTCCTCAGAGTAATAACTCTACAGTTTGTTGTATTAACGAAAAGAGTGAAGACACTCAGCATCAACCATGCACAGAGCTACAAAAAACAGAATTTGGGATACAATTAGTTGAGTCAACTGGGCAAGACAACAAAGCATTGCTAATGGCATATGGCATATCAAAATGGAAAAGTTTATGAAGAGATTCTCTTTTGTAAAAAGTTTAAAACAAATATCAATGGAGAATCAATCTACGATCAGCTCAAAATGATAAAAGTATTCCAATTAGGAACATGACTTCTTGTACAACAGATGGAGTAGCATATATGTCAGGTCATTATCCTTTTTAATGACATTTATGAAAAAACAAATTCCAAGTCTTTTTGAAATCCATTGTGTAATTCATCATTAACATCTCGTAGCCAAAAACCTCAGCCAGTGACTTTTTTCTGACTCTTTTAATATCTACTATCAACAAAATTAAAGCTCAACCACTAAAAAGCAGAATATTTCCCCAGTTATGCCTAGATAACGATGAAGAGTTTGAACACTTGCTTCTTCACACTGAAGTGCATTGACCGTCAAAAGGCTGTTGCTTAAAATGTTTTTTTTATCATTGAACTTTTACATGGAGATGTGGCATACCTAGCTGATCTGTATGACAAAACAAACATTCTAAACATGAAACTGCAGAGTGAGAGTTTCAATTTATTCCAGGCAAAAAGTCCAATGTCCACTTTTATCAGAACATTAGAAATATATAAGCAAACCATTGGGAGAAAAATGTTCTAACTGTTTCCCTGCATGTAAAGTATGGCACTCTCATTCACAGATGATGATTTGCAAGAGTACTGCTTACCCTGCAGTCACTGAAGAAGGATTTTCAGAATTGATTCAAGGATTTGAACGATCTGGAAATTCCAGACTGGGTAACTAACCCATTTCTTTGCAAGGTAGAAGAACAGGAAGCAAACTTGTAAGAAGAAATTATCAAAATTCAGAATGATGAAGAAGCAAAAGTGCTTTTCAAAAATGTCAGCTTTTATGGTATGTGGCTACACTGTCAGGTGAAGTTTCCTGGTCTTTGGTGAAGAGGCAAACTACTCTTCAATGTATTTCTATCCTCCTACCTTGCTGAAAGAGGCTTCAGTGCAGTGAACCTCATACTCATAAAAAAACAGAAACTGCTTGGACATTGTTACATGTGGAGACTTAAGACTTGTACTGTCACAACTTAAACCAGATATTTCAAATCTTGCTAAAAACCATGAAGCTCATGGATTACATTGATATTGAAGTTGCTGTACAGTACACAGGTATTGTGTAAGCTAGGTTTAAAGACAAATAAAAATATAAAGCAGAATTATTTTTCTCAGGTTAGCATATGGTAGACATGCTTTTACACCATGGGGGCACCAGAAAGTATATTGTGCCTAAGAGGGGCGCTGGCAAGTATGAAGATGCTTTAAGGGGGGCAGTAGCAAGCATGAAGGTGTTTTGGGGGGGCATGGGCAAGTATGAAAATGCTTTAGAGGGGTATTGCACTAAAAAAAGGTTGTGAAACACTGCTGTAAACCATGTTTAACAACTGGCAAGAACAATGGTTTCTACAGGCTGAATCAATGGGATCTGTGCACAGGTGTTTGGACAACGCCATCTTTAACACAACAAACACGGTACAAGATGCTTTATAAGGACACAGTTGCTCTACAGAAATGTGTTGAGCCATGTAAATTCAGTCAAAAGATCAAAGGCTAGGGAACATTTGGAGAAATGAGTGGGTTGAAAATTCAAAGTAAATTTATTATCAAAGTACATATATGTTACCATATACTATTTTGATATTCATTTTCTTGCAGACATTTATGATGAATAAAGAAATAAAATTGAATGTTATGAAAAACTATTCTTGTACCTTCAGCTCAATGATAGTACAAGAAGAGGTGGGGACTTCGATGGTGCGGGTCTTTGATGATGGATACTGTTTTCTTATGGTAGTGTTCCGTGTAAATGTACTCAATGGTGGGAAGGCCTTTGGTTGTGATGGACTGGACCACATCTATCACTCTTTATAGCATATTCCATTCCTGAACATTGATATTTCCTTACTAGGCCATGATGCAACCAGTCAGGGCAAGAAAGAGGCAAATAGAACCATAAAACCATAGAACACTACTGCACAGTACAGGCCCTTCAGCCCTCCATGTTGTGCCGACCCATATAATCCTTAAAAAAAGTACTAAACCCACACTACCCCATAACCCTCCATTTTTCTTTCATTCATGTGCCTGTCCAAGAGGCTCTTAAATACCCCTAATGTTTTAGCCTCCACCACCATCCCTGGCAAGTCATTCCAGGCACTCACAACCCTTTTTTAAAAAAAAACTTACCCCTGATGTCTCCCCTAAACTTCCCTCCCTTAAATTTGTACATATGCCCTCTGGTGTTTGCTATTAGTGCCCTAGGAAACAGGTACTGACTATCCACCTGATCTATGCCTCTCATAATCTTGTTCACCTCTATCAAGTCCCCTCTCATTCTTCTACGCTCCAATGAGAAAAGTCCCAGCTCTGCTAACCTTGCTTCATATGACTTGTTCTCCAAACCAGGCAACATCCTGGTAAATATCCTCTGCACCCTTTCCATAGCTTCCACATCCTTCCTCTAATGAGGTGACCAGAATTGAACACAATACTCTTAGTGCGGTCTCACCAGAGGTTTGTAGAGTTGCAACATGACCTCACTACTCTTGAACTCAATCCCCCTGTTAATGAAGCCTAGCAACCCATAGGCCTTCTTAACTACCCTATCAACCTGTGCAGTGACCTTGAGGGATGTATGGATTTGAACCCCAAGGTCCCTTTATTCATCCACACTCTTAAGTAACTGACCATTAATCCTGTACTCAGTCTTTGGGTTTGTCCTTCCAAAATGCATCACCTCACACTTGTCCTGATTGAACTCCATCTGCCATTTTTCTGCCCAACTCTGCAGCCTATCTATATCCTCTTGTAACCTTCGACCACCTACAGCTCCATCCACAACTCCTCCAATCTTCGTGTCATCCGCAAACTTACTCACCCATCCTTCCGCCTCTACATCCAGATCATTTATAAAAATCACAAATAGCAGGGGTCCCAGGAAGATCCCTGCAGCACTTCACTAGTAACTGACCTTCAAGCAGAATACCTTCCTTCCTCAACTACCCTCTGCTTTCTTCCTTCAAGCCAATTTTTTATCCAAACAGCCAAGGTTCCACTTATCCCATGCCTCATGACTTTTTGGATGAGTCTCTCATGAGGGACCTTGTCAAATGCTTTGCTAAAGTCCACGTAGACCACATCCACTGTCCTACCCTCATCAATTTCTTTTGTTACCTCTTCAAAAAACTCAATCAAGCTCGTGAGGCACGATCTTCCCTTCACAAAGCCATGTTGACTATTCATGTATTATCCATATATATTTCATTAAGTGAAATATAATGTTGGAAAATGCATGGCTATGCACTTTGGTAGTAGAAATAAAATGTGTGGACTATTTTCTAAATGGGCAAAAAATCTAAAAATCTGAGATGCAAAGGGACTTGGGAGTCCTTCTGTAGAACATCCTAAAGGTTAACTTGCAGGTTGAGTTGGTGGTGAAGAATGCAAATGCAATATCAGCATTCATTTCAAGAGGCCTAGAATACAAGAGCAAGGGCTTTATAAGGTACTGATGAGGCCTCACCTTGAGTATTATGTACAGTTCTGGGCTCCTCATCCTAAAAGAGATGTGCTGGCATTGGAGAGGGTCCAGAGGAGGTTCACAAGGATGATTTCAGGAATGAAAGGGTTATCATATGGGGAATGTTTGATGGCTTGTTAAAACTTATAACAATGATGGGGGATTTCATTCAAACCTTTTGAATGTTGAAAGGACTTGACAGAGTAGATATGGAATGGATGTTTCCCATGGTGAGAGTCTAGGACAAGAGTGCACAGTCTCGGGATAGAGGGGCATCCATTCAAAACAGAGATGTGGAGAAATTTCTTTAGCCAGAGGCTGGTGAATTTGTGGAATTTGTTGCCACGTGCAGCTGTAGAGGCCAGGTCACTGGGTGTATTTAAGGCAGAGATTGATAGGTTCATGATTGGACATGGCATCAAACGTTATGAAGAAAAAGCTGGGAAATAGGGTTGAGGAAGAGAAAAAAAAGGATCACTCGATGGCCCAAATGGCCTAATTCTGCTCCTATGTCTTATGGTCTTATGATACTCGCCATTGTGCTTCTATAGAAATTTGCCAAAGGTGTTGGTGACATGCTGAATACACGCAAATTTCTACTAAAATAGTGGTGCTGTTGTGTCTTCTTTGTAGTGACATTGCTGTACTGGACTCAGGACAGATTTTCTGATAAGTTAACACTAAGGAATGTAAAACTAATGCCCCTCTCCACTTGTGTTTCCCTAACAAGAACTGGGCTCATGATCCTCTTGACTCTTCCTCCTGTAGTTGATGATCAGCCCTTTAGTTTTGCTGATATTGATTGCATGGTTGTTATTGTGATGCCATTCAACCAGATTTTCAATTTCCCTCTTTCATCATCACTTTTGATTTAGCCAACAACATTGCGTCGTCAGCAACAGAAAGTGGGAGATAAAGACATTTGGAGAGGGAACACTAGTGCTTAAATCCCAGGCAACTGAAGGTATGGCTGCCAGTGGCTGAGCAATTCAACTCATGGAAGAGCAAGTGGTCAGAATTTGCAGTGTGCACAGATTAGTAGGTTTAGGGATGGGAGAGATTATAGAGATAGGGAAACACTGAGAATCTTAACGAGGGTGAGCCAGGGCTCGGTGCAGTTGGGACTTATGCAGCGGAGCTTTTGTTGAATTCAAGCTTATTGTCATTTAACCATATACATGTACACTGATAAACAAAACAACATTCTTTTAGTCCAAGGTGCACAACACGGTACATATAACTCACACTCAACATGTAAAGTCATATTATCATATATAAGACCATAAGATACAGGAGCAGAAGAATTTGGCCCATCGAGTCTACACCATTCAATCATGGACTGATCCAATTTTTCCAGTCATGCTCACTCCCCTGCCTTCTCCCCATACCCTTTGATGTCCTGGCTAAACAAGAACCTATCTATCTCTGCCTTAGATGCACCCAATGACTTGGCCTCCATGGCCGTTCGTGGCTACAAATTCCATAGATTTACCACCCTCTGACTAAAGTAATTTCTCTGCATCTCTGTTCTAAATGGATATCCTTCAATCCTGAAGGCGTTCCCTCTTGTCCTGGACTCTGCTACCATGTGAAATAACTTTACCATATCTAATCTGTTCAGGCCTTTTAACATCCGAAATGTTTCTATGAAATCCCGCTCATTCTCCTGAACTCCAGGGAATACAGCTCAAGAGCTGCCAGACATCCCTCATATGGTAACTCTTTCATATATATTAACAAGTAGTAAAATATATCCCAGAAGATTGACATTTTTAGCATAAGGTGCATTTATGACACAAGTTAAAGAGTAAACAGTATAAATGATAAGATGTGGGTATTGACAGGGAGTTCAGTAGTCTCACAACCTCGGGTTCCCATCCTAACAGTCCTTGTCCTAATGCTACAGTACCTCCTGCTTAATGGTAGGGTGTCAAAGAGATTGTGGGATGGATGGGAAAGATCCTTGACAATGCTAAGGGCCCTGTGTACACAACACTCTTGATAAATATTTCAGATGGATGGAAGAGAGACCCTGCTTATTCTCTAAGGTGTCTTCACAATCCTTTGCAGGTTCTTGTGGTCAGATGGTGAAGCAGCTGGTCAGAACATTCTCAATGGTGCTCCTGTGTAAATTGGTTAAAATGCGGGTGGGGATTCTCGCTCACCTAATCTCCTCAGAAAGTAGAAATGCTGCTGTGCTTTCTTGACTTAAAAGGTGGTGTTGAGGAACCAGGTGAGACCGTCCATTATGTACACCCTAGAAACTTGGTGCTCCTCACTCTTTCCTCAGAGGAGCTGTGTGTGTGCAGGAAGGAGCAGTCAGCCTTCACCTTCCTAAAGTCCTCAATCATCTCTTTGGTCTTGTCCCATTGAGACTCAAGTTGTTGTGCTCACAACATTCTACCAGCCACTCTACTGCCCCTCTCTATACCAAGGGTTCCCAATCAGGGCTCCATGGACACCTTGCATAAAAAAAGGTTGGGAACCCTTGCTCTACACCATATTGCCATTGTTGTTGATGTTTCATCAGAGATGACTCAGTTTGAGCAAGGCCTGTCAGTACAGTTAAGTGTCAGCAGCATGAACAGTAACAGATTGAGCATACGTCTGGGGGGCACCAGTGCTCAGCATAATGGAGCTTGAGATGTTGCCTGTCAACACGGACTGACAGTAGCCATTGTGTCAAGAAATTCATGACAGTTTAGCCACCAGCTTCTGGTCTTGGTTTGTGGAAGAGGCTGGTCGGTGGTGCCTTCTCTTGGTCAAAGATTTTGCATTAGGTCCCATAGTGATCACATACAAGGAATTACTCAGCACTAAAATGAACGCAAACAAGGCATCCTCCTCTAAGTAATAATCAAAAGGGTTGTGGAGGGAGAAGGAAAACCAGCAGGGATTCAATAAACACTTGAAAAGGAAAGTATTTAAGGGTTAGGGGAAAAACATGAGTGAATATATTATTATTTTGTAGCAATAGCATTTGCCAGATGGGCTATTTGGTTTTAGTGTTCAAAGTTCAAAGTAAAATTTATCATCAGAGTACATACGTCACCACATACAATCCTGAGATTCTTTTTCCTGAGGGCATACTTAGCAAATAAATAGAACAGTAACTGTAAAGAAAAATAAATTGTGCAAATGCAAACATAACTAAATTGCAATAAGTATCAAGCATGAAACAAGATAGAGTCCTTAAAGTGAGATCAGCAGTTGTGTGAACATCAGAAATAGAATGTATGTAGTTATCCCCTTTTGTTCAAGACCCTGATGGTTGAGGGGTAGTAACTGTTCTTGAACCTGGTGGTGTGAGTCTTGAGGCACTTGTACCTTCACCTGATGGCAGCAGCAAGAAAGGAGCATAGCTTGGGAGGTGAGGGTCTTTGATGATGGATGCTGCTTTTCTATGGTAAAGTTTCATGTAGATGTGCTTAATGGCTGGGAGGGTTTTACCCGTGATGTGCTGGGCCAAATCCACTGTAGGATTTTCTGCTGAAAGGCATTATCTTGTAGAGTTAGGATTTGCCAGATGGTCTATATGTTTTCTGTGCTATATTTGTACATCACTGGTATATCACTGGTATTCATACATCACTGGTATTCGTACATCACTGCTATATTCGTACATCAATACATCAATTATAAAATCACCAAAAACAAAAATATTATTTAATCATTTGATATTCTGCATTTATAAAATCCTAACAAAGTGTAATCCTGACAAGCAAAGGTAATTATTTGTGGTAGGCGACTCCCTTTTGCTGTCACTTTTCAGAAGGCAAACTCCAGCCAAGCTAGCAATGCATGTCTCGCTCTGCTACTCGTGATTCACTCACATGTTAAGTTACATCATTGGAAACTTGTTCAGTCATACCAGGCCAATGCCCTTCTACAGTACTATAAGCAGCAATACATCCCTGGACCGATAAAGCAATGTTTCTGCTGCTTTGACTATTACAATGGAGGGTAGCATGGTGCTCATAGAGGAACCAGACACACCCAAGGTACAGAATGCTGCAGGATGTGGCATATGGATAAAGGGGTGAGAATGTAAACCAAAGCCATTTCTGCTTCCATATACAGTGTTTCACAGACACCATCAAGAGTTCATATGGTGTTCAGAGCCAATAGTGATCCCTCAATTAACAGTGTTTCAGATCATTGTTATGCTGCTGTTTGTGGGTGTTCTCTATACACATGGAGTCATGGGATCTTCCAGTCATAGAAAAGTACAGCACCAAAACCTATTCCTGCTGAAACCATTTAAACTGCTTACTCCCATCGACTTGCACCAGGATCATAGCTCTCTGTACCCATGTACCTATCAAACTTTGCACCACTTGTGCTGGCAGCTTGTTCCACATGCTCATGACCCTCTGCGTGAAGAAGTTTCCCCTCATATGTTTTGTGGATCTAGAATTGGCTTGCCCACAAGAAGGGAAAGAGTGGTTGTAGATGGGTCATATTTTGCATGGAGTTCAGTCACCAATGGTGTGCCTCAAGGATCTGTTCTAGGATCCCTACTCTTCATTATTTTTATAAATGACCGGGATGAAGAAGTGGAGGGAAGGGTTAGTAAATTTCCTGATGACACAAAGGTTGGGAGTGTTGTGAATAGTGTGGAGGGCTGTCAGAGGTTACAGCAGGACGTTGATAGGATGCCAAACTGGGCTGAGAAGTGGCAGATGGAGTTCAACCCAGATAAGTGGGTTGTGGTTCATTTTGGTAGATCTAATATGACTACAAAATATAGTATTAATGGTAAGAGGCAGTGTGGAGGATCAGAGGGATCTTGGGGTCTGAGTCCATAGGACACTCAAAGCTGCTGAGCAGGTTGACTCTGTGGTTAAGAAATCATATGGTGTATTGGCCTTCATCAATTGTGGGATTGAGTTCAGGAGCTGAGAGGTAATGTTGCAGCTATAGAGGACCCTGGTCAGACCCCACTTGGAGTACTGTGCTCAGTTCTGGTTGCCTCTCTACAGGAAGGATGTTGAAACTATAGAAAGGGTGCAGAGATGTACAAGGATGTTGCCTGAATTGGGGAGGAGTGTGCCCGATGAGAATAGGTTGAGTGAACTCGGCCTTTTTTCCTTGGAGCGACAAAGGATGAGAGGTGACCCGATAGAGAAGCATTGATCATGTGGAGAGTCAGAGGCTTTTCCCTTGGGCTGGAATGGCTAGCATGAGAGGCACAGTTTTAGGTGCTTGGAAGTAGGTAAGAGGAGATGTCAGGGGTAAGTTTTTTTTTAAACGCAGAGTGGTGTGTGCGTGGAATGGGCTGTCAGCGATGGTGGTGGAGATGGATATGATAGGGTATTTTAAGAGACTCCTGGACAGGTACATGGAGCTCAGAAAAATACAGGGCTATGGGTAACCCTAGGTAATTTCTAAGGTAAGGACATGTTCGGCACAGCTTTGTGAGCCGAGTGGCCTGCATTGTGTTTTAGGTTTACTATGTTTCTATTCCCCTTAAACTTTTCACCTTTCACCATTAACCTATGACCTCTGGTTGCAGTTCCACTCAATCTCAGTGGAAAACACCTGCTTGCATTTACCTTAGATATATTCCTCAGCATTTTGCATACCTCTATCAAATCTCCTCTACATTCTAAGGAAAGGAGTCCTTATGTATTCGCAGAGGGGGATGGTTTGTCTGCACCTTCCTGAAGTCCACAATTATTTCCTGTGTCTTGGCCATGTTCAAGCTTATGTTGTTCTTCTCACACTGATCCACAAGCTGCTCCATTTCCTCTCTATACTCCATCTCGTCATTGCTCTTGATAAAGTCAACCCTTGTTATTTAGTCCTTTTACAGTACGGGAGTCCCAGTCAATATGTGGAAAGTTAAAATCACCTACTATAATAACCTTATGTTTCTTGCAACAGTCTGCAGACTCTCTACAAATTTGTTCCTCTATATCCCTAGGACTGTTGGGTGATTTTTAATATAGCCCCATTAAAATGGTCATAGCTTTCTTATTTCTCACTCCCACACTAGACAAGTTCCCCAATCTGCCCTAATTGAGCACTGCCATGACATTTTCCTGACTACCTATGCCGCCCCTTCTCCTTTAATCCCACCTGCTCTACTTCATCTAAAACTACAATATTGAGTTGCCATCCTGCTTCTCCTGCAACGAAGTCTCACTAATGGCTACAATATCATAATTCCAGCTGTTGATCCATGCCCTGAGCTCATCCACCTTTCATATGATACTTCTTGCATGAGAAAGAATTCTCATTGGTCTCTATTCATTGGAGCGTAGAAGGTTGAGGGGGGATTTGATCAAGGTATTTAAAATTTTGAAAGGGATAGATAGAGTTGACGTGAATAGGCTGTTTCCATTGAGAGTAGGGGAGATTCAAACGAGAGGACATGATTTGAGAGTTAGGGGGCAGAAGTTTAAGGGAAACACGAGGGGGTATTTCTTTACTCAGAGAGTGATAGCTGTGTGGAATGAGCTTCCTGTAGAAGTAGTAGAGGCCAGTTCAGTTGTTTCATTTAAGGTAAAATTGGATAGGTTCATGGACAGGAAAGGAGTGGAGGGTTATGGGCTGAGTGCGGGTAGGTGGGACTAGGTGAGATTAAGAGTTCAGCACGGACTAGGAGGGCCGAGATGGCCTGTTTCCGTGCTGTGATTGTGATATGGTTATATGGTTCACTATATGCAGCTCAGTAGTTTAGTCACACCATGCTCAACCTTTTGATTCTTACCAACATCTGTCTCAACAACCTTTCCACTAACTGTTCTGGCATGCTGGCTCCCATTCGCCTTAACTCTAGTTTGAACCCCACCATGCAGCACTAGTAACCATTCCCTTTAGAATAGTCTGCTTCCAGTTCAGGTGCGAGCCATCTCTTCTGTACGGGTCCCACATTCCTTGGAAGAGAGCCCAATAATCCCAAAATCTTATGCTCTCCCTCCTGCACCAACTCTTTAGACACATGTTAAACGTATAATTTCCTATTTCACTAGCAATCTTAATTCACTGGCATGAGTTAGCAATCTTTAGATCACAACCCTGGGGGTCCTGTCCTTTAACTTAGCATCTGACTCCCTGAATTCTTTTTGCAGAACTTCATCATTCTTCCTAACTGTCATTGGTACCTACATGGACCACAGCCTTTGGCTGTTCACCCTCCCACTTTAGAATGCTGGGGACTTGATCTGAGATGTCCCGGACTCTGGCACCCAGGAGGGAACATACCATTCAGGAAATCTGGTTGTTGTGTTTCTTACATTATGAGAGTGGGGAGATTCAAAAGTATTTGAAGTACAGTGGATTCTGGTTAATTGGAATACATCAGAAGTACATTTTGGATCAATTAAGTGACTGCTCCAATTAGCAAAAGTCTCATGCAAATAGTTAAAAGGGTATAAAAAAGAAACCTACTGTTTAACTAAGTAACAAATTATGTATTTAAATGAAGTACAGAATGAGTTGGAACACTACCAGAACTACTACAGTACTATAAAACTGTATTAGTTCCTAATAGTTATCTAGAATTCATCCTGTGTGCATTGCTACTGCATTCTTTTGATTGAGTGTAAATTTATATTTGCATTTGCAGAGTTCGTTGTTCATTGATCCTGTTTACAGTTACTGTTCTATAGATTTGCTAAGTATGCCCACAGGAAAAAATAATCTCATGGTTATATGTGATGACATTTATGTACTCTGATAATAAATTTTATTTTGAGCTTTGTACTTTAAATGAAGAAAATCTAGAACAGATAATAGACTACATTCAGACAGTGCTTTTGACAATTGCATCCTCCAAATCTTCAATTTAATTATAAATTTAAGATGATTGTCAATATCTTCAAATTCTTCCCAGGTTCTAAATAGTGACATCATTTCATTTTCACTCCTGACCTTTTCTGGCTTCTCCAAGCCTGAATGCTTGAAACCACAGTGAGCAAAAGAGTTTTGAATTGTCTTATTGCTTACTACTCACCAACTATCAGTGACGAATATCACTGCTTTTTGAACACAAAAAGGATGTGTACAGCTCACTACTCTGTTCGCTCTACACCCATGACTGTGTGGCTAGATATAGCTCAGATGTTTGCTGATGACACAACTATTGTTGGCAGAATTTCAGATGGTGATGTGAAGGCATACAGGAGTGAAATATATCAGTTAGTTGAGCGGGGTTGCAGCAACAAACCTGCACTCTACATCAGTAAGATCAAAGAACTGTATTCAGACTTCAGAAAGGGTAAAACAAGTAACACACACCAATCCTCAGAGAGGGATCAGTGGAAAGAGTGAGCCATTTCAAGTCCCTAGATGCCAATATATCGATGCAGTTACAGTGAAGGCATGACAGTGGCTATATGTCATTAGGAGTTTGAGGAGATGTGGTACATCAGCAAAGGTTCTCACAATTTTTTTTCAGATGGACCCTGAAGAGCATTCTAACTGGCTGCATCATGATATGGGGGTGGGTGGGGGGGGGGGGGGGGGGCTGCTACTGCACAGGGTCAAAAGAAGCTGCATAAAGTTGTGAACTTAGTCAGTTCCATCATGGGCACAAGCTTCCTTAGCACCCAGCACATCTTTAAAGAGGGATGCCTCAAAAATGCTGCATCCTTCATTAAGGACCCCCATCACCCAGGACATGCCCTCTTCTCATTGCTACAATTAGGGAGGAGGTACAGGAGCCTGAAGGCACACACTCAATGATTCAGGAAAAGCTTCTTTCCCTCTGCCATCAGATTTCTGAGTGGACATTGAACCCATGAACACTACTTTTTTTGAACGGCTTATTTGTTTTTGTTCTTTAAGAGTTGTCCCAAATAAACAGCTACCCCAATTAAACGATGCCCCAATTAACCAGAATCCACTGAATATAGGCATGCCCTGAAAGGGGTTACAACAATGTAAGGCTTTTTGATGACTAAAGCAGAGAGCGTTACTGAGTTTGTAGTTGTTAACCAGCATGGGAGGGTTTCTGTGTTTATGGATAGCACTGCATTTGGATAGATTGGAATTGATAAAAGCAAGAGTGAAGATGATACTGGCCTTTTAACTTCCTAGTCACACATTACAGCTGTGCCCAGGCCAGGTATGGAAACACTCTGCAATCAATTGTAGATATTATGCCTTTAATCAGCAGTTCCCCTTCTTGTGTGGAGCAATGTCCCATTGCATTCAACAGATTATCACAGACAAGTGGGTAAAGCATAATCATCTCAGTAATGAGTTGATTCCTGTTGCTCACGCTCTCAAACATCTGTCACATTCCTCTCAAATATTTTCCTCTCCCCCAGAAAGTCTGTTTCCCACGTTATTACAGCCAGTTTGGAAAGGGATCAGGGCTTTTTCTCAAGTGTTCCAGCCAATTAATTGGTGTCTCTTCACTTAGTTCTGATCACACTATCATCTGCGGGATTCTACATTGCACAAAATAACTGCTGTGCCTCCTAAGAATCAGTGGTGAGGCACCTCACCAGTTTTACAACTCAGAGGTGGTGAAGGTTAATATTGAAATAGAAGTCTTTATAACACAAGATTTCAAAAGAATAAAATTATTCAAAGTACCCTCTTCCATCATAAGAAATTCTCACGCTTGAGTACTGCCAAGTGGTAGAATACTCAGTTTTGGATTAACAAATTTCTCAGGTGGGAAAGTTCACAGTTTATAACCCCAGAGTGAGCCGTTTAGCACCCATCCACTTCCCATGCCTGAGCCTGTGTCAGGAATTCACAGTTAAAATGTCACATAGGAGCAAGATCTAACCGAATCTTTCCCTCAGTCACAAAAAAAGTAGTTAGTTATACTGACATCTGAGATGTGACCCTCATGTAATGTGTGTGGCAGGAGATCTGAAGTGAAGGGGGAGGTGAAAGAGTAGATCAGGATGAGTTAGTATAGATGAGTGCTGATGGTGACAGGCCAAAGGGTTGTGCAAAAAGTTTAACATGGGGAATGAGATTGAGAGAGGAAGTTCCTGAGTAGGATCCTCAGTGGTGAGCACATCTACATGGTGCTGTCGCAGCATCCAACATCAAGGACAACCACCATCCAGGCCATGCTTTCTTCTCACTGCTGCCATCAAGAAGGAGGTATAGAAGCTTCCGGATCCAACCATCAGGTTCAGGAACAGTATTACCCTATAACCATCAGGCTCTTGAACCAGAGGGGAAAAATTTACTCAACTTCACTCATCCATCATTGGACTGTTTCTACAACCTATGGACTCACTTACAGGGACTCCTCATCTCATGTTCTCAATATTTATTACTTAATTGTTTATTATTATTATTTCTTCTTTTTATTTTTGTATTTCCATAGCTTGTTTTCATTTTGCACATTGGTAGTACGTCCATCCTGTTGGGTGCAGTCTTTCATTGACTCTGTTGTGCTTCTTGTATTTACTGTGATTGCCTGCTAGAAAATGAATCTTAGGTTTGTATATGGTGACATATATGTACATTGAAAATAAATTGACTTTGAACTTTAAACTTTGAAGGAGCAGCTTTTGTGATGGAGCATTCAAACTGGGAATCCTGAAGAGGTGAGAACAGAAAGATGGAGATCTGTGTGGTGCGATAGAGGCAGAAGGGAAATGAAGATCTGTGTGGCGGGAGGACAAAGGGACATAGAGATCTGTGTGGTGGGAGGGCAAGGGGACATGGAGATCTGTGTGGTGGGAGGGCAAGGGGACATGGAGATCTGTGTGGTGGGAGGGCAAGAGGACATGGAGATCTGTGTGGTGGGAGGGCAAAGGGACATGGAGATCTGTGTGGTGGTAGGGCAAGAGGACATGGAGATCTTTGTTGGGGCAGGCTACAGATCAAAGAATGGAAAGATACCCTCAGGGAAGCCCAAGGGGGGGTGGGGGGTGAAAGAGCTTCCCAGCCGGACAGATACAAGGCTACCCACCCAATGCAATAGACAAACACCGAGTATAGAGTGCATCTGTGGTAAAATTTGTAAGAACCAGGGAGGCTTGAAAATCCACCGGTCAAGGATGAAGTGTAAAGAGCAACAGAGAGCACCACAATGCGCAGATTTCTAATCTGGTGAGACAGAGGAGGAGCAGGGTCAGGAAGCACCCAGAGCCTCCGTGTGGTGCAAGCTGTGCATCCCAATGTCACATCTCAGACCGTGTGGATCAGATAGCCCAAAGCCTGCTAGACAGCAGAGTGGCAAAGATTTGATGAGGACGTAGATCTAGTGTTGGAAATAGTGGCCAAAGGTGGCGTGGAGAGGAGATTGCAGATAATGACAACAGTGATACCTGGGAAAACACCTGCAGTTTCCTCCCCACATCACAGAGACTACATTGCAGCCCAACATTGTGTTGTGGTCCGACTCATTTTAGCACATTCTTATGCTTGAGCTTACTGTGCCATGAGAAGAATGCATGGAGGAGGCCTATGAGAGGAAAAGAGCCAAGTACAAAGTTCTGAAGAATGACTGCCAAAGAAGAGGCTGGAGAGCAAAATGTTGGCCTGTGGAGGTCGGGTGTCGTGGCTTTGCAGGCCAGTCACTCTGCAAAGTATACACTGCACTTGAATCACAGGAGAGAGAAGAAGAAGAGTCATTTCTACCACAACAGACGCAGCAGAGAAAGCGTCAAGATGGCTCTGGATAAAGAGGGCAGGTCCATGAGTTGCTGCTAGGCCACAGGCTGGGGTCTGATCAACCCTGGTCAGGTCGCCTGGCAAGGGTGTATGATGTTGAAAGACCCAAAACACCCGACGACCCCAGGTAACATCACTGATGGTGTGCCCTATTACCAATGATGATTTCATCTTGTTGGGAAATTGAATTTTTGAGGCTATTGTAGCTGGTGAATAATGCAACAAAGAGACCACCAGGTCAATTGTGCTTTCAGAACGTCCCTCCCTGCAACTTGACCAAGATTGGTTTTCTACAAGCTTCTGCTTCTTTTGAGGTTTGACTAACTGATTGTTGAGACACTGCATCATGCAGGCGTTTCTGTAAGAACAGCGCAGTGTCTCAACAATCAGTCAAACCTCAAAAGAAGCAGAAGCTTGTAGAAAACCAATCTTGGTAATAGGACAGCTTTAAGCCACTGTTACTTCAGCTTTGACTCAGCACACCCTCTCTGAGTTCAAGTGGTCATGGATTCAAGCCCCACTCCAAAGACAACTCAGCACAAACATTTAAACTGAAGAGCAATGTACATTCTGGGCAGTGGTTGCACTGATTTTTGGATGTAACATTAAACACTGAACAGAATAAGAAATCCCCGTGCTCCAGGATCAATCAGGAGATCCAAGCTCAAGTTGCTGCCCATTTCTAAGTAGGCCCCATTCAGTGAGATTCAATCATATGGGGGAAAAACTCCAACACTATTTAACATGATCAGGTTATAGAGTTGCCCTTGCTGATACTCTTGACACAATATGAACAAAATAATGACAACACAGAGCTGGTTAGAGGGGTGGTGTGAATGGATGCATGTGGAGCGTGAATAGATTCATGGAAGGGATGAACAGATCGCAGGGGGTGGGGATGGATCGCAGGGGGTGGGGGTGAGTGAACGGAACAATGGGGGCGTGATTAGATCCATGGAGGAGGCAAGGGGTGTGGTGTTCGTTACTGAGGGAGAGTGCAGAATGCAACAGGATATTCAACTGAACTTTCTTAATCATCCTGCTTGTGCAGTATGTAAACTCCTGGCATGTGGGAGTGGCTATAGAATGGCATTGAAATTTTAGTTACTGAAATTGAGCGATTCCATTCACTTTCCCAGAGCACGTGACTTATGCTCCTTACATAAACATAAAAAGGATCACCGACATTATAACTGCTTTTCTCTGTTTTAACAGACTCTCTCTGTTTTTCTCTTTTTTCACCAATTATTCTGCCTGCCATGGGAGATTTCAGCAATCTTTTTCATAGGCAGTACATTCCACCTTGAGCTAACGTCAAACAGGCTCTAAACGAACTGAGCAGTGTAATCTATAGGCATGAAACAGCTCATCCTGATGCCCTTCCTGTCATTTTTAACAAAGCAGCTTTATAAAGTCACTGAATAATTATTATCAACAAATCACCTATAGTACCAGAGGAAATAACACACTGGACCACTTAAAGAGTGCTTATAGTGCTCACAGTTTGATAAGTCTATTCACATAGCCATACTTCTACTCCCTGAGTATAGACAGAGAATGATGACTGCAGCACCAGTAGTGAGCACCAAGAAGGTATGGACCAAAGGGGCAGAGGAGCGCTTACACAACTGCTTTGAATCAGTGGACTGGACTCTGTTCAGGAAGTCATCTTCGGATTTGGATGAGTATGCCACAGTTGTCAACAACTTCATTAATACCTGCGTGGATGCATGTGTACCTACAAAAACTTACTGTACATTCCCAAACCAAAAGTGGTGGATGAACCAATAGGTTCGCAGTCTGCTGAGGGCTAGATCTGTAGCATTCAAAGCCTGGCGATCCAGGTCTGTATCTAAAATAACAGGTATGACTTGCGGACAGCTATTTCATGAGCCAAGAACCAATTCTGGGAGAGATTGGAGGCAACATAAGATGCATGTCAACTCTGGTGGGGTTTGTAGGCCATTACTTCCTACAAAGCAAAACCCAACACGAATGGCAGCGATGCTTCACTACTAATCAAGCTCAATGCCTTTTATGCTCATTTTGTAAGAGAATAAAACCACAGTTATGAGGATCCTGCAGCATCTGATGACCCTTTGATCTCTGTCTTGGAGGCCAACGTCAGGCTGTCTTTCAAGAGAGTGAAACCTGACAAAGCAGCAAGGCTGAATGGAGTACCCGGGAAGGCTCTGAAAACCTGTGCTAATCAACAGGTGGGTATATTCAAAAACATTTTCAGTCTCTCACTGCTACAGTCAGAAGTTCCCAAATCAAAAGCCATGCATGAAACAGGAAGTACATCATCTGCTGAAGGCTACATCTGTGGCATTCAAATCTGGAAACCCAGGCCTGTACCAGAAAACCAGGTATGATTGTTAGAGGGTTATTTCAAGGGTGAAGTGACAATTTCAAATGAGGTTGGAGGTGATATCAGATGCATAGTAACTCTGGCGGGGTCTACAAGACATTACTTCCTACAAAGTGAAACCCAATAGTATGACGCCCCGGCTGTCAATCTCGGCTGCCTCAGTGACCCAGGGCATATTGAAAACCCGGACTCCAGCACCATCAACGTAGATTCCAACGGACATGGACAGCTTCAAAGCGATTGCGCATCCACCGACTGCGACTCCAGCCTTGAACTCCAGGCCGGGTCTTCACATGCTGCGATTGTGACTCCCGTCTCCCCCTCCCCCACCACTACTCTGCAATCCCCTCTCCCTCAGATCCCATCGTCAGCTCCTGGGCCCTCAGAGGCTCCATCTTCCTCTCACCCCAACCCTTCCCTCTCCACTGATACCACCAGCCATCCTCCCCCCTCTGATCCCATCTCTCATTCGCGCCGGGTCTTTACCATCCCCTCTAACCTTCAACTCTCTGAGGCAGAGCGCTCTGTCCTCATTAAGGGCCTCACATTTGTCCCCCTTCACCCACACCTCAGTGAGTTCTGCGTACGCCATGACGCTGAACTCTTCTGCCGGCTCCGTCTCCGAGCTTACTTCTTTGACAAGGACTCTCCTACACCCACCAATGACCCCTTCTCCCGTCTTCAACCCTCCTCCTCTTCATGGACACCCTGCTCTGGTCTTCTACCTGCTCTGGATCTCTTTATTGCTAATTGCCGACAGGACATCAACCGTCTTGACTTCACCACACCCTGTTCCAATTCCAACCTCACTCCTTCAAAACGCTCTGCTCTCCGCTCCCTCCACACCAATCCCAACCTCACTATAAAACCTGCTGATAAGGGGGGAGCTGTTGTTGTCTGGCATACTGAGCTCTACCTGGCCGAGGCACAGCGACAACTCTCTGATAACACCTCTTATTTACCCCTTGATCATGATCCCACTAAGGAGCACCAGGCCATTGTCTCCAATACAATCACCAACCTTATTAGCTCTGGGGATCTCCCATCCACTGCCACAAACCTCAAACTTCCCGTTTCTACCTCCTACCCAAGATCCACAAACCTGCCTGTCCAGGTAGACCTATTGTCTCAGCTTGCTCCTGCCCCACTGAACTCATTTCTGCATACCTTGACACTGTCTTATCCCTCCTTGTTCAATCTCTTCCCACCTATGTTCGTGACATTTCTCATGTTTTGAATTTTTTCAATGATTTTAAGTTCCCTGGCCCCCTCTGTCTTATTTTCACCATGGATGTCCCCCACAGAGATGGTCTCGAAGCTCTTCGGTTTTTTTCGGATTCCAGACCTAACCAATTCCCCTCTACCACCACTCTCCTCCGTCTAGTGGAATTAGTTCTTACTCTCAATAATTTCTCCTTTGGCTCCTCCCACTTCCTCCAAACCAAGGGTGTAGCCATGGGCACCCGTATGGGTCCCAGTTAAGCCTGCCTTTTTGTTGGCTTTGTGGAACAGTCCATGTTCCAAGGATATATCGGTATCCATCCCCCTCTTTTCCTTCGCTACATCGACGACTGCATTGGCGCTGCCTCTGGCACGCGTGCTGAGCTCGTCGACTTCATTAACTTTGTCTCCAACTTTCACACTGCCCTCAAATTTACCTGGCCCATTTCCGACACCTCCCTCCCCTTTCTTGATCTTTCTGTCTCTATCTCTGGAGACGGCCTATCTGCTGATATCTACTATAAGCCTACAGACTCTCACAGCTACCTGGACTATTCCTTTTCCCCACCCTGTCTCTTGCAAAAATGCTATCCCCTTCTCACAATTCCTCCGTCTCCGCCGCATCTGCTCTCAGGATGAGGCTTTTCTTTCCAGGACGAAGGAGATGTCTTCCTTTTTTAAGCAAAGGGGCTTCCCTTCGTCCACCATCAACTCTGCTCTCAAACGCATCTCTCCCATTTCCCACACATCCGCCCTCACCCCATCCACCCACCACCCCACTCGGGATAGGGTTCCCCTTGTCCTTACCCACCACCCCACCAGCCTCCAAGTCCAACATATAATTCTCCGTAACTTCCGCCATCTCCAACAGGATCCCACTACCAAACACATTTTTCCCTCCCCCCCTTTCTGCTTTTCGCAGGGATTGCTCCCTACATGACTCCCTTGTCCACTCGTTCCCCCCATCCCTTCCCACCGATCTCCCTCCTGGCACGTATCCTTGTAAACAGAACAAGTGCTACACCTGCCCTTACACTTCCTCCCTCACCACCATTCAGGGCCCCAGACAGTCCTTCCAGGTGAGACGACACTTCATCTGTTAGTCGGCTGGTGTGGTATACTGCGTCCGGTGTTCCCGGTGTGGCCTTTTATATATTGGCGAGACCCGACGCAGACTGGGAGACCGTTTCGTGAAACACCTACGCTCGGTCCGCCAGAGAAAGCAGGATCTCCCGGCCGCCTCACATTTTAATTCCACGTCCTATTCCCATTCTGATATGTCTATCCATGGCCTCCTCTACTGTCAAAATGAATCCAAACTCAGGTTGGAGGTACAACACCTTATATACCGGCTGGGTAGCCTCCAACCTGATGGCATGAACATTGACTTCTCTAACTTCCGTTAATGCCCCTCCTCCCCTTCTTATCCCATCCGTGACATATTTAGTTGTTTGCCTGTTCTCCATCTCTCTCTGGTGCTCCCCCCCCACCTTTCTTTCTCCTGAGGCCTCCCGTCCCATGATCCTTTCCCTTCTCCAGCTCTGTATCACTTTCGCCAATCACCTTTCCAGCTCTTAGCTTCATCCCACCCCCTCCGGTCTACTCCTATCATTTCGCATTTCCCCCTCCCCCCTCTACTTTCAAATCTCTTACTATCTTTCCTTTCGGTTAGTCCTGACGAAGGGTCTCGGCCCGAAACGTCGACATCGCTTCTCCCTATAAATGCTGCCTAGCCTGCTGTGTTCTACCAGCATTTTGTGTGTGTTGTTGACCCAATAGTATGAATTGGGTTGCTGCAGGGATCCTCATGGCTATGGTTTTATTCTCTTTCCAAGTGAGCATAAAAGGCATTGAGCTTGACTGGTAGTGAAGCATTGCTGCCAATCATGAACTAAACGGCTTCTATGCCCGCTTTGAAAGGAAGGACACAACTACAGCTGTGAAGATCTCTGCTGCACCTGATGACCCTGTAATCTCCATCTCAGAGGTCAATGTTAGGCTGACTTTAAAGAGAGTGAACCCTCGCAAGGTGGAAGGTCCCAATGGAATACCTGGTAAGGCTCTGAAAACCTGTGCTCAGCAACTAGTGGGAGTATTCAAGGACATTTTCAACCTCTCACTGCTACAGGCAGAAGTTCCCACTTGCTTCAAAAAGGCCACAATAATACCAGTGCCTAAGAAGAATAATGTGGGCTGCCTTAATGACTGTTGCCCAGTAGCACTCACATCAACAGTGATGAAATGCTTGAGAGGTTGGTTATGACTAGACTGAACTCCTGCCTCAGCAAGGATTTGGACCCATTGCAATTTGCCTATTGCCACAATAGGATGGTAGACACAATCTCAATGGCCCTCCACACAGCTTTAGCCCACCTGGACAACATAAACACCTACGTCAGGATGCTGTTCATCGACTATAGCTCAGCTTTTAATCCCGCAATCCTGAATGAGAAATTGCAGAACCTGTGCCTCCGTACCTCTCTCTGCAATTGGATCTGGAATACCACAGTTTGTATGGATTGGTGATAACATATCCTCATTGCTAACAATCAACACTGGTGCACCTCAGGGGTGTGTGCTTAGTCCACTGCTCTACTCTCTATACACACATGATTATGTGGCTAGGCATAGCTCAAGTACCATCTATAAATTTGCTGATGATACAACCATTGTTGGTAGAATCTCAGCTGGTGGCGAGAAGGCATACAGGAGTGAGATATGCCAACTAGTGGAATGGTGCCGCAGCAACAATCTGGCACTCAGCGTCAGTAAGACGAAAGAGCTGATTGTGGACTTCAGGAAGGGTAAAATGAAGGAACACATACCAATCATCATAAAGAAATCAGAAGGGAGAGAGTGAGCAGCTTCAAGTTCCTGGGTGTCAAGGTTTCTGAGGATCTAATCTGGTCCCAACATAATGATGCAGTTATAAAGAAAGCCAGACAGCGGCTATTCTTTATTCGGAGTTTGAAGAGATTTGGTATGTCAAGAAATACACTCAGAAACTTCTATAGTTGTACCGTGGAGAGCATTCTGACAGGCTGCATCACTGTCTGGTATGAAGGAGCTACTGCACAGAACCAAAAGAAACTGCAGAAGACTGTAAATCTAGTCAGCTCCGTCTTAGGCACTAGTCTACAAAGTATCCAGGACATCTTCAGGAAGCAGTGTTACAGAAAGGCAGCATCCATTATTAAGGACCTCCAGTACCCAAGGCATGCCCTTTTCTCACTGTTACCATCAGGTAGGAGGTACAGAAGCCTGAAAGCACACACTCAGCAATTCAAGAACAGCTTCTTCTCCTCTGCCATCTGATTCCTAAATGGACATTGAAGCTTTGGACACTACCTCACCTTTTTAAAAAAATATACAATATATCTGTTTTTGCAAGTTTTTAAAAATCTATTCAATATATGTAATTGATTTACTTGTTTATTTATTATTATTATGTTTTATTATTATTTTTTCTCTCTCTGCTAGATTATGTATTGCTTTGAACTGCTGCTGCTAAGTTAACAAATTTTACATCACATGCCAGTGATAATAAAGCTGATTCTGATTCTGAAGTTCCACCTGCTTCAAACTAACAACAATTATACCAGTGCACAAGTAGCATTCACATTGTTGGTGATATGGTTATCTGTCTCAGGAAGGACCTGGAGTTACTGCAATTCACCTTTCACAAAAGGTCTAAAGCAAATGCCATCTCACTGGCTCTCCCAGCAGCCTGAGATCACCTGGACAATGCAAATACCTATCTCAAGATGCTGTTTATTGACCGTTGCTCAACATTTAACACGATAAGACCATAAAACATGGGAGCAGAATTAGGCCATTCAACCCATCGAGTCTGCTCTGTCATCTCTTCATGGCTGATCTCGGATCCCACTCAACTTCATACAACTACCTTCTTACCATATCCTTTGATGCCCAGACCAATCAGGAACCTCTCAAGATCTGCCTTAAATATACCCACAGAATTAGCCT
This sequence comes from Hypanus sabinus, assembly GCF_030144855.1. Lineage (NCBI taxonomy): Eukaryota > Metazoa > Chordata > Chondrichthyes > Myliobatiformes > Dasyatidae > Hypanus > Hypanus sabinus. The sequence continues at coordinate 313,976 of NC_082706.1, forward strand.
CCACCACAGTCTGTGGCAGAGCATTCCACAGATTCACTAGTCACTGGCTAAAAAAATTCCTTCTTACCTCGGTTCTAAAAAGTCGCCACTCAAGAGTCTGTGTTCTCTAATTCTGGATAGCTCCACTGTAGGAAACATCCTCTCTATATCCATCCTATCTAGTCCATTCAACATCTAGTAGGTTTCAATGAGATCCCCCCACATTCTACTAAATTCCAGTGAGTACAGGCCCAAAATTGCCAAACACTTCTCATACCCTCTTCATTCCTGGAATCATCCTCTTTAACCTTCTCTGGACTTTATCCAATGACAATATATCAATTCTGGGAGAAGGGGTCCAAAACTGTTGACAATACTCTAAGTGTGGTCTACCTAGTGTCTTATATCTCCTTCTATTTATATTCTATTCCCCTTGAAATAAATGCCAACATTGCATTTGCCTTCTTTACCACAGACTTAACCTGTAAATTAGACTTCTGGACTCTTGCATGAGGATGCCTAAGTCCCTCTGCACCTCTGATATTGTATTTTCTCCCAAATTAAGTTTTAGTCTGCACTTCTGTTCCTTTTGCCAAAATGCATTATCATACATTTCCCAACATTGTATTCCATCTGCTACTTTTTTGCCCATTCTTCCAATTTGTCTAAGTCCTGCTGCAGTTGCATTGCTTCCTCAGCACTACCTACCCCTCCACCTATCTTTGTATCATTTGCAAATGTTCTCACCAAGCCATCATTTCCATTATCTAAATCATTGACAAACAATGTGTAAAGTAGCAATCCCATTACTGACCCCTGAGGAATACCAGTAACCACTGGCAGCTGACCAAAAAAAGCCCCCTTTATTCCCACTCGCTGTCTCCTCCCTGTCAGCTATTCTTCTATCCATGCCTGTATGTTTCCTGTAACACCTTAGGATTTTATACTGTTAAGTTGCCTCATGTGTGGCACCTCATCAAATGCCTACTAAAAATCCAAGTAAATGATATCCTTTGTCCACCCTGCTTGTTACTTCCTCAAAGAACTCTCGCAGATTTATAAAGCAAAATTTCCCTTTCCAGACATCATGCTGACTTTGACTTCTTTTATCATTAGTCTCCAAGTACCCCAAAAACATCATCCTTAATAATAGACTCCAACATTTTCCCAACCACTTAGGTTAGGCTAAGTAGCCTATAATTTCCTTTCTTTTGCCTTCCTCCTTTCTTAACGAGTGGAGTGACATTTGCCGTTTTCCAGTCCTCTGTGACCATGTCAGAATCCAGTGATTCTTGAAGGATCATGACCAATGCATCCATTATCTCTCCAGCAACCACTCTCAGGTCTCTCAGGTGTAGTCCATATGGTCCAGGTGACTTATCCACTTTGAGACCTTTGAACTTGCCTAGCACTTTCTCATTTGTAATAGCAATGGAAACTCATTTCACTCCTGCTGCCTGACACTCACAGAGCTCTGGCACACTGCTTGTGTACTCAGCATTGAGGACTGATGTAAAGTATTCATTAAGTTCATCTGAAATTTCTTTGCCCCCATTACTGCCTCACCATCATTTTCCAGTGATCTAATATCAACTCTCACCTCCTTTTTACTCTCTACATAAGTGAAAAATCTTTTAGTATACTGCTTTATATTATTGGCTAGTCTGTCCTCATGTTACATCTTTTCCCTTCTTACAGCGTTTTTTTGTTGTCATTTGTTGGATTTTAAAAACTTCCTGATCATCGAACTTCCCATTCAAGTTTGCTACCTTATATGTATTTTTCTTGGTTTTTAAGCAATTGGTAATTTCCTTTGTCAGCCACATTTGCCTAAACCTGCCATTTGAGAATTTCTTCTTCTGTGGAACATATCTATCCTGCACCTTAGAAACACAGAAAAATGACAGCACAATACAGGCCCTTTGGCCCACAATGCTGTGCCAAACATATACTTACTTTAGAAATTACCTAGGGTTGCCCACAGCCCTCTATTTTTCAAAGCTCCATGTACCTTTCCAGGAATCTCTTAAAAGACCCTATCGTATCTGCCTCCACCACCATCGCTGGCAGCCCATTCCACGCACTCACCACCCTCTGTGTCAAAGATTTACCCCTGACATCTCCTCTGTACCGACTGTCAAGCTGTACCTACTTAAAACTGTGCCCTCTTCTGCTAGCCATTTCAGTCCTGGAAAAAAGCTTATGACTAATCACACAATCAATGCCTCTCATCATCTTATACATCTCTATCAGGTCATCTCTCATCCTCCGTCGCTCCAAGAAGAAAAGGTCAAGTTCACTCAACCTATTCTCATAAGGCATACTCCCCAATCCAGGAAAAATCCTTGTAAATCTCCTCTGCACCCTTTCTATAACTTCCACATCCTTCCTGTAGTGAGGCAACCAGAACTGAGCACAGTACTCCAAGTGGGGTCTGACCAGGGTCCTATATAGCAGCAACATTACCTCTCAGCTATAAAAACTCAATCCCACGATTGATGAACGCCAGTGCAATCTTAGCCACACAGTCAACATACGCAGCAGCTTTGAGTGTTCTATGGACTCAGACCCCAAGATCCCTCTGATCCTCCACACTGCCAAGAGTCTTACCATTAATAATATATTCTGCCATCATATTTTACCTACCAAAATAAACCACCTTACACTTATCTGAGTTGAACTCCATCTGCCACTTCTCAGCCCAGTTTTGAATCCTAACAATGTCCCGCTGTAACCTCTGTCAGCCCTTCACACTATCCACAACAGCCCCAACCTTTGTGTCATCAGCAAATTTACTAACCCATCCAAATCCAGGTTATTTATTAAAAGCACAAAGAAAAGGGGTCCCAGAACAGATCCCTGAGGCACTCCACTGGTCACCGAACTCCATACAGAATATGACCCATCTACAACCACTCTTTGCCTTCTGTGGACAAGCCAGTTCTGGATCCACAAAGCAATGTTCCCTTGGATCCCATGCCTCCTTACTTTCTCAGTAAGCCTGGCATGGGTTACCTTATCAAATGCCTTGCAGAAATCCATATATACATTAAGTCTACTGCTCTCCCTTCATCAATATGTTTAGTCACATCCTCAAAAAATTCAATCAGGCTCATAAGGCACGACTTGCCTTTGACAACGTCGTGCTGACTATCCCTAATCATATTATGCCACTCCAAATGTTCATAAATCCTGCTTCTCAGGATCTCTTCCATCATCTTACCAACCACTGAAGTAAGGCTCATTGGTCACTAATTTCTTGGGCTATCTCTACTCACTTTCTTGGATAAGGGAACAACATCTGCAACCCTCCAATCATCCAGAAGCTCTCCCATTCCCATTGATGATGCAAAGATCAATGCCAGAGGCTCAGCAATCTCCTCCCTCGGCTCCCTCAGTAGCCTGGGCTACATCTCATCTGGTCCCAACTTGATGCTTTCCAAAAGCTCCAGCTCATCCTCTTCCTTAATATCTACATGCTCAAGTTTTTCAGTCTGCTGTAAATCATCTCTACAATCGCCAAAGTCCTTTTCCGCAGTGAATATTGAAGCAAAGTATTCATTAAATACCTCTGCTATCTCTTCCAGTTCCATACACTGTCACACTTGATTGGTCCTATTCTCTGACGTCTTATCCTCTTGCTCTTCGCATACTTGTAGAATGCCTTAGGGTTTTTCTTAATCCTGTCTGCCAAGTCCTTGTCATGGTTCCTTCTGGCTCTCCTAATTTCATTCTTAAGCTCCTTCCTGCTAGCCTTATAATCTTCTAGATCTCTATCATTACCTAGTTTTTTTTAACCTTTCATAAGCTCTTCTTTTCTTCTTGACAAGATTTTCAACAGTCTTTGGACACCACGGATCCTGTACAATACCATCCTTTCCCTGTCTCATTAGAACGTACCTGTGCAGAACCCCACGCAAATATTCCAAGAACATTTGCCACATTTCTTCCATGTTTCCCTGAGAACATCTATTTCCAATTTATGCTTCCAAGTTCCTGCCTGTTAGCCTCATATTTCCCCTTACTCCAATTAAACGCATTCCTAACTTGTCTGTTCCTATCCCACTCCAATGCTATGGTAAAGGAGATAGAACTGTGATCACTATATCCAAAATGCTCTCCCACTGAGAGATCTGACACTGACCAAGTTCATTTCCCAATACCAGTTCAAGTACAGCCTCTCCTCTTGTAGGCTTATCTACATATTGTGTCAAGAAACCTTCCTGAACACACCTAACAAACTCCACTCTATCTAAACCCCTTGCTCTAGGGAGATGCCAATCGATATCTGGGAAATTAAAATCTCCCACCACAACAACCGTGTTATTATTATACCTTCCAGAATCTGTCTCCCTATCTGTTCCTTGATGTCCCTGTTATGATTGGGTGGTCTATAAAAAACACCCACAGAGGCTTTGTAGACAATCCTTCCATAACTTCCTCTTTTCTGCAGCCGTGACACTATCTCTGATCCACAGTGCCACGCCACCACCTCTTTTGCCTCCCTCCCTGTCCTTTCTGAAACATTTCCTCAATACCCAGAGCCTGAACTGACACCTTACTGCCCTATTGTCCTGTTTATTGTTGATTGTAATGCCTGCACTGTTTTGTGCACATTATACAGTCCTGGGTAGGTCTGTAGTCTAGTGTGGTTTGTTTTTTTTCCCTGTGTTTTTTTTACGTAGTTCAGTCTAGTTTTCATACTGTGTAATGTAACACCATGGTCCTGAAAAAAATGTTGTACCATTTTTACTATGTACTGTACCAGCAGTTATGGTCAAAATGACAATAAAAGTGACTTGACTTGACTAAAGCCGGGCACTCGAATTAACCATTCCTGCCCCTAAGTCATCCAAGTCTCTGTAATGGCCACAACATCATACCTCCAAGTACTGATCCATGCTCTAAGTTCATCTGCTTTGTTCATGATACTCCTTGCATTAAACCCAATTTCCCTCGGGATCAATAAAGTATGTTTGTGTCTGTCTGTCTGTCTATCTGTAAAAAAAAAACACATCTCAAACCACCAGTCTGAGCGCATCCCTTCTCTGTCACCTGCCTATCCTCCCTCTTGCACTGTCTCCAAGCTTTCTCTATTTGTGAGTCGTCAGCCTCGTCCTCCATCACTTCAACTCAGTTCCCACCCCCCAGCATTCCTAGTTATCTCAGTTGAACTCCATCTGCCACTTCTCAGCCCAGTTTTGCATCCTATCAATGTCTTGCTGTAACCTCTGACAGCCCTCCACACTATCCACAACAGCCCCAACCTTTATGTCATCAGCAAATTTACTAACCCATCCTTCTACTTCCTAATCCAGGTCATTTATAAAAAACCACGAAGAGAAGGGGTCCCAGAACAGATCCCTGAGGCACACCACTGGTCGCTGACCTCCATGCAGAATATGACCTGCCTACAACCACTCTTAGCCTTCTGTGGGCAACCCATTTCTTGATCCACAAAGCAAGGTCCCCTTGGTTCCCATGCCTCCTTACTTTCTCAATAAACCTTTCATGGGGTACCTTATCAAATGGCTTGCTGAAATCCATATACACTACATCTACTGCTCTACCTTAATCAATGTTTTTAGTTACATCCTCAAAAAATTCAATCAAGCTTTTAAGGCACAACCTGCCTTTGACAAAGCCATGCTCAAGATCTTTTCCATCAACTTAGCAACCACTGAAGTAAGACTCACTGGTCTATAATTTCCTGGGCTATCTCTACTCCCTTTCTTGAATAAGGGAACAACATCTGCAACCCTCCAATCCTGGAACTACACACACACATACACACACACACACACACACACACACACACACACACACACACACACACACACACACACACACACACACACACACACAGATATATATATATAGCCTCCACAGTTGCCTATGGTAAAGAATTCCATAGGTTCACCGCTCCTGGCTAAAGAAATTACTCATTATTTCATTTCTAAAAGGATGCCCTTCTTTTCTGAGGCTGTGTCCTCTAGTCTTAGACTCTCCCACCTTTGGAGATACCTTCTCGAAATCCACTCTATCAAGGTCTTTCACCATTCCATAGATTTGAATTAGGTCACCCCTCACTCTTCTGAAGTCTGGTGAATAAAGGACAAGAGCCAGCAAACACTTTTCATATGACAAGCCGATCAATCTTGGAATCATTTTTGTGAATCTCCTTTGAATCCTCTCCAGTTTCAGCTCATCCTTTCTAAGATAAGGGGTCTAAGCCTGGTCACTGCTGAGGTCTTACTTGGGGTATCGGCTGGTCCGATGATAGTGGATAATTGCTGATAATTGGTCTACAAAGTCAGTTACAGGTTTCCTTGTTCACTCTAGCTATGATGTCAAGCACACATTCTCTCAAATTCAGCTTTGAATTTGTTCATCAATAGACAGGTATATGCCTCACTGTGGCAGAAAGCAGGGTGTCACAAATGGCCTCAGTTAGATAACATACTCTTCTTTCAGTATCCCCAAGGCCTGTGAACAACTCCAGGTACTTCTCCTGCCACTGAACATTATTTAACAAATCCAGTCTTGGAATGAAGTTCAGTTTCTTGATGGCATGTTGTCCCAGTAGTGGTGAGAAGAGATTCTGAACAACAGAGACATCCTCTTTTAACAGTTTCTCATCTTTATGGGTGGAAGTAGTAAACATTTCTTTCACACTGAGCTTATGTTTCCCTGGTCCCATGAGCACTTTCTTTGTTGGGTTTAGTGTAATTCCTATTTTCTTCACTAGTTTTTTGAACAGACATTCGGGGATGGCTGTGACATCTACCCCAGTGCCCATTTGGAATGCCTGCCTTATTTTGCAACTGAACTAACTTCTGTTTGAATCTAGAGCCCCAAGGAAAGCTCTCTCTTTATTGATGGTCTTCATTTACCTCCTGAGGAACTGTTTTTGAGTGACACTAGCTTTTATAATGGCCAACTTTATTGCACTGGTGGCATTTCACTTCTTTTGCTGGACAGAGCTCCTTGACGTAGAATGGAGACTTGCAGCATCTCCTGCAGATGGACATTTTATCTGCTCTTTGTTTCACTTGGCTGTTTTGTTTGAGATGAGCTCTGTCACCTTTTTCTGTAATCTATCTGACTGCACCTTCTTTGTACCCTTTTTGTACAGCTTCTAGCTTTACCTCAGCATCGTTTTCTGAGTTCTCCCCTTTGCTGACAAACATTCTTACTCTGCCTGACCATAGTAATACCTTTCTTGAGTGTGAGATTTGCCTGCAACTGGAGTATCTCTAACAATTTGGATTCCAGTTGACCAATGATGTTCCTGTCTCTAATAAGCTCATCTCTCAGGTTTCAATATGTACAGTTATCTGACAAGGCATACAATGCTGTGATGAAGTCACTTACACTTTCATTTGGCTCCTGTTTTCTGGAGTTGAATTTTGCCCTCATATATCACATTTCACTTTCCTGTGAAATATTCTTTGAATTTATCCTGCACTGTTCTGTACTCCTTTGTCTTAGCATCCGTTTGTCCTACTCCACCCATGAAGTCATCTACTTTGTCACCCATGCAGTATATCAGCATGTTTAACTGATGCTCTTCAGAAGCCTGAGTGAGATTGCTTGTAACCCTAAATCTCTCAAAAGGTCTGAGCCATCTTCTAAAGTCCCATGGTTTAGAGAAATCAATTGTCTTGGGGAGCTTTAATAGGTAAGTTGATATAGGTACTGCAGGTATTTGCTCAATTTTTCTGTTCATTTGTTTATTTATTTGGACTACAAAAGTCTTCTTTGCTCTCTTTGAGAGTTTGACTGACTTCTCTGCTGTGTATGTGCCTCTGTGCACTTCCCCAGGTAGTGGCTACAGATTATTACTATATATCCACTTTTGAGTATAGGTTGAAGGCCTTGCCTAACAACCCTTTCTCAGCTTATGCCTTGTGGTGCATACAGTTAGCAAATTAGCATAGGCAGTTTAGGTTGATATGTCTCTGGATATTTGGGGATCTCACTCGGTCTGTGGCACCAATTCATCATTGATCAACCACTTCCGACACCATTATTGAGGGATAGTAATGAGTACACCAGGATGCCAGTATGCAGGATAATTAACTGAACGTCACTGACAACCCTGCCATGTGGGAGCATCTAACCGAGTGGCATAGGAATAACACTAATAACTATCATTACAAGGAGGGGGAGCTGTGCGGGGTTAAACAGATACATGGGAGAGGTGAAAGAATCCTTGGAGGGGTTTGAGTGGATTGACAGGAGCAGGTATGAATGGATTCATGTGCAATATTAACAGATACATGGGAGGATGTGAACAGTTTTATGGTTGTGGGACGCTAGCCGATCTGCGAGAGGGGGAGGGTGCGAGGTGATCCATGGGAGACCATAAGGCATAGGAGCGGAATTTGGCCATTTGTCCTATCAAGTCTGCTCCGCCATTTCATTATGGCTGATTCATTTTTCTCTCAGTCCCAATCTCCTGCCTTCTCCCCTTATCCCTTCATGTTTGACTAATCAGGAATCTATCAACCTCTGCCTTAAATGTAAATAAAAAACTTAGCCTCCACAGCTGCCTGTGGCAGAGAATTCCACAAATTTACCACCCTCTAGCTGAAGAATTTCTGCCTTGTTGTCGTTCTAAAAGGATACTCCTCTATTCTGAGGCTATGTCCTCTGGTCTTAAGGCTTTCCCACCATATGAAGCACCCTCTCCACATCCACTCTGTCAAGGCCTTTCATCATTCGATAGGTTTCAATGAGGTCACCCCTCATTCTTCATACAGGCCCAGGGTCATCAAATGCTCCTCCTATGACAAGCCATATAATAAACCTTCCCGCTAGTATATTGGTCTTCTTCCAGTTCAGGTGCATTACACTGGGATTTTAGGGATTTTACACTGCTCACCTGAAACAGTTGAGAAATTCAACATTTGCAAAGATTCTCAGGAAAACTAAAATAAATATTAATTGTACAATTTGCCTACTTACCAGTCAAAGTTGCATTTTCCAGAGCGTGGCAGACAAAAAAAGCAGTGCCTAGTCATTAAGGAGAAAACAGGAATAAATTTTTGTGCTGTTAAAAAGAACATCTGCATTTTCGTATCTCTGTATTTTCCAAACAACAACAAAATATTTCACTTGGTTAATTGAATATGTTACAGCTGTTAATAGTGATTTTTTTCCTCTAGTACAATCTGTAACTGGCTCTGAGGCATTAAGGACTCCATCACCCAGGACATGCCCCCTTCTCATTGGTACCATCAAGGAAAAGGTACAGGAGGCTGAAGGCACACACTTAACATTTCAGGAACAGCTTCCCCTCTGCTAACAGACTTCTAAATGGACAATTAATCCATGAACACTACCTCAATATTTTATCTTTCCCTCTCTCTTTGCATTACTTACTTAATTTAATTTTAAAAAAATATATACTTATTTTAATTTATAGTTTTTATTATTATGTATTGCATTGTATTGCTGCTGCAAAACAACAAATTTCACAAAATATGTCTATGATATCAAACCTGATTCTGATTCTCATCTTGAGGCTCAGAGGGAAAGAATGCATTCAGACAGAGTGATAGGGATAGAAATACAGTCATAGAAAAGTACAGCACAGAAACAGGTTCTTCAACCCATCTAGTCCATGCTAAAACCATTTACTCCCATCGACCAGCACCAGGACCATAGACCTCTATATCCCTAGGATCCATGTACCTATCCAAACTTCTCTTAAAAGTTGTAATCAAACTTACATGTCCCACTTGTCCTGACAACTAATTCACAGTCTCATGGCCCTCTGAGTGAAGAAATTTGCCCTTATGTTCCCCTTAAACCTCACCTTTCACCCTTAAGCTATGACCTCTAGTTGTAGTCCCGCCCAAGCTCAGTGGAAAAAGCCCGCTTGCATTTACCCTTTCTATACTCCTCATAATCTTGTATACTTCTATCAAATCTACTCTACGTTCTAGGGAATACAGTTCTAACCTGCAAATGCCTTGCTAAAGTCCAACTAGACAACATCCACTACCTTGCTGTCATTAACTTTCCTAGTAACTTCCTCGAAAAACTATGTAAGATTAGTTAGACATGACCTACCAAGCATGAAGCCATGCTGACTATCCTTTGACAAACTCTACCCATCTAGTCCTTTTACAATATGGGATTCCCAGTCAAAAAAAAAAGGATCAGCCATGATTGAATGACAGGAGCAGACTCACTGAGTCAAATGGCCTAATTCTACTTCTATGTCTCATGGTCTTAATATGTGGAAAGTTAAAATCACTTATGATAATAACCTTAAGTTTCTTGCAACAGTCTGTGATCTCTTTACAAATTTGTTCCTCTGAATCCCTAGGACTGTTGGATGGTCTGTAATATAGCCCTACTAATGTGTTCATACCTTTCTTATTTCTCAGTTCCTCCCATAATGCCTCACTAGTTGAGTTCTCCAGTTTGTCCTGATGGAGCACTGCTGTGACATTTTCCCTGACAAGTATTTCTTTACTCAGAGAGTGATAGCTGTGTGGAATGAGCTTCCTGTAGAAGTAGTAGAGGCCAGTTCAGTTGTGTCATTTAAGGTAAAATTGGATAGGTATATGGACAGGAAAGGAGTGGAGGGTTATGGGCTGAGTGCAGGTAGGTGGGACTAGGTGAGATTAAGAGTTCGGCACGGACTAGGAGGGCCAAGATGGCCTGTTTCCGTGCTGTGATTGTTATATGGTTATATGTTATAAGTAACATCACCCCTCCCACTCGGACATGTCTAAAACAACAAAACCCTGGAATACTGAGCTGCCAGACCTTCTGCAATCAAGTTTCACTGATGGTTACAATATCATAATTCCAAGCATTGATTCATGCCCTGACCTCATCTGAATTTCCTACTATGATATTTCTTGTATTGAAATATATGCAGCTCAGGACAATAGTTGCACCATGCTCAAATTTTGATTCTTGATTTTGTCTGAGGTCTTACCAACATTTCCACTAAGTATTCTTGCACTCTGGTTCCCATCCCCCTGCAACTCTAGTTTCAACCCCACCATGCAGCATTAACAAACCTTCCCGCTAGGATATTGATACCCCTCCAGTTCAGTGGTTGCCCTAGCAGACAAGGTGAAGGAAAATCCTAAGATTTTCTGCAAAAATGTTTGCAAAATGATTGTGCAACTCTCACTTCGGCTAGTGGCTTAATATAGGGGATGATAGCCCCACCGGCCCAGCCAAACTTAAGAAATTTCATTTGGGTGACTGCCGTGCGATGTGTCCCCTGTTACAAATCAGTACCACGAAATAACAAACAGTACACAATATGCAATTAAACGATTGAGCTTTATAATTCTTAATTTGATTAAATGGTTAGTAAAGAAAACAAAAAAAGAAGAAAAGGGGCCCATTCTCATGAAACACTCTAATGAGCAAGGTTGGAGCTCACTGATAAGGCTGTTCATCCACCATCGAACTCCTCTGATTGTCACTGACCTTCGGACCCCCCGCTCCAAGTCCACTTCGTCTGGCAGTCTACTAATTCTCCCCATTCGTGTCTTCTCTCTGCAAATTCCTGGTTCCCAGACACACAAGAAAGAACAACATCCCGCTCATTGGCTAACATGCTCCATTATCTCTATTCATAACCCAAACACTGCTACTACAGAGAAACCATTACCTTAGCAGCGGAACATTACAGAGAAGCCATTACATTAGCAGTGAAACATTACAACATAATACAATTGCAAGGGACAAAATTGGTCCTCTGGACGATCAGAATGGTAATCCATTTGTGGAACCAACTGAGAGGGGGGAGATCTCAAATGTGCTTCTGCATCAACATTTACTCAGGAGATGGACACAGAGTCTATAGAAATGAGGCAAAGCAGCTTCAACTTCATGCACCTTAAACCAACTAAGAGGAGAAGGTGTTTGCTGTCTAGAAGCAAAGTAGGGTGGATAAGTCCCCAGGGCCTGACAAGTTATTCCCTCAGACCCTGTGGGAGGCAAATGCAGAAATTGCTGGGGTTCTGGTGGAGATATTTAAATCATCAAAGAGGCAACTGAGGAGGAGAGCATTGGTGGATAAGCTAATGTTGTACCTCTGTTTAAGAAAGGCTCTAAAAAAAAAACAGGAAATGATAGGCCAGTGAGCCTGACATCATTAATGGGAAAGTTTTGGAAGGTATTCTAAGGGTGCACACAGATGAGAATATGGATAGACATGGACTTATTAGGAATAGTCATTATGGCATCATACATAGTAGGTCGTGTCTAACCAATCTTAAGAGTTTTTTGAGGAAGTTACCAGGAAGGTTGATGTTGTCTACATGGACTTCAGCAAGCATGTGACAAGGTCCCACATGGAAGGCTTATCGAGAAGGTTCAGTCGCTTGACATTCAGGATGAAGTAGTATATTGGATTAAACGTTGACTTTGTGGGAGAAGCTAGAGAGTGGTAATAGATGGTTTTCTCTCTAACTAGAAGCATGTGAAAAGTGGAGTCCCACGGGGATCAGGGCTGGGTCCTTTGTTGTTTGTCATCTATATCAAGGTTCTGGATGATAATTGGTTAACTGGATCAGCAAGTTTGATTGGGGGTGTAGTGGACAGTGAGGAAGCCTGTCATAGCTTGAAGAGGGATCTATATCAGCTGGAAAAATGGGCTGAAAAATGGCAGGTGGAAGTTAATACAGGCAATGCGAGGTTTTGTACTTTGGTAGGACCAACAAGCTAAGTCTTACACAGTTAGTGGTAGATCAAAGGGATAAGACCTAAGATAGAGGAGCAGAACTAGGCCATTTGGCCTATTGAGTCTGCTCCACTATTTCATCATGTCTAATCCATTTACTCTCTCAGTCCTAATCTCCTACTCCCCCCCACCCCCCAGAAGACATAGGAGCAGAATTAGGCATTCTGAATTGCTTCCAGAACGTCCAGCCATTGCTGCTGTGCAGTCATCCCTACCAGTGTTCTTTTCCAATCAATACTAGCCAACTCCTCTCTCAAGCCTCTGTAATTCCCTTTACCCAATGTAATACTGATACACCTGACTTTAGCTCATCCTTCTCAAATTTCAAGGTGAATTTGATCACTTTGTTCTTTTATCATAAGCTCTATTCAGGATATTTACAAAAACAGGTGTGTAAAGAGGGCCTGAAGAATTACTGGGGACCCAAGCCAACCCAACCACAAACTGGTCCAGTTGCTACCATTCAGGAAGCGGTCCCGCAACATAAAAGCCAGGACCAACAGGCTCTGGGACAGCTGCTTCCACCAGGCCATCAGACTGATTAACTAACGCTGATACAATTGTACTTCTATGTTACTTTGACTGTCCTGTTATACATACTACTTATTGTACACTGCATATTTAGACAGAGATGTAACATAAAGATTTTTATTTCTCATGTATGTTAAGGATGTAAGTAATAAAGTTAATTCAATTTGATAAGGTACCCCCATGCAAGGCTTATTGAGAAAGTAAGGAGGCATGGGATCCAAGGGGACATTCCTTTGTGGATCCAAAACTGGCTTGCCCACAGAAGGCAAAGAGTAGTTGTAGATGGGTCATATTCTGCATGGAGGTCAGTCACCAGTGGAGTGCCTCAGGGATCTGTTCTGGGACCCTTACTCTTTGTGATTTTTATAAATGATCTGGATGAGGAAGTGGAGGGATGGGTTAGTAAGTTTCCTGATGACACTAAGGTTGGAGGTGTTGTGGATAGTGTGGAGAGCTGTCAGAGGTTACAGTGGGACATTGATAGGATGCAAAACTGGGCTGAGAAGTGGCTGATGCAGTTCAACCCAGGTAAGTGTGAAGTGGTTCATTTTGGTAGGTCAAGTATGATGGCAGAATATAGTATTAATGGTAAGACTCTTGGCAGTGTGGAGGATCAGAGGGATCTTGGGGTCTGAGTCCATAGGACACTCAGAGCAGCTGTGCAGGTTGACTCTGTGGTTAAGAAGGTGTATGGTGTATTGACCTTCATCAATCGTGGAATTGAATTTAGGAGCCGAGAGGTAATATTGCAGCTATATAGGACCATAGTCAGATCCCACTTGGAGTACTGTGCTCAGTTCTGGTTGCGGGGGTGGAGTTTCAAGATGGCGACGTAAGCATCTGCCTTTTAGGCGCTCTTTATTTTTTCAACTATAATCACCCTTTAATTAGATCTTTTCGAACTTAATCATATGAGTTGCTACTTCTGATTGACCCTTTCTTCCTAAAATAATATTTGATCTAATTTTGTCAAACTTAAAATGGCTACAAGTAAGAAATCGGCTAAGGATCCTTTATCTATCGACACAGTTGCTACCCTTCTGGATTCTAAACTTGCGGGTATGGAAGGTAAATTGGACAATAAACTGGATGCTAAATTTGCGGGTCTGGAAGGCAGACTAGAAGGTAAATTGGACAGTAAACTGTTAAGTTTGGAAAGGAGGATTACTACGAAAATATCCGATTTTGAAGGAGTTGTTAAATCGCTTGAAACTAAGTTTCAGTCGCAGGCGTTAGTGGTTCAGCAGCTTGGAAATAAGATCACGACTCTTGAACAATCAATTTGTGAAAAAGCACGTACAATTGAAGTGTTAGAGAAGAAGATAGAGTCGACTGCTAAAACTTTAGATCAGTATAAGTTTAAAATTACTGATCTTGAAAATCGTTCTCGCAGACAGAATTTGCGCATCATCGGAATTCCCGAAAAAGTTGAGTCCGGTGATTTAACTGAATTTTTCTCTAAATTACTGTGGGAAATTTTCGGTGGTGAAGGTTTGCAAAATGAACCTGTTATCGACCGCGCTCACAGAGTTGCGAGGTTTTCGTCTGCGACTGATAAACCACGAGCGGTGATTGTTCGCCTTCATTATCCTCGTGAGAAAGAGCTTCTAATTCGATTAGCTCGTAAAAAAGGTATGATCTCCTACAAAAACTATTCATTTCGAATTGTTGAGGATTATTCTTATGAAGTAATGAAAGCCAGAATCGCTTTTAAACCAGTGATGGCAGAGATTCATTCGATTGGACTTAAACAAGCTTTAATGTATCCAGCGAAGCTTAGAATTGTGCTGAACGACAACAGTCTACGATTTTTTAACACTCCGGAAGAAGCGAAGAAATTTGTTGAAGAATATCGATCCTCTAGTGCAACTTGAACTATGAGTTACATTGAAGATTTTTTTTTTGGAGAGAGGATGCCATTTCATTTTAAGTTTTAACCCTGGAAGTTGGGTTATAACTTCTTATTTTGAATTATGGGTCTGGGTTTTTTTTTACTACTATTATCATTGCTTATAGATGCTGTTTTAATTTTTATAATATCCTTTTTTATACACGTTTGTATTTTGTAATAATGAATTATTTTTTCAAAATGTTGTTTCTTCTTCCCATAAGTCTTTACTTTTTATAAGCGTTTATTTGCTTGCCTGTATTTAGAAATGGAACAAAGGTTTTGAATTCTTTTTTTTAGTCTTTTTTTTATATATGTTGTAGTGTCTATTAAATCTTTTTTTTTAACTTTTTTTTACTAAATTTTCTTATTAGATTGCTGAACTTATATTCATATTTTGTAATATGGCTTTTTCAAAATGTCGTTTCTTCTTCCCATAAGTCTTTGCTTTTGAAACGTCATCTTTGTATTTGAATATGAAATTTTTTTTAAAGGTGTATTACACTTTTAAATTTTAATGTTCATTTTTTTTTTGTTAATGATTTTTCTGGTTTTACTATTTGTTTTTTTTTGACTTGACTGATGTGTGTATGTATGTGTATGTATATATATATATATGTATGTATATATATATATTTTTTTTTGCAACTCTATATTTTAATTAGGGTGTTATATAGTTTTTTCTTAAAAAAATTTTCTTATGGAGCTGCCATCTTGAAATGGGGGTAATATTAGTATTAGTTTATGTGCCTGCCGCTTGGCTTTCTTTCAAAGGGTGGGGGGAGGGGGGAGGGATCTTTTTTCACGCTTTTGCTTTTTATTTTTTTGCTTTTAGTTTATGGGCTGACTTTAAATTATTAATATTGTTGAGGTGTCAGGATCTCCGGTTGCTCCTGAATCAATTTTCCTTCTTCCTAAATTGTGGGTTATGTGTCTTTTTAACCTTTTATGATACACACAATTAATATTGGTATGATGGATAAATCTATTAACTTTATCTCGTGGAATACTAATGGTTTAAATCATCCGATTAAACGTAAAAAAATATTTAAAGTATTCCATAGATTGAACGCTAATATTATTTTTGCACAGTTGACCCATATTAGGAGGGAGGATAATCAACGTTTTTTTAGGTTCTGGAAAGGTCAACAATTTCACTCAAATTGTACCGCTAAAATTAGGGGTGTGTCTATTTTTATAGACCCCTCAATTTCGTTTACACATTATGAAATTATTTCTGATCCACAGGGTAGATTTTTGTTGATAATGGTTCACTTTTTAATCGGAAAGTTGTTTTAGTTAATATTTATGCTCCAAACTTTGATTGTCCTGAATTTTTTAAACGTTTATTTACTTCCCTTCCTAACTTGAATGAATATATGTTGATAATGGGTGGAGACTTTAATTGTTGTTTGAATCCTTCGATGGATAGATCTAAACCTATTCGAACTCTTCCGAATAGATCAGCTTTACTTATTAATTCTTTTATGGTTGATTCTGGAATTACTGAAATATGGCGGTTTTTGAACCCTAAAGATAAAGAATTTTCTTTTTTTTCACATGTATATCATAGTTATTCTAGAATTGATTATTTCCTTATTGATCATCGTTTATTAACAGATGTTATTGATTGTAAATACGATTCTATTGCTATTTCGGATCATGAACCTTTGAAGTTATGTATCAAGATTCCGGACTCTTCTATCAATACTAGATCTTGGAGACTTAATGCTACTTTGCTTCAAGATCCAGAATTTATTACCTTCATAAAACAACAAATTGACTTATTTTTTTCAACAAACTATAATGAAGAGATTGATAGAGGAATACTTTGGGACTCTTTCAAGGCTTTTATTCGTGGACAAATTATTTCATATTCCGCTGGTAAAAGAAAACAAAGATATTCAGATATAGCTTTATTGGTGGATAAAATTAAAGAAATTGATAAGATTTATTCCGTTACTCCTACCAAAGAACTTTATAAGAAGAGAGTTGAGCTTCAAATGGAACATAGTTTATTATTATCTTCTTCAATTGAGAATCAATTAATTAAGACTAGGGCTCAATTTTATATTCATAGTGATCGAACTGGTAAATTGTTAGCTAATCAATTAAAAGCTATTTCGACTAAGCGACAAATTATTAAAATTCGTAAACAAGACGGTAATTTAACTACTGATTATAAAGAAATCAATAACACTTTTCAAGATTTTTATAAATCTTTATATCAATCAGAATTTGACGGTGACCGGTTTATGATGGATAATTTTTTTAATAACTTGAATATTCCTAAACTGATAGATGAAGATTGTAGCTTGCTTGATGCTCCTATTTCTATGGATGAAATAAGAGAGGCTATCTCATCAATGAATTCAGGGAAAGCTCCTGGTCCTGATGGTTTTATTGTAGAATTTTTTAAAACTTTTTCTTTATTGCTTTCTCCTTGGCTATGTGAAATCTTTAATGATGCGTTTGTTAAGAAGAGATTACCTCAATCTTTTTATGAAGCTACTATCTCTCTAATTCTTAAAAAAGATAAAGATCCTACTTTATGTGCATCTTATCACCCTATATCATTATTAAATGTAGACTCTAAGATTCTTACAAAAATTTTAGCCATTAGATTAGAAAAGGTACTACCACAGATTATTTCAGAAGATCAAACTGGTTTTATTAGGAATCGGTATTCCTTTTTTAATATTAGAAAATTGATTAATATAATTTATACTTCATCACCTACAACCCCAGAATGTGTTATCTCATTAGATGCTGAAAAAGCCTTTGATAGAGTTGAATGGACATATTTATTTAATGCATTGAGAAACTTTAATTTTAGTCCTAATTTTATATCATGGATTAAATTAATATACTATAAACCTGTTGCTTCTGTTCTTACAAATAATTATAGATCCTCTTTTTTTCAATTATCTCGTGGTACGAGACAAGGTTGTCCTTTAAGTCCTTTATTATTTAATATTGCATTAGAACCTTTAGCTATTGCTATTCGTGAGTCTCCTAATATTTTTGGTATTATCCGTAATGAGAAGTTATACAAATTATCGCTTTATGCTGATGATTTGCTGTTATATATTTCTAATCCTAGTAGGTCTATTCCTGCTATTTTATCCTTGTTGGCTCAATTTGGTAGCTTTTCTGGTTATAAGCTAAACTTAGATAAGAGTGAGTTATTCCCTTTAAACGCGCAAACCTTATTGAATGACAGGATGCCATTTAAAGTTGTTACTGATAACTTTATCTATTTAGGTATAAAAATCACCAAGAAATATAAAGATTTATTTGGACTGAATTTTTTACCTATGCTTTATCAAATTCAACAACTTACTACAAGATGGTCTCCCTTATTTTTGTCATTAGTTGGTCGGATTAATGCTATTAAAATGATGATTTTACCGAAATTTTTATATTTATTCCAAGCATTACCAATTTTTATTCCTAAATCTTTTTTTGATAATATTGATTCAAAAATTTCCTCATTTGTGTGGCAAAATAAAAATCCTAGGTTAAGCAAAAGGCAATTACAAAAGTCTAAAAAAGATGGTGGTCTAGCTTTACCTAACTTTAGATTTTATTATTGGGCGAATAATATTCGTAACCTAATGTACTGGAAACTAGATTTGGATTCACCTGTGTGCCCACAGTGGGTAAATTTGGAATGTAGTGAGGTAAAGGGATATTCTATATTTTCCGTTCTTGGTTCTTTTCTTCCTATTGATTTAGCCAAATTCAATAAACAGATATCTAACCCTGTTGTCAAACATACACTACGAATTTGGTTTCAATTTCGCAAATTCTTTAATCTGAAAAACTTTGTTCTGGACAGCCCTATTTTATGTAATTTTTTTTTCAAACCTTCACTGACAGATCAAGCTTTTAGTATATGGAAAAGGAAAGGTATAAAATGTTTTCGTGATCTTTTTTTTGAAGGTACTTTGATGTCTTTTGATCAACTTTCCAACAAATTTGAATTACCTAAATCTAATTTTTTTAGATACTTACAAATTAGAAATTTCTTACATAAAATTCTTCCATCTTTTCCTAATTCAACTCCATCGGATTTTTCAGATTTGATTTTTACTTTTAATCCTTGTCAGAAGGGATTAGTAGCTTTTATTTATAACATGATTATGAAGATACAGCCAGAAATATCGGATAGAATTAAACAAGAATGGGAAAATGAACTTCGATGTAATATATCAACAGATAAATGGGAAAAAATTTTACAAATGGTTAATTCCTCTTCTATTTGTGCTAAACATGCTTTAATACAATTTAAAAGTGTACATAGAGCTTATATGTCTAAAGATAAGCTTGCCCGATTTTACTCGCATATCAACCCTCAATGTGACAGATGTCACTTAGAAGTGGCTTCATTGACCCACATGTTTTGGGCATGTCCCACTTTACATAACTATTGGAAGGACATCTTTGATGTCATTTCCTCAGTATGGAATATCGATTTACAACCCCATTTTATTACTGCAATTTTCGGTATACCAAATGAAGATGGCAATCAGCTTTCCCCTTCAATCAGACGAATGATTGCCTTTGTAACATTAATTGCTAGAAGGTCTATATTACAAAACTGGAAAGAAGTAAATCCTCCTACTACATCTCGGTGGTTCTCCCAAACTATTTCCTATCTGAGTTTGGAAAAAATTAGAAGCACTATCTTTGATTCTTCAATTAAATTTGAAGAAACCTGGGGACCATTTATTCGACACTTTCATATGAATTAATTTGGCCTTTTTCAGATCCTTTTCTCTACTTATCCTTGTTCAGGTATGGAGTTCCGGAGTTCTTTTCTTGACACCTTCATATATTTATAAAGTGTTATTATTGTCCATGTTAGTTTAGTTTAGTATTTTTTTTTTCAATATATATTTTCTCATATATATTTTCAATTTTTTTTTTCTCTTTTTTGATGATTATTTTTGTTTTTTTCATATATACTTATATAGACTTGATTGATTTATGTACCTTTTGTTGATTGATGTTTAATAGGATATTATTATCCTATTACTAATGTAATTTCAAGTTTATTGAGTTTGTAATCTATTCATTATCATGTGTTGTTTTTTTTTATATGAAACTTAATAAAAAGATTGAAAAAGAAAGAAAGAAAAGAAAGAAGAAAGAAAAGTTCTGGTTGCCTCACTACAGGAAGGATATGGAAGTTATAGAAAGGGTGCAGAGGAGATTTACAAGGATGTTTCCTAAATTGGGGAGCATGCCTTATGAGAATATGTTGAGTGAACTTGGCCTTTTCTCCTTGAAGTGAAGAAAGATGAGAGGTGACCTGATAGAGGTGTACAAGATGATGAGAGGCATTGATCGTGTGGATAGTCAGAGGCTTTTTCCCAGGGCTGAAATGGTTGCCACAAGAAGACACAGGTTTAAGGTGCTGGGGAGTATGTACAGAGGAGATGTCAGGGGTAGGTTTTTTACTCAGAGAATGGTGAATTCATGGAATGGGCCTCTGGTGGCGGTGGTGGAAGTGGATACTATAGGGACTTTTAAGAGGCTTTTAGATTGGTACATGGAACTTAGTAAAATAGAGGGCTATAAGTAAGCCTAGTAATTTCTAAGGTAGGGACTGCTCGGCACAACTTTGTGGGCTGAAGGGCCTGTATTGCGCCATAGGTTTTCTATGTTTCTAATTCAATTCTAATCAATTCTGGTTCATTGCACAACACCTAATACAGAAAAGCTGATCCCCTAGTAGGCTCAACCATGAGCTTCTCTAAAAAGCCATCTTGTATGCATTCAGGAGATTCTCTCTCTTGGAATCCAGCACCAAACTGATTTGCCCAATCAACCTGCATATTGAAGTCCCCCATGAATATCATAAACTGCCCTTTTGACATGCATTTTCTATGTCCCGTTGTAACTTATAGACCACATCTTTTCTACTGTTTGGGCTCTGTCTCTAGCTCCCATCAGGGTGTTTTAACCCTAGCAGTTTCTTCGCTCTACCCAGAATGATTCAACATCACCTCTTTCTAATGATCTGAGTTCATTTTTTAGAAACAGAGCAATGCCACCCCCTCTGCATTCCTGTCTGTCCTTTTGATACATCGCGTATCCTTCAACATTAAACTCCCAACGATAATCTTCTTTCAGCCATGATTCAGTGATGCCTACAACATTATATATGCCAATCTGTAATTGTGCAACAAGATCATCTACCTTATTCTGTATACTGTGTGCATTCAAATATAACACCTTCAGTCCTGTATTCACCCTTTTGAATTTGTTCATCTTTTACATTACAACTCATCCCATTAACTGCAATTTTCCCCTATCATCAGCCTCTCCTTGCTAGGAGTCTCATTACACATTGCCTCTGTCTGTAAACCAACAGCCTCAACTTCAGCACTACAACTCTGGTTCCCATCCCACTGCCAAATTAGTTTAAACCTACCCAAACAACTATTGCCAACCTGCCCATAAAGATTTTGGATCCCCTTGGGTTCAGGTGTAATCTATCCTTTTTGTACATGTAACACTTACCCAACAGGCTGGTATATGTCTAGGGGAAAAGGAGATCCAGCCACACACCAATCCCACCTCCCGTACTCACAGGTGCTGTGAGAATCGAGTTTATGCCTCGCGCCCGCCCACAGTATCAAACCCACAACAAATACCGTTATGAAATACACTTTAAAGAGTTTACTAAAATTAAAAGAGTATTAGGCAATACAATATATATGCAAGGGAAAAAAACAAAAAGGCGCCAACTTATCAAAGTTCAGTCAGTTTAGTGCACATCGTTGGAGTTCAAACATCGAACCATTTGACCCCTCGTCGCTTGCCTCCGACCTCCACGTCTTCGCACCTAGGACCACGCCCGGTGGTCTTCCGAGTAGTGCAGCGCATGTCCACCTTCCTCGATGTCTTCCTCCCGGCTCTCTACCAAAAGCCCGCGAAAAACCCCTCCCCCAAGTTCCCAGCCTCACCAGACAAAATAACATTCCCCATTGGTTAACAAATGAATACAATTACCATATCAACAAGTATAAAGCAAAACAACTGCGAGAGAAACACTTATCAGACAAAGAAGCATTCCTACTCTTAACAAACCAAAAAACCCATTTTGAGTAACATACACAGGACATTGGACATACAGGCCATACTTTCCCCAGAAGAGATCTCAATGATCCATAAATACGAATCCCTGCCTGCTGAATTAGTTCCTCAGCCATGCATTCACCTGCCAAATCATACTATACTTACCCTCATTGGGATGTGACACAGGCAGCAAATCAGAGATACTACCCTGGCAGTTCTGTTTCTGAACTTTCTACCTAGCTCCCCAAAATCTCTCTTCAGGACCTCCTCACCTTGTTTACCTACATCATAGGTGCCAATATGTACCAGAAATTCTGGCTGCTCACCCTTGTTCTTGAGAATGTTATGGACCCGATCTGAGACATCACTGATCCTGGCATCAGGGAGGCAACAGACCATCCAGATGTCTCTATCACACTCACAGAATGGGTAGAAGGTCTTCAGATGCAGCTCCAGTTTCTTAATATGCTCTCTCAGGAACTGCAACTCGGTGCAGAGGTGCAGCTGTGTTTATCTGGGAGACTGGAGGTGTCCCAGACTTCCCACATTCCACACAGAGTACAAATCACTGCCCCTGGAATTATTCTCACTAACCTACTATGTACTAACAGATAAGGAATGAACAAATAAGAACAGTGAATGTGACTTACAAGATACTTTACCTCACCTAAGTCTAATGAGCCAAAGCCACTCTAAGGACTGGCACACTCTAAAGAATGGCTGCTCAAAGAAATGCAGCTCCACTTGCACTCAAGTTAAATTGATTCGCCCTTTCTAATGAATCCCTCTTGCTGATTTGTCACTCTTCAGCTCAGAGAAACTGGGGATACAGGTCCGTAATCCATTGAAAGTAGCATCACATGTGGTCGTAAAGAAAGCTTTTGGCACACTGGCCTTCATATATCGATGTATTGAGTACAGGAAATAGGATGTTATGCTGAAGTTGTATAAGACATTGGTGAAGCCTAATTTGGAGTATTGTAGAAACATAGAAAACCTACAGCACAATACAGATCCTTCGGCCCACAAAGCTGTGCTGAACATGTCCTTAGCTTAGAAATTACCTAGGGTTACCCATAGCCCTCTATTTTTTCTGAGCTCCATATACCTGTCCAGGAGTCTCTTAAAAGACCTTATTGGATCCGCCTCAACCACCGTTGCTGACAGCCCATTCCACGCACTCACCATTCTCTGTGTAAAAAAACTTACAAAGAACAAAGAACAATACAGCACAGTACAGGCCATTCAGCCCACAATGTTATGCCGATCCTTCAACTCTCACCCCCCCCCCCCATATAACCCTCCACCTTAAATTCCTCTATATAGCTGTCTAGTAGTCTCTTAAATTTCACTAGTGTATCTGCCTCCACCACTGACTCAGGCAGTGCATTCCATGCAACAACCACTTTCTGAGTAAAAAATTCTTCCTCTAATATCCCCCTTGAACTTTCCACCCTTTACCTTAAAACCATGTCCTCTTGTATTAAGCAGTGGTGCCTTAGGGAAGAGCCATGTATCTTGTTAATATCTTGTACACCTCTATCATGTCTCCTCTCATCCTCCTTCTCTCCAGAGAGTAAAGCCCTAGCTCCCTTAATCTCTGATCATAATCCATACTCTCTAAACCAGGCAGCATCCTGGTAAATCTCCTCTGTACCCTTTCCAATGCTTCCACATCCTTCCTATAGTGAGGCGACCAGAACTGGACACAGTACTCCAAGTGTGGCTGAACCAGAGTTTTATAGAGCTGCATCATTACCC
Organism: Hypanus sabinus; assembly: GCF_030144855.1. Taxonomy (NCBI): domain Eukaryota; kingdom Metazoa; phylum Chordata; class Chondrichthyes; order Myliobatiformes; family Dasyatidae; genus Hypanus; species Hypanus sabinus. Next base: position 337,948 of record NC_082706.1, read on the forward strand.
CACAACTCTTAAACTCTATCTCTCGATTTATGAAAGCTAACACTTCATGAGCTTTCTTAACTACCCTATCTACCTGTGAGGCAACTTTCAGGGATCTGTGTATATGTACTCCCAGATCCCTCTGTTCCTCCACACTTCCAAGTATCCTGCCATCTCTTCTGTACCTACTTCCAAGCACCTTAAAACTGTGCACTCTTGTGCTAGCCATTTCAGTCCTGGGAAAAAGTCTCCGTCTATCCACATGATCAATGCCTCTCATCACCTTGTACGCCTCTGTCAGGTCACTTCTGATCGTCCACTGCTCCAAGGAGAAAAGGCCAAGTTCACTCAACCTATTCTCATAAGGCATGCTCTCCAATCCAGGTAAGATCCTTGTAATTCTCCTCTGCTCCCATTCTATAGTTTCCACATCCTTCCTGTAGTGAGGTGAACAGTACTGAACACAGTACTCCAAGTGGAGCCTGACCAGGTTCCTATACAGCTGTAACATTACTTCTTGGCTCTTGAACTCAATCCCACAGTTGATGAAGGCCAATGCACGACATGCCTTCTTAACCACACATTTCACCTGTGCATCAGCTTTGAATGTCCTATGTACTCAGACCACAAGATCCCTCTGATCCTCCGCATTGCCAAGAGTCTTACCATTAATACTATATTTTGCCATCATATTTAACCTCCCAACATGAACCGCTTCTCACTTATCTGGGTTGAACTTCATCTGCCACTTCTCAACCCAGTTTTACATCCTATTGATGTCCCGCTGTAACCTCTGACAGCCCTCCACACTAATCACAACACCCCCAACTTTTGTGTCATCAGCAAATTTACTAATCCATCCCTTCACTTCCTCATCCAGGATATTTTATAAAATTCACAAAGAAAAGGGATCCCAGAGAAGATCCTTAAGGCACAACACTGGTCACCAACCTCCATGCAAAATATGACCCATCTACAAACACTCTTTACCTTCTGACTGCAAGCCAGTCCTGGATCCACAAAGCAGGGTCCCTTGGATCCCATGCCTCCTTACTTTCTCAATAAGCCTTACATGGGGTACCTTATCAAATGACTTGTTGCAATGCATTGTGTGAAGTTTTGGTTACGTACCTACAGGAAAGAAGTAAATAAGGTTGAAAGACTACAGAGAAAATTTACAAGGATGTTGCTGGGTCTGGAGGACCTGAGTTATAAGGAAAGATTGAATAGGTTAGGACGTAATCCTTGGAACATAGAAGATTGAGGGGAGATTTAATAGAGGTATACAAAATTATGAGGGGTGTATATAGGGTCAATGAAAGCAGGTCATTTCCACTGAGATTGCGCTGAACCAGAACTAGAGGTCATGTGTTAAGGCTGTAGGGTGAAAAGTTTAAGGAGAATATTTTGATCGAGACACAACTATGCAAGCATGTGGATGTCAGCGAGTTAAACTGGTGGAAAGGATTTAAAAGGAGAAGAGTTTTTTCTTCAGCGGTTTGATTGAGGCATGACTGTGTAAGCACGTGGACATCAGTGAGTTAGACCAGTGGGAAGGACTTAAAAAGAAGACAGCTTTATAGAGCAGGCAATAGAGTAGAGGGAGTCAGAGTAGGAGGGCTTTGGTTCATTGGGGCTACAGAGATAATGGGTCAAGGTGAGGTAAGTTACTTGTTAAGAATAGGAATAGACAATAGACAATAGACAACAGGTGCAGAAGTAGACCATTCAGCCCTTCGAGCCTGCACCACCATTTTGAGATCATGGCTGATCATCTACTATCAATACCCGGTTCCTGCCTTGTCCCCATATCCCTTGATTCCCCTATCCATAAGATTCCTATCTAGCTCCTTCTTAAAAGCATCCAGAGAATTGGCCTCCACTACCTTCCGAGGCAGTGCATTCCAGACCCCCACAACTCTCTGGGAGAAGAAGTTTTTCCTTAACTCTGTCCTAAATGACCTACCCCTTATTCTCAAACCATGCCCTCTGGTACTGGACTCTCCCAGCATCTGGAACATATTTCCTGCCTCTATCTTGTCCAATCCCTTAATAATCTTATATGTTTCAATCAGATCCCCTCTCAATCTCCTTAATTCCAGCATGTACAAGCCCAGTCTCTCTAACCTCTCTGTGTAAGATAGTCCAGACATCACAGGAATTAACCTCGTGAATCTACACTGCACTTCCTCTACAGCCAGGATGTCCTTCCTTAACCCTGGAGACCAAAACTTACACAATACTCCAGGTGTGGACTCACCAGTGCTCTGTACAAATGCAAGAGGATTTCCTTGCTCTTGTATTCAATTCCCTTTGTAATAAAGGCCAACATTCCATTAGCCTTCTTCACTGCCTGCTGCACTTGCTCATTCACCTTCAGTGACTGATGAACAAGGACTCCTAGATCTCTTTGTATTTCTCCCTTACCTAACTCTACATTGTTCAGATAATAATCTGCCTTCCTGTTCTTACTCCCAAAATGGATAACCTCACACTTATTCACATTAAACGTCATCTGCCAAGTATCTGCCCACTCACCCAGCCTATCCAAGTCATCCTGAATTCTCCTAACATCCTCATCACATGTCACACTGCCACCCAGCTTAGTATCATCAGCAAATTTGCTGATGTTATTCTCAATGCATTCATCTAAGTAGGAAGCTTGTCTGTGAGGCCAGTGTTCTGTACTGGGTCTCAGATGTGGGATGTCCGGGAGACTCCCAGCCTCCCGGATGGCCACATCAGTGCCAGGTGCATTGAGCTACAGCTCCTTAGAGACCATGTTAGGGAACTGGAGATGCAGCTCAATGACTTTCATCTGGTCAGGGAAAGTGAAGAGGTGATAGAGAGGAGCTATAGGCAGGTTGTCACACCGGGACCTTGGGAGACAGATAAATAGGTAACAGTCAGGAGAGGGAAGGGAAAAAGTCAGATACTAGAGACTGTGGCTGTCCCTCTTAACAAAAAGTACTCCCGTTTGAGTACTGTTGGAGGGGGGGGGGGGGGGGAAGGAAATGACCTTACTTGGGGAAGCAACAGGTGGTTGTGCCTCTAGCACAGAGTCTGGCCCTGTGGCTCAGAAGGGTAGGGAAAGGAAGAGGATGGCAGCAGTGATAGAGTACTTTATAGTTAGAGGGGCAGACAGGCGGTTCTGTGGATGAAGGAAAGAAACATGGATGGTAGTTTGCCTCCCAGGTGTCAGGGTCCGGGATGTTTCTCATCATGTCAACAATATCCGGAAGTGGTAAGGTGACCAGCCAGAGGCCATAGTACATACTGGTACCAATGACAAAGATAGGAAAAGGGAGTAAGACCTGAAAACAGACTACAGAGAGTTAGGAAAGAAGCTGAGAAACAGGACCTCAAAGGTAGTAATCTCAGGATTGCTGCCTGTGCCATCTGACGGTGAGTTTTAGGAATAGAGTGAGATGGAGAATAAATGAATGGTTGAGGGATTGCAGCAGAGGGTAAGGATTCAGATTTCTGGATCATTGGCACCACTTTTGAGGCAGGCATGACCTGTACAAAAAGGATGGGTTGAACTTGAATCTGATGGGGACCAATATCCTGACAGGGAGGATTGCTAAAGCTATCAGGGAGAGTTTAAACGAGAATTGCTGGGATATGGGAACCGAACTGAGTAGAGAAAACTTGTAGGCAGTGAGAGGGAGGATAGACAGGTGATAGAGAAAGGATGCGCTCTCATTGATGGTTTGAGATGTATCTATTTTAATGCAAGAAGCATCATGAACAAAGTTGATAAGCTTAGAACGTGGATCAGTATTTGGAGCTATGATGTTGTGGCCATTACAGAGACTTGGATGGCTCAGGGGCAGGATGACTACTTCAAGTGTCAGGCTTTAGATGTTTTGGAAAGGACAGGGAGGAAGGCAAAAGAGGTAAGGGCATGGCACTGCTGATCAGAGATAGTGTCACGGCTGCAGAAAAGGAGGAAATCATGGAGGGATTGTCTACTGAGTCTCTGTGGGTGGAAGTTAGAAACAGGAAGGGGTCAATAACTCTACTGGCTGTTTTTTTATAGACCACCCAATAGTAACAGGGACACTGAGGATCAGATCTAGAGACTGAGTCTGGAATGGTGCACTAATAACAAGGTTGTTGTGATGGGGGATTTTAATTTCCACAATATTGATTAGCATCTCCCTAGAGCAAGGGGTTTAGATAGGGTCGAGTTTGTTAGGTGTGTTCAGGAAAGTTTCTTGACACAGTATTCACATAAGCCTGCAAGAAGAGAGGCTGTACTTGATTTGGTATTGGGAAATGAACCTGGTCAAGTGTCAGGTCTCAATCACAATTCTATCCCCTTTTCCACAACATTGGAGAGGGATAGGAACAGACAAGTTAGGAAAGTGTTTAATTGGAGTAATTAGGAAAAGGGGAAGTACAACGAGATCTAAGTGTTCTTGTACATCAGTCAATGAAAGCAAGCATGCAGGTACAGCAGGCAGTGAAGAAAGCTAATGGCATGCTGGCTTTTATAACAAGAGGAATTGAGTATAGGAGTAAAGAGGTCCTTCTGCAGCTGTACAGGACTCTGGTGAGACCCCACCTGGAGTATTGTGTGCAGTTTTGGTCTCCAAATTTGAGGAAGGACATTCTTGCTATTGAGGGAGGGGAGCGTAGGTTCACAAGGTTAATTCCCGGAATGGCGGGACTGTCATATGTTGAAAGATTAGAGAGACTGGGCTTGTATACACTGGGATTTAGAAGGATGAGAGGGGATCTGATTGAAACATATAAGATTATTAAGGGATTGGACACACTGGAGGCAGGAAGCATGTTCCCGCTGATGGGTGAGTCCAGAACTAGAGGCCACAGTTTAAGAATAAGGGGTAGGCCATTTAGAACAGAGATTTGGAAAAACTTTTTCACCCAGAGAGTGGTGGATATGTGGAATGCTCTGCCCCAGAAGGCAGTGGAGGCCAGGGCTCTGGATGCATTCAAGAGAGAGTTAGATAGAGCTCATGGATAGCGGGGTCAAGGGATATGGGGAGAGAGCAGGAACGGGCTACTGACTGTGTATGATCAGCCATGATCACAGTAAATGGCGGTGCTGGCTAGAAGGGCCGAATGGCCTACTCCTGCACCTACTGTCTATTGTCTATTGAGTAAGGGTAAATATGAGGCTGTCAGGCAGGGACTTGGAAGCATAAATTGAAAACAGATGTTCTCAGGGAAATGTATGGCAGAAATGTGGCAAATGTTCAGGGGATATTTGCATGGTGTTCTGCATACGTACATTCCAATGAGACAGGGAAAAGATGGTAGGGTACAGGAACAGTGGTGTACAAAGGCTGTTGAAGATCTAGTCAAGAAGAAAAAAGCTTACAAAAGGTTAAAAAACCAGATAACTATAGAGATCTAGAAAATTATAAAGCTAGCAGGAAGGAGCTTAAGAATTAAATTAGGAGAGCCAGAAGGGGCCATGAGAAGGTCTTGGCAAGCTGGATTAAGGAAAACTCCAAGGCATTCTACAAGTATGTGAAGAGCAAGAAGATAAGATGTGAGAGAATAAGATCAATCAAGTGTGACAGTGGAAAAGTGTGTATGGAACTGGAAGAGGTAGTGGAGGTACTTAATGAGTTCTTTGCTTTAGTATTCACTACGGAAAAGGACCTTGGCGAGTGTAGGGATGTCTTACAGTGGACTGAAAAGCTTGAGCATATAGACGTTAAGAAAAAGGATGTGCTGGAGCTTTTGGAAAGCATCAAGCTGGGACCGGACTAGATATACCCCAGGCTACTGTGGGAGGTGAGGGAGGAGTTTGGGATGGAAGAGGTTCCAGAGGATTGGAGGGTTGTGGATGTGTTCCCTTATTCAAGAAAGGGAGTAGAGATAGCCCAGGAAATTATAGACCAGTGAGTCTTACTTCAGTGGCTGGTGAGTTGAGGGAAAAGATCCTGAGAGGTAGGATTTAAGAACATTTGGAGAGGTATAATATGATTAGGAATAGTCAAAGGGTAGTCATAGCTGAAGGGTGGTAGTGGGGATGAGCTCCCCCTGCTAAACAAATGCTCTTCATGGCGTGCATCTCAAATAGCCTTTGACAACCCAGTCCAACTCCTGGCCTTCACGTGTGGCATAGTTCTTATGCCTGGTGGAGCTGTTCTCACTGACAGAAGGGGCAAAGGCAGACCACTGGCACCTTAAAACCAGTTGCTCCAGGCAGATAGGGCTCGTTAACCATGGATGGTAGCTCATTTAGGAGAGGGAAAACTCTTATTTCAAACCTCCGCTGCCTAACGGCTATACCCGCTCATGGGACAGGCTTTGGGAGTAAACCTTGAGGAAAAATCCGGAGTCGGAGTCCCGAAGCCGGCTGACTCTGTACCCGGCATCGGCACGGCAACTCCTGCAATGCTGCTGGCACCAAACCGTATTGACTTTCGTCGTTCCTTTGGACCTGTCATCAGCTTGGAGAGGGGGGTCCCACTGCATGGGCAACAGACAGATCTCCATATCAACTCTGCCCTGGCTTGCGCCCTGAAGAAGCCACTCCAGGTGACTACCAGAGGCGCAGTGCCCATGGTCGACCACGACCGATGGAGGCCACAGTCAACATGGCTTTGTCAAAGGCAGGTTGTGCCTTATGAGCCTGAATTAATTTTTTGAGGATGTGACTAAATACATTGATGAAGGTAGAGCAGTAGATGTAGTGTATATGGATTTCAGCAAGGCATTTGATAAGGTACCCCATGGACGTCTTATTGAGAAAGTAAGGAGGCATGGGATCCAAAGGGACATTGCTCTGTGGATCCAGAACTGGCTTGCACACAGAAGGCAAAGATTGGTTGTAGACGGGTCATTTTCTGCATGGAGGTTGCTGACCAGTGGTGTGCCTCCAGGATCTGTTCTGGGACCCTTCTCTTCATGATTTTTATAAATGACCTGGATGAGGAAGTGGAGGGATGGGTTAGTAAATTTGGAAAAGTAGAAAACCTACAGGTCAATACAGGCCCTTCAGCCCACAATGCTGTGCTGAACATGTACTTACTTTGGAAATTACCTCAGGTTACCCATAGCCCTCTATTTTTCTAAGCTCCAGGTATCTATCCAGGAGTCTCTTGAAAGACCCTATTATATCCGCCTTCACCACTGTCGCTGGCAGCCTATTCCACGCACTCACCACTCTCTGCATAAAAAAGTTATCCTTGACATCTCCTCTTACCTACTTTCAAGCACCTTAAAACTGTGCCCTCTCATGTTAGCCATCTCCTGTTGCTGATAACACAAGGGTTGGGGATGCTGTGGATAGTGTGGAGGGCTGTCAGAGGTTACAGTGGAAAATTGATAGGATGCAAAACTGGGCTGAGAAGTGGCAGATAGAGTTCAACCCAGATATGCGTGAGGTAGTTCATTTTGGTAGGTCAAATATGAAGGCAGAATATAGTATTAATGGTAAGACTCTTGGTAGTGTGAAGAATCAGAGGAATCTTGGGGTCCGAGTCTATAGAACACTCAAAGCTGTTGCACAGGTTGATTGTGTGGTTAAGAAGGCATACAGTATAATGACCTTCATCAACCGTGGGATTGAGTTCAAGAGCTGAGAGGATTGGCGAGCGTGCCTTATGAGAATAGATTGAGTGAACTTGGCCTTTTCTCCTTAGAGCGATGTAGGATGAGGGGTCACCTGAAAAAGTTGTATAAGATGATCACAATCAGAATCAGAATCAGGTTTATCACCAGCATGTGACTTGAAATTTGTTAACTTAGCAGCAGCAGTTCAATGCAATACATAATCTAGCAGAAAGAAAAAAATAATGATAATAAAAAATAAAATAAAATAATAGTAATAATAAATTAACAAGTGTAACACTTTCCCAACAGGCTGGTATATGTCTAGGGGAAAAAGGGGATCCAGCCACTCTCCAACCCACCTCCCGTACACGCAGGTGCTGTGAGAATCGAGTTTACGCCTCGAGCCCGCCAACAGTATCAAATCCACAACAAATACCGTTATGAAATACACTTTAAAGAGTTTACTAAAATTAAAAAGAGTAGTAAGCAATACAATATATATACACAAGGAAAAAAAACAAAAGGCGCCACTTATCAAAGTTCAGTCTGTTTAGTGCACTCGTTGGAGCTCAATCAACGAACCAATCGACCCATCCGGCCGTCGCACCTGGGACCACCCCGGTGGTCTTACGAGCAGTCCAGCACACGTCCACCTTCTTCAGTGTCTTCCTCGGCCTCTCCCCAAAAAACCCGCGAAAACCCCTCCCCCAAGTTCCCAGCATCACAAGACACAATGACATTCCCCATTGATTAACAAATGAATACAATTACCATATCAGCCATTCTAAAGTGAAACAACGGCTAGAGAAACACTTATCCGACAAAGAAACATTCCTACTTGTAACAAACCAAAGAGGCCATTTTGAGTAACATACCCAGGACATTGTACATTCTCTCCCCACCAGCAAATGTCATGCCCTCATGGCATTACTAGAGGTCCCCAAAGCTTCTTGCAACACACAAAACCCAACCCAGGTGCAGAAGGCAATGACATAACTACCCAGAGCAGTAGAAATCACACTCGGTTCTCCCGGTACCACATATGTCAACCGCTCCGGGGGGCGCCTAATCCTCTGAGATCTCCATACCCCTTCTGCCCCACTGGGCTCCCTCGTCACCTGCGAACCCACTGTCTCGGACACCCCAGGTCTACCTGACAGACCCGCACCCCCTTCCTCACAGGGGTCCTCCCTCACCCGAGATCTCTCCGGCTCACGCTCAGATTCCACCCTCTCTCCCACCAAGGTAGGCTGCCTCTCCATCTGACCCTCAAGACCTTCCCTCCTCTCACCCAATTCAGTATGGGAAGGGCCAGGAGCCTCCTCTCCTGGTACTGGAGCACCAGCGAATGGGAACAGGACCCACTCATCTGAGTCGTCCTCCTCTGAATCGGTAGCCATTCCCGAGTGAGGGACCCGTCCCCGCTCTTCAGCAGCGGGCTCTTCCCGTTCTCCGCTCCCTCGCAGAGTCCTTGTACTGGGCGTAACCTCCCACTCGGGCTCCTTATCCACCTGCACCGCTTGACCCAGTGGCAGCAGGTGATTCCTATGGAGTACCTTGATAGGCCCTTTTCCATCCTCGGGTTTCACCCGGTAAACTGGCAGGTTCGGCATCTGGCTCTCTATTACATAGGGGCTGGCCGCCCATCGATCTGCCAACTTGTGCTTACCAGGGAGTCCCAAATTCCGTAAAAGGACCCGGTCGCCCGGTAATAATTGTACAAACTTCACCTTTCGATCATACCGCATCTTATTCCGCTGATTTTGTTTGGTAGCCGCCGCCTCGGCCAACTCGTACGCCCGCTGTAACTCCCTCTTCATGTCGGACACGTACTTTAGATGGGACTTCCCGGGAAATTCACCCACTCCACCTCCAAAACACACGTCAATGGGCAACCTCGCTTCCCGCCCAAACATCAGATAATAGGGTGAATACCCTGTAGCCTCATTGCGAGTACAATTGTAACAGTGAACCAATTGTCCAATATGACGACTCCACCTGCTTTTCTGCCCAACCTCCAGCGTCCCGAGCATATCCAACAGAGTCCTGTTGAATCTCTCTGGCTGAGGATCTCCCTGTGGGTGGTAAGGGGTAGTCCTGGATTTCTCAACCCCAAGCATAGTCAGTAATTCCTGGATAAGGCGGCTCTCAAAGTCCCGCCCCTGATCACTATGGATTCGCCTGGGAAGGCACAAAGTACTTCTCCCATAACACCTTCGCCACTGTCGTCGCCTTCTGATCCTTGGTGGGAAATGCCTGAGCATAGCGAGTGTAATGATCGGTGATGACTAATACATTCGCGGTGTTGCTGGTGTCAGGCTCAATCGACAGGAAATCCATACATACCAGGTCCCGCACTCTGCAAGTGCGACAGTGGAGCCGCCAACGCTGGCAGGGTCTTCCTCTGGATGCAACGACGGCATCCCCTACAGTATTCTTCGACGTCCCCCCTCATCCGGGGCCAGTAGAACTGGTCTTTGAGTAATCCATATGTCTTTTCCACCCCCAAATGTCCAGAATCATCATGTAAGGCCTGGAGTACAGTCTGGCGATACTCCTCCGGCAGGACCAGTTGCCAACAGCGGGGTTGGTCCGGAGGCGTCGTTACCCGGTACAAGATTTTGTTCTTTAACTTCAACCGAGACCACTCCTTCAACAACAGAGGCACGTATGGGTGTTTCGCCTTCTCAGCCAACGCCCCATCCCCCTTCTCGGCTGCTCTCCACACTGTGCCAATGCCCGGGTCATTTTGCTGAGCAGTTGCCACTTCCCCCGGACTCAGTTCCGGCAACTGTTTAGTCCCCAGAGCGGTCAGGTCACAGTAAACTAGGGGTATGGCGTCGTCAAAAACCCCCAAATGGTCCACGGCTCGTTCCAGCCTCCCTCTTCCCTCGGCCTTCACGGTGATAACAAACTGACACATCGCCTTCACTCCAGGGGCAGGGACACTCTCCCACTCCTCGTCCCTCTCCTCCTCCCCCGGCTCCCGACGAGACAATGCATCCGCATCGATATTCTTGCTTCCGGGGCGGTACCTCAGGCTGAAATCATATACCGACAATGCCGCCAGCCACCGATGTCCTGTGGCATCCAGCTTCGCCGAAGTCAAAATATAAGTGAGAGGATTGTTATCCGTTCTCACCTCAAACTTGGCTCCGTAAAGGTAATCGCCCAGCTTGTCCACCACCGCCCACTTCAGCGCCAGGAACTCCAACTTGTGAGTGGGATAGTTTCTCTCCGATGGCGACAAGCTTCGGCTGACAAAGGCTACCGGCCTCAATGCTTTGCCATGCTCCTGGTACAGAACAGCCCCGAGACCCTCTCGGCTGGCATCTGTGTGCAGCACATATGGCTTCTGGGGATCGGCAAAAGCCAACACCGGGGCCTGGGTCAGTGCCCTTTTCAAAGATCGGAACGCCTCTTCACATTGATCATCCCATCTCGAGCCAAAAGGTTCCGCCGGGTTCCAGTATCCTCCAGCATCCTGCCTCTGGTTCCCCGTCCTCTTCTTCCCCACCGGGGGATAGCCACACAACAGCTGAGTTAACGGGTGACACACTTTGGCGTATCCTTTCACAAATCGCCGGTAATACCCACAGAACCCCAAAAATGAGCGCAGAGCACCCACTTTCTGGGGTCTCGGCCAGGTGGTCACAGCCTCTATCTTGGTTGGATCAGTAGCCACTCCCTCTCGCGAAATGATATGGCCAATGTAGTTAACCGACGACTTGCAGAACTGGCATTTGTCCAGGGAAAGCTTCAACCCTTCTTCATTAAGCCGGCCCAACACCTTCAACAGTCTCTCCTCATGTTCCTCCAAAGTCGATCCAAACACTATCAAATCGTCCAGGTACACCAGCACCTCCAACAGATTCATATCCCCCACAGTTCTCTCCATGAGCCTCTGGAAGGTGGCTGGGGCTCCGGATATGCCTTGGGGCATTCGTTCGAACTGAAAGAACCCCAGCGGGCAGATAAAAGCGGTCTTCTCTTTATCGGCCGCACTCATCGGGATCTGGTAATACCCACTTCTTAAATCCAGCACACTGAACCACTTCGCACCGCTCAGGCAGGCCAACGCATCCTCGACTCTTGGGACAGTATATTGATCAGGGACAGTTCGCCGATTCAACGTCCTGTAGTCAACACACATGCGCACTCGCCCATTCTTCTTCCGTGCCACCACTATTGGGGACGCATAAGGACTTCGAGACTCAGCTATGATTCCGGCCTCCTTCAACTTGCACAAGTGCTGTCGCACGTCCTCAACATCTGCCGGAGCCAGCCGCCGGGATCTCTCTCGGAACGGGGTGTCCTCCGTCACCCGGATGGTGTGGCGAGTGCTTTTGGAGCAGCCAACATCAAACTCGCCCCGAGAAAAAACAGCTTCCATCTTCAGCACCTTCTCCACTAGCCTGCGTTTCCACTCCGGCGACACTGGGGAATCCCCGAAGTTAAAGGCTTCAGCGGTCAGCTCCCTTCGATGCTCCGATCCCTCCCCGTTAAGGGTCCGCACTGGTGCGCTGGACATTACCGTCACCGGGAACAGATGTGCCAGCGGCATTCCCCTCTTAAAGGTGATTTCTCTTGCCTTGGTGTTCCTGACACTTATAGCTATACGCCTCGCATGTACCACCCCTGGTCTCTGCACTTCGGGCCTCACCAGCGCCCCCGCCGGAAATCGTGTCTCCCCTTCAAGATCGTCTGGGACGTCTACTAACAGGGCTTCTCCCGTCGGCACTCCTGGGAATCTGGGGGTCCCCATCACTAGGGCTACCTCCCCGGGTCGGATCACCTTGGGCCTCGCCTGCGTACACCACACCGTCCCTCGTTTACACTCCGGGTCCAGCCCTTGGGAGGCAACCCCTTCTGCGAACACTGCTCGAAACACTGGATGCACCGAGAGGGTCTCCAGAAAGTCTTCCCCCCCTTTCTCCTTACAAGCTCCCAGGAGCCGTCGCACAACTGGGGAGTTAGTCCCCACCAGGAGGGCAGCACCACCGGTTTCCACCGGGTCAGGACACACCAACACCAACGTCTCAATAGCTTCCGACACTCCCACGTCGCCCTCCGAGAACTCCAATCTCACCGATAGGTACCCATCGTACGGGTAGTCACCCTCGCTCACACCCCAAATCTGCAGGGCGTCAAATGGTGATACGGGCAAATGCTTTAGATGTTGATTGTAGAAAGACCGGTACAATAAGGTCACCTGCGATCCCGTATCAAGAACGGCTTTTGCGTAAATTCCCTCTATCCGTAGACCCACACTGGCACGGGGTCCTACCAGCCCATCCGGAACAGAGGCGTGGGCACCCGGATGTCTTCCGGCTGATCTCTGGGAACGTGTTCTTCCAGAGGCTCCAGTCCGTTCCCTCACTGAGCCTCTCCTAAGTTTCCCGACACCTCTCCCTTCTTAGTCATAGGGGGGCTTGTCCTCCGCGGGAGTCCTTGTCTCTCACAATCCCACCTAAAGTGACCCTCCTCTCCACAGCTATAGCACACCCTCGGCCTTCCACAGTCCCGCCTGAAATGCCCCTCTTTCCCACAGTTAAAGCACACACTGCCGGCCGCCCCTCCTCTCCCAGGACGGCTCCTGCTCCCAATCCACTGCACTGATCGCCCCTGAGAGTAGGTACCTCCCCTGTCCCTCCCCTCCAAAGGGGGTTCCCTACTCCCCGGGGGATTGTCATTCCTCCACTCAGCCACCACTTCCTGTATCGCTGAGGATTGCTCCCGTAGGCCCGTGCCCCTTTTCCGCCCCAACGCTCTCTCTTCCTCTCGCACCTCTCTAATCAGTTGCCCGAAGGATGGAGGGGGACCTTTCCTATAAGCTTGCCGGATAGTCCACGCCACCTTGTCCTCCTCCAGAGACCCACTGAATAGCTGACTCATCCTCACGCTAGCCACGTCAATCGCCTTCACTACCCCTCGGCGCCGCAGCCCCGAGAGCATCCCCTCCATCCTAAATATGTACTCGGAGAGCTTTTCCCCTCTCCATTGTTCCAGGCGTTGAAACTCTGCTAAAAGCAGCCAGGGTTCCCCTGACAACCCAAACGCTCCCTCCAAAACTTCTAGGCAGTCCTCCACTGAGGCCCCAGGCTTCTCAGCTTTCAACTCCCGGACGGTTTTGGCTGCTAAACCCCTCAAACTTCCCAGCAATCGCTGCCTCTTCTCCTTCTCTGAGCCTGGCCACTCCTCTAACATCAAAGACGTATGCTCGATCCAGGTCTCATAGTCCATCCACCTCCCCATCCGGAGTAGGCTTGGCTCCGGAGAACACCCCCAGCTTCAGCCGTGGCCTCTCAGCCACCCCCACCAGGGAGTTAAGTGCGGCTGCCAGCTCCGAGACTTCCACCCTACCTGGGGAGCGGGGCTTAGTCACGACTCCCTCCTCCCACCTCCCTTTACTAGTGCCAGCCACCTCTCTGGGGTCCACCTCTGGCTCTAGCTCCTCCTCCGATGTCTCCTCAGCCTCATCCTTGTAGAAGTGGAGCCCCCACAGCCCCTCCTCCCCCGGTACACTGACCGTCGCCGGCAGTCCCACCGTCCTGACTTCAGCACTCGTACGAACCAACACCCAGCTAGACTCCACCTCTTTACCACACCGTCTAGCTACCAATTCTACCTGCCCAATACCCTTCACCAAACTTAAACCCCGCACTATCGCGTCTCCCGAAACTCGAAAATCCACTCCGCTCACTACGCATGCGTACTGTACTGGTACACCTTCAAACTGGCACCAACAAACAAACTTGTCTCTGTCCATCTCCGCTCTGCCGCCTTCGCGATTCCACAGCCCCTGACAATCCAATCCGGGACGAGCACCCCACAAATGTAACACTTTCCCAACAGGCTGGTATATGTCTAGGGGAAAAAGGGGATCCAGCCACCCTCCAACCCACCTCTCGTACACGCAGGTGCTGTGAGAATCGAGTTTACGCCTCGAGCCCGCCAACAGTATCAAATCCACAACAAATGCCGTTATGAAATACACTTTAAAGAGTTTACTAAAATTAAAAAGAGTAGTAAGCAATACAATATATATACACAAGGAAAAAAAACAAAAGGCGTCACTTATCAAAGTTCAGTCTGTTTAGTGCACTCGTTGGAGCTCAATCAACGAACCAATCGACCCATCCGGCCGTCGCACCTGGGACCACCCCGGTGGTCTTACGAGCAGTCCAGCACACGTCCACCTTCTTCAGTGTCTTCCTCGGCCTCTCCCCAAAAAACCCGCGAAAACCCCTCCCCCAAGTTCCCAGCATCACAAGACACAATGACATTCCCCATTGATTAACAAATGAATACAATTACCATATCAGCCATTCTAAAGTGAAACAACGGCTAGAGAAACACTTATCCGACAAAGAAACATTCCTACTTGTAACAAACCAAAGAGGCCATTTTGAGTAACATACCCAGGACATTGTACACAAGATTATCAATTACCTATATTGAATGGACTTTTAAAAAGATTTAAGAAATAATGTACGTTTGTATATTAAAAAAAAGTGAGGTAGTGTCCAAAGATTCATTGTCCATTTATGAATCAGATAGCAGAGGGGAAGAAGCTGTTCCTGAATCACTGTGTGTGTATTCAGGCTTCACAGGTATATGGAGGAATTTAAGGTGTGGGGATATATGGGAGGCAGGGTTTAAGGGTCAGCACAACATTGTGGGCCAAAGTACCTGTACTGTGGTGTATTGTTCTATGTTCTATGTTCTGTACCTCCTACCTGATGGTAACAGTGAGAAAAGGACATGCCCTGGGTGCTGGAGGTCCATAATAATGGAAGCTGCCTTTCTGAGACAGCACTCCCTAAAAATGTCCTGGGTACTTTATAGGCTAGTACCCTAGATGGAGCTGACTCGATTTATAACCTTCTGCAGCTTCTTTCAGTCTGTGCAGTAGCCCCTCCATACCAGACAGTGATGTAGCCTGTCAGAATGCTCTCCACGGTGCAAGTATAGAAGCTTTTGAGTGTATTTCTTGACATGCCAAATTTCTTCAAACTCCTAATAAAGTATAGCCACTGTCTTGCCTTCTTTATAACTTCATCGACAAGTTGGAACCAGGTTAGATCCTCAGAGATCTTGGCACCCAGGAACTTGAAGCTGCTCCTCTCCACTTCTGATCCCTCTATGAGGATTGGTAAATCTTCCTTCATCTTATCCTTCATGAAATCCACAATCAGCTCTTTCATCTTACTGACATTGAGTGCTAGGTTGTTACTGCAACACAACTTCACAAATTGGCATATCTCATTCCTGTATGCCCTCTCGTCACCACCTGAGATTCTACCAACAATGACTGTATCATCAGCAAATTTATAGATGGTATTTGAGCTATGCCTAGCCACACTGTCATGTGTATTTAGAGAGTAGAGCAGTGGGCTAAGCACACAAACCTGAGGAGCACCAGTGTTGATCATCAGCGAGGAGGATACATTATTACCAATTTGCACAGATTGTGGTCTTCCAATTAGGAAGCTGAGGATCCAATTGCAGAGGAAAGTACAGAGACCCAGGTTCTGCAACTTTTCAATCAGGATTGTGGGAATGATGGTATTAAATGTGAGCTATAGGCGATAAGAGCATCCTAACGTAGGTGAGAGGCATTGATCATGTGGATAGTCCGAAGCTTTTTCCTAGGGCTGAAATGGCTAACATGAGAGGACACAGTTTTACTGTGCTTGGAAAGAGGTACAGAGAGGATGTCAGGGGTAAGTTTTTTATGCAGAGAGAGGTGAGTGGGCTGTTGCGACGGTGGTGGAGGTGGATACAATAGGGCCTTTTAAGAGGCTCCTGGATAGGTACATGGAGCTTAGAAAAATAGAGCGCTATGGGTAACCCTAGGTAATTTATAAAATAAGCACATGTTCAGCACGGCATTGTGGGCAAAGGGCCTGTACTGTGCTGTAGGTTTTCTATGTTTCTATGTAGAATATGAGGGGAAACTTCTTCACTCAGAGGGCAGTGAGAATGTGGAATGAGCTGGCAATACAAATGGTGTACGCCAGCTTGATTTCAACAGTTAAAAGAAGTTTGAGCCAATACATGTATGGAGGGTTATGGTCCTGGTGCAGGTTGATGGAAGCTGGCAGGTTAAGTTATTTGGCACAGACCAGATGAGCTGAAGGGCCTGTTTCTCTGCTGTACTTTTCTATGCTTCTATGACTCTAATTTCTTCTTACCTGTGAAGAAGAAACCTCTAATTTGTCAATCTCTTCCTGACACCAGATGTATTTGCCTGAGCCTTTCTGTTTTGTGGTGATTAGAACTACATGCAGGGATTTAACTGGGGCCTCACCACCCACCAGTATACAGCACCCTATCATTCATCTCTCGGGATTTGGCAGACAATGTTGAGCCACTGATTGTCATGAACCATACTGAGTTCTAATTTCAACACACCGACTTTAACCTACATTCTGTTTGACAACTACTAGGTTTAACCATACATGCATCAGTGTTTCAAGAAGATATTTCACTAACCCTTACGGATCAGTTTTAAAGAGAAGTCTATAATGAAAAATGTTTACATGAGATGGATCTGCAATCCTAACACAACATGAAAGAGTATCTGGGAGTTTCTGTCTTCCACAGCTAAAGCCAGTCCTTTCATATTATGCCAGGATTCCCTGCAACATCTTTAGCACAGATTAGGGGAGATTAGCAGGGAGACTAAGCTACCAATTTACTCAAACAAAATTAAATCCCTTGTTTACTTGTAAAAATATCTGTGCAAAGAAGAGAGAAGAGTGCATACTAATGAATCTAGCTCTTGTTCTGGAAGAGTTGTAAGAGCAAATATGGTCCAGTTTGTGCTGCTTCTGTTGTCCTCTTTGTTTCACTGGCATGGGGAGTAGGCTGGGGGACAGGAAGCAACAGGCATGGCATCTTTCAAAACTTCAAGAGGAAACCACAATCTCAAGACGATTATGGTTCTCTCTGCTGCCCAGCCCAGAAAAGTTTGAACCTAAAATGTTGGCTCAAAGGTCTGGATGAAAAATGAGGAGAGAGAGAATGTGAAAGTGGTTCAACAACACTTTGTTGGGTAGCAGGGAGGTGGATGTCTGGAGATGGGCAAAAACATGCAGACAGTGCAGAGAATTCCCTCACCTTGAACTGGAGGGAGGGTGGAAAGTTGAGAATTCCTCACTGCCAACATCCTGTGTGCAGGAGGAAGGAGTGGGAATCACCACAAAGGAAGACAGTACGGAAAATAGGCCTTTTGGCATAATTCATCCATGCTGACCATGTTGCCTTCCTGAGATAGTCCACTTCCTATGTAACTGCTCCAAAGTCCCCTAAACATTACACTTCCCTCAGTCACTCCCTCAGTCATCTCATTCCATATATGCACCACCCATTGTGTTTGAAAAATGTTCCTCAGATTTCTTTTAGATCTTTCTGCCCTCACTTTAAACCCACACAATCTCATTTTTGATTTCTATACCCTTTGTTAAAAAGTATGACCGTTCATCATATGATTTTATAAACCTCAATAAAGCTATCCCTCAGCCTCCTTCAATCCAGGAAAGAGTCCTGGCCCGTCCAGCCTCTATTTATAACTCAAACCCTTCAGCGGCGGGGGGAGTGGAGGAACCGCTATGTTCCGTGGGAGCTATGGCGGTGTCGGGGAGAGCTGCAACTGCGTGGGGCAGCAGTGGCGGTGGTGGGGGAGGGGGGCGATGGGGGACCCGCAGCGCTGCGGGGGAGAGGGGACTGCCGCACCAATGGGTGGGGGCAGCGTCGCGGCAGCCACAGATTTTTGAACGTGAGATATGAAACCACGATTCCAATCAGGTGATATATAATATTTCCCAACACAAATGAAAGAAAAAATGATCTGCATCAATATTTATCCCTCAACACTTAGAAACGAGCAGATTGCTGGATATTTTGATTGGAAAAATACCCTATTCAGTTCTTGAAGGGTTAACACGGAGTCCTGCAGAGGAGAGATGCTGGAGGGAACAAATCTAACTCTGTGTGACAGGAATACAGTCAGAACCCATTATACCTCACTTTGCAAACTCAACTCAGTTTAAAATGAAAGCACAATTCGCACGAGACTGCCTTCCTGACATAGGATCAAAGTTGCCAACTTGAATTACGTCTTATTTCTGCCTCGAACGATATATTCATTTTTAAAATAATCAATATTCCATCTGACTCATCTGCCTTCAGCGTAACCATGCGGAAATGAACAGCACCCCAGGCTATAACTCCAACTCCAACGCAAATTAGTTGCGATCACTGTGCTGGCTGTAAACTCAAGACATGAATTCAACTAAGGAATGAGTTGGGAACTTGTGTCTTTTGTCACCGAATGATAGTACAGGGGGAACGGACCATATGTGTGATCTCAACATATACTGTACTTCTGGTTTAAAATACATCAAGGCCATAATGGAAGGGAATCTTTTGACCACCTTTGCCTAATCATCAAAATCATTCTACCTTACCTTGCACATCCTGTACTTAAAAAAAACACATCAATATCCTGACCGGGAAATGTCTATCGTTCTTTGATTACTACTGGGTCAAAATCGTAGAATTATTGAATTCTCTTCCCATCAGAACTGAGGAGCACGTTCAACACCACCACCATTAGGAATAGGCAGCAGTCACAAGCCTCACCGAGGGGATTTTGGACATGCAAAGCTCATCTGGTCCATCAACTGCATGAATAACAAGGATTCCACTCAGCCCTTCGCGATGGTGTCATTACTGTCTGATCATGGTTAATCTACATCCTACATTAATTTAGTACAGAAACGCACCATTAGGACCAATTAACCAAGATTCCCATTTAATCTAGTCACATTCGCCTGTGTTTGTCCCACTTCCTTCTAAACCTGTCTTATTCGTGTGCCTGTCCATGTAATATTGTAATATCATTCCACATACTGATCATCCTTCGGTTCTTATTAAATATCTCCCCTCACCTTGAACCGATGCGCTCTGGTTCTTCACTCCCCAACCCTGGGAAATTCAATGAAGTACAGACTGTTGACGGGTCAATATTCATAACCAATCAAGTGATAGTGAAGTTTGTGGGAGCATGCTATGCTCAATTTGGCAGCAATGATTCTTGCATTAGAGCAGTGGCCGCACTTCAAAAGGACACCAGGAATTCTCAAGTTTCGGACATAACGAGATGCAAATATATGAAAGATTTTATGTTTCAAGGGACAACTTCTAAAGCTTCGCCTTGTTGACAATATCACCGGAGGATTGATGATCAAGTACAATTATTCTCTACATAATTAGGCACGGTTAATTTAGCTTTGATGCTCTTCTCGTAAAACATTTTCAAACCAGCTCCTTCACTGTGGAGTTTTTGAAGCCAGTATGCAGCGGCCCTTCCAGGTTTAACAGGGTTTACTAGTTTGAACCTTCTTCCGGGTCAGTGTAGTGATTTGAAGTCTCTTAATTGAATTCGAAGCGATTCAAATTAGAATTGCCTTCGACCTCACTAACAGCTCGTAACTTTAAATACTGGCACTACAGTGACCGATAGATAAAATATCAATCGAACTTGGAACTTTCACGTTAAAAAAAATCAATCCTTACTATAAAATCAGTTTTAACGTTGCTCAATCTCCGCGGTCCATGGAACATGGTGTTCCACTCTGCAGTAAGACGATAGCCCGGAGCTCAGATCAACTTTACCTGCTGTTTCGCCAAGCTACTCTGAAAAACCGACAGTCAACTGCTCAGCCAAATCTGCCTTCAGTTTTTAATTAGAAAATCTCGAGTCACTTGCCTAAAGGTTGGGACTATCTTTTACTATAAATGGTGAATTCGGATTTTTTTTTAAATCCTTTAGAATTTAACAGGAGTCACAGACTGACTGAGATTGTCACAACGCGACTGGATGATCGGATCGAGACTGTGTGCAGGGCAGAAAGCAAGAATTCTTTTGGCCTTAAGTAGCATCTTCAGGATTAGCAGCGAAACATGAACAGGTACAGACTCGCAGTGTGACAAATAACAGCGAAATAAAACAGGTCTAAGGATTCCAACACTTAAAAAATAGACATCAGAAAATAAAATATTTCTGTAATTCTTAGAAAGAAGGGAGAACGAAAGTGGTTGAATTCTTACCTGAAAATATGATAATCACTTCCCCAATGGAACTCCACATCGTACTTGTAGTTGTGTGTACACTCTGTAGATTGCAGAGTTAGTGGGTTGGGCTGTCGTCAGGCAGAGACGGAAAGTGGATGTGACCTTCCAGGCAAAAGGGAGGACCTTTCCGCAAACTCTTAAAGCCGTATTGCCCTTCTGCCCGGAATTCTATCAACAGTCGGCTTATCATTAAAACACACATGTATTTTTCTTGGTTGATTGAAAGAATTGTTATGTTTAACTACGTTGTAATTGTAATGTTTGACCTAAATTTAAACATGAATACTTCTATCTTTGCTGATTCAGTGATTCACTGGAACGTAAATATATGGAGATACCGATGCCGTCGTTATTATCTTCCAAAAAAAATAAAAACAGTATATACCACGTGAAATGCCCTTAGCTCTATAACTGCAGTAACATATATAGAGTGTCACTGTAAAATGTTGGAAACTTGGTAGACAATTCATACACAATTAGCTGCCACAAGAGTAACTGGTCTGCGTTTAGAGATGCTGGTTGTGAAATAGACATTACACTGGATGATCCTACTGCCCTGGATCTGAAGAGAGTCTTGGTATAGTTTCACCTGAGATAACATACTGTTTTAAAATTTCATCTCGAAGACAGTACTCCCTTAAAACACAGAACAGCAGAGGAACAGACTCTTCGTCAAATTACCAAAATTAGATTAATTTTCTTCTAACAACACACACAAAATGCTGGTGGAACACTGCAGGCCAGACTAGTCTAGTCCTGACAAAGGGTCTCGGCCCAAAACGTCGACAGTGTTTCTCCTTACAGATGCTGCCTGGACTGCTGTGTTCCACCAGCATTTTGTGTGTGTTGTTTGAATTTCTAGCATCTGCAGATTTCCTCGTGTTTGCTTTTTAATTTTCTTCTGCCTGCACATTTTATTTAATTTTAGAAATACAGCACGATAGGCTCTTCCAGCCTTTCAGCTGCACTGCCCTGATTTAATTCTCATCCATATCCCTCCAATTTATTCATATTCATAAGCTTATCTAATAGCCTCTTAAACAGCACTGTTACATCTGTATATGAAGTGTCTTGGAAAGCTTCACTCTGTTAGACACAGTGTGAGTACCTTCTTCAATGCATCTCCACCTGCATTACAATATAGAACTGAAAATATGTCTTCACATCCCTCCATGGGATATAACCAGGCTATACACTCTTCTCACTGCTGCCATCAGGAAGAAGGTACAAGACCCTAAGGAGTCACACCACCAGGTTCAGGAGAAATTATTACCCCTCAACCATCAGGCTCTTGAACCAGAGGATATAACTTCATTCAACTTCACATGCCCCATCACTGAACTGTTCCCACAACCTGCAGTCACTTTCAAGGACCCTTCATCTCATGTTCTCAATGTTTATTGCATACTTATTATTATGTCTTCTTTCTTTTTGTATTTGCAGTTTGTTGTCTTTTGCACTTTGGTTCTATGCCCATTTAATAGGGTCTTTCACTGATTCTATTACAGTTATTATTATATTATGGATTCATTGAGTATACCCTCAAGAAAATGAACATCAAGGTTGTATGTGGTGACATATATGTAGTTTGATAATAAATTTATTTTTAACTTTGAACTTTGAACTAAGCCTCAGAGATAAGAGTACTATCCACAACTGATACATTGACTCCCAGTATGTGAGAAGATGCTGGCATCAGTGAATTGTGTGGCTACTTGCCTGCCCACACTGGTGTTTGTTAGGCTTGGAATGAGGTGTTGCATCCCTTAGAGGCACCAATGCTGAAGTAAACAGCACAGTCCTGATCTATTGTGGTATTATCACAGATACCATCTTTGAAATGTGTTGTACTGAGGCCTTATGTGGAAGAGAATGTAAATGTAACCTTGGCCAACATTCTTCCATCAACCAACAGTATAAGAGATTGTGGCTTCTTGTTATGTGTCAATTAGTGGGAATGTTTTCTAACAGCAGTGGTGACTGCCACTTGAAAGGAATACAATGGATGTGAAGCATTTTGAAACTTACTAAACATGTGACAAACTTTGTCCTTTACAACAGATGTACAGTATTGGGATGCAATAGAGTGAACACAAAAAGCTCTTAAATTCTAGGCTGAGTACCAAGAGGATGATTAGTATATATGATAATAAATGCAAAAATATCTTGGACAGGAGGAGACTGTTCAGCCAATCAAATCTGATATGACCCTCATCTCTATTGGCTGAATTTCACTGATATCCTCTAATAGTTAAGTGAGGAGAAAATGCTTGGGACAGGGACCACAGGTTTAAGGAATTTCAGTCTGATGACCTTGACAAGACATGGAACAGTTCCTCATTCTTAGGCTGAAATTACTGGCAAGGCTATCATTTCCTCTTAATTATCTGTTCATCCTGTTTCAGAGGCAAATCAGCAAATACTTTGCTATGAATCAGAATCACATATGACCCAGTCAGATGCAGACAGTGAATTCCTTTTCAACACTACTTTTATAAAACATTAGGTTATTTTGCAACAAGCATTAGCTTTTTTTATTGATTAACTGAACTTAAATTCCCCCAGTAGCCCCAGTAGGATATGAAATCACATTTTCCGATCGTCTGTACAGGTAACAGGATTATATGACTGATAATGTAACCAGCAGAATATTCATAATACTTTTATGATAAATTCACTCTATTGTCACACAAATAACAACTGCAGGAAGACACAGAATTATAGAATTAATTGAAATAATTCCAAATTAGATTTGAGTCACAGCCTTTTTTTTTCAATAGACAATAGACAGTAGGTGCAGGAGTAGGCCATTCGGCCCTTCTAGCCAGCACCACCATTCACTGTGATCATGGCTGATCATACACAATCAGTACCCTGTTCCTGTCCTCTCCCCATATCCCTTGACCCCGCTATCTATAAGAGCTCTATCTAACTCTCTCTTGAATGCATCCAGAGACTTGGCCTCCACTGCCTTCTGGGGCAGAGCATTCCACATATCCACCACTCTCTGGGTGAAAAAGTTTTTCCAAATCTCTGTTCTAAATGGCCTACCCCTTATTCTTAAACTGTGGCCCCTAGTTCTGGACTCACCCATCAGTGGGAACATGCTTCCTGCCTCCAGTGTGTCCAATCCCTTAATAATCTTATATGTTTCAATCAGATCCCCTCTCATCCTTCTAAATCCCAGTGTATACAAGCCCAGTCGCTCCAATCTTTCAACATATGACAGTCCCGCCATTCCGTGAATTAACCTTGTGAACCTATGCTGCACTCCCTCAATAGCAAGAATGTACTTCCTCAAATTTGGAGACCAAAACTGCACACAATACTCCAGGTGGGGTCTCACCTGGGCCCTGTACAGCTGCAGAAGGACCTCTTTACTCCTATACTCAATTCCTCTTGTTATAAAGGCCAGCATGTCATTAGCTTTCTTCACTGCCTGCTGTACCTGCATGCTTGCTTTCATTGACTGATGTACAAAAACACCTAGATCTCTTTGTACTTCCACTTTTCCTAACTTGACTCCATTTAGATAGTAATCTGCCTTCCTGTTCTTGCCACCAAAGTGGATAACCTCACATTTATCCACATTAAACTGCATCTGTCATACATTTGCCCACTCACCCAACCTGTCCAAGTCACCCTACATTCTCATAACATCCTCCTAACATTTCACACTGCCACCCAGCTTTGTGTCACCTGCAAACTTGCTAATGCTACTTTTAATCCCTTCATCTAAATCATTAATGTATATTGTAAACAGCTGTGGTCCCAGCACCGAACCTTGTGGTACCCCATTAGTCACAGCCTGCCATTCTGAAAGGGACCCGTTAATTGCTATTCTTTGTTTCCTGTCAGCCAGCCAATTTTCAATCCATGTCAGTACTCTGCCCCAATACCATGTGCCTTAATTTTGCCCACTGATCTCCTATGTGGGGCTTTATCAAAAGCTTTCTGGAAGTCTAGGTACACTACATCCACTGGCTTTCCCTTGTCCATTTTCATACTTACATCCTCAAAAAACTCCAAAAGATTAGTCAAGCATGATTTTCCCTTCATAAATCCATGCTGACTTGGACTGATCCTTCTACTGCTATCCAAATGTGTCGTAATTTCCTCTTTTATAATTGACTCCAGCATCTTTCCCACCACTGACGTCAGGCTAACCAGTCTATAATTCCCTGTTTTCTTTCTTCCTCCTTTCTTGAAAAGTGGGACAACATTAGCCACCCTCCAAACAGCAGGAACTGCTCTTGAATCTATAGAACATTGGAAAATGATTACCAATGTGTCCACGATTTCTAGAGCCGCCTCTTTAAGTACCCTGGGATGCAGACCATCAGGTCCCAGGGACTTATCAGCCTTCAGACTCAACATTGTCTATCCAACACCTAATATAAATTTCCTTCAGTTCATCCTTTATCCTAGTTCCTTTGGCCACTATTACATCTGGGAGATTGTTTGTGTCTTCCCTAGTGAAGACAGATCCAAAGTACCTGTTCAACTCCTCTGCCATTTCCTTGTTCCCCATAATAAATTCACCTGTTTCTGTCTTCAATGGCCCAATTTTGGTCTTAACTATTTTTTTGCTATTCACATACCTAAAGAAGCTTTTACTATCCTCCTTTACATTCTTGGCTAGTTTACCTTTGTACCTCATTTTTTCTTGGCGTATTGCCTTTTTTGTTATCTTCTGTTGCTCTTTAAAAGCTTCCCAGTCCTCCGGTTTCCCGCTCATCTTTGTTATGTTATACTTCTTCTCTTTTATTTTTATACTGCCCTTTACTTCCCTCATCAGCCACGGCCGCCCCTTACTCCCCTTAAGATCTTTCTTCCTCTTTGGAATGAACCGATCATTCCAAACAGTCAAACAGTCCTGAGGTCAGTCCTTTAAAAATCAACCTACAATTCTTCAGATTTCTGATCCCTGGACCTGCTCAGTTATGTGATCAGGCTACGAGTGTGGAAAACTCTGTTCCACTTTGTCCTCTGTAAGTCTGGTGTATGGTGACTTTGTGTGTATTTGAAGGTGGCGCAGGTAGTTCTGCTGTTTCACACTCCAACATCACAAGTTAAATCTTGACTTTGTTTTGTGTGGTGCTTGCACATTCTCCGTGTTGGTTCTCCCTGAGTAATTTATAGAGATAGTCATAAAGCAGAGAAACCATTGCTTTTGCACCAAATATCAAGTATCCATTTACATTAATCCTACGCTCAATAAATGTAATTCCTGTATACCCATCAACTCCTCCCAGAATCTATCACACACCAACACATTAGGAGCATTTACTGTGGCCAATTAACCTACCAACTTACAAACTCCACAAACAGAGTGCAGAAGATCAGTACTGAATCCATACCATTGGACTTGTGAGTCTAAAATGCTACCAGCTGTACCACTTTGACATCCAGTTTCTGCTCTGTCTTTTCACGTTGACTATAACCTCACAGTTCTAGTCCCAGTGAGCCCAGATGCATTCTTTTGAAGGTCTCCTCATTGTTATTATAATATGGAGGGAGACTGGGTGCATTCCAACCCTGGTTCTAAACAACTTAACCTTGCTCATATTTAGTTCTTTCTGCTTGGAAATAGACCCAAGTCTTTTGTTTCCCCTTTGTCCAATTATCCTTTTTGTGAACAACACATCTGTCATCCCAAATCCCTCAGCTGCACTCAGATATTTGTTTCCAATGGAATTTTCCTATACAACCATTTTTCCCTTGTCTCTGTTGGCTATTTTGTTTCACCAATTTTAATGCTAACAACAATAAACTAGTCCTCAATTCAGTCCCATCCCAACATCATCGGTGACACTTCGTATGCTCTCGACATACAATTCCCTAGCCTTAATCATCACATTTTCATCATGGATTATCCAGTCCTTATACACTTCTATATCTATCAAGAAGGACTTAATGCTCTTCACTTCTTTCTTGCCAACAGACCACCCAGTTCATCTTCATCATCGCCCTGCTTCATCTGGCAGAACTAGTCCTCACACTCAACAAATACCTCTTTTTGCCCTTCCCACTTTCTCCAAACTCAAGGAGTAACCATGCACACCTGCATGGCCCTAACTATGCCTGCCTTTTTGTTAGCTACCTCGAACAGTCCTTGTTCAAAGTTCTCCCTTGTAATGGTCCCCAAATCTTTCCACACAACACTGACAACTGCATTGGTGCTGCTTCATGTACCCATACTGAACTTTCAACTTCCACCCTGCCCTTAAATTTATTTTGTCCACTTTTGACACCTCTGTCCCCTTTTTCAACTTCTCTGCAACATCACTGGAGACAAATTGCCCACAGAAATTTTTTATAATCCCATCAAATCACATTGCTACACTGAAGGGTCTTGGCCTGAAATGTCAACTGTTTACTCTTTTCTATAGATGCTGCCTGGCCTGCTGAGTTCTTACAGCATTTTGTGTGTGTTGCTTGGATTTCCAGCATCTGCAGATTTTCTCTCATTTGAGATTCACACTGCTATCTTGATTATATATTTTCCCACACTGTCTTCCATATAAATGCCCTTTTCTCGGTTCCTTTGTCTTTACTGCATCAGTTCCCAGGATGAGGCTTTCATTTCTGGAACATGAGAAATGTCCTCCTCCTTCAAAGAACAGGTTCTCTTGCTCTACTATTTATGCAATTTCACCTGCATTTTCTCTATTTCCTGGACACCTGCCCCCCCAAACTGCTGCATTAATCTCTTTCCTGGCACCTATCCCTGCAGGCGGATGAAATGCTATACCCGCCCATTCACCTCCTCCTTCACTTTTATTCAGGGAGTCAAATATTCTTTCCAGGTGAAGTAACACTTCACCTGTGAATCTGTTGAAGTTTGTCTACTGTATCCAATGCTCCTCTACTTTGGTGAGACCTGATATAGATAGGGGGACTGCTTTGTTGAGCATCTTCACTCCATCCGCAAAAAGCAGAATTTTCACGTGGCCAAACATTCTAATTCCAGTCCCCATTCCCATTCTGACATCTCAGTCCATGGCCTCCTCTACTCCCAAGATGAGGCCACTCACAGGCTGGTGGAGTAACACCTCATATTCTGTCTGGGTAGCTTCCAACTTGATGACATGAACATCGATTTTTCTAGCTTCTGGTAAATTTTCTCCATCCCTCTTCCCTCTTCTTCAATTCCCCACTCAGGCTACACTCTCACCTCTCCTCTCCTCTTCAGCTGCCTACCTCCTCTCCCAGTGCCTCTCTTCCTTCCCTTTCTCAGTCCACTTGTCTCCAATCAGATTCTGTCTTTGCCAGCCCTTTATCTTTTCCACTTATCACCTCCCAGCTTCTTACTTTACTCCCCTCCCCCACCCACCTAGCTTCACTGTCATCTTCTAGCTTGTCCTCCTTTCCCACCTTCTTATTGTGGCATCATCCTCTTTCCTTTCATAGTCATAGAGTTCCAGAGATGTACAGCACAGAAATAGACCCTTTGGCCCATCTTGTCCATGCTGAAACTATTTAAAAGGCGTACTCCCATCGACCTGCGCTGGGACCGTAGCCCTCCCTACTATTCATGTATCTTTCCAAACTTCCCTTAAACATTGAAATCAAGCCTTCTTCACTGTCAGATGGCATTATCTGTAAATTTGCTGATCCAGTTAACCACATTATCATCCAGATCACAAACTACATTGGACCCAGCACCGATCCTTGCGGACAACCATTAGTCACAGGCCTCCAGTCAGAGAGGCAGCCATCTGCTACCACTCCCTGGCTTCTCCAACAAAGCCAATGACTATTACCAGAATGGTGAGCAACTGAACCTTTTTGACAAACCTCCCATGCGGGACTTTGTCATATGTCTTGCTAAAGTCCATTTAGGCAACATCCACTGCCTTGCCTTCACCCATTTTCTTGGTAAAACACAACATACACAAAATGCTGGAGGAACTCAGCAGGCCAGGCAGCATCTATGGAAAAAAAGTACAGTTGACGTTTTGGGCCGAAACCCTTCAGCAGGACCTTCCTAATTCTGGCTTCACCAGCATGTAGCATGGGTAGCAATCCTGAGATCAGAACCCTCGAGGTACTGCCCTTTAACTAGGCACCTAACTAACTCCCTGAACTCCCTATGCAGAACTCCATCACGTCCTACCCATGTCATTGGTACCTACATGGAACACAATCTCTGGATGTTCACCTTCCCAATTAAGAATGTTGAGGACTCAATCTGAAATGTCCCATACCCTGCCATTCGGGAGGCAACATACTATTCGGAAATATTGTTCTTGACTGCCAAAACTCCTGTCTGTTCCCCTAACTAACAAATCCCCTGTCACTACAGCATGTCTCTTACCCCCCTCCTTTCTGAGTCACAGAGGCAAACTCAGTGCCAGAGACCCAACCACTGTGACTTCCCTGTTAGGTTATCACCCACAACAGTATCCAAAGTGATATACAGTGCCTATAAAAAATATTCACCCCCTTTGTAAGTTTTCATGTTTTATTGTTTTAAAACATTATAACCATATAACAATTACAGCATGGAAACAGGTCATCACGGCCCTCCTAGTCCGTGCTGAGCACTTACTCTCACCTAGTCCCACCGATCTGCACTCAGCCCATGACCCTCCATTCCTTTCCTGTTCATATACCTATCCAATTTTTTTAAAATGACAATATTGAACCTACCTCTGCCACTTCAACTGGAAGCTCATTCCACACAGCTACCACTCTCTGAGTAAAGAAGTTCCCCCTCGTGTTACCCCTAAACTTTTGCCCCCTAACTCTCAACTCATGTCCTTTTGTTTGAATCTCCTCTACTCACAATGTAAAAAGCCTATCCACGTCAACCCTATCTATCCTCCTCATAATTTTAAATACCTCTATCAAGTCCCCCCTTAACCTTCTATGCTCCAAAGAATAAGGACCTAACTTGTTCAACCTTTCTCTGTAACTTAGTTGCTGAAACCCAGGTAACATTCTAGTAAATCTCCTCTGTACTCTCTCTATTTTGTTGACATCTTTCCAATAATTCGGTGACCAGAACTGTACACAATACTCCAAATTTGGTCTCTCCAATGCCTTGTACAATTTTAACATTACTTCCCAACTCCTATACTCAATGCTCTGATTCATAAAGGCCAGCATACCAAAAGCTTTCTTCACCACCCTATCCATATGAGATTCCACCTTCAGGGAACTATACACCATTATTCCTAGATTAATCTGTTCTACTGCATTCCTCAATGCCCTACCATTTACCATGTATGTCCTATTTTGATTAGTCCTACCAAAATGTAGCACCTCACACTTATCAGCAATAAACTCCATCTGCCATCTTTCAGCCCACTCTTCTAACTGGCCTAAATCTCTCTGCAAACTTTGAAAATCTACTTCATTATCCACAATGCCACCTATCTTATTATCATCTGCATACTTACTAATCCAATTTACCACCCTATCATCCAGATTATTAATGTATTTGACAAACAACATTGGACCCAGTACAGATCTCTGAGGCACACCACTAGTCACTGGTCTCCAACCTGACAAACAGTTATCCACCACTACTCTTTGGCATCTCCCATCCAGCCACTGTTGAATCCATTTTACTACTTCAATATTAATACCTAACGATTGAACCTTCCTAACTAACCTTCCGTGTGGAACCTTATCAAAGGCCTTACTGAAGTCTATATAGACAACATCCACTGCTTTACCCTCATCAACTTTCCTCGTAACCTCTTCAAAAAATTCAATAAGATTTGTCAAACTTGACTTTCCACGCACAAATCCATATTGAATGTTCCTAATCAGACCCTGTTTATCCAGATAATTATATATACCATGTCTAAGAATACTTTCCATTAATTTACCCACCACTGAGGTCAAATTTATAGGCCGATAATTGCTAGCTTTACTCTTAGAACCCTTTTTAA
The DNA here is from genome assembly GCF_030144855.1 of Hypanus sabinus. Taxonomy (NCBI): domain Eukaryota; kingdom Metazoa; phylum Chordata; class Chondrichthyes; order Myliobatiformes; family Dasyatidae; genus Hypanus; species Hypanus sabinus. The sequence goes on from NC_082706.1 coordinate 368,514, forward strand.
ACAATGGAACCACATGAGCAATACGCCAATCCTCCAGCACCATCTCTGTTTCTAATGACCACAGTGGATTCAATTTGGCTTTTTTAACACTGATTAACAGAAAAGACTCTTCTGTGTCAAAATAAAAACAGATCTCTACAAAATGATCTAAATTAATTACAAATAAAAAACACAAAATAATTGATTGTATAAGTATTCACCCCTTCAAGTCAGCATTCAGTAGATGCATCTTTGGCAGCAATTACAGCCTTGACTCTGTGTGGATAGGTCTCTATCAGCTTTACACATCTGGAATGCAATTTTTCCCGATTCTTTACAACACTGCTTAAACTTTTCAAATTGCACAGGGATCTTGAGTGAACAGCTCTTTGCAAGTCCACCTGCAAATTCTTGATTGGATTGAGGTCTGGACTCTGACTTGGCCACTCCAGGACATTAATTTTGTTGTTTTTAAGCCATTTGTGTGTAGCTTTGGTTTTATGCTTGATGCATCATCAATAACTTTCGGAGATGTAAGGTGAGATATAGGCTTTTATTGGCTGGAAGAAAGAACAAGCAGCAAGTGACCACCACACTACATCCTGGAGACTGAGGCCGGGACTGTGTCTCCAATCGCCTTTATACCGGGGTCCGTGGGAGGAACCATGGTCAGTGGGAGGAGCCACAGGAGCAGTCAGCAGGGGGGAGCGTGTCCAGACAGCTATATGTAGTTCACTACAATGCTTGGGGTTGTTGTCTTGCTGGAAAACAAATTTTCTCCCAAGTCATTGTTCTCTTGCAGATTGTATCAGGTTTTCCTTCAGGATTTCCCTGTAACTTGCGGCATTCATTTTACCCTTTACCTACACAAGCCTTCCAAGGCCAGCTGCAGTGAAGCATCCCCACAGCATGATACAGCCACCACCATGCTTCACTGTAGGGATGGTGTGGTTTTGATGATATGCAGTGTTTGGCTTATGCCAAATTTAGCGTTTAGGCCAAAAAGCTCAATTTAGGTTTCATCAGACCATAGAAACTTTTTCCAGCTGGTTTCAAAGTCTTCCACATGCCTTCCGGTAAATTTGAGATTAAACTTCATATGAGTCTTTTTCAATAGTGGCTTTTATTGCCACTCTCCCATAAAGCTATGACTGGTGATGCACTCGAGCAACAGTTGTCGTATGTGTAGTCTCTTGATGGTGTCCCTCTTTAGTCCTGTTCTTGCATGATAACTCAGGTTTTGAGGACAGGCTGAGTAAAATCCCACTTCCAATGTCCTGATTGGTTGCTGGTTAAAACTCAGTTTACGCTGCCATGATCCAACACTACCTTTTTCTACTTGGCAAGTGAACCTGAATGAATTCCCTCTTCTTCTCAAACTTCCGATGTCTGGATTGTTCACTGTCAAAATTCAAATTTCCAGCCCTGATGAAGGGTTTTGGCCTTAAGTTTCAACTGTTCATTCATTTCTATAGACGCTGCCTGACCTGCTGTGTTCCTCCAGCACTATGTAAGTTGCTTTGTGTTTAACCAGAATCCTGTGTTAGTTTTCCTAAATAATTTCTGTACTGATATATTAACTATTTTTAAATCATGCACTAGATACCTGTGCAACCCAGAGCTCTGAAATCTGCAACCAATTAGATAAAAAGCAGGAAAACTGATTAAATTCATACAAAAATGGACCATTTCACATTTCCTCATTATACACATTGCCCTCTCACCAACCCTATATTCTCTTCACAACTGAATATCTAACCTATCTGACTGAACAATAAACCATGCAGTCTTACCTTTGATGCCTTCATTGAATTATGAAATTACACAATACATAAACAGATCCTTTCAACAAACCTAGCTATGTTAAAATCACCTCCCTCATTGGACCAGAAGAGTATAAGACATAAGAACAGACCTTTTGGTTTTATCAGGTTTGCTCTGCCATTCGATCATGGTTGATATATCTTTCTCATCACCACTCTCCTGCCTTCTCCCTGTAACTTTTGATGATCTGACTAATCAACAACCTATGAACCTCCTCTTTAAATCTATCCAATAAGTGGCCGTAACATCATCCCCTGCAGAGCACTGCTAATCGCCAGCAGCCAACCAGAAGTGGCTCCCTTCATTCCCACTCTTTGATCCTGCCAATCAGCCAATGCTCTATTCATGCTAGCATATTTCCTGTAATACCAGGGGCTGTTATCTTCTCAAGCAGCCTCATGTGCAGCACCTTGAAAATCCAAGTAAACTACTCCACCGACTCTCCATGGATAACCATATAACAATAGACAATAGGCAGTAGGTGCAGGATTAGGCCATTCGGCCCTTCTAGCCAGCACCACCATTCACCGTGATCATGGCTGATCATACACAATCGGTACCCCGTTCCTGCCCTCTCCCCATATCCCTTGACCCCGCTATCTATAAGAGCTCTCTCTAACTCTCTCTTGAATGCATCCAGAGACTTGGCCTCCACTGCCTTCTGGGGCAGAGCATTCCACATATCCACCACTCTCTAGGTGAAAAAGTTTTTCCACATCTCTGTTCTAAATGGCCTACCACTTATTCTTAAACTGTGGCTTCTAGTTCTGGACTCACCCATCAGCAGGAACATGCTTCCTGCCTCCAGTGTGTCCAATGCCTTAATAATCTTAAATGTTTCAATCAGATCCCCTCTCATCCTTCTAAATCCCGGTGTATACAAGCCCAGTCGCTCCAATCTTTCAACATATGACAGTCCCGTCATTCCGTGAATTAACCTTGTGAACCTACGCTGCACTCCCTCAATAGCAAGAATGTACTTCCTCAAATTTGGAGACCAAAACTGCACACAATAGTCCAGGTGGGGTCTCACCTGGGCCCTGTACAGCTGCAGAAGGACATCTTTACCCCTATACTCAATTCCTCTTGTTATAAAAGCCAGCATGCCATTAGCTTTCTTCACTGCCTGCTGTACCTGCATGCTTGCTTTCATTGACTGATGTACAAGAACATCTAGATCTCGTTGTACTTCCTCTTTTCCTAATTGACTCCATTTAGATAGTAATCTGCCTTTCTGTTCTTGCCACCAAAGTGGATAACCTCACATTTATCCACATTAAACTGCATCTGTCATACATTTGCCCACTCACCCAACCTGTCCAAGTCACCCTGCATTCTCATAACATCCTCCTGACATTTCACACTGCCACCCAGCTTTGTGTCATCAGCAAATTTGCTAATGTTACTTTTAATCCCTTCATCTAAATCATTAATGTATATTGTAAACAGCTGTGGTCCCAGCACCGAACCTTGTGGTACCCCACTGGTCACAGCCTGCCATTCCGAAAGGGACCCGTTAATCACTACTCTTTGTTTCCTGTCAGCCAGCCAATTTTCAATCCATGTCAGTACTCTGCCCCCAATACCATGTTCCCTAATTTTGCCCACTGATCTCCTATGTGGGGCTTTATCAAAAGCTTTCTGGAAGTCTAGGTACACTACATCCACTGGCTTTCCCTTGTCCATTTTCATACTTACATCCTCAAAAAACTCCAAAAGATTAGTCAAGCATGATTTTCCCTTCATAAATCCATGCTGACTTGGACTGATCCTTCTACTGCTATCCAAATGTGTCGTAATTTCCTCTTTTATAATTGACTCCAGCATCTTTCCCACCACTGACGTCAGGCTAACCAGTCTATAATTCCCTGTTTTCTTTCTTCCTCCTTTCTTGAAAAGTGGGACAACATTAGCCACCCTCCAAACAGCAGGAACTGCTCTTGAATCTATAGAACATTGGAAAATGATTACCAATGTGTCCACGATTTCTAGAGCCGCCTCTTTAAGTACCCTGGGATGCAGACCATCAGGTCCCAGGGACTTATCAGCCTTCAGACTCAACATTGTCTATCCAACACCTAATATAAATTTCCTTCAGTTCATCCTTTATCCTAGTTCCTTTGGCCACTATTACATCTGGGAGATTGTTTGTGTCTTCCCTAGTGAAGACAGATCCAAAGTACCTGTTCAACTCCTCTGCCATTTCCTTGTTCCCCATAATAAATTCACCTGTTTCTGTCTTCAATGGCCCAATTTTGGTCTTAACTATTTTTTTGCTATTCACATACCTAAAGAAGCTTTTACTATTCTCCTTTATATTCTTGGCTAGTTTACCTTCGTACCTCATTTTTTCTTGGCGTATTGCCTTTTTTGTTATCTTCTGTTGCTCTTTAAAAGCTCTCCAGTCCTCCGGTTTCCTGTTCATCTTTGCTATGCTATACTTCTTCTCTTTTATTTTTATACTGCCCTTTACTTCCCTCATCAGCCACGGCCGCCCCTTACTTCCCTTAGGATCTTTCTTCCTCTTTGGAATGAACCGATCCTGCACCTTCTGCATTATTCCCAGAAATACCTGCCATTTTCCTTCCACTGTCTTCCCTGCTAGGGTATTGTTCCATTGAACTTTGGCCAGCTCCTCCCTCATAGCTCCATAGTTCCTTTTGTTTAACTGTAATACTGACACATCCGATTCTCCCTTCTCCTTCTCAAATTGTAGGTTAAAACATATCATATTATGGTCACTATCTCCTAATGGTTCCTTTACCTCGAGGTCCCTGATCAAATCTGGTTCATTGTACAACACTAAATCTAGAATTGCTTTCTCCCTGGTAGGCTCCAGTACAAGCTGTTCTAAGAATCCATCTCGGAGGCACTCCACAAACTCCCTTTCTTGGGGTCCAGTACCATTCTGATTCTCCCAGTCTACCTGCATGTTGAAATCCCCCATGACAACTGTATCATTACCTTTGCAACATGCCAATTTTAACTCTTCATTCAACTTACACCCTACATTCAGACTGCTGTTTGGGGGCCTGTAGATAACTCCCATTAGGGTCTTTCTACCCTTAGAATTTCTCAGTTCTATCCATACTGACGCTACATCCCCAGATTCTATGTCCCCCCCTTGCAAGGGACTGAATATCATTCCTCACCAACAGAGCCACCCCACTCCCACTGCCAGTCAGTCTGTCCTTTTGATAAGATGTATATCCTTGAATATTTATTTCCCAGGCCCTGTCCGCTTGAAGCCATGTCTCAGTTATTCCCACAACATCGTACAATTTCCAACTGAGCCTCAAGCTCATCTACTTTATTCCTTATACTTCATGCATTCACATATAATACTTTTAATTCGGTACTCCCCTCTCCTTTCATATCAATTACTATTTCACTTGGCCATACCATATGATCTCTTGAGCTTTCTACTCCATTGATTCTGCTGTCCTTTTTAAGTTTTCTTATTTTCACTTTCCCTTTAACTCCATCCTTATATTTCCAGTTCATCCCCTCCCCCCCACTACTTAGTTTAAACACATCTGTGTTGCAGTGGCAAACCTGTCTGCCAGAATGCTGGCCCCCCGCCTATTAAGGTGCAGCCCGTCCCTTTTGTACAATTCATCCGTACCCCAAAACAGATCCCAGTGGTCCAAGAATGTAAATCCTTGCTTCCTGCACCAGTTCCTCAGCCACACATTCAGATCCATTATCTCCCTGTTCCTGTCCTCTCCAGCATGAGGAACTGGAAGTAAACCAGAGAGAACCACCCTGGAAGTCCTGCTTTTCAGCCTTCTTCCGAGTTCTCTGAAGTCCTGCTGCAGAATGTCCTTCCTCTTCTTCCCAATGTCATTTGTGCTGACATGCACTACCACTTCCGGCTGTTGACCTTCACCCTTGAGGATTCCCTGCAATCGGTCCATGATGTCCTGGATCCTAGCACCAGGGAGGCAACACACCATCCTTAAATCTCGCCTGTTGCTGCAGAAACCCCTTTCCATACCTCTTACTATGGAGTCCCCTACTACCTTGGCTCTTCCTGATGTCTGACTCCTCAGCTCTGCTTCTGCACCAATTTTTGGCTCGCAGACCTGTCTGCCTCTCAGACTGGCAGTATCTTCTGTCCTGACAGCTTCCAAGAAGGTGATCCTGTTTACGAGAGGTACATCCCCTGGGGTCTCCTGTAATTTAAGCATCCTTTCTTTCCTCATCGTCGCCCCCCCTTCTCTCTTCTGGTATCCTCGGTGTAATGACCTCACTGTAGGTCTTGTCCAGAAAACCCTCGTTTTCGCAGATAAACCTGAGGTCATCCAGTTCTTTCTTCAGTGCTGCAACATGCTCCTTCAGAAGCTGAATCTGGACACACTTTCCACAGCTGTAGCAGCCGGGGGCACCATCAGTGTCCCTGACCTCCCACATCATGCACGTAGCACACTGAATCAGCTTAGCGGTCATGTCTTCACCCTCTCCAATTGTGCCTGGCGTAGTCTCCTCGCCGAAGACTCTCGAGCCAAAGACTAGCACTTTTCACACCAGGCACTTCCCTCGACCAGGCTGCTTCCCAGCACGGAAACAGGCCATCTCAGTCCTTCTAGTCCGTGCCAAACGCTTACTCTCACCTAGTCCCACTGACCCGCACTCAGCCCATAACCCTCAATTCCTTTCCTGTCCATATACCTATCCAATTTTGCTTTAAATGACAATACTGAACCTGCCTCTACCACTTCTACTGGAAGCTTATTCCACACAGCTACCACTCTCTGAGTAAAGGAATTCCCCCTTGTTTTACCCCTAAACTTTTGCCCCCTAACTCTCAACTCATGTCCTCTTGTTTTAATCTCCCCTACTCTCAATGGAACAAGCCTATCAACATCAACTCTATCTATCCCCCTCATAATTTTAAATGCCTCTATCAAGTCCCCCCTCAACCCTCTACGCTCCAAAGAATAAAGACCTAACTTGTTCAACCTTTCCCTGTAACTTAGGTGCTGAAACCCAGGTAACATTCTAGTAAATCTTCTCTGTACTCTCGCTATTTTGTTGACATCTTTCCTATAATTCAGTGACCAGAACTGCACACAGTACTCCAAATTGGCCTTACCAATGCCTTGTACAATTTTAACATTACATTCCAACTCCTATGCTCAATGCTTTGATTTATAAAGGCCAACATACCAAAAGCTTTCTTCACCACCCTATCCACATGAGACTCCACCTTCAGGGAACTAGCACCATTATTCCTAGATCACTCTGTTCTATTGCATTCCTCAATGCCCTACCATTTACCATGTATGTCCTATTTTGATTAGTCCTACCAAAATGTAGCACCTCACACTTATCAGCAATAAACTCCATCTGCCATCTTTCAGCCCACTCTTCTAACTGGCCTAAATCTCTCTGCAAGCTTAGAAAACCTACTTCATTATCCTTAATGCCACCTGTTTCAGTATCATCTGCATACTTACTAATCCAATTTACCACCCTATCATCCAGATCATTAATGTATATGACAAACAACATTGGACTCAGTACAGATTCCTGAGGCACACCACTAGTCACCGGCCTCCAACCTGACAAACAGTTATTCACCGCAACTCTCCGGCATCTCCCATCCAGCCACTGTTGAATCCATTTTACTATTTCAATATTAATACCTAACAATTGAACCTTCCTAACTAACCTTCCTTGTGGAACCTTGTCAAAGGCCTTACTGAAGTCCATATAGACAAATCCATTGCTTTACCTTCGTCAACTTTCCTCGTAACCTCTTCAAAAAATTCAATAAGATTTGTCAAACATGACCTCCCACGCACAAATCCATATTGACTGTTCCTAATCAGACCCTGTCTATCCAGATAATTATACATACCATCTCTAAGAATACCTTCCATTAATTTACCCACCACTGACGTCAAATTTACAGGCCAATAATTGCTAGATTTATTCTTAGAACCCTTTTTAAACAATGTAACCAGATGAGCAATACGCCAATCCTCCAGCACCATCCCTGTTTCTAATGACATTTGAAATATTTCTGTCAGAGCCCCTGCTATTTCTACACTAACCTACCTCAAGGTCCTAGGGAATATCCTGTCAGCATCCGGAGATTTATCCACTTTTATATACCTTAAAAGTGCCAGTACTTCCTCCTCTTTAATCATCATAGATTCCATAACTTCCCTACTTGTTTCCCTTACCTTACACAATTCAATATCCTTCTCCTTCGTGAATACCGAGAAAAAGAAATTGTTCAAAATCTCCCACATCTCTTTTGGCTCCACACATAGCTGTCCAATCTGATTCTCTAAGGGACCAATTTTATCTCTCACTATCCTTTTGCTATTAATATAACCGTAGAAACCCTTTGGATTTGTTTCACCTTACTTGCCAAGCAACCTCGTATCTTTTTAGCATTTCTAATTTCTTTCTTATGATTCTTCTTATATTCTTTATATTCCTCGAGCACCTCATTTACTCCATGCTGCCTATATTTATTGTAGATACCTCTCTTTTTCCTAACCAAGTTTGCAATATCCTTTGAAAACAACCATGGCTTTCTCAAACTTTTAACCTTGTTAAGTCTGTTGTTATTTTCTCAAAGAATTCCATTGGATTTATCAGGCAAAATTTCTCCTTACAGAAACCATGCTGACTTCAGCTTATTTTACCGTGTGCCTCCAAGTACCTTGAGACCTCATCCATAATAATGGACTCCAGCGCATCTTCCCAATCACTAAAGTCAGGCTCACAGGCCTATAAGTTCCTTTCTTGTGCCTCCCTCCTTTCTTAAAGACTAGACTGATATTTGCAACTTCCCAGTCCTCCAAACAATTCCAGAATCTACTAAAGTCTTCACTTCCTTCTTTAGAACCCTGAGGTGTACTCCAGCTGGTCCACCTGTCTTATCTACCTTTAGATCTTTCAGGTCCATAAGACCATAAGACATAGGAGCAAAATTTGGCTATTCAGACTATCAAATCTATTCCACCATTCCATCATGGCTGATCTCAGATCCCACTCAACCCCATACACCTAACTTCTCGCTATATCCTTTGATGTCCTGACCAATCAGTAAACATCCTCTCCACATCCACCTTATCCAGTCCTTTTAACATTTGGTAGATTTCAATGACATCCCTTTATTCTTCTAAATTCCAGTGAGCACAGGCCCAAAGCTCCAAAATAATCCTCATATGTTAACCCTTTTATTCCTGGATTCATCCTTGTGAACCTCCTCTGAACTCTCCAATGACAACAAATTCTTTCTGACATATGGGGCCCTATACTGCTGATAATACTCCAACTGCAGCCTGGCTAGTGTCTTAAAAAGCCTCAGCATTTTCTCATTGCTTTTATATTCTATTCCCCTTGAAATAAATGCCAACATTGCATTTGCATTCTTTACCACAGACTCAACTTGTAAATTAACCTTTTGGGAGCAACACGTACAACAAGCTGGAGGAACTCAACAGGCCGGGCAGCATCCGTAGAAATGAATCCGTAGAAGCAGCTGGGTTCCTCCAGCTTGTTGTACGTGTTGCTTTGAACCCAGCATCTGCAGTGTACTTTGTGTTAACCTTTTGGGAGTCTTGCACAAGAATTCTCAAGTCCCTCTGCACCTCTGATGTTTGAATTTTCTCCTCATTTAGATAATAGTCCACATTATTATCCCTTTCACCAAAATGTATTATCATACATTTCTGCGCACTGTATTCCATCTCCTCTTTTTATTTGCCCATTCCTCCAATTTGCCTAAGTCCTAGTGCAATCGTATTGCTTCGTCAGCACTACCTACCCCTCCACCTATCTTCGTATCTTCCGCAAGCTTTACCACAAAGCTATCAATTCTATTATCTAAATCACTATCAAACGATGTAAAATGTAGTGGTCCCAATACTGACCCCTGAGGAACTCCTTTAGCCACTGGCAGCCAAGCAGAATTGGGTCCCTTTAATGCCTCCTGTCAGCCATTCCTCTATCCTCACCAGAATCTTTCCTAGAATATCATGGGATTTTATCTTGTTAAGCAACCTCATTTGTGGCACCTTATCAAAAACCTTCTGAAAATCCAAGTAAATGATATCAACTGCCTCTCCTTTGTCCACCCTACCTCGAAGAACACATTTGTCAGGCGAGATTTCCCTTTACAGAAACCATGCTAACTTTGATTAATTTATCATTAATCTCCAAGTATACTGAAACCACATTCTTAATCAAAGACTCCAACACTTTACCAACCATTGAAGTTAGACTAACTGTCCTATAATCTCTTATTCTTTTGTCTTCCTCCCTTCTTAATGAGTGGTGTGATATTTGCAATTTTCCAATTCTCTGGGACCATGTCTGAATCAAGTGATTCTTGAAAGATCATAAACAATGCATCCGTTATCTCTTCAGCAACCTGTTTCGGGTCTCTGGAATGTAGTCCATCTGGTCCAGGCCCACTTTAAGACTTTCAAGTTTGCATAACACTTTTTCCTTTGTAATAGCAATGGCACTCATGCCTGCTCCTTGACAGTCACGGACCTCTGGCACACTGCTAGTGTCTTCCACAGTGCAGAATGATGCAAAGTACTCATTAAGTTCATCTGACATTTCTTAGTCCCCCATTACTACGTCACGAGCATCATTTTCCAGTGGTCTAATATCAACTCTCACCTCCATTTAACTCTTTACATATAACTGAAAAAAACTTCTAGTATCCTACTTTATATTATTGGCTAGTTTGCCCTCATGTTTCAATTTTTCCCTTCTTATAGCTCTTTTAATTGCCTTTTGTTGGATTTTAAAACTTCCCAATCACCAAACTTCCCCAATCGTCCAACTTGCCACTCTCTTTTGCTACCTTGTATGCCCTTTTCTTAGCTTTTATGCAGTCCTTAACTTCCCTTGTCAGCCACGGTTGCCTACCCCTGCCATTTGAATCTTCTTCTGTGGGACATAGAAACATAGAAAACCTACAGCATGATACAGGCCTTTGGCCCACAAAGATGTGCCGAATATGTCCCTACCTTTGAAATTACTAGGGTTACCCATAGCCCTCCATTTTTCAAACCTCTATGTATCTATCCAAAAGTCTCTTAAAACACTCTATCATATCTGCCTCCACCACCATTGCTGGCAGCCCATTCCATGCATTCACCACTCTCTTTGTAAAAAACTTACCCCTGATATCTCCTTTGTACCTACTCCTCAGCACCATAAATCTGTGCCCTCTTTTGGCAGCCATTTCAGCCCTGGGAAGAAGCCTCTGAATATCCATACGATCAATGCCTCTCATCATCTTATACACCCCTATCAGGTCACCTCTCATCCTCCATCGCTCCAAGGAGAAAAGGCTGAGTTCACTCAATCTGTTTTCATAAGGTGTGCTCCCCAATCCAGGCAACATCCTTGTAACTCTCCTCTGCACTCTTTCTATGGTTTCCACATCCTTCCTGTAGTGAGATGAACAAGTTGCTGTCCAAATTGCATGCCATCTTGGACAATGACTCCCATCCACTCCATAATGTACTGGTTAGGCACAGGAGTACATTCAGCCAGAGACTCATTCCATCGAGATGTACCACTGAGCGTCATAGGAAATCATTCCTGCCCGTGGCCATCAAACTTTACAACTCCTCCCTCAGAGTGTCAGACACCCTGAGCCAATAGCCTGGTCCTGGACTTATTTCCACATAGTATGATTAACTTATTATATTTAATTATTTATGGTTTTATATTGCTATATTTCTACATTATTCTTGGTTGGTGCGGCTGTAACAAAACCCAATTTCCCTCGGGATCAATAAAGTATGTCTATCTGTCTGTCTGTCAGAACTGAGCACAGTACTTCAACTGGGGTCTGACCAGGATCCTATATAGCTGCAACATTACCTCTCGGCTCCTAAATTCAATTCCACGATTGATGAAGGCCAATACGCCGTATGCCTTCTTAACCAAAGAGTCAACCTGCGCATCTCCTTTGAGTGTCCAATGGACTTGGACCCCAAGATTCCTCTGATTCTCCACACAGCCACGAGTCTTACCATTAATACTATATTCTGCCATCATATTTGGCTGACCAAAATGAACTACTTCACAATTATCTGGGTTGAACTCCATCTGCCACTTCTCAGCCCAGTTTTGCATCCTATTAATGTCCTGCTGTAAGCTCTGACAGCCCTCCACACTATCCACAACACCCCCAACCTTTGTGTCATCAGGAAACTTACTAACCCATCCCTCCACTTCCTCATCCAGGTCATTTATAAAAATCACAAAGAATAAGGGTCCCAGAACAGATCACTGTGGCACACCACTGGTCACTGATCTCCATCCAAAATATGACCCATCTACAACCACTCTTTGCCTTCTGTGGGCAAGCCAGAAGGAATGTCCCTTTGGATCCCATGCCTCCTTACTTTCTCAATAAGCTTTGCATGGGCTACCTTATCAAATGCCTTGCTGAAATCCATATACACTACATCTACTGCTCTACCTTCATTAATGTGTTTAGTCACATCCTCAAAAAATTCAAACAGGCTCATAAGGCCCTTGACAAAGCCATGCTGACTATTCCTAATCATATTATACCTCTCCAAATGTTCATAAATCCTGCCTCTCAGGATCTTCTCCATCAACTTACCAACCACTGAAGTAAGACTCACTGGTCTATAATTTACTGGGCTAGATCTACCCCCTTTCTTGAATAAAGTAACAACATCTGAAACCCTTTAATCCTCTGGAACCTCTCCTGTCCCCATTGATGATGCAAGGATCATCACCAGAGTCTCAGCAATCTCCTCCCTCACCTCCCACAGTAGCCTGGGGTACACTTAATCTGGTCCTGGAGACTTATCCAACTTGATACTTTCCAAAAAATCCAGCACACCCTCTTTCTTAATATATACATGCTCAAGCTCTACACTCCACTGCAAGTCATCACTGCAATCACCAAGATCCTTTTTCATAGTGAATATAGAAGTTAAGTATTCATTAAGTCCCTCTGCTATTTCCTCCGGTTTCATACACACTTTCCCACTGTCACACTTGATAGGTCCTATTCTTTCACGTCTTATCCTCTTGTTCTTCACATACCTGTAGAATGCCTTGGGGTTTTCCTTAATCCTACCCGCCAAGACCTTCACATGGCCCCTTCTGGCTCTCCTAATTTCCTTCTTAAACTCCTTCCTGTTAGCCTTAAAATCTTCTAGATGTCTAAGATTACCTAGCTCTCTGAACCTTTTGTAAGGTTTTCTTTTCTTCTTGACTAGATTTACTACAGTCTTTGTACACCACTGTTCCTGTACCCTTCCGTAACTTCCGTCTCATTGGAACGTACCTATGCAGAACTGGACACAAATATCCCCTGAACGTTTGCCACATTTCTTCTGTACCTTGCCCTAGAGCATCTGTTCCCAATTTAAATTTCCTAGTTCCTGCCTGATAGCCTCATATCCCCCCTTACTCCAATTAAATGGGACATATCTATCCTGCACCTTGTGAACTAGTCCTCAAGTACTTTCGCCTTAGTAATAGCAACTACTCTCTCTTCTGCCCCCTGATACTCTTACATTTCTGGCATTCTGCTTGTGTCTTGCATAGTGAAGACTGACACAAAATACTTATTAAGTTCATCTGCTATTTCCCCCCCCCCCCGCATTACTACCTTTACAGTGTAATTTTCCAGTGGTCTGATATCTACTCGTTGCTCTCTTTTACTCTTTATATTAATACGCAGCAGCCTCTCCAGACTCTGGATTGGGGATTGCCAAACGTTATGTGGATTTTCTGGTGTAGTCTGTTTTGTCATATGCTTTTGTGATATCATTCTGGAGGAACGTTGTCTCGTTTTTTAACTACATTGCATTTGTGGTTTCTAAATAACAATAAACTGAATCTGAATCTGATCTGAAAAAAATGTTTGGTATACTCTTTTATATTTTTGGCTAGCTTACCTTCATTTATCATTTTTTCTCTCCTTATGTCTTTTTTAGTTGCCTTCTGGTGGTTTTTAAAAGATTCCTACTCCTCTAAATTCCCACTAATTATTGCTATATTACATGTCCCCTCTTTTGGTTTTACACTGTCTTTGACTTCCAATGTCAGTCATGGTTACCTCATCCTCCCTTTAGAATACTTTGTTATCTTAGTGATATATTTATCCTGCACCTTCTGAATTGCTTCCAGAAACCCCAGCTATTGGTGTTCTGCCATCATCTGATTGTCACTTCTTTCAATCAACTTTGGTCAGCTCCTCTCGTTGGCCTTTGTATTTCCCTTTAATCCACTGTAATGCTGATACCTCTGAAACTGCAAAGACCCCTTTACCCGGTATTTCTTTTCTATCTAAGTACATACCCAAATGCCTTTTAAAGATTGCCCCCACAGCCTCCTCTGGCAGCTTTTTCCATGTAACCATCACCCTTTGTATGAAAAACTTACCGATCATATCTCTTTTAAGTTCCTTCCCTCTCACCTTAAACCTCTGCCCTCTTGCTCTACATTCCCATGCACTGGGAAACAGATCTCACTTACCCAATCTCTGCCTTTCATAATTTTATAAGCCTTTATAAGGTTATCACTCTGCCTCCTACATTCCATTGAGAATAAGTCCAGCCTGTCCAATCCCTCCTTATAACTACATCCCTCCATCCAGTTAATATTCTAGTGAATCTCTTTGGCATGCTCTCTATTGCTACAACACCCTTCTTAGTGTGGTTACTAGAATTGTATACAATACTCTAAATGTACTTTAAACCATATTTTATACAACTGCAAATGAAGTCCATATTCTTATACAGAATATGTTTACAAATGCAAGCATATCAAATGCATTCTTTGTTACCTTATTCACCTGTGTTACCATTTTCATTGAACTATGGAGCTGTACTGCAAGGTCTCTCTGTACATCAATGCTCCTAAGGTTCCTGCTATTCACTCTAAACGTTCAACCAGAATGTGACTAGCCAAAGTGCCTTACTTTATTCTTGTCTGCATTAAATACCATTTGCCACTGCTCTGTCCAAATTTTCAGCTGATCTATGTATCAATAGACAATTCTCTTTGCTGTTTTCAACCCCATCAGAAGTGTGTCCGGATGCAGCACCTGTCTCTCTGACTGCATTGATCTACTGGAGTCCTGTACTGGGACATTAGTGATCTATGTAAATGACTGGGATGAAAATATAGATGTGTTGCTTAGTAAGTTTGCAAATGACTCAAATATTGCAGTGGAATTTTGGACAGTGAAGTAGGTCACCAAAGGATGCACTGGGACATACAGTATATTAGTTAAACTTATGCGTGAAGAAATGGCAGATGCAATTTAATCCAAGTGTGTGATGGGTTGCAATAGGGAGGTAAACAGTAAAGGGAAAAGTATACAGTTAATGGCAGGAGCTTAACAGCACAAATGTAGAGTGATCTTGGGATCCGAGTATGGGTCTTACTAAGGCTGGAAGAGAAGTGGTAATCTAATCTGTAAACCATACAAAAATAAAGAACTGTTTCACATGGGTATAATGGCTGCACATCAAGGGGATACATTGGAATATCAGCAAGGTGCAGAACATTTAAAGCCTCATTCACTTCTCTCTTGAGTTACTTAGAGCATGTTTTGATTTAAGGTTGGTTCCAACTCTTGCCGATGAGTTCACAGTTGCTCTAGTGTCTGTCCATTCACTCATGCTGTTGGTCTTCAATCATTTAATTTTTCATATTAACAGTCAGATATGACCAGTAAAAATAAACTGTATCTTTGTAAAATCCTACATGCAGGTTAATTCTTCGGCAACTGAGGGAAATTTTTTTTATGTGAGCAGAGCTAATGTTTCTAGCTTGAGAAGTGACAGCTGATGTTGGCAAAGTCATGAGGTGAATTTGCTTCTCTGCCTTTGCTTTGTCGTGTAACCTTTACTGCAGATAGAATCATGGTGATAAAGAATCAAAGAAATAGGAACAGGAGAGATTATTTACCCTGTGTTTGTTCTGCCTGTATTGTGCTATCTCAGCACTACCTCCACACCCCTTCATTTTTCCAACACCTCAAAATATAACAATATCAGTAGTAAACAAGGTAAACAACATTTCAAGTATTTTTCCTAATCTCTATCTTAAATTGGCGATTGCTTGCTTTGGAGTAATGCCCCTTTATTTCTCCCTTGACAAGTACATAAAACACAGAACATAGAAATCTACAGCACATTACAGGCCCTTCGGCCCACAAAGTTGTGCTGACCATGTAACCTACTCTAGAAACTGCTTAGAGTTTCCCTACCACATAGTCCTCTATTTTTCTAAGCTCCATCTACCTAAGAGTCTCTTAAAAGACCCTATTGTACCCACGTCTACTACCATTGCTGACAGTGTATTTCACACACCCACCACTCTGTGTGAAAAACTTAGCTCTGACAACCTCCTTGTACCTACTTCCAAGCTATGCCCCCTCGCGTTAGCCATTTCAGCCCTGGCTATCCACATGATCAATGCCTTTCATCATCTTATACACCTCTATCAGGTCACCTCTCATTCTCCGTTGCTCCAAGAAGAGAAGGCCAAGTTCACTCAACCTATTCTCATAAGGCATGCTCTCCAATCCAGGCAACATCCTTGTAAATCTCTGTACTCTCTCTATAGAATCCACATCCTTCCTGCAATGAGGTGACCAGAATTGAAAACAGTACTCCAAGTGGGGTGTAACTAAGGTCTTCTGAAGCTGTAACATTACCTCATGGCTCTTGAACTCAATCCCATGGTTGATGAAGGCCAACACACCATACACCTTCTTACAATACAATCAACCTGCGCAGCCTATGGACATGGACCCCAAAATCTCACTGATCCTCCACACTGTCAAGAGTCTTACCATTAATATTATATTCTGTCTTCAAATTTGACCTACCACTTCTGCCACTTTTCAGCCCAATTCTGCATTCTATCGATGTTGAGCGTAACCTCTGACAACCCTCCATACTATTCACAATACCCCCAACTTTTGTGTCATCAGTAAACTTACTAACCTACCCTTCTACTTCCTCATTCAGGTCATTTATAAAATTCAGAAAAAGAAGGGGTCCCAGAACAGATCCCTGTGGAACACCACTGGTCACCATCCTCAATACAAATCATCTACAAGCACCCTTTGCCTTCTGTGGGCAAGCCCATTCTGGATCCACAAAGCAAGGTCTCCTTGGATCCCATGCCTCAATACTTTCTGAATAAGCCTTGCATGGGGAACCTTATCACATGCCTTTCTGAAATCATATATACATTACATCCTCAAAGAATTCAATCAGGTTTGTAAGGCGTGACCTGCCATTGACAATGTAGAGTAATGTTTACCTTGCCAAGCACTCTCAGAAACTTTCTTATGGTAAGATCAAACTGTGACACCTTGAATTATATCTCTAAAGTGCTAAGGAAACTTGGGGACTTCATCTTAACATGGTGGTTAAAATAAATTACTGTGGTAACCTGCTCAGGTAGACAGGGAGCACTGTATTCTCCAGTTTCTAAACAATTCTGGATTGTTGGTCAATTTGAATTTTGTTGCACTGTCAGTTTGAAAATGAATTCTTTTAAGCTCTGATGCCTCAGGTTACATTTGCGATCAGGAAGCGAAGTAAATAAGGATAACCTCTGCATTTCTGTAATGCCCTTTGCTATCTCAGGATGTCCTGAGTTTCCTTACAACCTTCAAA
Organism: Hypanus sabinus; assembly: GCF_030144855.1. Classification (NCBI taxonomy): domain Eukaryota; kingdom Metazoa; phylum Chordata; class Chondrichthyes; order Myliobatiformes; family Dasyatidae; genus Hypanus; species Hypanus sabinus. Next base: position 385,994 of record NC_082706.1, read on the forward strand.
ATACATCTTGAAGTATCATCACTGTTATAAGAAAGGGAATGGAACAATTTCAACACTGCAAACTTCCTTAACTATATTAAGCAACCAAATGATTTTTCAACCTGGTTATCTATATTCAAAGTACATTTATTAACAAAGTATGTATGCAGTATACAACTGAGATTCATCTTCCCACAGACGGCCATGAAAATAAACACTGTTCAAATAAAACATCAAATACCCAACATGCAAAAACACATATAACCTGAACTGTTAACTGACATAACTGTTTCAATTAAACCCGGCTCAAAACCCAAGACTCTGGCACTGTTAAGTGAGAGTGAGAGGGAGAGGGAGAATGAGAGTGAGAGAAAAAGAGAGGGGGGAGAGAGAGTGAGTGAGTGAGTGAGAAAGAGAGAGAGACACACACAGACACTCTCTCTGCTGGGACACAAGTTAGCATGCCATCTTGTTCATTACAGTTTTGTAAAACCTCTACTGGCAGTTCCAACAGTGTACCTATTGCACCAGGAATGTTGGCCTGGACTTTATGCTCAGGTCAATATTTGATGGAGTTATGAAGACGGAGACTCTTACATCACCTAATTGATAAGACATAGGACATCAGGTCTACAGGAAAATGGGATTATTAGAGATGAATGTTCAATAGTCAAAAGGAATGTTGCAATGCTGTTTATTATTTTATATTTTTTCTATTTTGTATTTGCTCAGTTTGTCTCCTTTTGCACATTGGTTGTTTGCCCATCTTTGTTGTGTGCAGTTTTTCTATTATGTCTCTTCATATTTATTGTGAATTCTCACAAGAAAATGAATCTCAGAAAATGTATATGCCGACATGTACTGTATGCATTTTTATCATAAATTTACTTCATGGTATCTCCGTGAACTTTGAATCCATTGAAGTCTTACTTTGAAAGATGTATGGAAAGAGATATTTCTTTGAACTCGACATTGCAGTATGTCTACTTGCATATGATGAACAAAATATTCATTATCATTGGTAAATGAAATTGGTAAGTCATTGACCAAACTTTTCTCTTACTTCTCATTAAGTGGTACACGTTACGAAGAACCGCAAGATCTCGGTGCCCCTGCAGATGACAGTATTGAGCCATATGCCCTCACTGGAACACCAGAGAAAGCAACAAAACACAAGTTTACTTTCAGACAATGATTTACATCGTTTGAGACATGGGCATAAAAATCCTGGCTAATACTCTAATACCAAGGGAGTGCCATATTTCTTGAATTAACACAGTCAAGTTCACAAGTACTATGAGAACACTGCAGACATTAGTACCTGTTTGCTACTGTAGTCGTCGTTGTTGTGGCTATCCCTTGAGGTCGAGAATGATGGCCTTTGTTCCGTTTCCACAGAGGGAAGACTCCTGTGTGTGTATTTGTTTAACATGTACTTGATATTGCACTCGAAGAAGCACACGATACTTCACAAATCAACCGATTCCAATGGCATGGATACCACAACGATCAGAGCTGATGGATTTGTTGCAGCCTTCATCCGCCTTCACAGCTGTTGAGTTTGAAGTAACTTCATCCACCTGTTCCACAGTTGAGGTCTTGGTTGAACTGCTCTTTGTCAGGGACCTCACCCTCGACCTTACCCCCATGGGTGACCCTAACAGCAGCATAGCTCAAGACGGCATCGCTCTCGGGATCTCAGGACCACATAAGCTTCTCCACCACAACAAGGTGACAATCCACGGAGAAGGATTGCTGCTGTAGTGTACTCAACTGAATACAAGTGACTGTAATGCTCTCATGCTGGAAGTCAGGAGCATCTCATTCTCGTCAGCCTTGCCTCAAAATTCAAGCAAACAGCTTCCACTGATATATCTCATATGACGTGGCTGCATTGCAGATGTCAGAAGCAGCTCTACCAACAAAGTGAGTAGATATTCCATTGTTGGCATGTGGTTTTTGTATTCTCTCCTGGAGGGGCATATGGCTACAGTATTCATAGCAGATGTTCATACCCTCTTAAACACACCCTGTGAATTTTTTTTATGTTGCCACCTCTTTATCAGTATCTTTTTCCAGATTCTCTAACTTTTCATGCCTCAACTATTTGTGAAAAAAAACATTTCTGATCACCTAATTTTGTGGAGGACCTGCTGACATCATCTGTAGCAGTGGTGATAGGGTTCCAGTTTGGTTCAGATTATCAGAGATTTCTTTTTCCAAATTGCAGGAAGGATTTTCCTTACCACCCAAATAACATTCAACTTCTACTGTTGATGTTACTAAAAGTTGCTTGTTTTCTGTGACATATCAGCACCAGTGATAATTTAGATCAAGTTTATGCCTTACTGGATGTCAAGCACAAGGGTACGTAAACTTCTTACATGAAAATACATATCCTTACACATTAAAGGAGCTAAAGGAGAAAATCAAAGTGGCTAAAGGGGTGTACAGGAAAGAGCTGGGAAACATGCTTGGGCAGAGTATTATGAGCACCACTGGCTTCAATCAGCCTAGCTTTTGCCTCAGAATGCAGTCATGCATGGGCTAATCAGTTAAACCAATACTTCAATAGGGTTGACAATTGCCCTCCCATTCACACCCCTTCAGCACACCAGTCCAGGTTTTGAGGCACTCAATGCTCTCTTAGCAACAATGCCTCCCTTCCTCCCTCCTCCAGTTCAACATGTGCATGAACAACACTGGCTACCACTGTCTACATTCACTCCTTGCCCTGCACCTAACACCCACATCTCCACATACCATCTTCTATCGTCCCAATTTTCACCTCTTCCAGACCGCACCTTAGACCAACTCCAGTCATCATGGACTCACCTTCACTACTGAGCAGGTAAGAAGGGCTCTGGAGAAACTCGACAAAGCAATGGAACCAGATGGTATGAACCCCAAGGTTCTGAGAGAGTTGTGTGGAGTTGAGCAGCTACTGGGTTCTCTACTGGGTTAAAAAGGGTTCTAGAAGTAAGCCTAGCAATTATAGACCTGTCAGTTTGACATCAGTGGTGGGTAAATTAATGGAAAGTATTCTTAGAGATAGTATTAATAATTATCTGGATAGACAGGATCTGATTAGGAGTAGCCAGCATGGATTTGTGCGTGGAAGGTCATGTTTGACAAACCTTATTGAATTTTTTGAAGAAGTTACGAGGAATGTTGACGAGGGTAAGGTAGTGGACGTAGTATATATGGACTTCAGCAAAGCCTTTGACAAAGTTCCACATGGAAGGTTAGTTAAGAAGGTTCAGTCGTTAGGTATTAATGCTGGAGTGATAAAATGGATTCAACAGTGGCTAGATGGGAGATGCCAGAGAGTAGTGGTGGATAATTGTTTATTGGGATGGAGGCCGGTGACTAGCGGGGTGCCTCAGGGATCTGTTTTGGGCCCAATGTTGTTTGTAATATACATAAGTGATCTGGATGATGGGGTGGTAAATTGGATTAGTAAGTATGTCGATGATACTAAGGTAGGAGGTGTTGTGGATAATGAGGTGGGTTTTCAAAGCTTGCAGGGAGATTTATGCCGGTTAGAAGAATGGGCTGAACGTTGGCAGATGGAGTTTAATGCTGAGAAGTGTGAGGTTCTACATTTTGGCAGGAATAATCCAAATAGAACATACAGGGTAAATGGTAGGGCATTGAGGAATGCAGAGGAACAGAGAGATCTAGGAATAACAGTGCATAGTTCCCTGAAGGTGGAGTCTCATGTAGATAGGGTGGTGAAGAAGGCTTTTGGAACGCTGGCCTTTATAAATCAAAGCATTGAGTACAGAAGTTGGGATGTAATGTTAAAATTGGACAAGGCATTGGTAAGGCCAAATTTAGAATATTGTGTTCAGTTCTGGTCACCAAATTATAGGAAAGATATCAATAAATTAGAGAGAGTGCAGAGACGATTTACTAGGATGTTACCTGGGTTTCAGCACTTAAGTTACAGAGAAAGGTTGAACAAGTTAGGTCTCTATTCATTGGAGCGTAGAAGGTTGAGGGGGGATTTGATCGAGGTATTTAAAATTTTGAGAGGGATAGATAGAGTTGACGTGAATAGGCTGTTTCCATTGAGAGTAGGGGAGATTCAAACGAGAGGACATGATTTGAGAGTTAGAGGGCAGAAGTTTAAGGGAAACACGAGGGGGTATTTCTTTACTCAGAGAGTGATAGCTGTGTGGAATGAGCTTCCTGTAGAAGTAGTAGAGGCCAGTTCAGTTGTGTCATTTAAGGTAAAATTGGATAGGTATATGGACAGGAAAGGAGTGGAGGGTTATGGGCTGAGTGCGGGTAGGTGGGACTAGGTGAGATTAAGAGTTCGGCACGGACTAGGAGGGCCGAGATGGCCTGTTTCCGTGCTGTGATTGTTATATGATTATATACATGGAGTTCTCCAACACATTTTTAATCTGAGTCTCAGCCTAGAAAGGGTCCCGACTATGTGGAGAATATCAGTACTCCAGAAGGGCCAACTGAAAGTCTTGAATGACAACCATCCAGTGACCTTGATCTCACACATCAATGAAGACTCTAGCGGGGCTGTTCCTGGCTCACCTCTGACCCCTGGTCAGACCAGCCCTCGACCCCACCCCCTTGCATTTTGCCTGCTAGGAGCACATTGGAGTTGATGATGCTGTCATCTACCTGCTGAACAGAGCTTACTCCCATTTGGATAAGCAGGGTAGCACTGTAAGGATCATGGTTTCTGATTTCTCAAGTGCCTTCAATACCATATAGCCCTCTTTGCTGGTGAATAGATCCATTAAATGCAGGTTGGCATTTCCATTATATCCTGGATAATAGACTACCTGATTGGCAGATCACAATTTGTGTGGCTTCAGAGCTGTGTGTCAGACATGGCTATAAGCAGCACCAGGAGTCCACAGGGGACTGTATTGGTTCCCTTCCTGTTTACCTTGGACTTTTGATACAGCATTGAGTCATTTCATCTGCAGACATTCTCTGAAGACTCAGCAATAGTTGGGTATATAAAGGGAGGACTGGAGAATGAATACACGGTCCTGGTGGAGGACATTATCAAATGGTGCAAGCTGAATCAGTTGCAGCTCAACATCAATAAGACAAAGGAGATGGTGGTGGACATTTGGAAGACTAAGCCTGCACTGCTCCCTGTTACAATGGTGAGGACGTGAATGTGGTGAGGACTTAAAAAGTACCTGGGGGTGCACTTGGATGAATAGAGGAGCACTTTCAGTAATAGACTAAGACAACTATGATCCTCCAAAGAGCACTATATGAGGTGATTCTTACCCTCAGCCATTAGGCTCTATAATGAGTCACCTATAACCACCCCCCGTAAGATTGTTTGAGGTAATTTTTTAAAAATTCTTTCTTACTTCTCTTCTAATATTTGTATTCTGTGTACTTGCAATGCTTCTGTGACACTGTAATTTCCTTTGGGATCAATAAAGTATCTATCTATCTATAAGTCTTAACTCAATAAGAAGCATACCTAAAACTGGCTAATCCTTCATCAACGCAAATACGAGGAAATCTACAGATGCTGGAAATTCAAGCAACACACACAAAATGAAATGCAGCAGTCCAGGCAGCATCTATAGGAAGAAGCACTGTCGACGTTTTGGGCCAAGACCCTTCGTCAGGACTTCATCAATACAATTTTTGTTCACCCAGCACCTGTTTTCTGGGCAATGTGCAGTCTAATTTCCAGACCAGTGTTTCACTTCCACAATTAAATTTAATGCTTTTAATTCAAATATTTCCCACATTAGCAGCAGAATGCTTTATATGTTATGCACTGGAATGCCAAGGGTTTGCAGTGAATAATTTCTAACCACTGAATTAAGATATCAAAGGTAAATAGATAAATACCTGTTAAACTTTAATTTAATGACATTAACTGAGCATTAAATATAATCCAGAACAATATCCTCATCAGCTATGGAAATACTTGAAGATGAGGCAGAGAAAGGATCTTGAGGACACGGTGTTATCACATTTCTGTTTGATGAACCTTGCTGTATGCCTACCCTCCCTAAGATCAATCTGAGACAGAATGAGGAGTTACATTGACGAGAGTGTGTTGGTTAGAGAAAGACAACATGGATTGAACTTCCAAAAGTCTGGTGATCAAAACTGAAGACTATCGAATGAAAAAGGGCTGTAACAGCAAGGATAGAAAATTGGCTCAGTAAAGGAATATAAAAAGTAGTGAAACTGTTTCTTAGATCAGAAAGAAGCAAACGGCAGAATTATCTAAGGATGGATACAGGGACCATTGCCTTTCCTTAAAAGATCATTAATAACTTGAACTTGTGCATATAGAATACAATATCCAAATTTGCAATAACATAAAACATCTGGTGAAGTGAGAACAATATGTGTAGAAGCCTGTAGAACATGTGGCTATCTGGCTGATGAAATTTAATGCTAAGAAATTACAAGTATTAAATTTTGAATGGAAGAATGTGTAAAGCCAATAAAAACTAAAAGAGGCAGAAGAGATCTGAGGATGTACAGTATATGCACAGTTTATTGAAAGTGGCAGCATAGGGGCTTGGATTTCATCAGTGGGAAAGCAAATGGGATCTTGGTTTTTATAAATTCAGGCAAAGAAAGTTATGATGTATCTTCATGAAAAACTGACTGGCCACAATTGTAGTAGTAATGACATTTGGGAAGATACAGAAGAGATCTTCTAAACATTTTTAGTGATAACAGACTTCTGTGGAGAAACTGGAAATGTTGAGTTTGTTCCGCTTGGAACAGCAGTCACACGAAGTTCAGATCAAAGTGTTTAAGATCATAAAAGCTATTGAATCAGTACAGTGAAAGAGAAACTGGTCTCATTAGCAGAAAGATTAAAATAAAATTGAAGTAATGGGCTGAAGAATCAAAAATTACACGAGGAAAAACTTTATTACACATCCAGTGATTAGGGCTGAAGTGCACTACTGGGTCTTAATAATTCTGTGGCTTGGAACAAAGTTTTATTTAATGATTTTGCCTTGAAAGAACTTATGATGTTTTCCTCACTTCAAGGTGCATAGAAGGTTGAGGGGGGACTTGATAGAGGTATTTAAAATTATGAGGGGGATAGACAGAGTTGAGTGGATAGGCTTTTTCCATTGAGAGTCAGGGAGATTCAAACAAGAGGACATGAGTTGAGAATTAAAGGGCGAAAGTTCAGGGATAACACGAGGGGGAACTTCAGAGAGAGGTAGCTGTGTGGAACAAGCTTCCAGTAGAAGTGGTAGAGGCAGGTTCGATTTTGTCATTTAAAAAAAAATTGGATAGGTATATGGACAGGAAAGGAATGGAGGGTTGTGGGCTGAGTGCAGGTAGGTGGGACTAGGTGAGAGTAAATGTTCGGCACGGACTAGAAGGGCCGAGATGGCCTGTTTCCATGCTGTAATTGTTATATGGTTATAAGTACAAGCTGCAGTAAAATCAGGGCCCTTCCTTAGAAGGGCGAACACTTACAACCTATGCTACTAAATTAAACATACTGAGGCTACAGAGTACCAGGAAGTGAGGAGCTTCAAGTTCCAATCACAATTAAGAGAAAATCTGTGGATGATGGAAATCTAAGCAACATACACAAAATGCTGAAGGAACTCAGCAGGACAGGCAGCATCAGTTGATAAAGGGTCTCAGCCCAAAACATTAACTATATTCTTTTCCATAAATGCTGCCTGGCCTTGAGTTCTTCCAGCAGTTTGTCTGTGTAGCTCGAAGTTTCAGCTTGCGGTTGGAGGCTGTCTCAGATTGGCAGTGTTGTTCCACACTGCAGAGGTTTAACTCCTTCAAGTGCTGGGGCTCTTGTGATTATAAAGTGAGATTACGGCAATGTGGCCATGACAGTGGGTACCAAAAGATGAACTTGCGTATCTATTTCTCAAGATAGATTACTGACACATATCCTTTCATTAGGAAAAATAATAATTATTGGTGTAAAAAACAGCAAGCTGAAAATACTCAGCAGATGGCAGCTGTTGAGGAAGAAAGTGAATCTTTCTGAAATTCCTCCACAGATGCTGCCTAATTTGCTGAGTATTTATTTATTTAGCAATACAGCATGGAGTAGGCTCTTCTGGTCCTGCGAGCCATGCCAACCTAGCAACACCTGACAAATCTAATTAACCCTAATCTAATCATGGGACAATTTACAATAACCAATTAACCTATTCAATACATCTTTGGACTGTGGGAAGAAACCACACATCCCATGGGCAGGATGTACAGAGTCCTTACAGTAAGGTGCCAGAATTGAACTCTGATCTCCAGAACATCTCAAGCTAACTCAAGTTAAGTCAATAAGCTCAAGTTGATTAGGGAGTTAACTTTGGCATGTGCTAAAGGTAATGCAGTCGTTATGGGAGATTTCAACATGCAGGTGAACTGGGAGAATCAGGTAGGTGCTGGACCCCAGGGTAGGGAGTTTGTGGAGTGACTAAGGGATGTATTTTTGGAACAGCTTGTGCTTGAGCCAACCAGGAACGAGGCTATTTTGGACTTGGTGATGTGTAATGAACAGGAATTGATAAGTGATCTTGAAGTAAAGGAGCCATTAGGAAGTAGTGATCATAACATGATAAGTTTTTTTCTACAATTTGAGAGGGATAAGGGCAGATCAGAGGTATCAGTGTTGCAATTAAATAAAGGAGACTACGGAGCCATGAGGGAAGAGCTGGCCAAAGTTAAATGGGCGGATGCCCTGGCAGGAAAGACAGTGAATCAGCAGTGGCAGATATTCTTGGGGATAATACAAAAAGATGCAAAAGCAGTTCATTCCAATGAGAAGGAAGGATTCAAAGAGGGGGAAGGGGCCACAGTGGTTGACAAAGGAAGTCAGAGATTGTATAGCATTAAAGAAAAAGAAGTATGACAGGGCTAAGATGAGTGGGAATACAGATGATTGGGAAAGTTTTAAGGAACAGCAGATCTTAACTAAAAAAGCAATACGGAGAGAAAAAATCAGGTATGAGCTCAGTCTAGCCAGGAATATAAAAGGGGATAGCAAAAGCTTTTTTAGCTATGTGAAGAGAAAGAAGATAGTTAAGAACAATGTTGGCCCCTTGAAGAATGAATTGGGAGAAATTGTTATGGGAAACAGGGAAATGGCAACAGAATTTAATGCGTACTTTAGATCTGTCTTCACCAGGGAGGACGCAAGCAATCTCCCAGATGTATGGATGGGCCACGGTCATAAGATATCAGAGGAATTGAGACAGATTGACATTAGGAAAGAAACTGTGATGAGTAGATTGGTAGGACTGAAGGCTAATAAATCCCCGGGTCCAGATGGTCTGCATCCGAGGGTTCTAAAAGAGGTGGCTCAGGAAATTGCGGATGCATTGGTAATCATTTTCCAATGTTCCTTAGATTCAGGATCAGTTCCTGAAGATTGGAGAGTGGCTAATGTTATCCCACTTTTCAAGAAGGGAGGGAAGGAGAAAACGGAGAACTAACGTCAGTCGTGGGGAAGATGCTTGAGTCCATTATTAAGGACGAAATAGTGGCACATCTTGATGGCAGTAATAGGATTAGGCTGAGCCAGCATGGATTTACCAAGGGCAAATCATGCTTGACTAATCTGTTGGAGTTTTTTGAGGGTGTAACAAGGATGTTAGACGAGGGTAAGTCAGTGGATGTTGTGTACCTAGATTTTCAGAAGGCATTCGATAAGGTGCCACATAGGAGATTGGTGAGTAAACATGGATAGAAAACTGGTTGGCAGATAGAAAGCAGTGAATGGGTGTTTCTTGGACTGGCTGGAGGTGACTAGTGGGGTACCACAGGGCTCTGTATTGGGACCACAGCTCTTTACGATTTATGTCAACGATTTAGATGAGGGCATTGAAAACTATATCAGCAAGTTTGCTGATGATACTAAACTGGGTGGTAGTGTGACATGCGAAGAGGACGTTAGGAGAATACAGGGAGACTTGGTTAGGCTAGGTGAGTGGGCAGATACTTGGCAGATGTCATTCAATGTGAATAAATGTGAAGTTATCCACTTTGGAAGCAGGAACAAGAGGGCAGAGTATTGTCTGAACGGTGTAGAGTTAGGTAAGGGAGAAATGCAAAGAGACCTAGGAGTCCTAGTTCACCAGTCAATGAAGGTGAATGAGCAAGTGCAACAGGCAGTGAAGAGGGCAAGTGGAATGTTGGCCTGTGTTACAAGGGGAATTGAGTACAAGAGCAAGGATGTCCTTTTGCATTTGTACAGGGCCCTGGTGAGACCACACCTGGAATATTGTGTACAGTTTTGGTCTCCAGGTTTAAGGAAGGACATTCTGGCAATTGAGGAAGTGCAGCGTAGATTCACTAGGTTGATTCCTGGGATGACAGGGCTGTCTTACGCAGAGAGATTGGAGAGATTGGGCTTGTACTCGCTGGAATTGAGGAGATTGAGAGGGGATCTGATTGAAACGTTTAAGATAATTAAAGGATTTGATAGGATTGAGGCAGGAAATATGTTCCAGATGTTGGGAGTGTCCAGTACCAGAGGGCATGGATTGAGAATAAGAGGTCAGTTATTTAAAACAGAGTTGAGGAAGAGCTTCTTCTCCCAGAGAGTTGTGGAGGTGTGGAATGCACTGCCTCGGAAGACGGTGGAGGCCGATTCTCTGGATGCTTTCAAGAAGGAGCTAGATAGATATCTGATGGATAGGGGAATCAAGGGATATGGGGACAAGGCAGGGACTGGGTATTGATAGTGAATGATCAGCCATGATCTCAGAATGGCGGTGCAGACTCGAGGGGCCGAATGGTCTACTTCTGCACCTATTGTCTATTGTCTAACTGTTATGCATTTGTGGTGAAAAGCATTTTCAGGTTTTATTTCAGATTTTCAGCATCTGCATTTTTTTTGTTTGGTTGACATATTTAATGATTGCCAAATGCAGTGTTTCACGTAGGTGCAAAGTAGGAATTCCACATTTAACACTGCAAAACATGATACACCATCAAAGAATGAAACATTTGGCTCTCTATCTACTCCTCCATTTCTCATTCAAACAGGAATTCAGATTCCAAATAGGACAAGCAATAATTCAGTTTTAAGTGAAGCAAGGTTAACTAGACTACCTTTAGATTTGCTAATAGGTAAAACTGCTGTATTGTGACAGACAGTTTTTACAGTTTCCTACCTGCTGAGGGTATAATTGTTCTAGCAGCTAAAAGTCCAGTTTGAAAAGGCACAAGCTGAATGTTTCTTAATGATCTGTTTTGTTTGGGTTGAGAGGAAGGAGAGCTATTTGGTTGCTTGCTCTTTGGAATGAGGAGTAAAGAGAGACGTTTGGTTGCTGGTTCTTTGGGATGGGGAGGAATGAGGGCTGTATGGTTGTTTATTTTTGTTTATTTTCTTTGCGATGGGGAAGAACGAGAGGTGTTTGATTGTTTGTCCTTTGGGATGGGGAGGAAGGAAAGCAGTTCGGTTGTTGGTTCTTTAGGTTGGGACAAAGAAGAGCTGTCCGAATGTTTGTTCTTGCTGTTCTGTTTCTGCTTTAAAGTTTCACAAGCAAACTATTCTGGTCTCCTCTGCAACACCATTAACAGTCTTGTACCAGACATGCTTAGGTATGCAGATATCACAGAATGATCCCTGTCCCCAGGACGAGATGAGGAGAGATCAGTCAGGCCCCATATCTGAGTCTGGAACCTCTGGTTAGTTAATACCTCATGCTCTAATTTGACTCATTAACTAAAACTTACAGAAAATACTTCTAAACTTGGGGCATAGATAAAGTGGATGGCCAAACTCTTTTTCCCAGGATAGAGGAGTCTAAAACTAGAGGGTAAATATCTAAGGTGAGAGGGGACAATTTTAAAGAAGATCTGAAAGGCAACTTTTTTACACAAAATATGGTGGAAGAATACATGGCAGAGGCATGTACAATTCCAACACTTAAAAGACATTTGGACAGATACAAGAAGAGGAAAGTTTAAATGGATACGGGCCAAATACAGGGAAATGGAACTAACTCAGGTAGGTACCTTGGTCAACATGGATGTTAGGCTTAAGAACCCATTTCCATGCTCCATAACAGCAGCATTGCCTGAATATCGAATATATATCCTGGGAAAAGGGAGAAGGTAAGTCTGCATTACTGTTCGAGGTTTTTGTCGCTTTGGATAGCAACTGCTCATACAGACCTGGCTACTTGCTTGATTACTCTTCAAAATCAGTTGTACAGTACATAGCAGCCTGAAATTAGGGAAGCAAGAACAATTTGGTTTGGAGCATGTTTATCCCATCTAAAACATTTGTAACTGAATATTTCAAGCTTACAGTTCCAGAACACCACTGTTTCTCTGAGACAAAATGCAAAGCGAGAAAGGTAGATGCAGCAGTTTTTTTCCATTTTGTACTTGTGAAGTTTTAATTTTTTTTATTCCTTTATGTGTAGTACCCCAGACTGGTGTAATGAACAGGTACATATTCTGTCCCCAGAAATGGTTAAAATGACCAAGAGCTACTCCTGGAGAAGTGTGATTCATCTCTTGGGCAGAGACAACAGTGTCATCTCTTTTTCAGCTTTCACTGTTTGGTGGCTGATCGTCAATCTCAGGTTTTGTCTCTGGTGAAGTATAAAGGAAATTGCAGCAAATGTAGAGTGGGAACATCAGAAGTCTGCTGTCCAGATTCAACACAATCTGTTCCTATAAGAAATAAAAGCATGAGAGTTAATTTCAGACAAATTAAAATCAAAAGGGGAGACTGTATAAAGTAAATAGGTCCTAAATTACAAATTGCCTGGCCATATAGGGCTTGTGTGTTCTTGCAATGAGTTGTTAGTTTGGGACAAGTCATCTGCACACCATGCCCTTCATAGTGTCTTTCTGCAGTTCCCTCCCTCTTACAGAATTAGAGGAGCAAGAGCAGACCATGAAGCCCCCTTTGCTCCATAATTGAACGAGATCTGTGACCACACTTCATAAATCTACCCTTCCCCTGTTAACTATAATATCATATGCCAGCAAAATAGTTCAATATCAGATTGAAAAAATAACATGTGGCAGCATAAAGTGCTCTTTACAGCTGGGAGCTTCATTTATCTATTATTCTCACTGTGTAGAACTGTTTCTTTATATTGCTCTTTAGAGGTTGGGCTGCGACTTATAGACAATGCCTTCTGGATCTGTACTCCTAAACCAACGAAGGAAGCTCTATCAAGTGTCCCCAATATTTAAATATTGTCATGAACTATTACTTTATTAAATTCCAGGAGACACAATATCCCATAATTTAATTCTTGGAGTTCACACACAGTTCTCCTCAGGTGTGGTATTGTGAGCTGCTCTGTGCTCTAGGTATAGTCTGACACTCTATGACTTGGTCACTTGGATTCAGAACTGACTTGCTCATACAAGACAGATAGTAGTTGTCAATGGAACTTATTCTGGCTCAATATCTGTGACTAGTGGTGTTTCACAGGGATCCATAATGGGACCTCTGTTATTTGTGATATAGATAAAATGTGGATGGGTGGGTTTGCAGGCATTACAAAGAATAGTGGTATCGTGGAGAGTGTAGACGATTACCAAAAGACAGTGGGATATAAATCGCTTGCAGATATGGGTAGGGAAATGGCAGAAAGAGCATACATCCTGAAAGAGGTTGCACATGTTGACAGGACAGTAAAGAAGGCATATGGCATATTTCCTTTTGTAAGTTGAGAGAATAAGTTCAACAGTCAGGAAATTATATTGCACTTTATAAAACTTTGGTAAGGCTACATCTGGAGTATTGCATTCAATTCTGCTTGACCCATCTAGGAAGGAGGCTTTGGTGAGAATACAGAAGGGGTATACCAGGATACTGCCTGGATTAAAGGTTAAAAGTGCTACAAGGAGAGGTCAGAGGCTGAGGGGAGACAGGTCTCCCCTCAGTACATAAGATTATGAGAGATACAGGCAGATAGTTTATATATTTAAGTTTGTATGTTTATCCCAGGGTTGAAATGTTTAAACTAGATGGAATGCATTTAAGGTGAGAGAGATCAAGTTCAAAGGAGTTCAAAATTTAAGAACTTAAGTAGGAAAGCAGGAGGGCAAAAAAAAGGGCATGAGATTAATTTGGTACCAGGGTTAAAGTGTGCCCCAGAAAGTCAATCAAGACTCTTTGTTAATCAGAAGCTCTGGATAAACCGTAAAGTCATCTCGTGTGCAAACTGGCAATTTGGACTAAACTTGAATCACAGAGGGATGCCCAACAAGATGGGCTTATAGCACAGAGATTCAGGTGTGACGTTATGGACATCACTGAATTGTGGCTGAAAGAAGATTATAGCTGGGAGCTTATTCAAGGATACACATTGTATTGAAAGGTAGATGGGGTGGCTTGGGTCTGTTGGGGAAAAAAGAAATCAAATCATGAGAAAGAAGTCACAAAGGGTCGGAAGATGTTAAAACACTGTGGGTAGAGCTAAGGAACTGCAAGGGTAAAAAGATCTTGATGGGAGTTATATACATATCCCCAAATAGTAGTAAAGACAATGGGAGACAGAAAATACATGCCAAAAGAACAATGTTGCTAGAGTCATGGGCAATTTCAATATGCAGATAAACTGGGGAAATCAGGTTGGTGCTAGATTCCAAGTGGGGGAATTTCTAGAATGCCTACAAGATGACTTTTTAGAGCAGTTCGTGAATGAGCCTGCTAGAGGATCAGCTATTCTGGATTGGGTGTTATTCAATTAAGTGGAATTGATTAGAATAAAGGAATCCTTCGAGCAAGTGATCATAATATTCTAATGCAAGTGTTCAGGGAATGAAGGGATACAGGGAGAAGCCAGGAGATTGGGGCTGAGAGGGAAATTGGATCAGCCATGATGAAATGGTGGAGCAGACTCAATGCGCCAAACGGCCTAATTCTGCTCCTATAGCTTATGTCTTATAACATGATTGAATTCATCCCGCAATTTCAGAAGGAGAAGCTAAGTCAGATGTATCAGTATTACATTGGAAAGAAGGGAATTACAGAGACATGAGAGAAGAGCAGGCCAAAATTGATTGGAAAAGAACACTGGCAGGGATGATGGCAGAGCTGCAATGGCTGAAGATTCTGGAATCAATTTGGAAGGCACAGGATATATACATGCCCAAGGGGAAGAAATATTCTAAGGGCAAGATGACACAACCGTGGCTGACAAGAGATGTCAAAACCAACATAAAAGCCAAAGAGAGGGCATATAATATAGTAAAGATTATTGGAAAATTAGAGGATTGGGAAGCTTTTAAAAACCACCTGAAGGCAATTAAAATGTCATTAAGAAGGAAAAGATGGAATACAAAGGTAAGCCAGCCAATAATATTAAAAAGAATACCAAAACTTTCTTCAGATGCATAAAATGTAAAAGAGAGGCCAGAATGGATATTGGACTACTGGAAATGATGCTAAGGAGGTAGTAATAGGGGACAAGGAAATATCAGATGATCTGAATAAGTATTTTGCATCAGACTTCACTGTGGAAGACACTATCAGTCTGCTAGAAGTTCCAGAGTGTCAGTGAGCAGAAGTGTGTGAAGTTGTCATTACTAGGGAGAAGATTCTTGGGAAACTGAAAGATAAGGATGAGATGGTATACAATCCATGGTTCTGAAGGAGGTGGCTGAAGAGATTGTGGAAGCACTAGTTATGATCTTGCAAAAATTACGAGATTCTAAAATGATTCCAGAGGACTGGAAAATTGCAAATATCACTCCACTCTTCAAGAAGGGAGAGAGGCAGAAGAAAGAAAATTATAGGCTAGTTAGTCTGGCCTCTTAGTGGTTGTGAAGATGTTGAAATCGATTAAGGATGTGGTTTTGGGGTACTTGGAAGCATATGATAAAATAGGCCATATGGTTTCCTTAAGGAAAATTTGTGTCTGACAAATCTGGTGGAATTCTTTGATAGACAAAGGAGAATTGATGGATGCTGTTTAATTGAATTTTCTGAAGGCCTTTGATGAGGCGCTGCACATGAGGCTGCTTAACAAGTTGAGAGTCCATGGTATTATAGGAAAAATGTAGCATGGATAGAGCATTGGCTGATTGGTAGGTGGCAAAAAGTGGTTAAAATAAAGGGAGACTTTTCTGGTTGTTTGCTGGTGACTAGTGGTGGTCTACAAGAGTCTGTGTTGGGGCTGCTTCTTTTCAATTATATGTCTATGACTTGGGTATCAAAATTGACAGCTTTGAGGGAAAATGGATCAGCCACAATGAAATGGGCCAAATGGCCTAATTGTGCTCCAATATTTTATGGTTTAACTGTGGCAGGGCTTGAATACCATCACCTCCTACAAAGCAAAACCAAGCAACTTAAATGGGACTGAGGTTTCACTCCCTGATGAGCTTAATCACTTTTTGTTCACTTTGACTGACAGAACATGAAGACTCCTTCATGGATCTCCACAGCCCCTGATGACCCTGTGATTTCATTCTCTGAGGCTAATGTGAAAGCATCTTTCTGGAGGGTGTATTCACAGAAAGCATTTAGCCTAGACAGCATACCAGCCCGAGTACTGATGACCTGTACTAATAAGCATTGTGCTAACCTACGTTGGAGTGCTTATGGAGACTTACAAACTTTTGCTTTGGCAATCTGAGGTACCTACCTGCTTCAAGCAGGCTTCAATCATAGTGGTGCCTAAGAAAAATGTGACAACCTGCTTCAATGACTAATGTCCAATCGCATTTACATTCACTTTGATGAAGCGCTTTGAGAGGTTGGTCATGAAGCATATTAATTCCCTGCTTGAGAAGTAACCTGGATCTCCTCCAATCTGGCTGTATGATTATCAAGGAAACCTTGGTTAACAAAAGATTTTGCAGGTTTGATCATGGAAAAGAAGGGAACGTATGTCAGGTATAGGAACTTGGTTCTGTTCAGGTCATTTGATGGGATAGAGAAGAAAACAACAAAGTCATGGGGAGGGTAATAGGGGGCAATGAAATGACCTTGCCATGGAAGATTAGAGAATGCTAACTTTTTTTAAAATATAAGATGGTAGCTAAGGAGGGAATGAGTGAGGGGATATAAGCGAGATCCTGAATGAGTTCATCTCAGTGATATTCACCATGGAGAATAATGTGGAAGTTGGGGGATTAAGGATAGACTGGTTTATTATTGTCACATATACTGAGGTACAGTGAAAAACTTTAGTTTTGCATGACATTTATACAGATAATTTCAGTATCGCAGTACATTGAGGTACTACAAAAGAAAACAATACCAGAAGACAGATTTAGTGTTAGAACTGTTAGAGTTACAGAATACTATTGTTTATTGCTATGGAAAAAGACAATAAAAATAGATGTAAAGGACACTGGTGAGAACAAATCTGGAGTATTGCACATGATACTGGTCTTCTTATATAAAAAATATAAATGTTGTTCTGCAATGGTTTAATTAATAGTTACCAGGAATGGGCAATTTGCTTTAGGAGGAATGGATGGACAGGATAGTCTTGATTAGAAGATTGAAAAGTGGAACATTGGCTTTGTACATGGCAGATCTTACAGTTTTTCAAGGAAGTTATCAGGAAAGGTGATGAAGGCAAGGCAGTGGATATTGTCTACATAGACTTTAGCAAGGCATTTGACATGGTTCCATGTGGGAGGGTGGTCAAGAAGGTTTAGCTGTTTGGCATTCAAGATGAGTTAGTAAATTGGATTAGACAATGACTTCATGGGAGAAGCCAGAGAGTGGTAGTAGATGCTTTCTGACTGGAAAACTGTGACTAGTGGTGTGCCACAGGGAATGGATCAGCAAAATAAACTGGGGGTGTACTGGACAGTGATGAAGGTTATCAAAGCTTGACCAGCTGGAAAAATAGGCTGAAAAATGGCAGATGGAATTTAATGTGAGGTGTTGTACTTTGGGAGGACAAACCAAGGTAGGACTTACACAGGGAAAGGTAGGACACCGAAGAATGCAGCAAAACAGAGAGATTTGGGAATCAGATCCATAATTCCTTGAAAGAAGTGTCACAGGTAGATAGGGTTGTAAGGAGGATTTTTGGCACATTAACCTTCATAAATCAAAGTATTAAGTACAAGAGTTGAGATGTTATTTTGAAGTTGTATAAGATGTTGGTGTGGCCTAATTTGGAATATTGTGTGCAGCTTTGGTCACCTACCTGTTGGAAAGATATCAATAAGATGGAAAGAGTGCAGAAAAAATTTACAAGGATGTTGCTAGGACTTATGGACCTGAGTTACATAGAAAGGTTGAGTAGGTTAGGAATTATCTTGGAGTGTAGGAAAATGCGGGGAAATTTGACAGAGGTATTAAAAAAATTATGGGGGGTATAGATAGGGCAGGCTTTTCCTACTGAGGTTGACTGAGATTATAAACTAAAAATCATGGATTAAGAGTGAACGATGAAACGTTTAAGGGGAACACGAGGGGAGATCCTTAACTTAGAGGGTGGTGAGTGTGGAATGAGCTGCCAGCAGAAATGGTGGGTGTAGTTCACTTTCAATATTTAAGAGAAATTTGGAATGGTACACATGGATGGGAAGTCTATGGAGGGCTATGGTTCCTTTACAGGTCAATAGTAGTCAACATAAATTGTTCTGGCATGGACTAGATAGGCCAAAGGGCCTCTTTCTGTGGTGTAGTGTTCTATGATTCTAAGAATATCAGGATATTTAAATGAAGCATATAAAATCCTGAGAGGACACAAAGAACACTGCAGATTCTGGAAATCTGGAGCAACTCACAAAATGCTTGAGGAGCTCAGCAGGTCAAGCAGCATTTAGGGAGAGAATTGGACAGTCGATACCTTGGATTGAGATCCTGGTGGATGATTCTACTTGTAGAACAATCTATAATTAAGGATTACTACTTAGAAGTAATTTGTCCAGTTGAGTCAGAAATAAGATGAATTTCATCATCGCAGAGTTGTAAGTCTTTGGAAGTCCCACCAAAATGGAAGTTAAGTCTTTGAATACTTTTGGGAGAGATAGGTAAATGCTCGAAAAGCAACTGGCTGAAGGTTACTGTGGGTAGATAGGTATGTAGACTGAGGTTAGATTTAGATCAGCCATGATTCTATTGAACAGGTAAACAACCTGGAGGCTCGAGGGTTTAATCCTGCTTCAACCACTGAAGCAATTCTCAATCGAGTACACCTTTGGCTTTTCGCAATATTAACCAAGCTTATTATATACACTGTTTAATCGAATTCCACATCCAGCTATCAAATAATCTATTTGTCCAAGCTTTTTTCCCCCATTAAAGTGTCTTAATTCTCACTGAAAAAATTATGTGAATAATCATTGTCTTATCTACTTCTGAGGATCAATTCTACTTTCAGAGCACTAATAATCCTAATTAGAAATGTCAGCTTTGATTCGATAAGAAATATAGGTTGAAAACAACAAGTGATTCCTAGACTTCAAGTTGGTTAGTTTGTTTGTCTGCAACCAAGTGTTTCCCAGGATACCATTTTTACAGCTGAATTATGCTGGAATATTTTACTGTTAACTTCAACGTGCTGCTGATGCAATAAGTATATAGCCACACTGTGAAGAATCAGAATTAGGTTTAATATCATGAGCATAGGTCGTGAAATTTAACATTACGGCAACATACAATGTAATACATAACAACAGAAAAAAAAGTCAGGTACTGTTCAATGTCCTTTCAGAAATTGGATGGCAGAAGGGAAGAAGCTGTTCCTGAATCAATGAGTGTATGCCTTCAGGCTTCTGTACCTCCTTCCTGATGGAAGCAATGAGAAGAGGGCATGTCCTGGGTGATGGGGGTCCTTAATGATGATGTGCCTTTGTGAGGCAACGCTCCTTGAAAAGGTCCTGGATACAATGGAGGCTAGTGCCTATGATGATGGAGCTAACTAAGTTTCTGCAGCTTACTTCAATCCTGTCTAGTAGCCCTCCCCAAACCTTATGGTGATGCAGCAAGTTAGAATACTCTCGATGGTACATTGGTAGAAATCTGTGTGTTTTGGGTGACATATGAAATCTCTACTCCTATATCTTATGGTCTTATACCAAATTTTCTCAAACTCCTAATGAAATATAACTGTCATTGTGTCTTTTTTGAAGCTGCATCAATATGTTGGGTCCTAGTTATGTCCTCAGAGATATTGACACCCAAGAACTTGAAAATGTTTACCCTTTCCACTCGTGATCCCTTGATGAGGACTGGTGTCTGTCTGTTCCCTTGTCTTACACTTCCTTAAGTTCACATTCAGTTGTTTGGTCTTATGAACATTGAATGCAAGGATGTTGCTGCAACATCACTCAACTAGCTGATATGTCTCGCTACTGTATGCCCTCCTGTCACCATCCAAAATTCTGCCAAAAATTGTTGTATCACCAGCAAATCTATAGATGTTGTTTGAATTGTGCCTAGCCACACAGTCATGGGAACAGAGACTAGAACAGTGGGCTATGCACACATCCCTGAGGTGCGCCAGTGTTGATTGTCAGTGAGGTGATGTTATTTCCAATCTGCACTGATTGTCGTCTTCCAGTTAGGAAGTTGAGGATCTACTTACAGAAGGAGGTACAAAGGCCCAGGTTCTCAAACTTTTTGATGAGAACTGTAGGAAAGTTGGTGTTAAAACACTGAGCTGTAGTGAATAAACAGCATTCTGACATAGGAAATTGTTTTGTCCAGTTGATCCAAGGGTACGTGGAGAGCCAATGAGATTGTCTCCACCATAGGCCTAACATGACAATAGGCAAATTGCAGTGGGTCCAGATCCTTGCTGAGGTAGGAATCGATTCTATCCATGATCAACCTCTCAAAGCACTTCATCACTGTAGATGTGACTGATACTGGATGATAGTCATTAAGCCAGCTCACCCTGTTCTTCTTGGGCACTGGTATAATTGTTGCCCTTTTGAAGCAGGTGGGAACTTCTGACTGTAACAATGAGAGATTGAAAATGTCTTGGAACACCCCTGTCAGTTGGTTGGCACAGCTCTGAAAACCTTTACAAGATACTTGTTGAGGCTTGTCACCTTGCGAGGGTTCATCCTCCTTAAAGATAGCCTGAAGTCAATCTCTGAGAAAGAGATCACAGAGTCACCAGGTGCTGCAGGGATCCTCATAACTAGTTTTATTGTTCATTTTAAAGTGAGTGTACAAGGCATCGAGCTCATCTGGTAGTAAAGCATCACTGCCATTCATGAAGTTAGGTTTTGTTTTGTAGGAAGTAACGGTGTGCAAATCCTGCCAGGATTGGTGTGCATCCGATGTTGCCTCCAACCTCACTCAGAATTGTTCCTTAGCTCTTGAAATAGCCCTCCACAAGTCGTACTTAGTTTTCTTGTGTAGGCCTGAGTTGCCAGACTTGAATGCCACTGATCTAGCCCTAAGCAGACTACGAACCTCCTGGTTCATCAATGGCTTTTGATTTGGGTACATACAGTAAGTTCTCATAGGCACATACACTCATTCACAAAGGTTTTAATGAAGTCAGTGACAGCTATAGTGTACTCATTCAGACTCAAAGATGAATCCCTGAATACAGTCTAATTCACTGATTCAAAACTGTCCTGTAAGCACCCCTGCACCTCCCTTGTCCAAACCTTCTAGACAGAATGATAAGAAATCCGAACATTTTAATCAAGATTCTAATCATCCCGGCTTGATGATGTTTCACAGCTTTCACTGTTGGTCAGAAATGACTGAAGGTTACTGCGACAAAATAAGATTAAAGATGTTTGGATTATTTATACCAGGGATTACACTTCTTCATCTACAAACGTTTGTAAAATAATAAAGTCAGCATTGTGAAGTCAAGCATTTAAACAACACATGGAGACCTAAGAATTGATCTACACTATTAAAAGCACAATAAAAAGTTTGTGCATGATGGCTTCCATCATGATTTGTATTTGCCAAGTTCACTAGCACTTGAAGCAATTGAAGAGATTTCAGGAAGGACAATGGTGGGCAAGGTCAGTGATCCAAACACAACTGTGTGGGTAGATGTAAGGCAAAGCCTTGTAGATAGACATGCAACAGTTTGGATCTCAGCATCAGGGACATGGTGCAGGGAGCAGAGAGTGGGATTAGGGACTTGGGAGAGGGATTTGGGCACAGGAAGGAAGTATTGAAAAATAGAATAATAAGGAGCAAAAATGTGGGAAGGAAGAAATATTTTAGAGACTTTGAAAGAGTGTAGTCTAAGACTGAGCAGGTGGCAAGAAAGGCAAATACAATGTTAGCATTCATTTATCAAGCATTGGACAGACCACACTTGGAGTACTGTCAGCAGTTTTGAGCCCCTCTCTGAGAAAGGATGCGCTGGCATTGGAGAGAATTCAGAAGTGGGCTATGAGAATGATTCCTGAAATGAAATGTTTAATGTATGAGGATCATTTGATTTCTCTGGGGCTATACTCACTGTTGTTTAGAAGAATGAGGGTTAATCATATTGAAACTTATCAAATATTAAAAGGCTCAGATAGAGTGAATGTGGAGAGTATGTTTTCTACAGTGGGAGATCTAGGACCAGAGGGCACAGCCTTGAAATAAAAAGATATCCCTTTCAAAGTTCAAAGCAAATTTATTATCAAAGTACACTTACGTCAGTATATACAACCCTGAAATTCATTTCCTTGTGGGCACTCACAGTAAATATAAGAAAAACAGTAGAATTGATGAAAGACCGCATCCAACAGGAAGGACAAAGAACCAATAAGCAAAAGACAACAAACTGTGCAAATACAAAAAGATAGAAAACAGGAAATAATAATAATAATAATAAATAAATAAATAAGCAATATATATATCAAGAACATGAGATAAAGAGTCCATAGGTTGTGGTTACAGTTAGTGATGGGGAGAGAGGAGTTAACTGAAGTTATCCGCTCTGAATCAAGACACTGATGGTTGAGCAGTAATAACTGTCCCTGATCCAGGTTGTGTGGGTCCTGAGGCTCCTGTACCTTCTACTTGATGGCAGCAGTGAAAAGAGAGCATGGCCTGGATGGATGGTGTCCTTGACGATGGATGCTGCTTTCCTGCAACAGCATTCCATGTAATATCATAAGACATAGGAGCAGAATTAGGCCTTTTGATCCATTGAGTTTTCTCCGCCATTCAATCATGGCTGATTATTTCTTCCCCCTCCTCAGCCCCACTCCCTGACCTTCTCCCCATAACCTTTGATGCCGCGTCCAATCAAGAACCTGTCAAGCTCTACCTTAAATGCACCCAACGATCTGGCTTCCACAGCTGCCTGTGGTAATACATTCCATGTTTACCAACCCTGGCTACAGAAATTTCTCTGAATCCCTACTTAAATGGATGCCCCTCTATCCTGAGGATGCGCTCTCTTGTTCTAGACTCCCATACCATGGGAAACACCCTTTCCACATCTACTCTGTTTAGGCCTTTCAAGATTTGAAAGGTTTCATTGAGATCCACCCCCCCCCACCCAATCCTTCTAAATTCCTGCGAGTACAGACTCAAAGTGGTCAAATGTTCCTTTCATGATAACCTTTTCATTCCTAGAACTATCCCTGAACCTCCTCTGAACCCTCTCCAATGCCATAACATCTTTTCTTAGATGATGAACCGAAAGCTGTTCACAATACCCAAGGTGAGGTCTCACCAATGCCTTATAAAGCCACAGCATCATATCCCTGCTCTTATATTTTAGATCTCTTGAAATGAATGTTAACATTGCATTTGCCTCCCTCACCACTGACTCTACCTGCAAGTTAAACTTTAGCTTGTTCTTCCCAAGGACTCCCAAGTCCCTTTGCATGTAAGATTTTGGATTTTCTCCCCATTTAGAAAGAAGTCTGCACATTTATTTCTTCTACCAAAGTGCATGACCTATCATTTCCCAATATGATATTTCATTTGCCACTTTCTTGTCCATTCTTCTAATCTTTCCAAGTCCTTCTGCAGCCTTCCTGTTTCCTCAACCAATCTTCATATGATCTGCAAACTTGGCAACAAAGCCATTTATACCATCATCTAAATCACTGCTATACAGCATAAAAAGCAGTTCCAACACCGACCCCTGCGTAACACCACCAGTCACTGGCAGCCAACCAGAAAAGGATCCTTTTATTCCCACTTGCTGCCTCATACCAATCAGCTAAAGCTCTAACCATGCCAGTAACTTTCCTGCAGTACCATGGACTCTTAATCTGGTAAGCAGTCACATGTGTGGCAAGGGTCTTCTCAAAGTCCAAATATACAATATCCACAGCATCCCCTCTATCCTACTTGTAGTAATCTCCTCAAAGAATTGCAACAGGTTCATCAGGCAAGATTATTCCCTTAAGCAAACCATGCTGACTTTGTCCTATCTTGTCTTGTCTCACCAAGTTACTCCATAACCTCATCCTTAACAATCAACTCTAACATCTTCCCAATCACTGAGGTCAGGCTAACTGGTCTATATTTTCCTTTATGCTGCTTTCTCCTTTCTCAAAAAATGGAGTGATATTTGCAATTTTACAATCCTCCGGGACCATGCTAGAGTCCAATGACTTCTGAAAGATCATTACTAATGCCTCCACAGTCTCTATCGCAACCTTTTTCAGAATCCTAGGGTGCAGCTCATCTGGTCTGTGTGACTTATGTCCCCTTACGTCTTTCATCTTTTTGAGCACCTTTTCCCTTGTAATAGTAACTGCACTCACTTCTCTTCCCTCACACCCTTCAACATCTGGCACACTGCTAATGTCTTCCACAGTGAAGACTGATGCAAAATACTCACTTGGTACATCTGCCATCTCCTTGTCCCCCATTATTGTTTCTCCAGCCTCATTTCCTAGTGGTCCTATATCCACTCTCATCTTTTATTTTTTACATATTTGAAAAGGCTTTCACTATCCACTTTGATATTGTTTGCTAGCTTGCTTTCATATTTCATCTTTTCCTTCCTAATGACTCTTTTAGTTGCTCTCTGTAGGTTTTTAAAAGCTTCCCAATCCTCTGTCTTCCTGCTAATTTTTGCTTTGTTATATTCCCTCTTTTGCTTTTACATTAGCTTTGACTTGTCAACTACATTTGTACTATTTTGCCATTTGTTTTTGGAATACATCTATCTATTCTACACCTTTCTCATTTTTCCCAGAAACACACACCATTGCCACTTTGTTGTCATCCCTGCCAACATCTCCCTCCAATTTACTTCGGCCAAATCCTTTCTCATACCACTGTAATTTCCTTTACTCCACTGAAATACTGCTATATCAGACTTCACTTTCTCACTATCAAATTTTCAAGTTGAACTCCATCATATTGTGATCAATGCCTCCTTAGGGTTCTTTTACCTTAGTTCCCTAATCACCTGGTTCATTATATAACACCCATTCTAGTATAGCTGATCCCCTAGTAGGGTCAACGACAAACTGCTTTAAAAAACCATCTTGTAGGCATTCAACGAACTCACTCTCAAGATCAATTTCCAACCTGATTTTTTCCAATTGACGTGCATGTTGAAATCTCCCATGACTATCATAACACTGCCTTTATGACACATGTTTTCAATTTCCTGTTGTAATCTCTGGTGTAGGGTTGGGAGGGTTTTTACCTGTGATGGACCGGACTGTATCCACTACTTTTTGGAGGCTTTTCCTGTTCAAGGGCATTGGTGTTTCTGTACCAGGCCATGATGCAACCAATCAATATACTCTCCACCGCACATTTATAGAAGTTTGTCATAGTTTTCGATGACATGCTGAATCTTTGTAAACTTCTAAGAAAGTAGAGGAGCTGCTGTGCTTTTTTCATAATGACACTTGCATCCTTGACCTAGGATAGATCCTCAAAAATGAAAAAAAAAACAAGTAATTTAAAGTTGTTGAATCTCTCTCCCTATGATTCCCTCAATGAGGACTGGCTCACGAACCTTGGGTTTTCTCCTCCTGAAGTCAATAATCAGCCTTTGGTCTCACTGACATTGATTGAGAAGTTGTTGTAGCAGCACTTATTCAGATTTCAATCCCCCACATATATGCTGATTCATCACCATCTTTGATTCAGCATTTGAGTGGTGTCATTGACAAACAAATATAGCATTAGAGCTGTGTTTAGCCTCACAGGCACAAGTATGAAGCAAGTAGTAGAGCAGTGGGCTAAGCACACAGCCTCATTGTGCAGCTGTGCTGATGGAGATTGTCAAGGAGATGTTATTGCCAATCCAAACTGACAGGGGTGGCATGTGAGGAAATCAATTGCATAAGGAGGCTTTGAGACCAAGGACTTGCAGCTTATTGATTACTTTTGAGGGGATGATAACATTGAATGCTGAGTTGTAGTCAATGAAGTGCATCCTGATGTATGCATCTTTGCGGACCAGATGTTCCAGGGTTGAGTGAAGAGCCAATGAAATTACATCTGCTGTTGTGATGGTAGGCAAAATGGTGCAAATCCAAGTTGCTTCTCAGGTGGGAGTTGATATGTTTCTTGACCATCCTGTCAAAGCACTTCATTCCAGTGGATGTAAGCGCTACTGGACAATAGTCATTGAGGCAAATTATGGCTTTTTTTCTTAGGCACCTGTATAATTGAAACCTGTTTGAAGCAGGTGGGTACCTCAGATTGCTGAAGTGTATGTTTAAAGATATCAGTGAACACTCCTGCCCGTAGATCAGCACGGGTCTTTAGCACTTAGCCAGTTAGTCAGTCTGGGCTGGATCCTTTCCATGTGTTCACCCTCCTTAAGGATGCTCTCACATCAGAGAAGAGGAGGATTTCTTTAGCCAGAGGGTGGTGAATTTTGGAATTTATTGCCAGTAGTGGCTATATAAACCAAGCTATTGGGTATATTTAATGTGGAGCTTAATAGTTTCTTGATTAGTAACGGTGTCAAAAGATATAGGGAAAAGGCAGGAGAATGGAGTTTATAGGGATAATAAATCAGCCATGATTGAATGGTGGAGCAGGATCTATGCACGAAATGGTCTAATTCTGTTCGTATGTTTTATTATAGGTTTTCACAAATAAAACAGCATGAGGCATTTTATATTTAAGATAAAACCATAACACATTTATTGAACACCTAAACCTGGACATGAGTGTACTAAAAACCTTAACGTAATTATATTATCACGTCAGACTAGCCTCTTAAAATGAAACCCCAACTCAATGTTGGTGGTTGTGAAATATTTACATTTCCAACCAATTACATTAGCCTACACAGCCCCCCACCCCCAGAGTTCACAAAAACTGGCATTGTGAGTCTGTTTGGAGCTCAGACGAGCCACCCGGCTTGTGTCCTATGTTACATGAGTGAAGGAACAGCAGATACCTCTGGCTCGTGACACTCATGGTCATGTTGTGATGCCAGGTGCATGGTAGCAGAATCCTCCAAATCTTGGTGGGCTGGTCTAAGGCAACCTACTGAAATACATTCAGGTTTACCCTTCTTACCTACGATAAAAGTCTTTTCTCCCCATTCCAAAATGTAGAATGGGCCATCTTAAGGGGCCAAAAGGGATGATGGTGTGCATCACGGCAGACAAAAACAAACAAGACAGAATGTAAGTAGGTCAACAGGAACCCAAGAGTGCTGTACACCATGATGGGAGGTAGGAATAGATGAAAAGGAATTGAATTTACTGAGAAGGGTGGAACACTCTTTGGAGGCCGACCACAGAATCGTACCATCAGGAATGAAATCACCTGTAACTTGTAATGCTGTCCGTATACCAGATGTCCGCGAACGACTGTAGGTTCCCTTTTGGAGCTGTTCTGAGCCCCAGCAGGACATGATCATGCCAACATTCATCGGTCAGTGAAGCCCTTAGAGCAGCCTTAAAGGAGTAATGTCAGCTGTGTAATGTAACTTAATGTCAGCTAACCGCAAGCCCGCGACTGCTGCTTGGTAAGCTTGGACTTCTGGGTCAGTAGCTTGGTTGGGTGCCATGCCAACATAGTCACCCCCTATGTGTATGGCTGACCATGAAAGGCAATCAGCCACTGCATTATTTTTCCCCTTGATATGTTGCATATCAGTTGTGAACTTGGATATGTAGGCTAGGTGGTGTTGCTGATGGCAAGGGTCTGTTATTTGATGATCACATGCATGGGGAGTTTGTGGTCAAGAAACGCTTTGAAATGCTGACCCTTTAAAAGAAAACAAAAAGAGCAGACAGACAAATAGAGAACAAGAAGATCATGCTTAGGCGTGCTATACTTCCTTTCAGGAGTAAATGAGCTGCCAGCTGAAGAAGGCGAGCGGCTGCCACATGCCTCCAACCAATTGTTCGCACACAGCATAGTCTGAAAAGCTAGCAATAATGGTTAAAGGTGCATAGGTCTGTGGGTTGTGCTAGAAAGAGCTCATTTGGTATCATCAATGCTCTGGTCATGTCTGCTGGTCAGTCAAGCACTTGATTGGGGTATTATCTTTAAGCACACTATATAGAGGGAGCATAAGTTCAGCAGCTTGTGGAATGAAGTGGTGATAGAAATGAACCGTACCTAAAAACCCCTGCTGTTTTTTTCAGTTCTGCGGCACAGTGGGAAATCTATCATAGCGATTGTTTTTGATGGGAGGGATTTTGCACCTTCTGTGGATATGCGATGGCTTGACAACCCAGATTGGCATTTAACAGTGTTAATAATCAGCCCATATTGGTTTAAGCACTTGAAAAGTGTGTGGAGATAGGATATGGGTTCAGATTTAGATGTACTGACAAGTATATCATCCAGGTAAACAAAAAAAAGAGCTTTTAATACAGAGTACATTATCCATTGAAAAGTCAGTTATGCATTTTCCAGCCCAAATGACATGCACAGAAATTCAAAGAGGCCAAATGGGGTTTTTACAGTTGCTTTAGAAATATCCTGTGAACACACAGGCACCTGATGGTAGTCCCTAACTAAACTGACTTTGGAAAAAATTAACTTTCCAGATAAATGTGCTGCGAAGTCTTGGATAGAACCATAGAACGTTACAGCACAGACACAGGCCTTCTGGCCCTTCTTCGCTGTGCCGAACCATTTTTCTGCCTAGGCTTACTGACCTGCACCTAGCCCATATCCCTCCATACCCCTCTCATCTATGTACCTTTCCAAGTCTTTCTTAAGTGTTAAAAGTGAGCCTGCATTCACCACTTCAACTGGCAGCTCATTCCACATTCCCACTACTCTCTGTGTGAAGAACCTCCCCCTAATGTTCCCTTTAAACTTTTCCCTTTTCACCCTTAACCCATGCCCTCTGGTTTTTTTCTCCCCTAGCCTCAGTGGAAAAAGCCTGTTTGCATTCACTCTATCTATACACATCATAATCTTATACACCTCTATCAAATCTCCCCTCATTCTTCTACAGTCCAGGGAATAAAGTTTCTCAAGTCCCGACAACACTCATTCAACCTTATTAATATCCTTCCTGTAATTAGGTGACCAAAACTGCACACAATACTCCAAATTTGGCCTCACCAATGACTTGTACAACCTCACCATAACATTCCAACTCTTATACTCAATACTTGGATTTATAAAGGCCAAAAGCTCTCTTTACTACCCTATCTACCTGTGATGCCACTTTTAGGGAATTATGAATCTGTATTCCCAGATCCCTCTGTTCTACTGCACTCCTCAGTGTCCTACCATTTACCTTGTATGTTCTACCTTGGTTTGTCCCTCCAAAGTGCAATACCTCACACTTGTCCGCATTAAACTCCATCTGCCATTTTTCAGCCCATTTTTCCAGCTGGTCCAAAGCCCTCTGCAAGCTTTGAAAACCTTAGTCACTGTCCACTACACCTTCAATCTTTGTATCATCAGCAAATTTGCTGATCCAATTTACCACGTTATCATCCAGATCATTGATATAGATGACAAATAACAATGGACCCAGCACTGATCCCTGGGGCAAAACACTAGTCACAGGCCTCCACTCAGAGAAGCAATCCTCCATTACCACTCTCTGGCTTCGCCCATTGAGCCAATATCTAATCCAATTTACTACCTCACCATGTATACCTAGCTACTGAATCTTCCTAACTAACCTCCCATGTGGGACCTTGTCAAAGGTCTTACTGAAGCCCATCCACTGCCTTCTCTTCATCCACTTTCCTGGTAACCTCCTCGAAAAACTCTAATAGATTGGTTAATCATGACCTACCACGCACAAAGCCATGTTGACTCTCCCTAATAAGTCCTTGTCTATCCAAATACTTGGAGATCCTATCTCTTAGTACTCCTTTCAACAATTTACCTACTACTGACATCAAACTTACCGGTCTATAATTTCCCGGATTACTTTTAGAGCCTTTTTCAAACAACGGAACAACATGAGCTATCCCCCAATCCTCTGGCACCCCACCCATGTGTACCGACATTTTAAATATATCTGCCAAGGCCCTTGCAATTTCAACACTAGTCTCCTTCAAGGTCCGAGGGAATACTCTGTCAGGTCCCAGGGATTTATCTAGTCAGATTTGCCTCAAGACAGCAAGCACCTCCTCCTCTTTAATCTGTATAGGTTCCATGACCTCACTACTCCATTGCCTTATTTCCATTGCCAGTTTCCTTAGTAAATACAGATGCAAAAAACCTATTTAAGATCTCCCCCATTTTTTTTTTTGGTTCCATACATAGCTGACCACTCTGATCTTCAAGAGGACCAATTTTATCCCTTACTATCCTTTTGCTCTTAATATACCTATAGAAGCTCTTAGGATTATCCTTCACTTTGACTGCCAAAGCAACCTCATGTCTTCTTTTAGCCCTCCTGATTTGTCTCAAGTATTTTCTTGCACTTTTTATACTCCTCAAGCACTGTATATGCTCCAAGCTGCCTACACCTGTCATACATCTCTCTTTTCTTCTTTATCAGATTTCCAATATCCCTTGAAAACAAAGTTTCCTTATTCTCACTCACTTTGCCTTTAATCCTGACAGGAACATAGAAACTCTGCAGTCTCAAACTTTTTCTTTTTAAGGCCTCCTACTTACCACTCACATCCTTGCCAGAGAACAACCTGTCCCAATTCACACTTTTTAGATTCTGTCTCATTTCTTCAAATTTGGCTTTTTTCCAGTTTAGTGTCTCAACCTGGGATCAGGTAAGGATCAGGGTGGTGGCCCTGTTAAGGCATTGGTAATCACCACATGGGCAACAACCACTATTGGACATAGGCACCATATGGAGGGGCAAAGCCCAGGACTATGCCAAATCTTGTTGGCAAGTTCACCCTTCACGTTGCCAGCTTGACTGGGTCCAGTCTACGTGCACAGACATGGTCTGGCAGGCCAGTTGCGGGAAAGTGGCACTCAACCCTATGTTTTGTGACTGTTGTGGAGAATGAGGGCTGTAAGATTTGGAAGTTCGCACAGCAGTTGAGTAAACTTGCATGCAGTGCTGCATGCACTTGACAGAATTGTGGGGTTCCTACTGGGGGAACAGGATAACTGCCCAAAGTCCTTGACATCAAAAGCCAGCAGTTCTTAAGATCAACTAACAGTCCTTGGGTACACAGGAATTCTGCATTGAGCAGAAGTTTAGCCCCTTTAGCTAGGATGAAGTTCCATGTGTAGCATTGTTCACTGAAGCAGTGTCACCCGTCGTGTTCCATAAATCTGGATCTTGCCTTCAGCAAGGTTTCATCGCTCATTGCCTTCTCATCAATAGGCGATGCCAGCAGCACACTCACCTAAGCACCCATGTCACACAGGAAACACTATATTGAAAGGTTGTCCATAATGAACAGTAGATGACCCTGGCATTCACAGGGGTGCTCAGAGACTTCCGATGTCCTGATGCACTGGCCAGGAATTTTCGTCTACGTGCCTATCTTCTCTAGATATACCCGGACATGCAAGGATATACCTGGACCCATTGCAATTTGCCTATTGTCACAATAGGTCAATGGCAGATGCAACCTCCACGGATTTAGACCACCTAGACAACACAAAAACCTAAGTCAGGATGCTGTTCATCGACTATAGCTCAGCATTTAATACCATCATTCCCACAATCCTGATTGAGAAGTTGCAGAACCTGGGCCTCTGTACTTCCCTCTGCAATTGGATCCTTGGGTTCCTCACCGAAAGACTACAGTCTGTGTGGTTTGGTGATAACATATCCTCTTCTTCGCTGACGATCAACACTGGCGTACTTCAGGGGTGTGTGCTTAGCCCACTGTTCTACTATCTTAATACACAAGACTCTGTGGCTAGGCATAGCTCAAATACCATCTACAAATTTCCTGACGATACAGCTACTGTTGGTAGAATCTCAAGTGGTGACGAGAGGGCATACAGGAGTGAGATATGACAACTAGTGGAATGGTGCCGCAGCAACAATCTGGCACTCAATGTCAGTAAGATGAAAGAGCTGATTGTGGACTTCAGGAAGGGTAAGACAAAGGAACACATACCAATCCTCATAGAGGGATCAGAAGTGGACAGAGTGAGCAGCTTCAAGTTCCTGGATTTCAAGATTTCTGAGGATCTAACCTGGTCCCAACACAATGATGTAGTCATAAAGAAGGCAAGACAGTGGCTTACCGTAAATTCCGGACTATAAGCCGCTACTTTTTTCCCACGCTTTGAACACTGCGGCAACACTGCGGCCTATACTACGGTGCGGCTAATGCATGTTTTTTTTCATGCTGCCAAAAACATTTTGCCTCGTAACAGTAGACCAATAAAATTGATGAGTAGTTCACAGAGGTCCAATGAAATTGTACGATAAATCAAGCGCACTTTCACAATTAAATTATTGTAAATCAGTCATTTGTACTCACCCTCATCAACATGGAAAACACTCGAAGAAAAGCATATGATGCAGCTTTTAAGTTAAAGGCAATCAATCTGGCGGTTGAAGAAGGAAATCGAGCTGCTGCACATAATCTTGGCATAAATGAATCGATGTTGAGACGGAGGAGACGCCAGAATGAAGAACTGAGTCAATGCAAAAAGACGACAAAAGCTTTCAGAGGTAATCATAGCAGATGGCCCGAACTTGAAAACTTTCTTGAAGACTGGGTTAACACACAGAGAGCAGGCGGCCGCGGTGTTTCCACCGTGCAGATCAGACTGAAGGCTAAAGCAATTGCCACCAAAATGAAAATCGAAGATTTTAGAGGTGGGCCATCATGGTGTTTTAGATTTATGAGACGAAAAGGCCTGTCCGTCAGGGTACGCACGACTCTGTGTCAGCAGCTCCCTCCCGACCACAAGGAAAAGCTTGCTAACTTCCGCACATTCACTCAAACAAAGATAGTGGAGAATTCCATCGGGCCAGATGATATCATAAATATGGATGAAGTACCTTTGACGTTTGACCTACCTCTCACTCGGACTGTTAATAAAAAAGGTGACTCGTCCATCACACTGAAAACAAGTGGCCATGAGAGAACGCATTTTACTTGTGTTCTGAGCTGCACAGCATCCGGACTAAAGCTTCCACCGATGGTGATTTTTTAAGCGGCTGACAATGAAAGTTTAGTGAAAGCTGCCATCAAGAGTACAAACTCAATTCCAGCTGTGATTCCTGGGGGCACCACGAAGTATTTGCAGCCACTGGACATCAGCGTGAACCGGGCATTTAAAGTGGCGCTGCGTGTTGAGTGGGAGGCTTGGATGACGAGCGGCGAGAAATCCTTTACCAAAACAAGTATAAGAGCATCTTTAACTCAAGTCTGCCAGTGGATCCTAAATGCGTGGAGCCGTGTCACAACATCCACCATCACCAGCGGGTTTCGAAAGGCTGGACTGCTGCGTGATGAAGAGGACCGCGTGCGCTCAAGTGAGAGCGACAACGAAGAGACTGAAGTGAGTGACGAGATCCTGAGGTTTTATTCAATTCGGACACTGAAGAAGAGGACTTTGATGGTTTTAGTGCGCAGGAGGAAGATGAAGAAGGCGATCAATAACTTTTCCTGGTAGGCTGCAGTATATATATTTTTTTTACCAGTCATTAGGAGATATTGGAATGTTGTTCGTGCACTGTTCAGTAAAAAAGTATACGCAACGTAATTTGTGTGTTACCGATACGTATGTATATTTAAAAGTAGCTGTGTTACAGGCACTGTTCGAAAAAAAGCATTTGCAATATATATTTGTTTATGTTACCATACGGATTTAATTAAAAGTTAAAAAATCCTCACGTGTAATATCTTTCTGTGTAAATATCTCATATTACAACGTGGGACACCTGCGGCTTAAAATCCGGTGCGGCCTGTACAAGTACAAAATTGATTTTCTTTCTAAAATTAGAGCGTGCGGCTTTTAATCAGGTGCGCTCTGTAGTCCGGAATCTACGGTACTTTATTAGGAAGAGATTTGGCATGTCAACAAATACACTCAAAAACTTTTATAGTTGTACTGTGGAGAGCATCCTGACAGGCTGCATCACTGTCTGGTATGGAGGGGCTACTGCGCAGGATCGAAAGAAGCTGCATAAGATTGTAAATCTAGTCAGCTCCATCTTGGGCACTAGCCTACAAAGTACCCAGGATATCTTCAGGGAGCGGTGTCTCAGAAAGGCAGTGTCCATTATTAAAGACCTCGAGCACCCAGGGCATGCCCTTTTCTCACTGTTATCATCAGGTAGGAGATACAGAAGCTTGAAGGCACACACTCAGCGATTCAGGAACAGTTTCTTCCCCTCTGCCATCCAGTTCCTGAATGGACTTTGAACACGTGAACACTACCTCACTTTTTAAAATCTACAGTATTTCTGTTTTTGCACAATTTTTAATAATCTATTAAATATACATAATTGATTTACTTGTTTATTTATTATGTTTTATTTTATTTATTATTATTATTATTTTTCTCTCTCTGCCAGATTATGTATTGTATTGAATAGCTGCTGCTAAGTTAACAAATTTCACGTCACATGCCGGTGATAATAAACCTGATTCTGTTGAAGCTGCAAGTCGGAGAGGACTTTCTAGTATCCATACGAAAGTGAGCATGATAAAAACACAGACTCAATGTAGTCTGTTTTAGAGCATTAGTTAGGATTCTGATTTGTGTGCATATGTTGGAGGCCTTGCTGAGACTTAATGAGGCAGGAAATGAGGAATTATGCATCTCTGCCTGGCTGAGTGTAGACTATCAGCCATTTTAGCAAGCTCCCTATTGTCCTTCACGGGTGCATTAGCGAGGGCTATGCGAACTGGATCAGGTATTTGCTGCATGAAGAATTCTTCCGAAACAGAATGAGGACGGTGATTTCCCAGGAGAGACAATATGCAGTCCATTAGCTCCAGAGGTTTAGTACTATCACCGAGGCCAAGCAAGCAGTGCATCTGTTTGGCACGTTCAAACTCTGATAGTCTTAAAGTCTATAAAAGAAGAGCTTTCAGCGACCAGTATTTATTATATGCAGGCCTAGTAGACTCACCACTTCATAGCTGTAGAATTACTGAGCAACACTACCACCATTAAAAAATTTGCTGTTGTTGTTGGTGATTTTTTGCAGTACGAATTTGGCCTCGCCTTGTACAAACCAAGCAATAGCATTTTGCTCCCAAAACTCTGGCAGTTTCAAAGGAAACTGCTGAGTTCATCCAGCTTTTTTGTACGTCTCAAAGGAACTGCGTTGGCTGACATGTTCAATAACTTTGGGATCAACCTAGAGTGTTGTGGTTACCAGTACAGGTTTTTGCAAATAAATCTGCTTGAGGCGTTTTATGTTTAAGAAAAGGACTGTAACACATTTACAGAACTCTGAAACCTGAACACAAAGTGCGCTAAAACCTTTTACGTAATTATGTCATCACGTCAGACCAGCCTCTTAAAGTGAAACATCAACTCAATGTCATTGGTTGTGAATTATGTACATTTCCACCTATGATGTTACCCTACATTATAACCTTTATGGTATTAATGTCATGGATTATTCAAAACAATAAGAAATTAGGAGCTGTCAGTCTAATAACTTCTAAAGGGCTTCACTGCTTTAGATAGGCTGATTATTTACAAATTGTGTTCCTGCTTTCAGTGTTAACACAGATGATCTCTGACACGCTGATCCTTTAGAATGGAGGTTCTAAAATAAGTCAGAGAGTATTCCCTGTGAATACAGCACATACATTTTTCTACTATGACTTGATGGGTTCATAGTACTGTACCTGGTCTTTCTCCAGTGACAGAATCTGGTAACCTGCTGAGCGGCTACAGATCACTTTCCCATTGCTGTCAAATGACGCCAGTCTTAATCTGTAAAAAATGTGATTTATATAAAATAAGACCAAGGTAACTTCAGTTCCAAAAGTACTTTCTTTTGAACCTACTTCAGATGAAGCCATAAAAAGGGCTATTTAGTCTAATCCCTGCTCTCTGTTTATGGGGTCAGATTACCACACCAGTTCTCATTAGGGTAATTTTTTAAAACAGTGACGAAGGGCAACACTCCATACTTTTTGTTTTGTTTAGCGATACAGCATGGAGTAGGCCCTTTCTGCCCTTCAAACACACCGCCCCAGTAACTTCCGACAAACCCAATTAACCCTATCCTAATCACGAAACAATTTATAATGACCAAATGTACCTGGTATGTCTTTGGATGAAACCAGAAAACCTGTAGAAAAAACACACATTTCACAGGGAGGATGTACAGAAACTGAACTGGAACTGAACTTAGGAACTTCCCAAGCTTTAATAGCATCACATTAACCACCAAGCTACTGTGGCACCCTGCTGAGGTCTCCAAATTGCAACTACTCTTTGAATGAAATCTTATTTCCTTAAGTTCCCTTAAATTCTGTCCTCTAGATAGTGGCTTTCCAGTAAGGGAAGTAGGCTGTCCCAATTCACTTTGTCCAGATCTCAGACAACTTCATATACAACTCAGATTCTTTTGTTTCAATGAAAACAAGCATATTCAATCTTTCTTAACTGAAATTTCATAGCTCTGACACCATCTTCATGAACTATCTCTTGGTTTTCAAGAGATAATGAGGTCCTGATTAAGAAAAAAAAACGGAGGTATAGGCAGGTAGGAACAACTGAGGTGCTTATGGAGTATAAGAAATGCAAGGGAACACTCAAGAAAGAAATCAGGAGGGCTAAAAGAAAGCATGATGTTGTCCTGGCAGACAAGGGTGAAGAAGAATCCTAAGGATATCAAAAGGATAGCAAGGAATAAAATTGGTCCTCTGGAAGATCAGAATGGTAATCTGTGCATGGAGCCAAGAAATTTGGGAGATCTCAAATGGATATTTTACATCTGTATTTACTCCGGAGATGGACACAGTCTATAGAAGTGAGGTAAAGTAGCATCGACTTCATGGACCCTGTACAGATTACAGAGGAGGAGCTGTTTGCTGTATTGAGACAAATTAGGGTGGATAAATCCCCAGGGCTAGACATGGTGTTCCTTTAAACTTTGTGGGAGGCAATGTAGAAACTGCACAGGCCCTAGCAGAGATATTTAAATAAGCCTTTGTGACAGGTGAGGTAATTGGAGAACTGGAGGATAGCTAAAGTTGTTCTGATGGTTAAGAAAAGCTCTAAAGATAAACCTGAAAATTATCGGCCAATAAGCCTGACATCAATAGTGGAAAAGTTATTGGAAGGTATTCTAAGGGACCCAACATAGTAGTATTATGGATTATGGATAGTCAGCATGGCTTCGTGCCTGGTAGATCGTGTCTAACCAACCTTTTAGAGTTTTTTGAGGAAGTTACCAGGAAGTTACAAGGTAGTCGATGTTGTGTACATGGACTTTAACAAGGCTCTTGTCAAGGTTCTGTATGGGAGGCTGGTCGCTCACTATTCAAAATAGGGTAGTAGTTAGTTGCCTCTCTGACTGGAGACCTGTGACTAGTGGAGTGCTGCAGGGATCACTGTTGGGTCCTTTGTTGTTCAATGATCTGGATTGATAATGTGATTAACTGGATTAGCAAATTTGTGGATGAGATCAACAACACAGTGAACAGCGAGGAAGACTATCAGTGTTTTCAGTGGCATCTAGACCAGCTGCAAAAACGGGCTGAAAAATGACAGATGCAATTTAATGCAGACAAGTGCAAGTGTTGCACTTCAGTAGGACCAGCCAGGGTAGGTCTTACAAAGTAAATGATAGGGCACTGAGGAGTGTATTAGAACAAAGGATCAGAAAATACAGGTCCATAATTCATTGAAAGTAGCGTCACAGGTAGTTAGTTTAAAGCTTCTGGCACTTTGGCCTTCATAAATCATAGTACTGAGCACAGAAGCGCAATGCAGCATTGTTCGTGTGGATAGCCAGAGGTTTTTTCCCAGGGCTGAAATGGTTAACATGAGGGGGTTTAGTATTAAGGTCCTTGGAAGTAGGTCCAGAGGGGATGTCAGGGGTAAGGTTTTCCACACAGAGCGTGGTGGGTTTGTGGAATGCTATGCCATCGATGGCGATGGAGATGGATTCCATAGGGCCTTTTAAGAGACTCTTAGATAGGCACATGAAGCTTAGAAAAATAGAGGGCTATGCAGTAGGGAAATTGTGGTCAGTTTCGAGAGTAGGTTACATGGTCGGCACAACATTGTGGGCCGAAGGGCCTATAATGTGTTGTTAATTTTTATGTTCTATATTCTGTGAGATGGGATGTAAATTGAAGTTGTATAAGACATTGGTGAGACCTAATGGAGTACTGTGCAGATCTGGTCACCTACCTACAAGAAAGGTTTAAATAAGATTTAAAGAGTACAAAGAAAAATTACAAGGATGTTGCTGGGACTGGAGCACCTGAGTTATAGGGAAAGGTTGAATAGGTTAAGACTTTATTCTCTGGGGCTCAGAATGAGGGAGATTTGATAAGAGGTATACAAAATTATGAGGAGTACAGATACAGTAAATTCAAGCAGGCTTTTTCTATTGAGGTTGGGTGGGACTGCAACTAAAGTCATGGGTTAAGGGGGAAAGGTGAAAAGTTTAAGGGCAAAATGAGAGGAAAATTCTTCACTCAGAGGGTTGTGAGAGTGTGGAATGAGATGCTATTGCAAGTGGTGCAAGCAAGCTGGATTTCAAAGTTAAAGGGAAGTTTGGACAGGTATACGGATGTTATGGGTACAGTGTGCTATAGTTCTAGTACAGGTTGATGGTAGTAGGCATGGACTAGGTGGGCAAAAGGGCCTGTTCTGTTCTGTACTTTTCTATGACTCTATAACTCCTCTCTTTCCTTCATAATAAACAAGTAAGTTTACTTTATAGCACTTTTCAAACACATGGCAGTTCAAAGTGCTTTAAATACAACAGGATATAAAAACCAAACATCAAATTTCAGACATTTATGAGAATAAAATCACAAAAAATAGATATGATAAATAGAAGTTACAGTGCAGAAGATTCTAATTAAAATCTACAGTGAAAACAAAAGTTTTAAGCTTCAATTTAAAAGAACTTAAAGTTGGGGCAGACTTCAGATTTACTGGAAGGTTATTCCAGATAATGTGGAGCAGCATTAAAAGCTGCTTCACCATTTTTAGTTTTGACCCTAGGGATGGTAAGCAGACCCACCCCAGACAACCTGAGAGCTCGGGAAGGTTCATAATGCAGCAAGAAATCATAGAAACCCTACAGCACAATACAGGTCCTTTGGCCCACAAACTTGTACCGAATATGTCCCTACCTTAGAAATTACTAGGCTTACCCATAGCCCTCTATTTTCCTAAGCTCCATGTACCTATCCAAAAGTCTCTTAAAAGACCCTATTGTATCTGTCTCCACCACCGTATCATATCTGCCTCCCGGCAGCCCATTCCACGCACTCACCACTCTCTGCGTAAAAACTTACCCAACATCTCCTCTGTACCTACTCCCCAGCACCTTAAACCTGTGTCCTCTTGTGCAATCGGAGATGTATTTTGGCTCTAGACCATTCAGTCCTTTATACTCCAGTGGTAATATTTTAAAGTCAATCCTCTGATGGACAGGAAGCCAGTGTAGCGATCTGAGAACTGGAGTGACAAGTTCTACTTTCTTGGTCTTAGTGATGACTCTAGCAGCAGGATTCTGAATGAGCTACAACTGGCTGAGGGACTTTTTTTTAACAGAGACATGTGAAAACACCACTACAGTAGACAAGACTACTAAAAATAAATCCATGGACAAGTTTTTCTAGATCTTGCTGAGACATAAGCCCTTTAACTCTTGCTATATTGTTAAGATGGTAGTAGGCTTACTTTGTAAAAAGGTTGAAATTCCTTTTGTTCAGACTAGAGAATATGCCAGGCAGGATGTTAGAATGCTCCTCTTGCAGGATGTGAGAAGTCAGGGAGACCTCTGCAGGAAGTGCATCCAGCTGCAGCTCTTAACAGACCGCATTAGGGAACTGGAGCAGGAGCTGGATGACCTCCAGATCATTCGGGAGAATGAGCAGTTTATAGTTAGTAGCTTCTGGGAGGTAGTTACACCTAAGGAACAGGGCACAGGTAATTGGGTTACTGTCAGGCGAGGGAAGGGGAAAGGGCAGGTAGTGCAAGGTTCCCCTGTGGCCATTCCCCTCCAAAACAGGTATAACGATTTGGATACTGTTGGGGGGGGGGGATGGCCTACCTGGGGCAAGCTGCGGCAGCCAAATCTCTGGCACTGAGTCTGGTTCTGCAGTGTAGAAGGGAAGGAGAAAGAAGAGGAGAGCGGTAGTGATAGGGGTCTCTTCAGTCAGAGGTACAGACAGGAGATTCTGTGGCCATGACAGAGACTCCCGGATGGTTTGTTGCCTCCCGGGTGTCAAGGTCAGGGATGTCTCTGATTGCGTGCACAGTATTCTGAAGTGGGAGGGAGATCAGCCGGATGTCATGGTACACATCGGTACCAATGACATCGGTAGAAAGAGTCAGGAGGTCCTGAAGAGTGAGTACAGAGAGCTTGGTAGGAAGTTGAAAAACAGGACCTTGAGGGTAGTAATCTCGATTGCTGCCTGTGCCACGTGCCAATGAGGGTAAGAGTAGGATGCTCTGGCAGATGAACAAGTGGCTGAGAAACTGATGTAGGGGGCAGGGTTTCAGATTTCTAGATCATTGGGACCTCTTCTGGGGCAGGTGGGACATGTACAAGAGAGACGGGTTGCACCTGAACTACAGGGGGACCAATATACTTGCAGGGAGGTTTGCTAGTGTTATTGGGGAATGTTTAAACTAGATATGCAGGGAGATGGGAACCAGAGTGCCAGAGTGGATAGTGGAACGGGGGTAAAAATAAATGATGTTAGTAATTCATGCAAAGTCACAAATAGTAAG
Source organism: Hypanus sabinus (assembly GCF_030144855.1). Lineage (NCBI taxonomy): Eukaryota > Metazoa > Chordata > Chondrichthyes > Myliobatiformes > Dasyatidae > Hypanus > Hypanus sabinus. The sequence goes on from NC_082706.1 coordinate 427,080, forward strand.
GTTGTGTGTGGTGGTAATAATCTTCTGAGGTGTGTATATTTCAATGCGAGGAGTATTGTGGGAAAGGCAGACGAGCTGAAGGCCTGGATTGACACATGGAATTATGACATCATTATTGAAACTTGGCTACAGGAGGGGCAGGACTGGCAGCTCAATGTTCCAGGGTTCTGATGTTTCAGACGTGATAGAGGCAAAGGGATGAAGGGTTGGGGAGGTGTGGCTTTGCTAGTCAGGGAAAATATTACAGCAAAGCTTTGGCAGGACAGATTAGGGGGCTTGTCTACCGAGGCCATATGGGTGGAGCTGAGAAACAGGAAAGGTATGACCACATTAATAGGGTTGTATTATAGACCACCCAATGGTCAGCCAGAATTGGAGAAGCAAATCTGCAGAGAGATAACAGACAGGAGACAGAAAGTTGTGATTGTAGGGGATTTTAATTTTCCACACATTGACTGGGACTCCCATACTGTTAAAGGTCTAGATGGGTTAAAGTTTGTGAAATGTGTTCAGGAAAGTTTTCTAAATCAATATATATTTGTACCAACTAGGGAGGATGCAATATTAGATCTCCTATTAGGAAATGAATTAGGGTAGATGACGGAAGTGTGTGTAGGAGAACACTTTGGTTCCAGTGATCATAATGTCATTAGTTTCAACTTGATCATGGATAAAGATAGATCTGGTCCTCAGGTTGAAGTTCTAAACTGGAAAAAGGCCAAATTTGAAGAAATGAGAAAAGATCTAAAAAGCGTAGATTGGGACAGGTTGTTCTCTGGCAAGAATGTGATTGGTAAGTGGGAGGCCTTCAAAGGAGAAATTTTGAGAGTGCAGAGTTTATATGTTCCTGTCAGAGTTAAAGGCAAAATGAATAAGAATAAGGAACCTTGGTTCTCAAGGGATATTGAAACTATGATGAAGAAGAAGAGAGAGATGTATAACATGTATAGGCAACAGGGAGGAAATAAGATGCTTGAGGAGTATAAAAAGAGTAAAAAAAACTTAAGAAAGAAATCAGGAAAGCAAAAGGAAGACATGAGGATGCTTTGGCAGTAAGGGTGAAGAATCATGCTAAGAGCTTCTACAGGTATGTTAAGAGCAAAGGGATTGTAAGGGATAAAGTTGGTCCTCTTGAGGATCAGAGTGGTCAGCTATGTATGCAGCCAAAAGAAATGGGAGAGATATTAAATGGGTTTTTTGCATCTGTATTTACTAAGGAAACTGGAATGGAGTCTATGGAAAAAAGGCAAACAAGTAGGGAGGTCATGGAAGTTATACAGATTAAAGAGGAGGAGGTACTTGCTGTCTTGAGGCAAATCAGAGTAGATAAATCCCTAGGACCTGACAGGGTATTCCCTCGGACCTTGAAGGAGATTAGTGTTGAAATTGCAGAGGCCCTGGCAGAAATATTTAAAATGTTGATATCAACGGGACAAGACCCAGAGGATTGGAGGCTAGTTCATGCAGTTCCGTTGTTTAAAAAAGGCTCAAAAAGTAAGCCGGGAAATTATAGGCCGGTAAGTTTGACATTGGTAGTAGGTAAATTATTGGAAGGAATACTAAGATATAGGATCTAAAAGTATTTGGATAGACAGGGCCTTATTAGAAAAAGTCAGCATGGCTTTGTGTGTGGTAGGTCATGTTTAACCAATCTATTAGAGTATTTTGAGGAAGTTACCAGGAAAGTGGATGAAGGGAAGGCAGTGGATGTTGTATACATGGACTTTAGTAAGGCCTTTGACAAGGTCCCACATGGGACGTTAGTTAGGAAGATTCAGTCGCTAAGGTATACATGGAGAGGTAGTAAATTAGATTAAACATTGGCTCAATGGAAGAAGCCAGAGAGTAGTGGAGGATTGCTACTCTGAGTGGAGGCCTGTGACTAGTGGTGTGCCACAGGGATCAGTGCTGGGTCCATTGTTATTTGTTATCTATATCAATGATCTGGATGATAATGTGGCAAATTGGATCAGCAAATTTGCTGATGATACAAAGATTGGAGGTGTAGTAGACAGTGAGGAAGGTTTTCAAAGCCTGCAGAGGGATTTGGACCAGTTGGAGAAATGGGCTGAAAAATGGCAGATGGAGTTTAATGCGGACAAGTGTGAGGTATTGCACTTCGGAAGGTCAAACCAAGGTAGAACATACAAGGTAAATCGTAGGATACTGAGGAGTGCAGTAGAACAGAGGTATCTGGGAGTACAGATACATAATTCCTTAAAAGTGGCATCACAGGTGGATAGGGTCATAAAGAAGGTTTTTGGTACATTGGCCTTTATAAATCAAAGTATTGAATATAAGAGTTGGAATGTAATGGTGAGGTTGTATAAGACATTGGTGAGACCGAATTTGGAGTGTTGTGTGCAGTTTTGGTCACCTAATTACAGGAAAGATATTAATAAGGCTTAAAGAGTGCAGAGAAGGTTTACAAGGATGTTACTGGGACTTGAGAAACTGAGTTACAGAGAAAGGTTGAATTGGTTAGGACTTTATTCCCTGGAGCGTAGGAGAATGAGGGGTGGTTTGATAGAGCTGTATAAAATTACGATGGGTATAGATAGACTGAATGCAAGCAGGCTTTTTCCACTGAGGTTAGGGGGGAGAAAAACCCAGAGGTCATGGGTTAAGAGTGAAGGGGGAAAAGTTTAAAGGGAACATTAGGGGGTACTTCTTCACACAGAGAGTGGTGGGAGTGTGGAATGAGCTGCCAGATGAAGTGGTGAATGCGGGCTCACTTTTGACATTTAAGAAAAACTTGGACAGGTATATGGATGAGAGGGGTTTGGAGGGATATGGCCCGGGTGCAGGTCAGTGGGACTAGGCAGAAAATGGTTTGGCACAGCCAAGAAGGGCCAGAAGGCCTGTTTCTGTGCTGTAATGTTCTATGGTATGCCTTTTATTGCAATTTTATTAATATTACATCGTCAAATGCTCAATCTATTTGTGTCTGAATGCAGCTGGAACATAATTACCTACCCAGTAATAGATTACAGATGAATATGCGACATATGCTTCGGAACATCAATAAATTTCAGATGAAAACATTCAAAACTTTTTTCTCATTCCTCAACTCAATGTAATGGCCTCTCTGTAATGTTTCACTGCTAAGACTAATGTAATGGCTTCTCTGTACTGTTCCACTGCTATGGTAATGCGAATACCCCAAGTACCTGGGGATAAGAATGGACAATAAACTGGACTTGTCAAAGAACTCTGAGGCTGTCTACAAGAAGGGTCAGAGCTGTCTCTATTTCCTGAGGAGACTAAGGTCCTTTAACATCTGCCAGACGATGCTGAGGATGTTCTACGAGGCTGTAGTGGCCAGTGCTATCGTGTTTTCTGTTGTGTGCTGGGGCAGCGGGCTGAGGGTTGCAGACACCAAAAGAATCAACAAACTTATTCGTAAGGCCAGTGATGTTGTGGGGGTGGAACTGGACTCTCTGACGGTGGTGTCTGCAAAGTGGATGTTGTCCAAGTTGCATGCCATCTTGGACAATGACTCCCATCCATTCCATAACATAGAAACATAGAAAATAGGTGCAGGAGTAGGCCATTCGGCCCTTCGAGCCTGCACCGCCATTCAGTATGATCATGGCTGATCATCCAACTCAGAACCCTGTACCTGCTTTCTCTCCATACCCCCTGATCCCTTTAGCCACAAGGGCCATATCTAACTTCCTCTTAAATATAGCCAATGAACCGGCCTCAACTGTTTCCTGTGGCAGAGAATTCCACAGATTCACCACTGTCTGTGTGAAGAAGTTTTTCCTCATCTCGGTCCTAAAAGGCTTCCTTTTATCCTTAAACTGTGACCCCTCGTTCTGGACTTCCCCAACATCGGAAACAATCTTCCTGTATCTAGCCTGTCCAATCCCTTTAGAATTTTATACGTTTCAATAAGATCCCCCCTCAATCTTCTAAATTCCAGTGAGTATAAGCCTAGACGATCCAGTCTTTCTTCATATGAAAGTCCTGCCATCCCAGAAATCAATCTGGTGAACCTTCTCTGTACTCCCTCTATGTCAAGAATGTCTTTCCAGAGATTAGGGGACCACACAATATTCTAGATGTGGTCTCACCAAGGCCTTGTACAACTGCAGTAGAACCTCCCTGCTCCTGTACTCAAATCCTTTTGCTATGAATGCCAACATACCATTTGCCTTTTTCACCGTCTGCTGTACCTGCATGCCCACCTTCAATGACTGGTGTACAATGACACCCAGGTCTCGTTGCATCTCCCCTTTTCCTAATCGGCCACCGTTCAGATAATAATGTTTTCCTGTTCTTGCAACCAAAGTGGATAACCTCACATTTATTCACATTAAATTGCATCTGCCATGAATTTGCCCACACACCTAACCTATCACCCTGCATCCGCTTAGCATCTTCCTCACGCTAACACCGCTGCCCAGCTTCGTGTCATCCACAAACTTGGAGATGCTGCATTTAATTCCCTCGTCTAAATCATTAATATATATTGTAAACAACTGGGGCCCCAGCACTGAGCCTTGTGGTACCCCACTAGTCACTGCCTGCCATTCTGAAAAGGTCCCGTTTACTCCCACTCTTTGCTTCCTGTCTGACAACCAATTCTCTATCCACATCAATACCATACCCCCAATACCGTGTGCTTTAAGTTTGCACACTAATCTCCTGTGTGGGACCTTGTCAAAAGCCTTTTGAAAATCTAAATATACCACATCCACTGGCTCTCCCCTATCTACTCTACTAGTTACATAACATAAGAACATAAGAAATAGGAGCAGGAGTAGGCCATCCGGCCCATCGAGCCTGCCCCGCCATTCAATAAGATCATGGCTGATCTCTCCGTTATCTCAGCTCCATATACCTGCCTTTTCCCCATAACCCTTAATTCCCTTACTATGTAAAAACCTATCTAACTGTATCTTAAATATATTTAGTGAGGAAGCCTCAACTGCTTCCCTGGGCAGAGAATTCCACAGATTCGCCACTCTCTGGAGAAAAAAAAGTTTCTGCTCATCTTTGTCCTAAATCTTCTTCACTGAATTTTGAGGCAATGTCCCCCAATGCACAAGCACTCCCAAGTCCCTCTGCACAACAGCATGCTGCAATCTTTCACCATGTAAATAATAATCTGCTCTTCTATTATTCCTTCCAAAGTGGATGATCTCACATTTACCAATGTTGTATTCCATCTGCCAGACCTTGGCCCACTCATTTAACCTATCTATATCCCTTTGCAGACTCTCCACATCCTCTGTACAATTTGCTTTTCCCCTCAGTTTAGTGTCATCAGCAAATTTTGCTACGCTACACTCAGTCTCCTATCCAAATCATCAATATAAATGGTAAACAGCTGCGGGCCCAGCACCGACCCCTGCGACACCCCACTCACCACTGACTGCCAACCGGAGAAACAGCCATTTTTACCAACTCTCTGCCTTCTATTAGTTAACCAATCCACTAACCATGCCAATACACTTCCTCTGACTCCATGCGTCCGTATCTTATTTATAAGTCTCTTGTGTGGCATCTTATTGAATGCCTTCTGGAAATCCAAATATGCGACAGCCACCTGTTCCCCTCTATCCACTGCACTCATTATGTCCTCAAAGAACTCCAGTAAGTTTGTCAAACAGGACCTGCCCTTTCTGAATCCCTGCCTCATGGAACCACTCCTTTCTAAATGTTTCGCTATTTCTTCCTTAATGACAGCTTCAAGCATTTTCCCAACTACAGATGTTAAGCTAACTGGCCTATAGTTGTCCGTCTTTTGCCTACATGTTTTTTTTTAAATTGGGATGACATTTGCTGTCTTCCAATCTGCCAGGACCTGCCCAGAGTCCAGAGACCTTGGCGAAGTGGCCCTGCTTTCCATAGCTGGAGCAGGTCGCTTCTCGTGCTGGACAGCGTCGTCGAGGGTGTTTTTTATGGCCGCAGAAATAACACACGGGCTTCTGACGGGCCACAGCCGTGGTCTGGGTCGGGGAGCTCGTGGAATCGCGACTGGCAGCGGTGTTGGCGAATTCGCTCCCGGGAGCCGGCGGTGGCGGGGTCTGAGGTGTCCACGGAACCGGCGGGGAATCGCGCGACTGGACAGCGTCGGCGTAGTGCAGCACAGCTTCTAGAGCGTTGGCCATCTCTATCGCCGAGCGTAAGGCATTTTCCAGCAGTCGCTGGCGCAAGTACACTGACCTCAGTCCCGTCACAAAGGCGTCTCGCACCAGCAGCTCCGCATGCTGTTCTACCGTGAGCATCTTGCAGTCGCAAGGTCGGACGAGTGTCTGTAGTGCTCGGAGAAACTCAGCGCACGATTCGCCAGGCCGCTGTTGCCGGGTAGCTAAACGATGTCTTGCGTAGACGGTGTTCACCGGCCGCAGGTACTGTCTTTTGAGGGCGTCCAGTGCCCCATCGTAGGTCGGCAGGTCCCGGATAATGGAGTAAACTTTGGGGGTGAAATTTTAAATACCTCGATCAAATCCCCCCTCAACCTTCTACGCTCCAATGAATAGAGACCTAACTTGTTCAACCTTTCTCTGTAACTTAATTGCTGAAACCCAGGTAACATCCTAGTAAATCGTCTCTGCACTCTCTCTAATTTATTGATATCTTTCCTATAATTCAGTGACCAGAACTGCACACAATATTCCAAATTTGGCCTTACCAATGCCTTGTACAATTTTAGCATTACATCCCAACTTCTGTACTCAATGCTTTGATTTATAAAGGCCAGCGTTCCAAAAGCCCTCTTCACCACCCTATCTACATGAGACTCCACTTTCAGGGAACTATGCACAGTTATTCCTAGATCTCTCTGTTCCTCTGCATTCCTCAATGCCCTACCATTTACTCTGTATGTTCTATTTGGATTATTCCTGCCAAAATGTAGAACCTCACACTTCTCAGCATTAAACTCCATCTGCCAACGTTCAGCCCATTCTTCTAACCGGCATAAATCTCCCTGCAAGCTTTGAAAATCCACCTTATTATCCACAACACCTCCTACCTTAGTATCATCGGCATACTTACTAATCCAATTTACCACCCCATCATCCAGATCATTTATGTAAATTACAAACAACATTGGGCCCAAAACAGATCCCCGAGGCACCCCGCTAGTCACCGGCCTCCATCCCGATAAACAATTATCCACCACTACTCTCTGGCATCTCCCATCTAGCCACTGTTGAATCCATTTTATTACTCCAGCATTAATACCTAACGACTGAAGCTTCTTAACCAACCTTCCATGTGGAACTTTGTCAAAGGCTTTTCATCCATGCGATCTTTAAATGCTTGCCATTGCATATCCACCGTCAATCCTTTAAGTATCATTTGCCAGTCTATCTTAGCTAATTCATGTCTCATACCTTCAAAGTTACTCTTCTTTAAGTTCAGGACCTTTGTTTCTGAATTAACTATGTCACTCTCCATCTTAATGAAGAATTCCACCATATTATGGTCACTCTTACCCAAGGGGCCTCGCACTACAAGATTGCTAACTAACCCTTCCTCATTGCTCAATACCCAATCTAGAATGGCCTGCTCTCTTGTTGGTTCCTTGACATGTTGGTTCAGAAAACCATCCCGCATACATTCCAAGAAATCCTCTTCCTCAGCACCCTTACCAATTTGGTTCACCCAATCGATATGTAGATTGAAGTCACCCATTATAACTACTGTTCCTTTATTGCAAGCATTTCTAATTTCCTGTTTAATGCCATCCCCAACCTCACTACTACTGTTAGGTGTCCTGTACACAACTCCCACCAGTTTTTTCTGCCCCTTAGTGTTATGCATCTCTACCCATATCGATTCCACATCCTCCAGGCTAATGTCCTTTCTTTCTATTGCGTTAATCTCTTCTCTAACCAGCAATGCTACCCCACCTTTTCTTTCCTGTCTATCCCTCCTGAATATTGAATATCCCTGGATGTTGAGCTCCCATCATCGGTCACCCTGGAGCCATGTCTCTGTGATCCCAACTATATCATATTCATTAATAACTATCTGCACATTCAATTCATCCACCTTGTTACGAATGCTCCTCGCATTGACACACAAAGCCCTTTAACAGAGGCTTGTTTTTACAACACTCTGAGCCCTTATACAATTATGTTGAAAAGTGGCTCTTTTTGCTTTTTGCCCTGGATTTGCCTGCCTGTCACTTTTACTTTTCACCTTACTACTTTTTGCTTCTACCCTCATTTTATACCCCTCTGTCTCTCTGCACTTGTTCCCATCCCCCTGCCACATTAGATTAAAGCCTCCTGAAAAGCAGTAGCAAACGCTCCCCCTAGGACATTGGTTCCAGTCCAGCCCAGGTGCAGACCGTCCTGTTTATACCGGTCCCACCTCCCCCAGAACTGGTTCCAATGCCCCAGAATAATGTATTGGTTAGGCACAGGAGTACATTCAGCTAGAGACTCATTCCACCGAGATGTAACACTGAGCGTCACAGGAAGTCATTCCTACCTGTGGCCATCAAACTTTACAACTCCTCCCTCGGAGTGTCAGACACCCTATGCCAATAGGCTGGTCCTGGACTTGTTTCCACTTGGCATGATTAACTTATTATTTAATTATTTATGGTTTTATATTGCTATATTTCTTCACTATTTTTGGTTGGTGCAGCTATAATGAAACCCAATTTCCCTCGGGATCAATAAAGTATGTCTGTCTGTTTGTTTCTCTGTAGCAGCAATGTTTGGGTTATGACTAGAGATAACAGGCATGTTAGCCAATGAGCGGGATGTTGTTCTTTTTTGTGTGTCCGGGAACAGCGATTTCACGGTCTTTTACCGGGGAGAGATGAAGAGAGAAGACGCGAATGGAGAAAGCTGGTAGATCGCCGGATAGCGTGGAATTGGAGCAAGAGTCCAAAGGTCAGCGATGATCGAAGGAGGTCGATTCTCATGAAACAGTCTAATGCGTAACATTGGAGCTCAATGATAAGGCTGTTCGTCCCCCATCAACCACCTCTGACAAAAGGTCAGTTACTTTGAGAAATCTTAATCTTCATAATCTCTTCAGAAAAGACATTTCTCAGCTGGGATCTGCATCTACAGTTTAGTCTTTTCTTCAAGAATCACTTCATCGCTGCTTCGGGAAGTCTCTCCTCTCACTTACTTTATGAATAATATGGACTTCTTAAACCTACCACTTTAAGACTGTGCTTAAGTAAGATCTGTTAAGAATTGTCTCTAAGTTCAACTGTTAGATAACTATAGACACATAACACTGTTAACTTCTGTTTAAGTTAGTCGTTTGTTTACTTTTCTGTTTTTGAGTAGAGGTTAATAAATTTTGTTGTTTATTTATAAAAACTCGACTCAATTTCATATCTATTGCTGCTGGTACGTAACATAAAGTGGGGGCTCGTCCAGAGATGAACAAATTTAGAGCTTATTGATTGTTTAATTATCGATCTGATTGGGAAAAGGGAAATAACTGATTTCTTTTGTTTGATTGGCTTGTGTGTGGAAATCAGCAGCAATGAATGTTGGGAACTTTCTGGTATCACCAACCCTTGCGGCATTAGAGAAAGCGAAAAAGGGTGAGGTGCTGCAAATTGCTAAAGAACTGAAGCTTACAGGAATAATGATGGCTACTACAAAGTTAGTGATTCAGAGGAAAATAGCTGAGCACTATATAGCTATGAAAATGTTTGATGAAGAGGTGTTAGAGAAGCTTCTAGTAAGTAAAACTTGAGATGCAGTTACAACTGGAACAAATGAAGTTAGAGAGATTTAAAGTAGAGGTGGCGGAAAGGGAAAAAGATAAAGAGAGAGAAGCTGCAGAAAAACAAAGGCAATTTGAGTTAGCGATAGAGAGGTTAAGGCTCGAGAAACAAGCTGGTTCTAGGAAACTGGTTGTACCATTTGTTGCTAGTCAGGAAGTTAAACTAGTTCCTCCATTTAATGAGGCAGAAGTTGATAAATAATACTTCCAGCATTTTGAGAAAGTTGCTCGGAGTTCACAGAGGCCGAAAGAGGGCTTGCTTGTTCTTTTACAAAGCGCAATTAAAGGTAAATCACAACAGGTTTATACGGCCTTAACTAGTGAACAGGCAGCTGATTACGATACTGTGAAGCAGGTTATACTTATGAATTGGTTCCGGAAGCTTAAAGACAAAGATTTGGAAATCTGAAGAAATCTGTGAACCAGACTTACATGGAATTTGCCTATGACAAATGTGTGTTTTGAGTGATGGTGCACATCTAAAAATGTGAATGGAGATTATGACAACTTGAAAGAATTGGTTTTAATTGAGGAATTTAAAAGATGCGTTCCTAATGATATAAAGGCATTAAATCTCATTTGGATGAGAAGGACACTGCCACGATGCAAGAGTCTGCTAAATTAGCAGATGAGTTTGCTCTAACCCACAAAGGTTAAAGTAAAACTTTCCAAAAGTGTAGCATGAATAGTCAGGGTAAACCAGAAATTAAATTGTCAACTAGTGATAAAGGTAAGGATGAAGGGAAGCAAGTGAAAGAAAAACATTTTGGTCCTATTTGTCACTATTGCAGGAAATCTGGTCACGTTATGGCTAACTGTTTCCATCTGAAGAAGGTAAAGGAGGCAGTTCCAGATGCCTGTGTGCAACACTTTGAAACACCCATAAACCCCCAGGGTTTGGGACATTCAAAGGAAGCTCTGTCAAGGTCTGACTGAGTTAGGAAGAGATTCGATCATTTTATGTCATAAGGTTTTGTTTCCGTGAATGAAGGGTCCACCCAAGTACCAGTAAAAATTCTTCAGAATACTGGGGCTTCTCAGTCACTTACGTTAGATAGTGTTCTAGAGTTTAGTGATGAGACTGACACTGGTGAGGTAAATCTTATACAAGGTATTGGGAGCCACCTTATGTCTGTACCTCTGCACAAAGTAGTTTTACAGTCAGGGTTAGTTTCAGGACCTGTTAAAATAGGACTATGACCAGTTTACCGGTGGATGGTATTTCTTCATTGTTAGGGAATGACCTCGCAGGTGGAAAAGTTGTTTCTGCAGTGCAGCTGACAACTAAGCTGATCCAAAAATGAATTCTAACATGTATCGCCAAGGCAGATGCTTCTGTGCAGCATGGGTCTGCTACCCATGACAGCTCAAATCAGGATTCAGATTTTGATGATCTGTTAGTAACTTTTCTACCTTCATTGTTTGATCGAGACCCTTGTAGCAAGTCTGACCATAAAGACTTGTCTCTGTCTAGGAAGGAGATTATAGCGGAGCAGAGCAGAGACCCTGAGATTGCCACCTTAAGAGGAAAAGCTCTCCCAGATAATGAAATTGAAAAGGTGCCAGTAGGGTATTATTTCAAGAATGGAGTGTTAATGAGGAAGTGGAGACCATCTGAGATTGCTGCAAGTGAGGATTAGGCAGTTGTTCACCAGGTAGTAGTTCCTAAAATCTATAGGAATGAGATTTTAACTTTGGCTCATAGTATGCCCTTGAGTGGCCATCTTGGTGTGAATAAAATTGTGAACAAGGTTTTTAAACACTTCTACTGGCCCGGGTTGAGGAAAGATGTGGCAGCATTTTGCCGAACTTGTCACACTTGTCAGGTTGTGGGAAAACCTAATCAAGTCACCTCAGTGGCCCCATTGCAATCTATTCCTACATTTGGTGAATCATTTTCTAAAGTTATTGTAGATTGTATTGGCCCATTGCCAAAAACTAAAGCTGGTCATCAATATTTGCTGACCATCATGTGTACAGTATCTAGGTTTCCAGTAGCAATACCTCTCAGGAATATAAAAGTCAAAACTGTGATGACGGCTCTCATAAAGTTCTTTACTTTTTTGGGTTGTCTAAAGAAATCCAGTCTGATCAAGGAAGTAATTTTATGTCTGGATTATTCCAGCAGGTAGTTTATAAACTGGCAGCCAAATAGATTACATTGTCTGCGTACCATCCAGAATCACAAGGGGCTTTAGAAAGGTTTCATTCTACCCTCAAAACCATGATTAGGATGTTTTGTGTTGAAAATTAGAAAGATTGGGATGAGGGAGTTCAATTGTTTTTGTTGGCGGTAAGGGAGTCAGTGCAGGAGTCCCTAGGCTTTAGCCCCTTTGAACTTGTGTTTGGGCACAAGGTCCGAGGATCTTTAGCATTGTTAAAAGAACAGTGGGTTAACAAAGAACTACATACTAATTTGCTGGATTATGTCTTAAAATTTAAGGAGAGATTGCAGTTTAGCAAGGGAAAATTAAAAATCTGCTCAGGAAAGAATGAAAACTTGGTATGACAAGGAAGCTCGAATGAAGACATTTAAGCCGGGAGATAAGGTGTTGGTTCTCTTTCCCTCTGCAAGCTAAATTTCATGGTCATTACAAGATTATATCTAAAGTTAATATTGTAGACTATGTGGTAAAAACACCAGATCAACAAAGGCCAACGTAGTTTTGTCATGTAAACATGATAAAACCATATTATGAAAAACAGTCTGCCGCTATGACCATTGTTGTCAATAACAATGAGTCTGATCTCTCTGGGAACTTGGTAGCTGATCCATCTGAGGCTTATTTTAAACCAAACATTATTTCTGCCAGACTAACAAATTCGACAATTTTGGAAAATATTCATGAGAAATTCCTGATGAAGGGTTTTGGCCCGAAACGTCATCACTACCTCCTCCCATAGATACTGTCTGGCCTGCTGAGTTCTGCCAGCATTTTGTGTTTTGTATTTATTTCCAGCATCTGCAAATTCACTCGTGTTGCATGAAAAATTGGCTCATTTGCAGCCACAGCAGCGGCGGCAAATGAAGCAGTTAATTATGAAATATAGGTATTTATTTCCAGATGTTCCAAAAAGAACCACAGCAGCCTTACATGATGTAGTTGTTGGAAATGCCAAACCCATAAAGCAACATCCATATCGAATGAATGTGGAAAAATGTACACTTTGTATCAAGTATATGTTAGAAAATGGTATTATTAGACTTTCTACTTCAGATTGGAGTTCACCTTGTGTCATGGTGCCTAAACCAGATGGTAGTACTCGGTTTTGTACTGATTACAGAAAGGTGAATGCTGTAACAAAAACCGATGCCCATCCAATCCCTAGGGTAGATGATTGTGTGGACGAGGTTGGAAAAGCTAAGTTTCTTACAAAGGTCAATCTGTTAAAAGGGTATTGGTGTGTTCCATTGATGGATAAAGGTACCAGAAATTTCTGCATTTGTAATGCCATCTGTGTTATGTGAATACAATGTTCTGCCATTTGGAATGAAGAATGGTCCAGGAAACTTCCAGAGAACGATTAATTCTGTAATTCAATGGTTAAAATATACAGATGCCGATATTGATGATTTTGTCCAGGCATGGGCAAACTACGGCCTGCGGGCCATATACAGCCCGTTAAGCTTTTTAATCCGGCCCGCAGAACTTGATGAAATTATATTAATAAACCTTGTTAACGTTTTTTCCCCGCAATTCTGGCGTTTTCCCAATAGATGACGCACTCTATATACATTGACCTTTGTTGAGGTGCAGCATATTACTCCACATTTGCGCTTTACTCTTTGTTCGGCTCGACCTATTTGTGTGAACAGGCGTTCAGCGTCATGAACATCAACAAAGCCAGCCACAGATCCAAGTTAACTGACCAACACCTCAGATCCATCCTGAGAATCGCCACAACAAAACTAAATCCAGACTTTGATGCGCTGGCTAAAACAACACTGTTCCCACTGAAATTAAAAATAAGTTTTTTCGTTGTGTTATGTAAAAAATGCATTTAAAAATATTTTTTTCAATAAGCCTTACATGTTACATGTCATTTTTGTTAAGTGATGGACATGAGTAGTGCGCTGGTGCACGTACATTCTCAAAATAAAAAATGCGCTCCAGATCAAATAACGCGCTCTGCATACTGGCTGTCTCTGCTGTAACTGTTCTGTCATTGTGCTGGTCGTTGTTGAGTTTTGGCACAGGGGACAATTGAATAAGAAGGAGCAGGACAAGTAGACCTGCATCTCCTACCGTTTTTGAAATAAAGACAGTCAGGAGGAGAGTGATGATGATAATATCTTGAAGGATAACAGAATTTTCAGTGCTTTAAAATAATAACTGTTACTATTAAAAAAGCTGTATTTTATTCATTTAATTTTCAGTGTTTTAAAAGTCATTTCAATAAATAGCTAAATACCATGGGACTTCAAAGACAGATATTTTGTTGTAATGCATTTGTTCATTTTCAATTGAAATTAAAGCACATGTTTTCTACATATCCCATGATATTTTATTTTCTCTTATGAGGTGTATTACCAAAACACTCCGTCCATCTGCTCCTGGTCCGGCCCCCCTGTCAAATTTTAGAACCCTTTGTGGCCCACAAGTCAAAAAGTTTGCCCACCCCTGATTTAGTCACAGGGAATGACACTTGGGAAGCACATATCTCTGTAGTGGAAAAGCTTTCAACCTAACTGTTAATTTAGCTAAAAGTGAATTTGGCCATGCCACTGTGACTTAGCTTGGTTACATTGTGGGTCAAGGCTCCTGTTCAGGCAATTTTGGAGGTTCCTACTCCAACCGGTAAAAAAGCTCTCAAAAGATTGTTGGGAATGGTAGGATATTACCGCAAGTTCTGTAACAACTTTGCCGAGATTGCCCTTCCATTAACTAATCTCCTGAAGAAAGGTGAGAAGTTTGTTTGGAAAGAACTTTGTCAGGAGGCCTTTGATAAATTGAAAACTATCCTATGTCACCAACCTGTGCTCAGGTTACCTGTCTTTGAAAAGCCATTTTCCCTAGCTGTGGATGCCAGTGATGACGATACAGGAGCAGTGTTACTACAAAGGGATATTTATGATGATGTTGACCATTCTGTAGCTTACTTTTCGAAGAAATTTAATGGGCATCAAAGAAATTATTCAACCATAGAAAAGGAATTATTATCTCTTATTTTGGCTCTGCAACATTTTGATGTGTATGTTGGCGCAACTCAGAAACCACTTGTGGTTTACACTGATCATAACCCATTGGTATTTCTGAAAAACAAAAATAGAAGGTTGCTGAATTGGATTTTAATTTTACAGGAATATGATCTCTTAATAACTCACATTAAAGACAAAGATAATGTAACTGCCAACTGTCTGTCCAGATGTTGAACTTGCAATGTAATTTTTTTTAATGGAGTGGAATTCTGATATTTGTATATACTCCTGCCATATGTTATATTAGCTTGTAGGGTGCTGTATGATAACTATGTGTACTGTGCATATTGTGAACTTTATACATTTGTATATTTTGTAAATTGTAGTTAAAATTTTGCTCTTGATAGATCAAAATTTTCTTTTCTTGGTGGGAGGTGTTACCTGTTCTGTGAGTATCTCGTTCTGTGATATTGGCATGATGTAATTGTCTCTTGATAGTGGGGTGATGTGATATTACATGATGGCATGTTCCAACCGGTATAAAAGGGGAGATCACAGTTTGTTGTGCAGTTCGTTTTATTGGGGAGTTGCAGCCAGTTTTGTTGTGCAGTGGATTTTTTAAAGTCGAGAGAGAGTGAGAGTGAAGAATTGCCAGCTTTGTACGAACCCAAAAAATTGGGTAAAAATCAGCGGCGTTCTGTATATTTCGAACATGACTGATGTTTGTTATAATCCATACATGGGTTGTGGCACGCACTTTTGTTTAACCCCTGCAAGGTCTCGGGTGTTGTGTGGCGACCACCTCCGGCGAAAGGTCAGCTACTTAGAGAAATCTTAATCTTCGTGATTAAGCACCACGCACCCCTCATACAAACTCTTCTCCCTCCTGCCATCTGGCAAAAGGTACCAAAGCATTTGGGCTCTCACGACCAGACTGTGCAACAGTTTCTTCCTCCAAGCCATCAGACTCCTCAATACCCAGAGTCTAGACTAACATCTACATCATTTATTATTATATTGAAACGTGTCCTCTACTGTGCCTATTGTCTTGTTTATTATTAATTAATTAATTAATTAATGCACTGCCCTGCACTGTTTTTTGCACTTTATTTAGTCTGTGTAGGTCTGTAGTCTAGTGTAGTTTTTGTGTTGTTTTACATAGGCTAGTGTAGCCTTGAGTTGTCTCACACAGTCTAGTGTAGTTTTGTGTTGATTCATGTAGCACCATGATCCTGGAGGAACATTGTTTCATTTCTACTGTGTACTGTACCAGCAGTTTATGGTCGAAATGATAATAAAAAGCAACTTGACTTGACTTGATCTCTTCAGAAAAGGCATTTCTCAGCTGGGATCTGCGTCAACAGTTTCGTCTTATCTTCAAGAATCGTTTCACCACTGCTTCAGGAAGTCTCTCCTCTCATTTACTTTATGAATAATATGGACTTCTTAAACCTACCACTTTAAGACTGTGCTTAAGTAAGATATATTAAGAATTGTCTCTATGTTCAACTGTTAGATAACTATAGACTGTTAAATAACTGTTAAGTTTCGTTTAAGTTAGTCGTTTGCTTACTTTTCTATGTTTTTGAGTAGAGGTTAATAAATTTTGTTGTTTATTTATAAAAATCCAACTCAATTTCATATCTATTGCTGCTGGTACGTAACACAGAGAAGCCATTACATTAGGTTATGGGGGGTTATATGGGAAGCAGGGTTTAAGGGTCGGCACAACATTGTGGGCCGAAGGGCCTGTACTGTGCTATACTATTCTATGTTTTATGTTCTATTAGCCTTAGCAGTGAAACATTACAGAGAGGCCATTACATCAATAAAGCCTCAGATTCAACAATCTCAATGTGCTATTTATGATAAAGATTGAGTTGAAAACACCAGCTTCCCAATGCATGGGTTGCATTTATTTGCAACAATACAATGCTTCCTTTTTTGGAAGCCAAATTAGCAATAGATTAAGAGAATGGATACTTCAATACATCAACCTACTTGTTTTTAAACAATCATGAAACAGGCATTACTTTTATGCAACTATAGTTAGTACCATGAGGCTTACTGTTATCAACATAGCCCTTGATTAATAACTCAGACTTCCTATTTGGGATGAAGCCTGAAAGCCTGACCCTATACCTTGGCCTACTTCCAAGCCCTGCTGCGTCTTCACCAGCCCCCACTGATTTCCCCCTCTCTGTTGCAGAGCAAATAATCCTCAGTAGAGGCTTTACCAGGATTGCCATGGTGGGCTCTCGCATGCTCTCCACCATTTTGGCAACTTCTGATTTGTTGCTGCCACAGCCTTGGCTTCACTTTAGATGGCAGAGTCTTTATACATCTCCATCCCCCTTCAGCAAGTTCTTAAAGCCCTCTGCTTCTTTTTGTAAGTATTTAAACAGTACCCATCCACAACCATTCTTCGCACCATATCTCTTAAGGATGCACATCCTTTTCTCTCAGTTTCATTGCTACATTTGCTTTTAGGATAGAACATAGAAAACCTACAGCACAATACAGGTCCTTTGACCCACAAAGCTGTGCTGAACATGTCTGTACCTTAGAAATTACCCAGGGCTACCCACAGCCCTCTATATTCTGAGCTCCATGTACCTATTCAGGAATCTTTTAAAAGACCCTATTGTATCCACCTCCACCACCATTGCTGGCAGCCCATTCCACGCACTCACCACACTCTGCGTAAAAAAATTACCCCTGACATCTCCTCTGTACCTGCTTCTAAGCACCTTAAAACTGTGCCCTTTCATGCTAGCCACTTCAGCCCTGAGAAAAAGCCTCTGGCTATCCATACAATCAATGCCTCTCATCATCTTATACTCCCCTATCAGGTCACCTCTCATCCTCTGTTGCTCCAAGGATAAAAGACCGAGTTCACTCAATCTACTCTCTTAAGGCATGCTCCCCATGCAACATCCATGTAAATCTCTTCTGCACCCTTTCTATAGTTTCTACATCCTTCCTATAGTGATGCAACCAGAACTGAGCACAGTACTCCAAGTGGGGTCAGACCAGGTCCTGCATAGCTGCAACATTACCTCTCAGCTCCTAAACTCAATCCCACAATTGATGAAGGCCAATACACTGTATGCCTGCTTAACCACAGAGTCAACCGGCGCAGCAGCTTTGAGTGTCCTATGGACTCGGACCCTAAGACCCCTCTGATCCTCCACACTGCCAAGAGTCTTACCATTAATACTATATTCTGCTATCATATTTGACCTACCAAAATGAACCACTTCACACAGATCTGGGTTGAACTCCATCTGACACTTCTCAGCCCAGTTTTGCACCCTATCAATGTCCCACTGTAACTTCTGACAGCCCTCCACACTACCCACAACACCTCCAACCTTTGCGTTATCAGCAAATTTACTAACCCATCCCTCCACTTCCTCATCCAGGTCATTTGTAAAAATCATGAACAGATCCCTGAGGCACACCACTGGTCACTGACCTCCATGCAGAATATGACCTGTCTACAACCACTCTTTGCCTTCTGTGGGCAAGATGAGGCCTTCTATTCCAGGGCATTGCAAATGTCCTCATTTTTCAAGAGGGGTGTGCGAACCGGAGTGAAGGGACTCAGGATAGGACAGATGGCGAAAAAGTAAAGATAGCGTGCATTCAGATTGTCAGGAAGGGCAGGCAGGTGATGGGACTTAGTTGCAGCCAACAGGCTGAGTAGCAAATGATTAGGGATGCAAAATCAGAAAGGATAGCAAATATGGTCCTCAAGGTATTTTATCTAAATGCCTGTAGTATAAGAAATAAGGTGGATGATCTTGTTACAGTACTACAGATTGCCAGGTATGATGCTGAGGCCATCACTGAATTGTGGCTGAAGTATGGTTGTAGTTGGGAGTTGAATGTTTAAGGTTACACATTATATCGGAGGGATAGGAAGGTAGGCAGAGGGGGGTGGTAAAAAATGGCATTAAATCAGTAGAAAGATATGACATAGGATCGGAAGATAGAAACATAGAGAAACCTACAGCACAGCACAAGTCCTTCGGTCCACAAAGCTGTGCTGAATATGTCCTTACCTGAGAAATTACCTAGGGTTGCCCATAGCCCTCTAATTTTTCTGAGCTCCATATACCAAGATGTTGAATCCTTGCAGGTTGAGTTAAGAAACTGCAAGGGTAAAAGGACGTTAATGGCAGCTATATACAGGCCTCCCAACAGTGGCTGGGAGGTGGACCACAGATCACAACAGGAAATAGAAAGGGCGAGTCAAAAGGGCAACGTTATGGTAGTCATGTGAGATTTTAACATGCAGGTTGACTGGGGAAATCAGATTGGTAATGGATTTCAAGAAAGTGAGGTTGCTGAATGCCTAAGGGATAGCTTTTTAGAGCAGTTTGTCGTTGAGCCTAATAGGGATCAGCTACAGTGGATTGGGTGTTATGTAATGAACTGGAAGCGATAAGAGAGCTTAAGGTAAAAGAACCCTTAGGAACCAGTGATCACAATATTATTGAGTTCAATTTGAAATTTAGTAAGGAGAAAGTAAAGTCTGATGCAGTAGTATTTCAGTGGAGTAAGGGAAATTACAGTGGTATGAGAGATGAGTTCGCCAAAGTAAATTGGAAGGAGCTGCTGGCAAGGATGTCAGCAGAGCAGCAAAGGCGTACATTTCTGGGAAAAATAAGGAAGGTGCAGGACATGTCTATTCCAAAAATGCAGAAATACTCAAATGGTAAATTGTACAACCATGGCTGACAAGGGAAGTCAAAGCTATTGTGAAAGCTGAAGAAAGTGCATACAACAAAGCAAATATTAGTGGGAAGATAGAGGATTGGGAATATTTTAAAAACCTACAGAGAGCACCTAAAAAAAATTAGAAGGGAAAAGATGAAATATGAAAGCAAGCTAACAAATAATATCAGTGGATAGTAAAAGTTTTTCAAGTATGTTAAAAATAAAAGAGAAATGAGAGTGGATATAGGACCACTAAAAAATGAGGCAGGAGAAATAATAACAGGGGACATGGAGATGGCTGGTGAACTAAATGAGACTCTTGCGTCAGTCTTAACTGTGGAAGACACTAGCACAGTATGCCTGATGTTGTAGTGTGTGAAGGAAGAGAAGTAGGTGCAGTTACTGTTACAAGAGAGAAGGTGCTCAAAAAGCTGGAAGACCTAAAGATACATCAGTCACTTGGACCAGTGGAACTGCACCCTAGAGTTCTGAAAGAAGAAGTGTTAGAGATTGTGCTGGCATTAGAAATGATCTTTCAAAAGTCAATCAGACTGGTGCCAGAGGACTGGAAAATTGCAAATGTTACTCCACTCTTTAAGAAAGAAGAAAGGCAGCAAGAAGGAAATTATAGACCAGTTAGCCTGACCTCAGTGGTTGAGAAGATGTTAGAATCAATTGTTAAGGATGAGGTGATGGAGTACTTGGTGACACATGACAAGATAGCCCAAAGTCAGCATGGTTTCCTTCGGGGAAAATCCTGCCTGACAAACCTGTTGGAATTCTTTGAGGAGATTACATGCAGAATAGATAAAGGGGATACAGTGGATGTTGTAGATTTGTACTTTCGGAAGGCCTTTGACAAGGTGCCACACATGAGGCTGCTTACCAAGTTAAGAGCCCGTGATATTACAGGAAAGTTACTAACAGGGTTAGAGCATTGGCTGATTGGTAGGAGACAGCAAGTGGGAATAAAAGGATCCTTTTCTGGTTGGCTACCAGTGACTAGTGGTGTTCTGCAGGGGTCAGTGTTGGGACCACTTCTTTTTATGTTGTAAATAAATGATTCAGATGATGGAACAGAAGACTTTGTTGCCAAGTTTGCAGAATGATATGAAGATTGGCGGATGCGCAGGCAGTGTTGAGGAAACAGGTAGGATGCAGAAGGACTTAGACAGATGGGCAAGAAAGTGGCAAATGAAATATAATGTTGGAAAATGCAAGGTCACACACTTTGGTAGTAGAAATAAATGTGCAGGCTATTTTCTAAACGGGGTGAAAATCCAGAAATCTGAGTTGTAGAGGGACTTGGTAGTCCTTGTGGAGAACATCCCGAAGGTGGACTTGCAGGTTGAGTCAGTGGTGAAGAAGGCAAATGCCATGTTGGCATTCATTTCAAGAGGTCTAGATTACAAGAGCAAGGACGTGAGGCTGAGGCTTTATAAGTCACTGCTGAGGCCTCACCTTGAGTATTGTGAACAGTTTTGGGTCCCTCATCTTAGAAAAGTTGTGCTGGTATTGGAGAGAGTCCAGGGGAGGTTCACAAGGATGATGCCAGGAATGAAAGGGTTATCATACGAGGATTGTTTGATGGCTCTGGGTCTGTACTCATTGGAATTCAGAAGCATGAGGGGGGGAATCTCATTGAATCTTTTCGAATGTTGAAAGGCCTAGACAGAGTAGATGTGGAAAGGATGTTTCCCATATGGGAGAGTCTAGGACAAGAAGGCACAACCTCAGGATAGAGGGGTGACTTTTCAAAATAGAGATGCGGAGAAATTTCTTCAGCTAAAGGGTGGTGAATTTGTGGAATTTGTTGCCACATGCAGCTGTGGAGGCCAGGTCATTGGGTGTATTTATGGCAGAGATTGATAGGTTCTTTATTGGATATGGTTTTGGGGAGAAGGCCAGGAACTGGGATCGAGGAGAAGATAAAAAAACCGAATCAGCCATGATTGAATGGTGGAGCAGACTCGATGTACGTGGTACAGGCAGCAATCCAGAAATTTCTACCTGGGAGGTCCTGCTTCTCAGCTTTCTACCTAGCTTTCTATATTCTGTTTTCAGGACCTCATTGCTTTTCCTTCCTATGTCATTGGTACCAATATGTACCAAGACATCTGGCTGCTCCCCCTCCCTCTCCAAAATGTTATGGACGCGATGAGACATCCCTGACCCTGGCACCTGGGAGCCAACATACCATCCAGGTAACCAGTTGACTTCCACAGAATCTCGTCTGTTCCGCTCACTATCAAGTCCCCTATCACTGTGCTCCCTTCTTCTCTCTCTCTCTCTCTCACTTCTGAACCACAAACCCATGCTCAGTGCCTGTAATCCCAGTGACATTCTCCCAGGAGGTCATCCCCTACAAAAGTATCCAAAGCTGTATACTTGTTTTTGAGGGGAATGGCCTCAGGGGTGCTCTGCTCCAACTGCCTATTTCCATTTCTCCTGACAGTCACCCAGCTACATGCCTTCTGCAACTTCTGGGTGACTACTTCCCTGTAACTTTGATCAATTACATCCTCGCTCTCCCGTACACATTGAAGGTCATCCAGTTGCTGCTCCAGATTCCCAACACGGTCTTCAAGGAGCTGCAGTCGGATGCACTTCATGCAGATGTAGTTCCCTGGGAGATTCTGAATCTTCCAGTTTTCCAACATCTGGCATGAAGAGCACACCACAGCCATTTAAATGCTACAGTAAGAGAGGGGAGAAAAACAAAAAGGAAACCTTAACAGACGTTTTACACAGCCTTTTCCGAGCTGAAGCCTTGTTTGAGCCGAAGCCTTGTTTGAGCCAAAGCCTGTCGTTTCTACTCTTGCCACTGGCCTACTCCCGACAATGGTCGCCCCACTTATCCTTTCTGTACTATAGCTCGTAGAGCTCTGTTGACACCACTGATAGGCCACGTACAATGGACAAACACTCTTGAAGCTCCCTTTTTAAATAACCGCCACCGACCTGTGAGAAATCCCTCTTGGTACGCTCTGTAGATGCTGCTGATAGGCCACGTACTTTCACCACTTTCTACCCTTTCAAAGCACAACAGTCAATGGTTCGGGATAAGACTCTTCATCAGGTCGACTGTTGATTCCTCTCCATAGATGCTGCCTGACTTGCTGAGTTCCTTCATCATTTAGTGTGTGTTATTTAAATCTATGATGAAGGGTCTCAGGCTGAAATGTTGATTGTTTATACTTCTCCATAGATGCTGCCTGACCTGTTGAGTTCCTCCAGCATTTTGTACATGTTGTTCTGGACTTCCAGCATTTACAGATTCTCTTGTCTTTAGGGCACAGATTTAAAGTAAGAGAAAGGAGTTTTAAAGAAGATTTTAGGGAAAGTGTTTTTCTTACATACAAAGAATGGTTGAGATCTGGAATTTCTTGGTAGGAGATGTTGTAGAAACAGATACAATTGCTGATAACGAAGTACTTAGACAGGCACCTAAATAGATGGTGGCGCATGGCCAAGTGGTTAAGGCCCCTGCCGTGGCAACGTGTTGTGTCCTTGAGCAAGACACTTAACCACACATTGCTCCAGTCCACCCAGCTGAAAATGGGCACCGGCAAAATGCTGGGGGTTAACCTCATAATAGACTGGCGTCCTATCTGGGGGGGGAGGGGGGGGCGTGGAGTCTCGTACTCTCAGTTGCTTCATGCCACAGAAACCGGCATAAGCACCAGCTCGATGAGCCTATATATTTAACAAATAGATGAGGCTTAGAAGGATATGATACTATGCAGGCAAACAAGATTAGAATAGAAGGACAAAAAGGTCAGCATGGACAAGGTGGGCTGAAGAGTCATTTGCTTACTATACAACTCAATGACTCTACAGCAGATATGGGAGGAGAAATCTGCCATTTGTTATGCACTAAGTATACAGTGGAAGATTTGCATTGAAACCGGCTTCAATAAAAAAAATTAATTTGAAAGCACTGCCTTGCATACCATTGTACAAGAGAACAAGGACAAAATCCTTGGTTTAAGATGGATTTGGATAATCTAGCAGATGTCATACTCAAGCCATGTGTGTGTTGTTTGAGTTTCTATCATCTGCAGATTTCCTCGTGTTTGCATGTGACATTGCTTATTGGACTAGAGATTGGATATTTATATTGTGAACACATATTTCCCTGTTACCTTGAAGCAACATCTCAATATTATTTGGGACCCAATAGGGTTTCAGCCTCTAATGCAACTATGATTTATGAGAAAGTGCTGTTCTAGAGCCAGAAACTCCAAATAATTTCATTAACCCAACTTGCTGCTCTGTCAACATTTTGCTGTGCTTTGTAATTAAAATATTATTTTGCAGTGAATAATTGAATCATTATTCTTTATCTCTCATTGAGACAACTAATTAGACTTTTTAATTACAGCTACTCCATAATGTTCCTATAAATCAGGTGGAAGTCATTTAAGGTCCACCAAATTGAAAGAATTTATCAAAATAACAACACATGAGTGTATCAGGTATGTTAGGAGAGGATTGTGTTGGAAATTATTTCTCAATAAGTGAGGCCTGATCTACCAGTGGGATGATTACTCCTTCATGTCCTTTCTACCCCTGGGATCTTTACATCTAAACACCCTCATGATTTGTGACCACTTCAAATTTTGTTTGGTTGGTTTATTTATTTAGAGATGCAGTGTGGAACAGGCCTTTCCAACCCATAAGCATGTTGGATCTTTGCTACCTATATTCGATGCCCTGATTTCAGTTGCCTTGTAAAGTCATAAGTTATTGCTAACATTACTTCCCTTGCTATAATTTCTAAACATCTTGTCTTCCCAATTTGTAGCCATGTCTCACAAAACAGAATTCTACTCTTGAATCCCTCTGACTCACATTTCCTCAGTACCAAAATAGCTAATGTCAGCTCACGTGATTATTTCCCAAAGGCACCTATCTCATTGTTCTTCTCAACTTGCCTGTAGATTCTGTCATAGCTGATCACACTACTCTCTGCTGTAATACAATTGACTGGGACTGCACTCATTTCATTACTCCAGTCACAGCCACAGAAACAACAGAAATGGCTTTTGAACAAGATCCTCTGGTACTTCCTATGAATCTATCATTGACTCCCTTCTATTTTTCAATTGAATTTGGCCCCTTGGCAACAAAATCTGAAGATATCGTACTAGTTGAAAACAGCACACCTTTTTCTACATGTTCACTTTGGTAGTCTGGCACATGTCTTTGGCAGCCTCCTTGAGGGTTCATTGTCAGAGAGAAACATGAATTTTAAACATAGTACGATGGCAAACAGGTTGGAATTGCTGTGTTTTCATTTATTTCCAGCATCTGCAGATTCACTCGTGTTGCCTTGGAATTGCTGTGTATTTTACAATGCAAATTCAATTGCAGCATTTTCAGAGTCATATTTTAAGACACTTAAGCATAGAATTTCACTCCAATTTTAGTTGAAATGGTTTAGAGATAAAATGTATTATCTGAGCCTGATATTTTATATGCCTCCTCATGCTGCCAATCACTAGCATATTTGTAATGGTCGTTTTTCTCCCTTTAATCCTCAATAAATCTTTCCGAGTCTTTATTTAAACACAAGTCTCTTATCTTTAAATCATAATGATCAATATGCAAACTGCTCTCACAGGAACCTTCCTTCTCCCCCTCCAACAAGCGTTTGCATTTTGATCTGAATCAGGTATCAGCAGCAATTGTGAAAGGTACATACATTATATACCTGCTATGGTAACAGACTCAACCATCACTACCACACATCCTGAATAAGATGTGGTTGCTTTTGTCAAACCCTTACCTGTAGGCTATGTTTCTGCGAGGTAGCAGACTCACGGTGCCACTGCAGGACTGGCTCAGGGTGTTCCTCTTGAATATGATAAACCGATTTGTATAGGTAACTAGCAGGTCAAACCCAAAGCTGAAACCAGTCCACCGCCAGCAGTACTGGGAGGAAGAAAAGAAAAAATTCATCAGTGCCTTAAAATAGTTCAATAGTTCTTCAATGCCACCACTGTTGAAGAACAAATAAGCATTTACAGTTGCTCTGCAAATAGAAAAGAACATAAGGAAATAGGAAGATTAGGCCACTTGTACCCTCAAGCCTGTCCTGGGAAACAACATGATTATGGCTGACCTGCCCCTTCTCTAAGAGTCACAGAGCAGTATAGCACAGATAACAGTCCCTTATACTGAAATAGCAGGATGAAACAAATACAGTCCCTGAGAGTCACATAGCAGAATGGCACAGACACAATCCCCTAGAGTCATAGAGCAGAATAGAACAAATACAGTCCCTTAAGAGTCACAGAGCTGTACGGCACAGATACAGTTTGCTAGAATCACAGAGCAATACAATGCAAATACAAACACGAGGATGCTGGAAATTCAAGTAACACACACAAAATGCTGGTGGAATGCAGCAGGGCAGGCAGCATCTACAGGGAGAAGCACTGTTGACGTTTTGGGCCGAGACCCTTTGTCGGGACAGTGCAAATACAGTTCCTTTGAGTCACAGAGCAGAATAGCGCAGATACAGTCCCTGGAGCCACAGAGCCATACAGCACAGATACAATCCATAGAGTCATAGAGCAATCCAGCACAGATACAGTTTCTACAGTCCCTTAGAGTAACAGAGCAGGACAGCACAAATACAGTTCATTAAGAGCCTCGCATACAGCACAGTTATAGTTCCCTTGAGTGACAGAGCAGAATGGCACAGGTACACTCCATTAGAGTCACAAAGCTGTATAGCACAGATACGGTCTCCTGGAGTCACAGAGCAGTACAACAATGATACAGTTCCTTGGAGTCACTGAGCAGAATGGCACAGATACAGTCACAAACAAGAAAATTTGCAGATGCTGGAAATCTAAGCAACACACACAAAATGCTGGAAGAACACAGAAGGCCATACAGCATCTGTAGAAAAGAGTACAGTTTATGTTTTGGGCTGAGACCCTTCAGCAGGTCTAGAGAAAAGAAGATCAGGAGTAGATTTAAAAGGTCGGGGGGGGGGTGCAGAAAGGAGAAATACAAGGTGATAGATGAAACTGGGAGAGGGAAGGGTGAAGTAAAGAGCTGGGAAGTTGATTGGTGAAGGAGATACAGAGCTGGAGATGAGAGAATCTAATAGGAGAGGAATGAAGGCTATATGAAGAAAGAAAATGGGAAGAAGCACCAGAAGGAGGCAATGGGCAGGCAAGGAGATAAGGTGGGAAAGGGAAAAGATGGGAAATGGTGATGGAGGGGAGGGGGGCCATGACCAGATGTTCAAGAAATCGATGTTCTGGCCATCAGGTTGGAGAATATCCACATGAAATATTAGGTGATGTTCCTCCAATTGGAGTGTGGCCTCATCACAACAGTAAAGGAGGTCATGGATTGACATATTAGAATGGGAATGGGAAGAGGAATTAAAATGGATGGCCACTGGGAGCTCTCGCTTCTTCTAGCAGACAGAGCATTGGTGCTCAGCGAAGCAGTCTCCCAATCTACATCCAGTTTCACCAATATATAGGAGGTCACACCATTGTGTGTGTTGGCAAGATACAATCCATTAGAGCCGCAGAGAAGGGCAGCATTGTAGATTGAAGTACTGGGCAGACACAACAGAAGCATTTTCATGCAGGTCCAGTGAAGAGCTTTACAAACCCAGAGTCTATAAAAGAGAGGTACTGCCTAGTGGAGTGGTAATCGTCAGAGTACTAAGGCTTTGGCTCAACAGGGCTTTGGTGAGAACAGGTGGAGGCAAGGTAAGTGGATAAGCTCATTGTTTATTTCTTAAATAACTCTTGAGAGAATAGGGGGTATGACTACAGGTCCAGCATTCTGTTCTGGGTGTCTGATGTGGGATTTGTAGGAGACTTCCAGCCTCCCCAGTGGCCACATCTACACCAAGTGCATCGAGATGCAGCTTCTTAGAGACTGGAGATGCACCTCGATGACCTTCAGCTTGTTAGGGAAACTGAAGCAGTAATAGGAACTACAGGGAGGTAGTCACCCCAAGGCTACAGGAAACAGATAAATGAGTGACTGTCAGGAGAGGGAAGGGTGAATGCCAGATAATGGAGAGCACACCTGCAGCCGTCCCGATAAACAATAAGTACTCCATTTTGAGTACTGTTGGGAGAAGAAACTTATCTGGGGGAAGCAACAGTGGCTGTGCCTCCGGCACTGAGTCTAGCCCTGTGGCTCTGAAGGGTAGGGAACTGAAGAGGATGGCAGTAGTAATAGGGGATGTTAGATGGACATATGGGCGATGCTGTGGATATGAAAAGGAAACATGGATGGTAGTTTGCCCCCCGGGGTAGGGTCCACGATTTTCTGAATATGTCCACAATATCCTGAAAAGGGAGGGTGAGTAGCCAGAAATCATGGTACAAATTAGTACCAACGACATGGGTAGAAAAAAGGATGTGGTCCTGAAAAAAAATACAGTGAGTTAGGAAATAACATAAAAATCTACAGTACATTACAAACCCTTCGGCCCACAATGTTGTGCCAACTATGTAACCTACTCTAGAAACTGATTAGAATTACCTTACCGTGCAGCCCTCTATTTTTCTAAGCTCCACGTACAGAGTCTCTTAAAAGACCCTGATGTATCTGCCTCCACCACCATCACTGGAAATGTATTCCATGCTCCCACCACTCTCTGTGTGAAAAAGTTAACCCTGGCATCCCCTCTGTATCTACCTCCAAGCACCTTAAAACTATACCTCATGTTAGCCATTTCACCTTGGTGCAGGATAGATATATCCCACAGAAGAAGAGTTCTCAAATGGCAGGGGAGGCAACTGTGGCTGACAAGGGAAGTTAAGGACTGCGTAAGCCAAGAAAGCTGAGAAGCAGGACATCAAGGTAATCTTGGGACTGCTGCCTGTGCTAGGTGACAATGAGGACAGGATAGAATAAGGTGGCAAATAAATGTGTGGCTGAAGAATTGGAGTAGGGGGCAGGGGTTCAGATTTCTGGGTCAGGTGGGATCTGTACAAAAAGGACTGGTTGCACTTGAATCCAAGGGGGACCAATATTCTTGCGAGCAGGTTTACCAGAGCTGTTGGGAGCGGTTTAAACTAATCTGGCAGGGGATGAGAACCAGTATGATAGAGCTGAGGATGAGCCAGTAGGTTTACAAGTAGATGATGAATGTGACATGAATGTAAGGAATGATAAGTCAATGTTCAGGTACAAATGCAGACAGAGCAAAGTGTTAAATTGTACAATGGAGGCAAAATTCGAAAGGGTGAAGAATGCAGAACTGAAGGTGCTGTAGTTAAATGTGCATAGCATTCAGAAGAAGATGGATGAACTCATGATGTAATTACAGATTGGTGGGTATGATGTTGTGGGCATCACTGCGGTGTGGCTGAAAGTAGGCCATAGATGGGAGCTTAGTATTAAAGGATATGCTTTGTATCGAAAGGACAGGCAGGAAGGCATAGGTGGTGCTGTTGGTAAGAGAAGAAATTATATTTTTAGAAAGAGGTGACACAGGGTCAGAGAATGTTGAATCTCTGTAGGTGCAGTTAAGAAACTGCAAGGATTAAAAAAAACATTATGGGAATCATATATAGGCCTCTGATTAGTGGCCAAAATGTGGGGTTGAGATTGAAAAGGGAGCTGGAAAAAGCATGTAATAAGGGTAATGACACATTGTAATAGGGCCACTTCAATACGCAAGAGGATCGGGAAAATCAGGTTAGTGTGGGATTGCAAGAGAGGGAATTTGTTGAATGCTATGAGATGGCTTTTTAGAGCAGCATGTTCATAAGCCTACTCAGGGGTATCTTAGATTGGGTGTTGTGTAATAACCCAGATCATATTAGGGAGCTTAATATTAAGGAACCCTGAAGTGACAGTGATTACAATATGACTGAATTTAAGCTGCAATTTAGAGGGAGAAGCATGAGTCAGATTTATCAGATTCACAATGGAATAAAGGGAATTACAGAGGCATGACAGAGGAGCGTGCCCAGGTGGATTGGAGGAGGGTACTGGTGGGGATGATGGCTGAGCAGAGGTGGTTGAAGTTTCTAGGAATAGTTCTCAATGTGCAGCATAGAAATGTCCCATCTAAGAAGTAGAAACATAGAAAAATAGAAAACCTATAGCACAATACAGGCCCTTCGGCCCACAAAGTTGTGCCGAACACGTTCCTACCTTAGAAATTACTAGGCTTACCTATAGCCCTCAATTTTACTAAGCTCCATGTACCTATCTAAAAGTCTCTTAAAAGACCCTATCTTATCTGCCTCCACCACTGTTGCTGGCAGCCCATTCCACACACTCACCACTCTCTGAGTAAAAAAACTTAGCCCTGACATCTCCTCTGTACCTACTCCCCAGCACCTTAAACCTGTGTCCTCTTGTGGCAACCAGTTCAGCCCTGGGAAAAAGCCTCTGACTATCCACACGATCAATGCCTCTCCTCATCTTGTACACCTCTATCAGGTCATCTCTCATCTTCCTTCGCTCCAAGGAGCAAAGGCTGAGTTCACTCAACCTATTCTCATAAGGCATGCTCCCCAATCCAGGCGACATCCTTGTAAATCTCCTCTACACCCTTTCTATGGCTTCCTTATCCTTCCTGTACTGAGGTGACCAGAACTGAGCACAATACTCCAAGTGGGGTCTGATGAGGGTCCTATATAGCTGCAACATTACCTCTCAGCTCCTAAATTCAATTCCATGATTGATGAAGGCCAATACACCATATGCCTTCTTAACCACAGAGTCAACCTGAGCAGCTGCTTTGAGCGTCCTATGGACTCAGACCCCAAGATCCCTCTGATCTTCCACACTGCCAAGTGTCTTACCATTAATACTATATTCTGTCATCATATTTGACCTACCAAAATGAACCACCTCACACTTATCTGGGTTGAACTCCGTCTGCCACTTCTCAGCCCAGTTTTGCATCCTATCAATGTCCTGCTGTAACCTCTGACAGCCTTCCACACTATCCACAACACCTCCAACCTTTATGTCATCAGCAAAACTTTACCAACCCATCCCTCCACTTCCTCATCCAAGTCACTTATAAAAATCACGAAGAGTAAAGGTCCCAGAACAGATCCCTGAGGCACTCTACTGGTGACCAAACTCCATGCAGAATATGACCCATCTATAACCACTCTTTGCCTTCTGTGGGCAAGCCAGTTCTGGATCCATAAAGCAAGTTTTAGGCCCCATATCTCAGAAAGGATGTGTTATCATTGGAGAGTCCAGAGGAGGATCACGTGGATGATTCTAGGAATGAAGGGGTTAACATATGAGGAGCATTTGGCAGCTTTGGACTTGTAGTCATTGAAATTGAGACGAAAACTGGGGGGAGAATTGGAATCTCATTGAAATCTACCGAATGTTGAAAGGACTAGATAGGGTGGATGTGGAGAGGATGCTTCCTATGGTGAGGGTATCCAGAACTAGAGGGCACAGCCTCAAAATTGAGGAGCAACCTTTTAAAACAGAGTTAAGGAGGAATTTTTTTAGCCAGAAAGTAGTGAATCTCTGGAATGCTCTGCCACAGACTGTGGTGGAGACCCAGTCCATGGGTATATTTAAGGTGGAATTTGATATTTTCTTGATTGGTCAGGACATCAGAGGATATGGTGAGAAGGCAGGCGTACAGTGTTGAGTGAGATCCAGGATCAGCCATGATAGAATGGCGAAGCAGACTCAATGAACTGAATAGCCTAATCCTGCTCCAATGTCTTATGGTCATTATATAGTCCCTTGGAGTCACAGAGCCGTACACCACAGATACAGACCCTGAGAGCCACAAAGCAGAATAGGAGAGATACAGTCCTAAAGAGTCACAGAGTCATACAGACAGATATAACCACCTGGAATCTGTGCAGATTGGCACAGGTAGTCTCTGAGAGCAAAAGTGCATTACAACACAGTTACAGTCCCAATCACAGAGCCATACAGCACAGATACAAGCCTTTAGACTCACAGAGCCAGACAGCATAGATACAGCCCCCTGGAGTATCAGAAAAGGATGGCACAGATACAGTCCCTTGGATTCACAGAACGGAATAGCACAGATTCAGTCCCTTAGAGGCATGGAGCCATTCAGCACAGATACAGTCCATAGAGTCACAGAGCAGAATGGCACAAATACCCTCCGTAGAGTTACAGAGGAATATAGCACAGTCCGTAGATTCACAGAGCCGAAAGGCACAGATACAGTCTGTGGAATCACAGAGCAGAATTGTACAGATACAGTCTGTAGAGTCACAGAGCTGTACAACACAGGTATGATTCCTGGAGTCACAGAGAAGAATGGCACAGATACAGTCCCTTAAGAGTCACATCTTCCAAAATTGAATTCGGAAGAACAGAAGGATTAGATATGCCTTTTACATTAAAAGAGGTCGAAGAAGCTCTAGGATCACTTCAGAGTAATAAATCCCCAGGAGAAGATGGTTTCCTGCCCTAATTTTATAAAATGTTTAAAGATTTACTAATTCTTCCTTTTATGGAGTTAATATACCAAGCGGAAACTTCCAGAATCTTTTTCGACAGCTATTTTAATAGTATTGCCAAAAAAAGATAGAGATCTTTTAAAACCAACATCATATAGACCTATTTCTTTGTTGAATACAGACTATAAAATAATAGAAAAACTTTTATCTAATAGATTATCTAAATACTTACCAAAATTAATACATATGGATCAAACAGGATTTATCAAAAATAGACAATCAGCAGATAATGTAACTCGGTTACTTAGCATAATTCATTTGGCACAAAAGAGGAAGGAAATGAGTGTGGCAGTTGCCTTAGATGCAGAAAAAGCATTTGATAGATTGGAATGGGATTTTTTATTTAAGGTATTGGAAAAATATGGATTAGGAGTATCTTTCATAAAATGGATTAAAACAAATACTAATCCCAAAGCTAAAGTAGTGACAAATGGTCAAATTTCAACATCATTTCAGTTAACACGGTCAACTAGACAAGGTTGTCCATTATCACCTGCTTTATTTGTGTTGGCGATAGAAGCATTAGCTGAATTAATTAGAACGGACCTAGATATTATAGATTTCAGAGTTAACCAGGAAGAATATAAGATTAATTTATTTGCTGATGATGTTTTGCTTTATTTAACAAACCCATTGTATTCGCTGCGTAAATTATCTTCTAGATTGGAAGAATATGGGAAAATATCAGGCTACGAAATTAATTGGGATAAAAATGAAATTCTACCCCTTAGTAAAGGAGATTATAGTCAATATCGACTAATAACTCAATTTAGATGGCCGATAAATGGTATAAAATATCTAGGTATAAGAGTTGATAATGATATAAAGAATTTATATAAATTAAATTATTCACCATTATTGAAAAAAATTCAAGAAGATCACTTCCCTTAAGACCCTAGGAGGCAAGCTATCTAGTCCGGGGGATTTATCCACCTTCAGTCCCATTAATTTATCAAGTACCATTTCCTTGGTGATTTGAATCGTAGTTAGCTTCTCTCCCCCTAAAGCCCCCTGTTTATCCAGTGTTGGGATATTTTGAGTGTCCTCTACTGTAAAAACTGATACAAAATATTTGTTCAGTGTTTCCGCCATCTCCACGTCCCCTACCATTAATTTCCTGGTCTCATCTTCTAGGGGACCAACATTTACTTTAGCCACCTTTTTCTTTTTATGTAACTATAAAAACTCTTACTATCTGCTTTTATGTTTTTCGCCAATTTACTTTCATAATCTATCTTCCCCTTCTTAATCAATCTTTTTGTTATTTGCTGCTGATCTTTAAAAGCTTCTCGATCTTCAATCTTCCCACTAGATTTAGCTACCTTATATAACTTTTTAGTCGTATACTTTGCTTTATTTCTTTACTTAGCCACGGATAACTATCTTTTCTTTTACACCCTTTTTTCTTCAGTGGAATATATTTTTCTTGATAGTTGTAAAATAACTCCTTAAATATATACCACTGATCAAGAACCGATCTACCCTTTAATCTATTTTCCCAATCCATCTTAAGCAATTCCGCTCTCATACCATCATAGTCTCCTTTATTTAAGCTCAGTACGCTTGTTTGAGATCCAACCCTCTCATCCTCTAATTGAATATGGAATTCGACCATGTTATGGTCACTCATTCCAAGGGGATCCTTTACTAGGACCTTTTTTATTAGTCCTGTCTCATTACACAGGACCAGATCTAAGACTGCTTGCCCCCTTGTCGGCTCAGTAACGTATTGTTCAAGGAACCCATCCCGCATACACTCAATAAACTCTTCTTCAAGTCTGCCGTGTCCGACTTGATTAGTCCAGTCAATATGAAAGTTAAAATCCCCCATAATTATAGCTGTTCCCTTATTACAAGCCCCAACTATTTCCTGATTTATGCTCCGACCAACTGAGTTACAGCTGTTTGGAGGCCTATAGACTACTCCCACCACTGCTTTTTTCCCTTTACTATTTCTTATTTCTACCCAAATTGTTTCGTTATCCTGATCCTTTGAGCCAATATCATTTCACTTTATTGCAGTGATTTCTTGCTTTATTAACATAGCCACCCCACCTCCTTTTCCTTCTTGCCTGTCTCTCCTAATTGTCGAATACCCTTGTATGTTTAATTCCCAGTCCTGGTCACCCTGCAGCCATGTTTCCGTAATTGCCACAATATCATAACCAGACGTAATTATTTGTACCGTCAACTCATCAATTTTATTCCTAATACTACGTGCGTTCAAATAAAGGACTTTCAAATATGTTTGACACTTATTTCCTACCTTTTCCTTTTGTACAACTTTACGCTTATCTCTGTACATTCTTTCCCCTCCTGACACACACTGTCTTTTTATTCCTCCACTTTTACCTACATCCATTACCTTCTCCATTGCTTTTTTAATTATTTGCTTTCTAGAATCCTCCCCCCGACTAGTTAGTTTAAAGACCTCTCTGCAGCCCTAGTTATATGATTTGCCAGGACACTAACCCCAGCCCGGTTCAGGTGAAGCCCGGCCCTCCGGAACAGTTCTCTCCTGTCCCAGTAATGCTGCCAGTGTCCCAAGAAGCAAAACCCACTTCTCCCACACCAGTCTTTGAGCCACGCATTTAACTCCCTAATTTTATTTAACCTAGCCAAATTTGCTTGTGGCTCAGGTAATAATCCAGAGATTATTACCCTTGAGGTTCTGTTTTTTAATTTGACCCCTAGCTGCTCATATTCCTGTAACAGAACCTTCTTCCTTGTCCTATCTATGTCATTAGTACCAACGTGTACTAAGACAACTGGATCCTCGCCCTCCCACTGCAAGTTTCTCTCCAGCCCAGAAGAGATGTCCTTAACCCTGGCACCAGGCAGGCAACATAGCCTTCAGGACTCTCGCTCTCAGTTGCAGAGAACCCTATCTATCCCCCTGACGATACTGTCCCCTATTACTACAACATTTCTATTGACTCCCCCCTCTGGAATGGCCCCCCACTCCATGGTGCTATGGGCAGGTTGCTCATCCTCCCCACAGTATATAAGCTAGCTTAAGTATTTATACTTATTGTGTTTTTTTAAATTACATTCTTTGTCATTTTTTTGTGCTGCATCAGATCTGGAGTAACAATTTTTTTCACTCCCCTTGTACATGTACTGGAAATGACATTAAACAGCCTTGCTGTTGTCCACAAATTTGCTGATCCAGTTAACCATATTATTATCGAGATCACTGATGTAGGTGACAAATAACAAAGGACTCAGCACCAATCCCTACAGCACACCACAAGTCAGAGAGGCAATCAATTATTACCGCTCTCTGGCTTCTCCCTCAAAGCCAATGCTTTATCCAATTTACTACCTCATCTTGAAGACACACACTGTAAACAAAATGTTGGTTTACAAGTGCAGCAGGCTATCAAGAAGGCAAATGGAATGTTGACCTTCATTGCTAGAGGGATTGAATTTAAGAGCAGGGATACTGGTGAGGCACACCTGGAGTACTGCCTGCAGTTCTGGGCTCCTTACTCAAAGGATGCTATACTGGCTTTGGAGGCGGTGCAGAGGAGGTTCACCAGGTTGATTCCAGAGATGAAGGGGGTTAGACTATGAGGAGAGGTTGAGTCGCCTGGGACTGTACTCGCTGGAATTCAGAATAATGAGATCAGATCTTACAGAAACATATAAAATTATGAAAGGGATGGATAAGATAGAGGAAGGAACATTGCTTCCAGTGTTAGGTGAGACTGGAACTAGGGGACATAGCATCAAGATTTGGGGCAGTAGATTTAGGATGGAGATGAGGAGGAACTGCTTTTCCCAGAGAGTGGTGAATCTGTGGAACTCTCTGCCCAATGAAGCAGTGCAGGCTACCTCAGTAAATATATTTAAGACAAGGTTGGTTAGATTTTTGTATAGTAGGGGAATTAAGAGTTATGGTGAAAAGGCAGATAGGTGGAGATGAGTCCATGGCCAGATCAGCCATGATCTTATTGAATGGCAGAGCAGGCTTGACAGGCCAGATGGCTTACTCCTGCTCCTACTTCTTATGTTCTTATGTAGTGATATTAAACCTGATTCTGAGTCTCAACCAGCATAACCTAGTGCAGTACTGAGCAAATGGTGCCATGACAACACACAATAAGAAGCTTTCCCCCCTCGTTATTTTACTATTGTAAATAAAAGACCTTGGTTTACATCATTACTTGAAAGCAGTTGCACAGTTAAAAAGGGTGCTGAATAAGGGTTGAGATGTCTGTTACAATTGTGTAAAACATTTGAGATGCCACACATGGAGCATTGTGTGTAATTTGGTCACCTAGCTATAGGAAAGAAGAAAGGGGTGGGAAAAAAAATTACAAGGATGTTAACAGTACTGCAGGGCTTGAATTATACTGTTACTGTTTTCACTGGAGTTTAGGAAACTGAGGGGTAACACCTTATAGAGGCATATAAAATTATGAAAGGCATAGATGCAGCAGATAGTTACAGACTTTTTCCCCCAGGAGAAGAAGTCTAAAACTAGAGGGCATAAGTTTAAGGTGAGGGGAAAAATTTTGGTAAGGATCTGACAAGGCAAATTTTTCACATAGAGCTGTCAAGAGGCAATGGTAGAGGTGAATACAAATATATTTTTTAAAATGTTTAGGCAGGTACATTGAAAGGAAATGTTTGGCAGAATATGTGCCAAATGTAGGCATCTCAATTGGTATGGACAAAATGCGGAAATGGTTCCTGTTTCTATCTGTATAATTCTATGGATCTATGAAACGAGAGTGTATAAGTCCTGCATAAATGCTGAAAGAAACACATGACAAAACTACCTATCAGGCTTGTCAGACATCTGCTTCCACTCTGAAAGAGCCTGCACTTTTCACATTGATACTAAAACCCTCAAAACTAGAGACAAAAACGTAACTGTGCTTAGTCAACCCTCTCTGGGACTTCATCAAAGAATCCTAGAAAGTCAGTGAAACACATTTTCACTTTATCAAATCTAATCTGATTAAGAGTACTAACAATAACAACTGTACATTCAACTCAACAGAAAGTCAATGGAACCAAATTTTAGAAGGTGAAACATAAGGTGCAGCGAGTACTGTGCAGTACAATTGTTTAATGATATTAATTCTGAAGGATTTCTTGGTGTTTCTTTCTTACACAAAAAGATAAAGTTTGTTCAATTTTTTAAAAATATATCACAGTGATCAATGTGGTATATTTAAATACAAAGGTATTAGTAGCAAATACTTTAGGTCAAGGGGGGACATGAGAAATTCTTCATCCTTCGTACTTACATCACCATCTTTGGCCAGTTTTCTTCCGCATCGCATGCTGTGCATTTCAAACACTTCCTTGTTTATTTCCCTTGGCCTAGAGGGACCAGATCAAACTCTATTTAAAATCTCTTTATAATGCTAAATGTTGCACATTGTTAAAATGTGAAACAGCCAGAAATGGGCTGAAGCAGGACATTAGCAAGACTATGATGAATATACTGCTGGTCAGACACTGGGCTGAAGTTGGACATTAGCAAGACTACAGTGTATATACGGTAGGTCAGTCACCAGGCTGAAACAGGACATTAGCACAACTAGAGTTGAGGGGAATGGGAACCAGAGTGCCAGAACAGTTTGTGGAGAGGTTGTGGAGGCAGATATTGGTAAGATCTCAAAGTCAGGAATCTAAAGGTTGAGCATGGTGCAACTAGCGTCCAATATTTCAATGCAAGAAGTACCATAGGAAAGGTGGCTCAGGCCATGGATCAATATCTGGAAATATGATATTGTAGCCATTAGTGAGACTTGGTTGCTGGAGGGGCAGAAGTGGCAGCTTAATATTCCGGGGTTCCGTTGTTTTAGACTTGACAGAGCAGGAGGGATTAAATGAGGAGGGGTGGTGAAAATGTAATGGCAGTGCTCCGACAGGACAGACTAAAGAACTCGACTAGTGAGGTGTTATGGCTGGAACTGAGAAATCATAAAGATATGACCACATTAATGGGGCTTTATTACAGACTAGGAACTTAGAGAAACAAATTTGTAGCAAGGTCGCAGATTGTTGCAAGAAACACAAGGTTGTTTTAATAGGTAATTTTAACTTTCCACATATAGACTGGGAATCCCATACTATAAAAGAACTAGATGGGATAGAGTTTGTCAAATGTGTTCAGGAAAGTTTCCTTCACTAGTACGTATTAGTCCCAATGAAAGAAAAAGATTTAGGCATCTACTACAAGGGAATGAGACAAGGCAGGTAACAGAAGTTTGTGTAGGGGACCACTTTGCATCTAACGATCACAATGTCATTAGTTTTAAAGTAAGTATGCAAAAAGATATGTCTGGTCCACAGGTTGAGATACTAAACTGAATAAAGGCCGATTTTGATGGATTGGCACAGGCTGTTTTCTGGCAAAGGTACACTTGGTAAGTGGGAGGCCTTCAAAGCAAAACTTTGAGAGTATAAAGCTTGCATGTGCCTGTCGAGCAAAAGGTAAAGATAACAAGTGTAGGGAACCTTGGTTTGCAAGAAATATTGAGGGCCTGGTTAAGAGAAAAAAGGAGGTGCATAACAGGTATAGGCAGGTAGGAACAAATGAGACACTTATGCAGTACAAGAAATGCAAGAGAACACTTCAGAAAGAAATCAGTAAGGCTAAAAGAAGGCATGAATTTGCTTAAGCAGACAAGGTGAAGGAAAATCCTAAGGTATTCTATAGATATGTTGCGCAAAAGGATTGCAAGGGAGAAAATTGGTCCTCTGGAAGACCAGACTGGTAATTCAAATGTGGAGCCAAAACAAATGAGGGATATCTTAAATTAAATATTTGCATTTGTGCTTACTCAGGAGATAAACAGAGTCTACAGAAGTGAGGTAAAATAGCATCAACTTCATGGACCCTGTACAATTTACAGAGGATGTGTATGTTACTTTGAGGCAAATCAGGGTGGATAAATCCCCAAGGCCTGACAAGGTGTTTCTTAGACTCTATTGGAGGCAAGTGTAGAAATTGCCGAGGCCCTAGCAGAGACTTTTAAATCAACCTTGGTGATAGGAGAGGTACCAAAGAATTAGGCGATTGCAAATGCAGTTTGTTGTTAAAAAACAATTTTAAATAGAAACCAGGAAATTATAGGCCAGTGAGTCTGACATCAGTTGTGGGAAA
This sequence comes from Hypanus sabinus, assembly GCF_030144855.1. Taxonomy (NCBI): domain Eukaryota; kingdom Metazoa; phylum Chordata; class Chondrichthyes; order Myliobatiformes; family Dasyatidae; genus Hypanus; species Hypanus sabinus. The sequence goes on from NC_082706.1 coordinate 466,282, forward strand.
AATGTTAGAAGGTATTTGGAAAGACATGCACTAATTAAGAATAGTCAGCATGGCTTCATGCCTGTTTAAACCATCTTCTTGAGCTTTCCATGGAAGTCACCAGGAAAGTGGATGAAGGCAAGGCAGTGGATGTTTCTATATGGACTTTCATAAGGTGCTGCATGGGAGGTTGGTCAAATAGGTTCAGTTGCTCAGCATTCAAGATGAGGCAGTAAATTGGATTAAACACTGGCTTTGTGAGAGAACAGTAGTAAATGGTTGCCTCTCTAACTAGTGGTGTGCCCCAGATGTCTGTGCTGGGTCCTTTGTTACCTATATCAATGATCTGGATGATAATGTAGATAACTGGATCAACAAATCTGTAGATGACAGGAAGACAAGGAGTGCAGTGGACAGTGAGGAAGACTATCATGGCTTGCGGAAGGATCTGCATTCAGCTGGAAAAAAGGCAGATGGAATTTAATGCAGACAAGTGCGAGATTTTGCACTTTGATAGAAACAACCAGGATAGGTCTTAACAGTAAACTGTAGGGCAATAAGGAGTGTGGTAGAACAAAGGGATCTGGGACTCGAGGTCCATAATTTGTTGTAAGTGGTGTCGCATGTAGATAAGGTCATAAAGAAAGCTTTTAGCACATTGGACTTCATAAATCAATGTATTGAGTACAGGAGATGAGATGTTACATTGAAGTTGTTAAAGACATTGGTGAGGCCTAATCTGGAGTATTATGTGGAATTTTGGTCACCTACCTACAGGAAAGATGTAAACAAGGTTGAAAGGGTACAGATAAAATTTACAAGGATGTTGCTGGGTCTGGAGGACCTGAGTTATAAGAAAAGTAGAACAGGTTGGGACTTTATTTCTTGGAACACAGAAGATTGAGAAGAGAATTGATAGAGGTATACAAAATTATGAGAGGTATAGACAGGATAAATGCAAGCAGGCTTTGTGCACTGAGGTTAGGTGGGACTGCGATCAGACAGCATGAGGTCAGGTTGAAAGGTGAAAAGTTTAAGGGAACATGATGGGAAACTTTTCCACTCTGGGGGCTGCGAGACTGTGGAATGACCTGCTTGCACAAGTGGTGCATGCAAGCTCGATAAGAACATTTAAGAGAAGTTTGGATAGTCTAGGGTCTGGAAGACTATGGTCCTAGTGCAGGTCAATGACAGTAAGCAGTTTAATTGGTTTCAGCATGTGCTAGATGGGCCAAAGGGGCTGTTTCTGTGCTGTATGACTACCATCAATATACTGTAGGTCAGACATCAGTCTGATGCAAGAGATTAGCAAGACCACGGTGAATGTACTGTAGGTAGCAAAATAAATTTTTGCACAGAAAGTGACACCATTTTCTTATTTGGAGTCAGAGAGCATTTTGAAGCATATTTGGAGCATTTCCTTGCTGTTAGGTAATGTTACAGCTATATAAGACCTTGGTCAGACCCCACTTGAGTACTGTGTTCAGTTCTGGTCACCTCACTACAGGAAGGATGTGGATACTATAGAGAGAGTGCAGAGAAGAATTACAAGGATAGAAACATAGAAAATCTACAACACAGTACAGGCCCTTCGGCCCACAAAGCTATGCCGAACATGTCCTTACTTCAGAAATTACCAAGAGTTACCCATAGCCCTCTATTTTTCTGAGCTCCATGTACCTGTCCAGGAGTCTCTTAAAAGACCCTATCATATCCGCCTCCACCACCGTTGCCAGCAGCCCATTCCACACACTCACCACTCTCTCTGTAAAAAACTTACCCCTGACATCTCCATGGTACCTACTTCCAAGCACCTTAAAACTGTGCCCTCTCATGCTAGCCATTTCAGCCCTGGGAAAAAGCCTCTGACTATCCACATGATCAATGTCTCTCATCATCTTATATACCTCTATCAGGTCATCTCTCATTCTCCATTGCACCAAGGAAAAAAGGCCAAGTTCATTCAAACTATTCTCATAAGGCATATTCCCCAATCCAGGCAACATCCTTGTAAATCTTCTCTGCACCCTTTCTATGGTTTCCACATCCTTCCTGTAATGGGGCAACTAAAACTGAGCATAGAATTCCAAGTGGGGTCTGACCAGGGTCCTATTTAGCTGGAACATTACTTCTTGGCTCCTAAAGTCAATTCCACGATTGTTGAAGTCCAATGCATGGTATGCTTTCTTAACCAGAGGGTCAACCTGCGCAGCAGCCCTGAGTATCCTATGGACCCCTCTGATCATCTACACTGCCAAGAGTCTTACCATTAACACTATATTCTGTCATCATACTTGACCTACCAAAATGAACCACCTCACACTTCTCTGGGTTGAACTTCATCTGCCACTTCTCAGCCCAGTTTTGTATCTATCAATGTCCCTTTGTAACCTCTGATAACCCTCCACACTATCCATGGCACCCCTAACCTTTGTGTCATCACCAAATTTACTAACCTATCCCTCCACTTCCTCATCCAAGTCATTTATAAAAATCATGAAGACTAGGGGTCCCAGAACAGATCCCTGAGGCACACCACTGGTCACCGACCTCCATGCAGAGTATGACCAGTCTACAACCACTCTTTGCCTTCTGTGGGCAAGCCAGTTCTGGATCCACAAAGCAATTTCCTCTTGGATCCCATGCCTTCTTACTTTCTCAATAAGCCTTGCATGGGGTACCTTGTCAAATGCCTTGCTGAAATCCATATACACTATATCTACCGTTTACCATCATTGTGTTTAGTCGCATCCTCAAAAAATTCAATAGGCTCGTAAGGCATGACCTGCCTTTTACAAAGCCATGCTGACTATTCCTAATCATATTATGCCTCTCCAGATGTTCATAAATCCTGCCTCTCAAGATCTTCTCTATCAACTGAAATAAGACTCACTGATCTAATTTCCTGGGCTATCTTTACTCCCTTTCTTAAATAACGGAACAACATCTGCAACCCTCCAATCCTCCAGAACCTCTCCCATCCCCACTGATGATGCAAAGATCATCACCAGAGGCTCAGCAATCTCCTCCTCACTTCCCACAGTAGCCTGGGGTACACCTCGACTGGTCTCGGTGACTTATCCAACTTGATGCTTTCCAAAAGCTCCTGCACATCCTCTGTCTTAAAATCTACATGCTCAAGTTTTTCAGTCCACTGAAAATCATCCCTACAATTGCCAAGATCCTGTTCCGTAGTGAATACTGAAGCAAAGTACTCATTAAGTACCTCTGCTATCTCCTCCGGTTCCATACACACTTTTCCACTGTCACACTTGATTGGTCCTATTCTCTCGTGTCTTATCCTCTTGCTCTTCACATACTTATAGAATGCCTTAGGGTTTTCCTTAATCCCGTCCACCAAGGCCTTCTCATGGCCCTTTCTGGCTCTCCTAATTTCTTTCTTGAGCTCCTTCCTGCTAGCCTTATAATCTTCTAGCTCCCTATCATTAACGAGCTTTTTGAACTTTTCGTCAGCACTTCTTTTTTACTTGACTAGATTTACAACAGCCTTTATACACCATGGTTCCTGTACCCTACTAGCTTTCCCTGTCACATTGGAAGGTACCTATGCAGAACTCCACACAAATATCTCCTGAACATTTGCCTGAGAACATCTGTTTCTAATTTATGCTTCCAAGTTCCTGCCTGATAGCCTCATATTTTCCCTTACTCCAATGTTATGGTAAAGACAATAGAATTATGATCACTATCTCCAAAATGCTCTCCCACTGAGAGATCTGATATCTGCAGGTTCATTTCCCAATACCAGATCAAGTACAGCCTCTCCTCTTGTAGGCTTATCTACATATTGTGTCAAGAAACTTTCCTGAACACATCATACAAACTCTACCTGATCTAAACCCCTCACTCTAGGGACATGCCAATTGCTATTTGGGAAATTAAAATTGTCTTCCACCACGACAACCCTGTTATTATTACACCTTTCTAGAATCTGCCTCCCTAGCTGTTCGATATCCCTGTTACTATTGTGAGGCCTATAAAAAACACCAGCAGATTTATTGACTCCTTCCTGTTCCTAAGTTCCACCCACAGGGACTCCGTAGACAATCCCTCTGTGTCTTCCACCTTTTCTGCAGCCGTGACACTATCTCTGATCAACAGTGCCACACCCCCACCTCTTTTGCCTCCCTCCCTGTCCTTTCTGAAATCTCTAAAGCCTGGCACCCGAATTAACCATTCCTGTCCCTGAGCCATCCAAGTCTCTGTAATGGCCACAACATCATAGCTCCAAGTACTAATCCATGCTCTAAGCTCATCTGCTTTGTTCATAATACTCCCTGCATTAAAGTAGTCATATCTCAAACCATCGGTCTGAGTGCGTCCCTTTTCTATCACCTGTCTATTCTCCCTCTCACACTGTCTCCAAGATTTCTCTATTTGTGAGCCAACCGCCTCTTCCTCCGTCTCTTCAGTTTGGTTCCCACCCCCCAGCAATCCTAGTTTAAACTATCCCCAATAGCCTTAGCAAACCCCCCCCCCCCCGCCAGAATATTGGTCCCCCTGGGATTCAAGTGCAAACCGTTCTTTTTCTACAGGTCACTCCTGCCCTAGAAGAGGTCCCATCTCTGAATCATCTCAAATCTGAATCCCTGTCCCCTGCTCCAATCCCTCAACCATGCATTTATCCTCCACCTTCCTCTATTCCTATACTCACTGTCACGTGGCATAGGCAGTAATCCCAAGATTACTACCTTTGTGATCCTGCTTCTCAATTTCCTTCCTAACTCTCTGTAGTCTGCTTTCAGGACCTCCTCCCTTTTCCTGCTTTTGCTGTTGGTACCAATATGTACCATGACCTCTGGCTGTTCTCCTTCCCACTTCAGGATGTCTTGGACACGATCAGAAATATCCTGGACCCTGGCACCTTTGAGGCAAACTACTATCAGTATTTCCTTCCTGCATCCACAGAATTGCCTGTTTGACCCCTTAACTATAATCCCCTATCACTATGCCATTTTCTTCTTTTCCCCACCTTTCTGAGCCACAGGGCCAGACTCTGTGCCAGAGGCGCAGCCACTGTTGCTTCCCACAAGTAGGCTGATCCCCCCCTCCCCAACAGTACTCAAATAAGAGTACTTATTGTCAAGGGGAATAGCCACAGGGGTGCTCTCTAGCCTCTGACTCCTGTCCTTCCCTCTCCTGAATGTTACCCACTTATCTGTCTCCCAAGGCCCCAAAGTGACTAACTGCCTATTGCTCCTCTCTATCACCTCCTCACTCTCCCTAACCAGACAAAGGTCATCGAGCTGCATCTCTAGTTCCCTAACATGGTCCCTAAGAAGCTACAGCTCGACACACCTGGCACCTGGTGCAGATGTGGCCGTCAGGGAGACTCCTGGACCTCCCACGTCTGACTTTGAGCAGAGAAAACTGGCCTCACACACATACTTCCTGTCTGTATTCTAAATTGGCATCCTACCTCACCTTGACCTGTTATTTCTGAAGTCCTGTTGAGCCAAAGCCTTCCTACTCCGTCTCCCTCTATAAGGAGTCTCCTTTTAAACTCTTCTCGCTGTTCTCACTAGCTGACGTCCATGCGCTTGTGCAGTCGTGCCCTGATCAAACTGCTGAAGAAATAACCTGATATTTCTGGATGTTGCCTGGATTGGAGGGCGTACCTTATGAGAACAGGTTGAGTGAAGTTGGCCTTTTCTCTTTGGAGCAACAGAAGATGAGAGGTGATCTGACAGAGGTGTATTAGATGATGAGGGACACTGATTGTGTGGATAGCCAGGGGCTTTTTTCTAGAGCTGAAACTACTAACATGAGGAGGCATAGTTTTAAGCTGCTTGGAAATAGGTACCGAGGGAATGTCAGAGGTAAGTTTTTCCACACAAGGAGTGGTGGATCCGTGGAATGCACTGCCAGCAGCGGTGGTTGAGGCGGATACGATAGGGTCTTTTAAGAGACTCCTGGATAGGTACATGGAGCTTAGAAAAATAGAGATCTATGTGGAAGGGTAATTCAAGGCAATTTCTAGAGTAGGTTACATGGTTGGCACAACATTGTGGGCTGAAGGGCCTGTAATGTGCTGTAGATTTCTACGTTCTATGTATGGCTCTTCAACACAACTAGTCCATGCTGACTAAGATGCTTATCCAAGTTAGTCCCATTTGCCATAATCTCATTTAATATGGGCCAGCATTTGACCAATAATCTCCTAAATTCTTCCAATGGAAAGAAAGTCTAACTGTAGTAAAAAAAAGCTTTGTTGAGATCGTATCATGGCAACAGATGAATACGTGTGTTAAAGTGCCACTGTGTAGGTGCAGCCCAGGACAATTTTGTCCAAGGCCCTTGATCGTGTGATGAGATGAAGGTGGACAAAGTACCCAATGTCATAAGCCTACACATCGAGCAAAGAAGTCTGTGGCATTTGATATCATACTCATTCTTCTGTTGCAGAAAATCTTTAGGAGAGGGAAGGATAGATGGGGATAGAAATTGAGAAACTGGAATCTTGGAGATTGGCAACACATACAAAATGCTAGAGGAAGTTAGCAGGCCGGGCAGCATCTATGGAAAAGAATACAGCTGATTTTTCGAGCTGAGACCCTTCAACATGATTGGGTTGGGTTTAGAGTAGGTTTGCTGATACAAGATGAATTAAGTCTTAAGGAATCTAGGTACATTCTTTGTTGTTGATACCAAACACTAGGTCAGTCAGGTTCTCTTTGAGTCTATTCAAATTAAATGAATCTTGGCTGTGGAGTTGCCAATATTCTAAAAAATATTTCAAATACATTCAAACAGATAGATTGATAGGAAAGGTTTAGAGCAGGAGTTCCAAATCTGGGGTTCACGGATGTCTCGGTTACTGGTAAGAGTCCATGGCATAAAAAGCTCATGAACCCTGACTTAGAGGGATATGGGTGAAACACGGGCCAAAAGGATTTGCTCTGGAAAGCATAGAAGAGTTGTTGTATAACTCTATGGCAAAGAATACAGTTGGTGCTTCCAAGAAGGTCCTCTGGATCGTGGAATTAATAGCTTCATACAGTTTAATTGTTCTACTTTAAGGTTGTGGCTTTCTCTTCGAATCCTGGCCAAACAACTGAAAACCCATGCTTTCACAAAAATTGTGATTTAAAAGATAAGTAACACCATTATTTGATAAAAAGTCAGGCCACCTACCCAAGGTCATTGTCTTGCTCAGTCCTCAGCATTGCAAACCACTGCTGCTTGTATACGGCGGCAAGCCAGTCTGAGAAGCAGAACTTGTTGTTAGATTCATGGAAAGACTTCACAGCTCAGCAATATTAGGACAGGCAGGATTGAAAAAATTAGGACTGTTACACTCCCTCCACAGCAGTTCTTAAAACCAGTTCTTGCTGCACTGAAGCACCAACATGCACTCAGTTGATAAGCAGTATGGTGAAATATTAATGCAGGATCGCTCAGCAAAAATCATACACAATACTTTCAGTTCAGCAATTGGTAAAATTGTCTCATTTTTAACATTAAAAAAATCAGGTTAAGTTGTCAACAATTCCATATGGAATCATATTTTGGATACTCTTTGAATGTGTCTGGCAACTCTTACAGTAGGAAGACTATTTTTTAAGTACCCCAAAATAAAAACTGTGCTTACAATTCCCTCGATCATTGTCAAATGCATTAGGGTTACTTTTGCATTAGGGTTACCTAATGCATTAGGTGCATTAGGGTTACTTTTACAATACCTATAAAAAGTATTCAACCCCCTTGCAAGTTTTCATGTTTTATTACTTTACAACATTGAATCAATGGATTTAATTTGGCTTTTTTGACACTGATTAACAGGAAAAGACTTTTGTATCAAAGTGAAATCAGATCTCTACAAAGTGATCTAAGTTAATTACAAATATAAAATACAAAATAATCGATTGCGTAAGTATTCACCCCTTTAATATGACACACCAAATCATCACTGGTGCAGCCAATTGGCTTTAGAAGTCACATAATTAGTTAAATGGAGATTGGCTGTGAGATCAAGGTATTGATTGTAGTAAAAATAAACCTGTATCTGGAGATTCTGACTGCTGGTGGGTCAGTATCCTAGCAAAAACTGCACCATGAAGACAAAAGAACACTACAAGCAACTCCATGAAAAGTTTATTGAAAAGTACAAATCAGGAGATGGATACAAGAAAATTTCCAAGTCACTGAATGTACCTTGGGGTACAGTTAAGGCAATCTTCAGGAAAAGTAAAGAATTTGGCACAGCTGTAAATTTGCCTAGAGCAGGCCATCCTCAAAAACTGAGTGACTGCAAGAAGGGGACTAGTGAAGGATGTCAGCAAGGGACCTATCTGGAGAAGATACAAATTTCAGTGGCTGAGATGCTCAGGTGTTTCACCGTCACAGCTTTATGGGAGAATGGCAAAGAGAAAGCCGCTGTTGGGGGGAAAAAAAAACCTCACATGAAATCTTGGCTAGAGTTTGCAAGAATGCATGTAGGAGACACTAAAGTCAACTGGAAGAAAGTCCTATGGTCTAATGAAACCAAAATTGAGCTTTTTAGCTGTCAGAGTAAACACTGCACATCATCAAAAACACACTATTCCCACTGTGAAACATGGTGGTTGCTGCATCATGTTGTGGGGATGCTTCACTGCAGTAGGCCCTAAAAGGCCTGTGAAGGTAGAAGGTAAAATGAATGCAGCAAAATACATGAAAATCCTGGAGGAAAACCTGATGCAGTCTGCAAGAAAACTGCAACTTGGGAGATGTTTTCCAGCAAGACAATGACCTCAAGCATAAAGCCAAAGCTACACAGGAATGGCTTAAAAACAACAAAGTTAATGTCCGGGAGTGGCCAAGTCAGAGTCCAAATCTCAATCCAATTGTGGCTGGACTTGAAAAGGGCTGTTCACTCATGATCCCCATGCAATCTGATAGAGCTTAAGCAGTTTTGTAAAGAATAATGGAGAAAAATTGCAGTTTCCAGATGTGAAAAGCTGATAGAGACCTAACCACACAAACTGAAGGCTGTAATTGCTGGCAAAGGTGCATATACTGAATATTGACTTGAAGGGGTGAATAATTATGCAATCAACTATTTTGTGTTTAATAATAGTAATAAATTTTGACCAAATTATTGAAATGTGTTTTTATTTTGACACAAAAGAGTTTTGTCAGTTCATAAAAGCCAAATTAAATCCACTGGGATTCAATGTTGTAAAACAATAAAACATGAAGACTTGTGAGTACTTTTTATAGGTACTTGGTATTGGTACTTCTGTTTGTCAAGTAGACATCCAGCAATATTTTAACTTTGTATTTATCATGACTAACCAAACCACAACTTTCAAGTGTTATTTCTATCTACACTTCAGTAATCCACACCAATTACTATAATAATGATTATTTAAATGTCTAACATGCACATGACAGACACCTGGAAAATTGATTCCAACAGCTCAACCAGCAAGAAGAGCAGGCCACAACGAGTTTTCTTGCAGTTGTTGAAGCTTGTTTAAAAGGAAAATGTGGTCGCGCTGATACACAACGAGTGAAAGCGACATGCTGAGTCGAGCAGGGTCTAGTTGAACTGTTTACTGTTTCAATCCGCGCACGCTTAAGCGCCGGCTCCCAGCATCCACCGCTCTTTGTGGGGCGGAAGTGACGTCGGCTTCCAAACCGAGGTCTGCCCCGCACTCAGAGCCCTCTTGGTTGCTGCTGGCTGCGGACTCGCCCACGTGCCCCCCCCCCACTCCCCCAGAACCAGAGCTAGGAGGTGCAGTTCTTTTAGGTGGTCGGCCTCGTTGTCGTGGGGGTGCCACTGCAACCAGACTTTCAAGGTCTAGATGTGCCGGTTTGAGAAGGTCAGTGGTAAAAGTCTCTTCATGACCGCCGACGTCAAGAATGTAGGTCGTCCCATTATGATGCACCACCTTATAGGGGCCTTTGTATGGTCGCTGCAGGGGTGGTCTGTGCACACCCCAACGAACGATAACATACTTGCTCTATTGTAGGTCCTTGGGCACGAAAGAGGGTATTGATCCGTGATGGGACGTTGGGACTAGGGCAAGTGTTCCAAGCTGCTCCCGGAGTTTAGTTAGGACCACTGTAGGTGTGTCCTCCTGGCCATGGGGTGCTGGCACAAACTCACCTGGAATTGTGAGCGGGGCACCATAAACAAATTCGGCTGTTGATGCGGCCAGGTCCTCCATGGGAGCCGTATGGATGCCAAGCAGCATCCAGGGGAGTTCATCAACCCAGTCTGGCCCTCGGAGGCGTGCCATCAGGGCTGACTTCAAGTGTCTGTGGAAACGTTCCACCAGGCCGTTGGACTGCGGGTAGTAAGCAGTCGTTTGGTGGAGCTGGGTTCTGAGGAGATGTGCCAGTGCAGACCACAAAGCTAATGTGAACTGCACACCCGTCTGAAGTGACGTGGGCTGGGAGTCTGAACTGTGCCACCCAGGTGGTAATCAGGGATCTGGCGCATGTCTCCGTGGCCGTGTCAGTGAGTGGGATAGCTTTCGGCCATCTTGTGAACCAGTCCACCATGGTGAACAGGTATCTCGCTCCTCTCGAAAACGGCAGTGGGCCGACGATGTCCACGTGGACATGTTCAAACCTCCTATGCGCCGGCTGGAAGGTTTGCAGTGGGGCCCTCACATGCCTCTGGATTTTGGAGATTTGACAGTGCATGCATGTCCTGGCCTGACCTGCTTGCATAGGCCGTGCCACACAAAACTGTCTGTGATCAGCCAGGTGGTCGCCCAGATGGAAGGATGGGCTAAACCGTGCAAGGAGTCGAAATCGCGGCGCCTCCAAGCGGTCGGGACAATGGGCCAAGGTTGCCCAGCAGACACATTGCAAAGGAGCTCATTACCTTCGAGCCCAATGGGTATGTCTTCGAGACAGAGTCCTGAGACTGCGGTTCCGTACGCCTGCATCTCGCCGTCTAGTCGTTGCGCCTTAGCTAATGCCACATAATCCACCCCTGGAGACAGAGAGTGCACTGATCGGACAGAGGTGCGTGACAGCATGTCAGCTACCATGTTGTTCTTCCCGGAGATGTGCTTGATCGTGGTGGTAAACTCCAAGATGTACAACAGGTTGCGTTGCTGGCGGCCCGACCATGGGTCCGACACTTAGGCAAACGCGAAAGTGAGGGGCTTGTGGTCTGTGAAGACCGTGAACTCCCTCCCTTCCAGGAAATACCTGGAGTGCTAGATGGTAAGGTACAGGGTCTGCAGCTCCCTGTCGAAAGTGCTGTACTTAAGTTCCGGGGGGTGGGGGGGGGGGGGGGGGGGTTGTAGGTGCCGGCTGAAAAAAGTGAGCGTCTTCCACTGGCCTTTGATGAGCTGCTTGAGCACTGATTTCCGCCCCCGTGTCCACCAGGAATCTACTCCCGGAGTGCTTGTCCCAAACGTAGAGGAGGCTATCACGGTGACTAGCCGCTGTAGCCATCAGCGACGGCTGGTCCTGGCGTTTCCCTGCAACGAGCACGGCGGTCGGCAGCGGTGGGCTCCGAAACCCCACCTTTAATGATAAAAACACCAAGACTAAGGCCGTCCCTTGGTGTGGGTGTTATGTGCTCCGCTGCTGGGGTGTTGGAGGGTTGGGCTTACGGTCATGGCGCTGCACTAATTTCGATGGTGGTTCCGCCATTTTGTTTGGTGCTCCAAAGCGCGTCCACGTGGGCAGCCACCCTACGTGGGTCTCTAAAGTCTTCATCTGTTAGCAGGAGGCGGATGTCTTCTGGCATTTGCTCCAAGAAGATCTGTTCAAAAAGGAGGCAAGGCTTATGGCCGTCTGCCAGTGCTAGCATGTCGCTCATCAGGGCTAATGGCGTGCGGTCGCCCAGGTCATCCATATGCAGTAACCATACAGCCTGCTCATGGCAGGAGAGGTCAAATGTGTGGATTAACAGGGCCTTGAGTGCCTTGTACCTGTCTGTTGCCGGCGGTTGATGCATTAATTTGATAACACGGCCCGCTGTCTCCTGGTCGAGGGCACCCACCACATAGTAATACCTGGTGGCATCTGAGGCAATTTGCCTGACCTGGAACTGGGCCGCTCCTTGCTCGAACCAGAACAGGGGTTGAGTGGTCCAGAAGGTTGGCAGTTTAAGGGAAACTGCATTCTGCAGAGCCGAGTTGTTCATGCTGGGTCCAAATGCCGTTGGACTGTCAGGGTCACCAATGTGGTCAATCTGGTACACAACAAGTGAAAGCAACACACTGAGTCAATCAGGGTCTGGTCGAACTGTTTAATGTTTCAATCCGCGCGCGCTTAAGTGCCCGCTCCCAGCATCTCCTGCTCTTTGCGGGGCGGAAGTGACGTTGGCTTCCAGGCCGAGGTCTGCCCCACACTCAGAGCCCTCTTGGTTGCTGCAGGCTGCAGACTTGCCCACGACTGCTGGAGCTGGTTTGCTTGCCACGTGGGCAAGCCGCCACATGAGTTTTGCAGGTGTTCAGACTTATTCCAACGGCCTATCAGCAGCAGCAGCAGGCCACAGCAACAAGGTTTCTCGTAGGCTCCCAAGCTAGTGATGAGAGTAGGTGAGTCAGGTTTTGGATCAAAGAAGGCTTCATCTTGAAAGAGATGCTGACTCTGGGCAAATATTCGTTAAGGTTCCCTTTTTCTCTTGCTATACCTAGTGTAGTAAATGGTAACATCTTCATGCCAGATGTTGGACTCCTGGGAAACCCAGAGTCTCCCAGGGAAATAGATATGCATGAAGGGCATCTGGCTACAGCTTATTGAAGACAGTGTTAGGGATCTGGAGGAGCAGCTGGATGGCCTTTGGCTTGTACGGGAGAGTGAGGAGATAATTAATCAGAGTTACAGAGAAGTAGTCATCCAAAGTTGCAAGAGGAGAGCAGCAGGGTGACTGTCAGGAGAAATGGAAATGTGAATGGGCAGTTAGCATAGAGCACCCCTGTGGCCATTCCCCTCAATAATAAGTGTATCGTTTTGGATACTGTTGAGGGGGATGACGATTGAGCATGGGTCAGTGGTGTAAAAGGGAAATAGAGAGAAGAGGGGAGCGGTTGTGATGGGGGACTCAATAATTAAGGGAACCTACAGGAGATTTGTGGACATGAACGGGACACCCGAAAGCTACATTGCCTCCTAGGTGCCAGGGTCAGGGATGTCTCCGATCGCGTCCACAACATTTTGGAGAGAGAAGGAGGGCAGCCAAATGTCTTGGTACATATTTGTACCAATGACATAAGCAGGAAAAGCAAAGAGGTCCAGAGAAGAGAACTTATAGAGTTAGGTAGAAAAAGGAGACCTCCTGGGCAGTAATTTCTGGAGTGCTGCCTGCGCCACGTGCCAATGAAAATAAAAACAGGATGATTTGGCAAATCAATGTGTGGCTGAGAAGCTGGTGCAGGGGCAGGGCTTCAGGTTCTCAGGTTCTTAGATCATTGGGATCTCTTCTGCGGGAAGTATGACCTGTTCAAAAGTGACAGGTACCTGAACCTGAGGGGAACCAATATTCTTGTGGGCAGGTGTATCAGAGCTGTTGGGAGGGTTTAAACTAATTTGGCAGGGGGGTAGAAACTGGAGTGGAGGGACTCAGGATAGTACGGATGGTAAAAATGCAAAAACGGCGTGCAGTCAGACTGTCAGGAGGGGCAGGCAGATGATAGGACATGATTGCAGCCAGCACAGTGAGTATCAGTCATTAGGGATGCAGAGTTAAAAAGAGTAGTAAATGCAGCAGTCAAAGTATTATATCTCAATGCATGGAGTACTAGAAATAAGGTGGATGTTGCACTATTACAGATTGTCAGGTATGATGTTGTGACCATCACTGAATCGTGGCTGAAGGATGACTGTAGTTGAGAGCTGAACGTTCAAGGTTACACGTTGTATCGGAGGGATAAGAAGGTCAGCAGAGGGGTTGGCGTGACACTGCTGGTAAAGAATGGCATCAAATTAGTAGAAAGTTGTGACATAAGATCGGAAGATGTTGAAGCCTTGAGAGTTGAGTTAAGAAACTAAGGGTAAAAGTACTGATGGCAGTTATATCCAGGCCTCTCAACAGTAACTTGGACGTGGACTACAGACCAGAACAGGAAATAGAAAAGTGCAGGATAGTTGTTTGCAGCAATACATAGAGGTACCAACTAGAGAAGGGGCAGTGTTGGATCTCCTGTTAGGGAATGCGATAGATCAGCTGACAGATGTATGTGTTGGGGAGCACTTCGGGTCCAGTGATCACAATGCCATTAGTTTCAATATAATTATGGAGAAGGATAGGATTGGACCCAGGGTTGAGGTTTTTGTTTGGAGAAAGGCTAACTTTGAGGAGATGCGAAACGATTTAGAAGGAGTGGATTGGGACAATTTCTTTTATGGGAAGGATATAATAGAGAAATGGAGGTCATATAAAGGTGAAATTTTGAGGGTACTGAATCTTTATGTTCCTGTTAGGTTGAAAGGAAAGATTAAAAGTTTGAGAGAGCCATGGTTTTCAAGAGATAATGGAAACTTGGTTCGGAAAAAGAGACAGATTTAGAATAATTATAAGCAGCGTGGAGTAAATGTACTCGAGGAATATAAAGAATGTAAAAAGAATCTTAAGAAAGAAATTAGAAAAGCTAAAAGAAGATACAAGGTTGCTTTGGCAAGTAAGGTGAAAATAAATCCGAAGGGTTTCTACAGTTATATTAATAGAAAAAGTGAGGGGTAAAATTGGTCCCTTAGAGAATCAGAGTGGACAGCTATATGTGGAGCCAAAAGAGATGGCAGAGATTTTGAGCAATTTCTTTTCTTCAGTATTCACTAAGGAGAAGAATATAGAATAGTGTAAGGTAAAGGAAACAAGTAGGGAAGTTATGGAAACTATGAAGATTAGAGAGGAGGAAGTACTGGCGCTTTTAAGGAATATAAAAGTGGATAAATCTCTGGGTCCTGACAGGATATTCCATAGGACCTTGACGGAAGTTAGTGTAGAAATAGCAGGGGCTCTGACAGAAATATTTCAAAAGTCATTAGAAACAGTGATGGTGCATATTGGAGGATTGGCGTATTGCTCATGCAGTTCCATTGTTTAAAAAGGGTTCTAAGAGTAAACCTAGAAATTATCGGCCTGTAAGCTTGATGTCAGTGATGGGTAAATTAATGGAAAGTACTTTTAGAGATGGCATGTATAACTATCTGGATAGACAGGGTCTGATTAGGAACAGTCAACATGGATTTGTGTGTGGAAGGTCATGTTTGACAAATCTTACTGAATTTTTTGAAGAGGTTACAAGGAAAGTTGACGAGGGTAAAGCAGTGGATGTTGTCTGTATGGACTTCAGTAAGGCCTTTGACAAAGTTCCACATGGAAGGTTAGTTAGGACGTTTCAATCGTTAGGTATTAATATTGAAGTAGTAAAATGGAATCAACAGTGGCTGGATGGGAGATGCCAAAGTAGTGGTTGATAACTTTTTGTCAGGATGGAGGCTGGTGACGAATGGTGTGCTTCAGGGATCTGTACTGGGTCCACATTAGGGTTAGGGTTAGGGTCCAATGTTGTTTGTCATATACATTAATGATCTGGGTGATGGGGTGGTAAATTGGATTAGTAAGTATGCAGATGATACTAAGATAGGTGGCGTTGTTGATAATGAAGTAGGTTTTCAAAGCTTTCAGAGAGATTTAGGCCAGTTAGAAGAGTGGGCTGAAAGATGGCAGATGGAGTTTAATGCTGATAAGTGTGAGGTGCTATATTTTGGTAGGACTAATCAAAATAGGACATAGCTGGTAAATGGTAGGACATTGAAGAATGCGGCAGAACAGAGTGATCTAGGAATAATGGTGCATAGTTCCATTGGTGGAATCTTATGTGGATAGGGTGGTGAAGAACGCTTTTGGTGTGCTGGTCTTTATAAATCAGAGCATTGAGTATAGGAGTTGGGATGTAATGTTAAAATTGTACAAGGCATTGGTAAGGCCAAATTTGGAGTACTGTGTACAGTTCTGGTCACTAAATTATAGGAAAGATGTGAACAAAATAGAGTACAAAGAAGATTTACTAGATTGTTACCTGGGTTTCAGCACCTAAGTTACAGAGAAAGGTTGAACAAGTTAGGTCTTTATTCTTTGGAACGTAGAAGGTTGAGGGGGGACTTGATAGAGGTATTTAAAATTATAAGGGGGATAGACAGAGTTGACGTGGATAGGCTTTTTCCATAGAGAGTAGGGGAGATTCAAACAGAGGATGAGTTGAGAGTTAGGGGCAAAAGTTTAGGGGTAACATGAGGGGGAACTTCTTTACTCAGAGAGTGGTAGCTGTGTGGAACGAGCTTCCAGTAGAAATGGTAGAAGCAGGTTCGATATTGTCACTTAAAGTAAAATTGGATAGGTATATGGACAGGAAAGGAATGGAGGGTTATGGGCCGAGTTGCAGGTCGGTGGGATTAGGTGAGAGTAAGCGTTCGGCACGGACTGGAAGGGCTGAGATGGCCTGTTTCCATGCTGTAATTGCTATATGGTTATGTCAAAAGGGCAATGTTACGATAGTCATGGGAGATTTCAACATGCATGTCAACTGGGGAAAATCAGGTTGGAAATGGATCTCTAGGGAGCCAGTTTGTTGAATGCCTACGCGATAGTTTTTAGAGCAGTTTGTTGATGAGCCTACTAGGGGATCAGTTATACCTGACTGGTATGTAATGTAATGTAATGAACCAATGGTGATTATGAAGCTTAAGGTAAAAGAACCCTTGGGAGGCTACAACATGATTGAGTTCAACTATGGAACTGGAAGTAGATGCTCATAGGGATGACAGCACAGCAGCAATAGCATGACTGGGGAAAACATGTTCAAATGGCAAAATAGTACAACTGTGGCTGATAAGGGAAGTCAAAGTAATATAAAAGCCAAAGAGAGGGCATACAACAAACTAAAAACTAGTGGAAAGACAGAGGATTGGGAAGCTTTTAAAAGCCTATAGAGAGCAACTAAAAGATTCATTAGCAGGGAAAAGATCAAATATGAAAATAAGCTAGCAAACAATATCAAAGTGGACAGTAAAAGCTTTTTCAAGTATGTTTAAAAAAATAATAACAACAGATAGAGTGGATATAGGACCCTTAGAAAATGGGGCTGGAGAAATAGTATCCGAGGCCAAGAAGATGGCAGATGAATTAAATGAGTATTTTGCATTTAGCAGTGTGCCAGCAGTTGAAGGGTGTGAGGGAAGAGAAGTAAGTGCAGTCATTATTGCAAGAGAGAAGGTGCTCAAAAAACTGAAAGATTTCAGGATATACAAGTCATCCGGACCAGATGAACTTCACCCTAGGGTTCTGAAAGAGCAAGTGGTAGAGATTGTGAAAGCATTAGTAATGGTCTTTCAGAAATCATTGGACTCTGGCATGGTGCCAGAGAACTGGAAAACTGCAAATATCACTCCATTCTTTAAGAAAGGAGGAAGACAGTATAAAGGAAATTATAGACGAGTTACTATGACCTCTGTAGCTGAAAACATGTTGGAGGCAGTTGTTAAGGAGGAGGTTATGGAGTGTTTGGTGAGACAGGACAAGATGGGACAAATCAGCATGGTTTCCTTAAGGAAAAATCCTGCCTGATGAACTTGTTGGAATTCTTTGATTACTCATAGGATAGATGCAGTGTATACAGTGGATGTTGCATATTTGGACTTTCAGAAGGCCTTTGACAAGGTGCCATACATGAAGCTGCTTACCAAGTTAAGAGTCCATGGTATTACAGGAAAGTTACTAACATGGTTAAAACATTGTCTGATTGGTTGGAGGCAGCAAGTGGAAATAAAAGGATCCTTTTCTGGTTGGCTTCCAGTGACCACTTCTTTAATGATGTCTATGGTTTAGAATGGAATAAATAGCTTTGTTACCAAGTGTGCAAATGATATAAAGATTGGTAGAGGAGAAGGTAGTTTTGAAGAAACAAGTAGACTGCACAAGGTCTTAAGACAGATTAGGAGAATGGGCAAGAGAGTGGCAAATGAAATATAAAGTTGGAAAATGCATGGTCATGCACCAGTACTAGAAATAAATGTGCAGACTATCTTCTAAACTGGGAGAAAATCCAAAAATCTGAAATGCGAAGAAACTTGGGAGTCCTCGCCCAGAACATCCTAAAGGTTAACTTGCAGGTAGAGTTGGTGGTGAGAAAGGTAAATGCAATGTTAGCATTCATTTCAAGAGGTTTAGAACAGAAGAGTAGGGATGTGATGCTGAGGCTTTATAGATAAAAGACGATAGACAGTAGGTGCAGGAGTAGGCTATTTGGCCCTTCTAGCCAGCACCGCCATTCACTGTGATCATGGCTAATCATACACAATCAGTACCCTGTTCCTGCCCTCTCCCCATATCCCTTGACCCCGCTATCTATAAGAGCTCTATCTAACTCTCTCTTGAATGCATCCAGAGACTTGGCCTCCACTGCCTTCTGGGGCAGAGCATTCCACATATCCGCCACTCTCTGGGTGAAAATGTTTTTCTGCATCTCTGTTATAAATGGCCTACCCCTTATTCTTAAACTGTGGCCTCTAGTTCTGGACTCACCCATCAGCAGGAACATGCTTCCTGCCTCCAGCGTGTCCAATCCCTTAATAATCTTATATGTTTCAATCAGATCCCCTCTCATCCTTCTAAATTCCAGTGTATACAAGCCCAGTCGCTCCAATCTTTCAACATATGAAAGTCCCGTCATTCCGTGAATTAACTTTGTGAACCTACGCTGCACTTCCTCAATAGCAAGAATGCCCTTCCTCAAATTTGGAGACCAAAACTGCACACAATACTCCAGGTGGGGTCTCACCAGGGCCCTGTACAGCTGCAGAAGGACCTCTTTACTCCTATACTCAATTCCTTTTGTTATAAAGGCCAGCATGCCATTAGCTTTCTTCACTGCCTGCTGTACCTGCATGCTTGCTTTCATTGACTGATGTACAAGAACATCTAGATCTCGTTGTACTTCCTCTTTTCCTAACTGACTCCATTTAGATAGTAATCTGCCTTTCTGTTCTTGCCACCAAAGTGGATAACCTCACATTTATCCACATTAAACTGCATCTGTCATACATTTGCCCACTCACCCAACCTGTCCAAGTCACCCTGCATTCTCATAACATCCTCCTGACATTTCACACTGCCACCCAGCTTTGTGTCATCAGCAAATTTGCTAATGTTACTTTTAATCCCTTCATCTAAATCATTAATGTATATTGTAAACAGCTGTGGTCCGAACACCAAACCTTGTGGTACCCCACTGGTCACAGCCTGCCATTCCGAAAGGGACCCGTTAATCATACTCTTTGTTTCCTGTCAGCCAGCCAATTTTCAATCCATGTCAGTACTCTGCCCCCAATACCATGTGCCCTAATTTTGCCCACTAATCTCCTACGTGGGACTTTATCAAAAGCTTTCTGGAAGTCCAGGTACACTACATTCACTGACTCTCTCTTGTTCATTTTCATACTTACATCCTCAAAAAACTCCAGAAGATTAGTCAAGCATGATTTTCCCTTCATAAATCCATGCTGACTCGGATTGATCCTTCTATTGCTATCCAAATGTGTCGTAATTTCCTCTTTTATAATTGACTCCAGCATCTTTCCCACCACTGACGTCAGGCTAACCGGTCTATAATTCCCTGTTTTCTCTCTCCCTCCTTTCTTGAAAAGTGGGACAACATTAGCCACCCTCTGTTCCTGAATCTATAGGACATTGGAAAATGATTACCAATGCATCCACGATTTCTAGAGCCGCCTCTTTAAGTACCCTGGGATGCAGACCATCAGGTCCCAGGGACTTATCAGCCTTCAGACTCAACATTAAGGGTGGTAAATTTCTGGAATTTATTACTACAGGCAGCTGTGAAGAGCAGGTCATTGCGTGTATTTAAGACAGAGATTGATAGGTTCTTAATTGTACACAGCTCAAAGGTTACAAGAAGAAGGCTGGGAAGTTAGGCTGAGGAGGAGTAAAAAAAGGATCAGCCATGATTGAATGGCAGAGCAGACTCGATGGGCCAAAGCCTGGACTGACACCTTGCCCTACTGTCCTGTTTATTATTTATTGTAATGCCTGTACTGTTTATGTGCACTTTATGCAGTCCAGTGTAGGTCTGTAGTCTAGTGTAGCTTTCCCTGTGTTGACTTGACTTGACTTGAAATGCATAATTCTGCTCTTATGTCTTGTGGAAACTCTTTTCTTTGGGTAAGCTACTTTAAATGGGTGTTAGACAACAGGGCAATACATTTTACATAAATGGCTGCAGCTGCAACATTTCACAAGGCTCAAGGCCTTTCCTCTGCTTGCTCCAGGGCTGTAGAAGTTAGATGTCATATTGGACAGTGATCCAAGGTCAGATTGCGGGAGTTTGGGGACTGAACTGGGAGGAGATCACAATCAGGGTATGATCAAATGGCAGTGGGTACGGGTCAAGACTTGGTTAGGGGCCTGGCTAAAGAGTTTTATTAATTGTTACTTTTAATGAGGGTGTTATGACATTGCTAAGCGATTTCAGGACAAACACATCAGACTAAAATTGTGCAGTCTACCACATCTAGCCATGAACACCGAAAGACAAGGAGGAACCAGTGGCACCAGGAACATCCCATCCACATCAGCAGAGTGAGTGTTAAGGAAAATGCTAAATATTCACTACCATGTACTATTCAGTAGTACTGAATAGATGGACACATCTTGTCAATTTTATCACCTTTGCCATCTCACTAGATTCCACATACTTTGACACTTGTACTACTCTGAGATCCCACTACAAGGTACACCTTCTCTTCCCCACCATGCTGTTCACAGGAATCACTCCCTTCACATCTACTCTTCCCCATCTATATCATAGGAAATGCAACATTTACCCCTACAGTTGGTTTCACATGCCCTCCACCCAACCCAATCTATTGCATTCAGTGCTCACTATGCACAAAGAGGCCTCCTCTACACCAGTCAACCATTAAATGGCCACCTTGAGTTTTTCAATTCCCCTTCTCATGCCCATCCTGTCTCTGGCCTTCACAGGCACAGTGAGACCAAATGTAAACTTGAAGAACAGCACATAATTAGAAGATTTAAAAAGAGCAGAAATTCTGAATCGGGTTTCATTTGGAGAAGAAAGTCGGAGGATCAGAACGGGAGTGTGGTGGGAGCCATTTTGATTTTTTTTCTTCTTCTTCTCATTGGAGTTAGGAGAGTTGGGACTGCGCAGGTGTGTGACGTCGGGCAATGAAGCGGGGAAGATTTAAAAAGGACACAGCCTTATACAGCGGGCAGCGTTGTTTCCAGGCAGTGGAGTGAGCTGGAAGCAGAGTGAATGAAGGCTTAAGGGCTTTGGCTCAACAGGCATAGGCGGAAATGGGCAAGGCAAGGTAGGTTTAGGTTTCAGTTTTTCCTGTTATTTGAGGAAAGGGGGAATTATGAGTGTGAGGGCAGCTTGTTGTTCTCGGTGTTGGATATGGGAGGACCTGGAGTCTCCTAGCCTCCCGGACATCCACATCTGCACCAGATGTGTCAAGCTGCAGCTCCTAAGGGACCGTGTTAGGGAACTGGAGCTGCAGCTCGATGACCTTCGTCTGGTCTGGGAGAGTGAGGAGTTGATAGAGAGGAGTTATAGGCAGGTGATCACACCGGGGCCACAGGAGGCAGACAGGTGGGTTACGGTTAGGACTGGGAGTGGCTGTACCCCTTGACAATAAGTACTCCTGTTTGAGTACTGTTGGGGGGGACAGCCTACTTGGGGGAAGCAACAATGGCCGTGCCTCTGGCACAGAGTCCAGCCCTGTAGCTCAGAAGCGTAGGGAAAGGAACAGGAAGGCAATAGTAGTAGGGGACTCGATAGTTAGGGGGTCAGATAGGCGATTCTGTGGACGTGATCAGGAGAGTCGGATAGCAGTTTGCCTCCCTGGTGCCAGGGTCCGGGATGTTTCTGATCACGTCCACAATATTCTGAAGTGGGAGGTTGAGGAGCCAGAGGTTGTGGTACATATAGGTACCAATGACATAGGTAGGAAAAGGGAAGAGGTCCTGAAAGGAGAACATAGGGAATCAGGAAGGCAGTTGAGAAGGACTGCAAAGGTAGTAATCTCAGGATTACTGCCTATGCCACGCGACAGTGAGAGTAGGAATGGAATGAGATGGAGGATAAATACATGGCTGAGGAATTGGAGCAGAGGGCAGGGATTCAAGTTTCTGGATCATTGGGACCTCTTTTGGGGCAGGTGTGACCTGTACAAAAAGGACGGGTTACACTTGAATCCTAGGGGGACCAATATCCTGGCGGGAAGGTTTAATAGAGCTGTCAGGGAGGGTTTAAACTAATTTGGCAGGGAGATGGGAACTGTAATGATGGAGCGGAGGAGAGGGAAAACAGAAATAGGTCTAAGGTAGTGAGCAGTAAGGATGTCAGGAAGGACAGGCAGATGACGGAGCAAATTTGTAGCCACTGGAATGAGTTGCAGTGCAATCAATGCAAAAAGTACCAAATACTGGACTTAAGCTGTTATACTTAAAAGCATGCAGCATAAGGAATAAGGTGGATGATCTTGTTGTACAGTTACAGATTGGCGGGTATGATATTGTGGCCATCACTGAGACGTGGCTAAAGGATGCATGTCTCTGGGAGCTGAACGTCCAAGGATACAGTGTATCAGAAGGATAGGCAGGTAGGTAGATGGGATGGCATGGCTTTAATGGTAAGAAATGATATTAAATCATTAGAAAGAGTTGACATAGGATCAGAAGGTACAGAATCTTTATGGGTTGAGCTAAGAAATTGCAGGGGTAAAAGGACCCTGGTGGCAGTTATCTACAGGCCTCCAAACAGCTGCAGTAATGTGGTCTACAAATTACAACAGGAAATAGAAAAGGCTTGCCAGAAGGGCAGTGTTATGATAATTGTAGGGGATTTTAACATGCAAGTAGATTGGGAAAATCAGGTTGGCACTGGATCTCAAGAGAGAGAATTCGTAGAATGTCTACGAGATGGCTTTTTAGAACAGCTTGTTGTTGAGCCCACTAGGGGATTGACTGTACTGGATTGGGTATTGTGTAATGAACCAGAAGTGATTAGAGAGATGGAAGTGAAGGAGCCCTTAGGAGGCAGTGATCAGAACATGATTGAGTGCACTGTGAAATTTGAGAAAGAGAAGCCGAAATCCGATGTGTCGGTATTTCAGTGGAGTAAAGGAAATTACAGTGGCATGAGAGAGGAAGTGGCCAAGGTTGACTGGAAAGGGACACTAGCAGGAGGGCCAGCAGAGCAGCAGAAGCTGGGGTTTATGCGAGAAGTGAGGAAGGTGCGAGACAGATATATTCCAAAGAAGAAGAAATTTTTGAATGGAAAATAGATGCAACCGTGGCTGACAAGAGAAGTCAAAGCCAAAGTAAAAGTAAAAGCAAAGCAGAGGGCCTACAAGAAACCAAAAATTAGTGGGAACACAGAATTGGAAAGTTTTTAAAAGCTTACAAAAGGAAACTAAGAAGGTCATTAAGAGGGAAAAGATGAACTATGAAAGGAAGATAGCAAATAATATCAAAGAGGATATTCAAACAACACACACAAAATGCAGGTGGAACACAGCAGGCCAGGCAACATCTATAGGAAGAAGCACTGTCAACGTTTCGGGCCGAGCCCCTTCGTCAGGATATTATTCAGTATGCTTCAGTATTCACAAGTGAAAAGGATCTTGATCAGGATGAGGTCGAAGTAGAGCAGGCCTGTGTGCTGGACAATGTAGGGGTTAAGGAAGAAGAAGTGCTGGATCTTCTTAAAAACATTAAGATTGATAAATCCCCAGGGCCGGATATGATACACCCTAGGTTTTTGTGGGAATTGAGAGAAGAGATTGCTGGAGCATTAGCTATGATCTTTGAATCCTCTTTGGGTGCAGGGGAAGTGCCGGAGGACTGGAGAATGGCAACTGTAGTTCCCTTGCTTAAAAAAGGTAATAGGGAGAAACCTGGGAACTATAGACTGGTGAGTCTTATGTTGGTGGTATGCAAACTACTGGAAAGCATTCTTAAGGATAGGATCTACGAGCATTTGGAGAAGTACAGTCTACTCATGGATAGTCAACATGGCTTTGTGAAGGGAAGATCGTGCCTCACGAGCCTGATTTGAGTTTTTTGAAGAGGTGACAAAAGAAATTGATGATGGTAGGGCACTGGATGTGGTCTACATGGACTTTAGCAAAGCAGTTGACAAGGTTCCTCATGAGAGACTCATCCAGAAAGTCATGAGGCATGGCCATGACTGTTTGGATAAAAAACTGGCTTAAAGGAAGAAAGCAGAGGGTAGTTGTGGAAGGAAAGTATTCTGCCCGAAGGTCAGTGACAAGTGGAGTGCTGCAGGGATTTGTCCTGGGACCCCTGCTATTTGTGATTTTTATAAATGATCTGGATGTAGAGGCGGAAGGATGGGTGAGTAAGTTTGCGGATGACACACAGGTTGGAAGAGTCGTGGATAGAGCTGCAGGTTGTCGAAGGTTACAAGAGGATATAGACAGGCTGCAGAGTTGGGCAGAAAAATGGCAGATGGAGTTCAATCCAGACAAGTGTGAGGTGATGCATTTTGGAAGAACAAACCAGAAGACTGAGTACAGGATTAATGGTCAGTTTCTTAAGTGTGTGGATGAACAAAGGGACCTTGGGGTTCAAATCCGTACATCCCTCAAGGTTGCTGCACAGGTTGATAGGGTAGTTAAGAAGGCCTATGGGATGCTAGGTTTCATTAACAGGGGGATTGGGTTCAAGAGTAGAGAGGTCATGTTGCAAGTCTACAAATCTCTGGTGAGACCACACTTAGAGTATTGTGTTCAATTCTGGTCACCTCATTGTAGGAAGGATGTCGAAGCTATGGAGAGGGTGCAGAGGAGATTTACCAGGATGTTGCCTGGTTGGAGAACAAGTCACATGAAGCAAGGTTAGCAGAGCTGGGACTTTTCTCTTTGGAGTGTAGAAGAATGAGAGGGGACTTGATAAGGCTCTACAAGATTATGAGAGCCATAGACAGGGTGGATAGTCAATACCTGTTTCCCAGGGCACCAATTGCAAACACCAGAGGGCATATGTACAAAATTAAGGGAGGGAAATTTACGGGAGACATCGGGGTAAGTTTTTTTACACAGAGGGTTATGAGTGCCTGGAATGACTTGCCAGGGATGGTGGTGGAGGCTAAAACATTAGGGGTATTTAAGAGCCTCTTGGACAGGTACATGGATGAAAGAAAAATGGAAGGTTATGGGGTAGTGTGGGTTTAGTACTTTTTTTAAAGGATTATATGGGTCAGCACAACATGGAGGACTGTGCTGTAGTGTTCTATGGTTCGAGGATACTAAAAGCTTTTTCAAGTATATAAAGAGTAAAAGACAGGTGAGAGTAGATATAGGGCTGATAGAAAATGATGCTGGAGAAATTGTAATGGAAGATAAAAAGATGGCGGAGGAACTGAATGAGTATTTTGCATCAGTCTTTACTGAGGAAGACATCAGCTATATACCGGACATTCAAGGGTGTCAGGGAAGAGAAATACGCGCAGTCACAATTACGACAGAGAAAGTACTCAGTAAGCTGAATAGTCTAAGGGTAGATAAATCTCTCGGACCAGTTGGAATGCATGCTCGTCTTCTGAAGGTAGCTGTGGAGATTGCGGAGGCATTAGCAATGATCTTTCAAAAGTCAATAGATTCTGGCCTGGTTCCGGAGGACTGGAAGATTGCAAATGTCTCTCTGCTATTTAGGAAGGGGGCAAGGAAGCAAAAAGGAAATTATAGACCTGTTAGATTGACAACGGTGGTTGGGAACGTGTTGGAGTCTTGATTATCAAGGATGAGGTTACGGAGTACCTGGAGGCATATGATAAGATAGGCAGAACACAGCATGGTTTCCTTAAAGGAAAATCCTGCCTGGCATACCTGGTGCAATTTTTGGAGAAAATTACAAGTAGGCTAGACAAGGGAGATGCAGTGGATGTTGTGTATTTGGATTTTCAGAAGGCCTTTGACAAGGTGCTGCACATGAGGCTGCTAAACAAGAAAAGAGCCCATGGAATTATGGGAAAGTTACATACGTGGATAGAGCATTGGTTGATCAGCAGGAAAAAGAGAGTGGGAATAAAGGGGTCTCATCCTGGTTGGCTGCCGGTTACCAGTGGTGTTCCACAAGGGTCGTGTTGGGGCCACATCATTTTACGTTATATATCAACGATTTGGATTATGGAATTAGATGGCTTTGTGGCTAAGTTTGCTGATGATACAAAGATAGGTGGAGGGGCCAGTAGTGCTGAGGAAACAGAGAGTCTGCAGAGAGAATGGGCAAAGAAGTGTCAAAAGAAGTGTCAAATGAATTACAACGTCGGAAATTGTACCGTCATGCACTTTGGTAGAAGAAATAAACAGGCAGACTATTATTTAAATAGGGAGAGAATTGAAAGTTCTGAGATGCAGCGGGACTTGGGAGTCCTCGTGAGGGACACCGTTAAGGCTAACCTCCAGGTTGAGTTGGTGGTGAAGAAGATGAATGCAATGTTGGCATTCATTTCTAGAGGAATAGAGTATAGGAGCAGGGATGTGATGTTGAGGCTCTATAAGGCACTGGTAAGACCTCACATGGAATACTGTGTGCAGTTTTGGGATCCTTATTTAAGAAAGGATGTGCTGACATTGGAGAGCGTTCAGAGAAGATTCACGAGAATGATTCCAGGAATGAGAGGGTAAACATATGAGAAACGTTTGACCGCTCTTGGACTGTACTCCTTGGAGTTTAGAAGAATGAGGGGGGACCTCATAGAAACATTTCAAATGTTGAAAGGCATGGACAGAGTGGATGTGGCAAAGTTGTTTCCCATGGTGGGGGAGTCTAGTACAAGAGGAAATGACTTGTGAATTGCAGAGCGCCCATTCAGAACAGAGATGCGAAAAAAATTTTTTAGCCAGAGGGTGGTGAATCTATGGAATTTGTTGCCACGGGCGGCAGTGGAGGCCAAGTCATTGGGTGTATTTAAGGCAGAGATTGATAGGTATCTGAGTAGTCAGGGCATCAAAGGTTAGAACATAGAACAGTACAGCACATTACAGGCCCTTCAGCCCACAATGTTGTGCCAACCCTCAAACCCTACCTCACATAATCACCCAACTTAAATTCCTCCATATACCTGTCTAGTAGTCTCTTAAACTTCACTAGTGTATCTGCTTCCACCACTGACTCAGGCAGTGCGTTCCACGCACCAACCACTCTCTGAGTGAAAAACCTTCCTCTAATATTCCCCTTGAACTTCCCTCCCCTTACCTTAAAGCCATGTCCTCTTGTACTGAGTAGTGGTGCCCTGGGGAAGAGGCGCAGGCTGTAGACTCTGTCTATTCCTCTCAATATCTTGAACACCTTCATTATGTCTCCTCTCATCCTCCTTCTCTCCAAAGAGTAAAGCCCTAGCTCCCTTAATCTCTGATCACAATCCATACTCTCTAAATCAGGCAGCATCCTGGTAAATCTCCTCTGTACCCTTTCCAATGCTTCCACATCCTTCCTATAGTGAGGCGACCAGAACTGTACACAGTACTCCAAGTATGGCCTAACTAGAGTTTTATAGAGCTGCATCATTACATCGCATCTCTTAAACTCTATCCCTTGACTTATGAAAGTTAACACCCCATAAGCTTTCTTAACTACCCTATCTACCTGTGAGGCAACTTACAGGGATCTGTGGACATGTACCCACAGATCCCTCTGCTCCTCCACACTACCAAGTATCCTGCCATTTACTTTGTACTCTGCCTTGGAGTTTGTCCTTCCAAAGTGTACCATCTCACACTTCTCCTGGCTGAACTCCATCTGCCACTTCTCAGCCCACTTCTGCATCCTATCAATGTCTCTCTGCAATCTTTGACAATCCTCTACACTATCTGCAACACCACCAAACTTTGTGTCATCTGCAAACTTGCCAACCCACCCTTCTACCACCACAAACAGGTTTTTAATAAAAATCACAAAAAGTAGAGGTCCCAGAACAGATCCTTGTGGGACACTACTAGTCACAACCCTCCAATCTGAATGTACTCCCTCCACCACAACTCTCTGCCTTCTGCAGGCAAGCCAATTCTGAATCCACCTGGCCAAACTTCCCTGGATCCCATGCCTTCTGACTTTCTGAATAAGCCTACCATGTAGAACCTTGTCAAATGCCTTACTAAAATCCATGTTTATCACATCCACTGCACTACCCTCATCTATATGCCTGGTCACCTCCTCAAAGAACTCTAACAGGCTTGTTAGGCACGATCTGCCCTTCACAAAGCCATACTGACTATCCCAGATCAGACCATGATTCTCTAAATGCACATTAATCCTATCTCTAAGAATCTTTTCCAACAGCTTTCCCACCACAGACGTAAGGCTCACTGGTCTATAATTACCTGGACTATCCCTACTACCTTTTTTGAACAAGGGGACAACATTCGCCTCCCTCCAATCCTCCGGTACCATTCCTGTGGACAACGAGGACATAAAGATCCTAGCCAGAGGCTCAGCAATCTCTTCCCTCGCCTCGTGGAGCATCCTGGGGAATATTCCATCAGGCCCCGGGGACTTATCTGTCCTAATGTAATTTAACAACTCCAACACCTCCTCTCCCTTAATATCAACATGCTCCAGAACATCAAACTCACTCATATTGTCCTCACCGTCATCAAGTTCCCTCTCATTGGTGAATACTGAAGAGAAGTATTCATTGAGAACCTCGCTCACTTCTACAGCCTCCATGCACATCTTCCCACTTTTATCTCCAATCGGTCCTACCTTTACTTCTGTCATCCTTTTGTTCTTCACATAATTGAAGAATGCCTTGGGGTTTTCCTTTACCCTCTTGCCAAGGCCTTCTCATGCCCCCTTCTTGCTCTTCTCAGCCCCTTCTTAAGTTCCTTTCTTGCTACCCTATATTCCTCAATAGACCCATCTGATCCTTGCTTACTAAACTTCATGTATGCTGCCTTCTTCCACCTGACTAGATTTTCCACTTCACTTGTCACCCATGGTTCCTTCACCTTACCGTTCTTTATCTTCCTCACCGGGACAAATTTATCCCTAACATCCTGCAAAAGATCCTTAAACATCGACCATATGTCCATAATACATTTCCCTGCAAAAACATCATCCCAATTCACACCCGCAAGTTCTAGCCTTATAATTTGTTCTTCCCCAATTGAAAATTTTCCTGTCCTCTCTGATTCTATCCTTTTCCATGATAATGCTAAAGGCCAGGGAGCGGTGATCACTGTCCCCCAGATGCTCACCCACTGACAGATCTGTGACCCGACCCGGTTCGTTACCTAATACTAGATCTAGTATGGCATTCCCCCTAGTTGGCCTGTCAACATACTGTGACAGGAATCCATCCTGGATACACTTAACAAACTCTGCCCCATCTAAACCCTTGGAACTAATCAAGTGCCAATCAATATTAGGGAAGTTAAAGTCACCCATGATAACAACCTTGTTATTTTTGCACCTTTCCAAAATATGCCTCCCAATCTGCTCCTCGGTATCTCTGCTGCTACCAGGGGGCCTATAGAATACCCCCAGTAGAGTAACTGCTCCCTTCCTGTTCCTAATTTCCACCCATGCTGACTCAAAAGAGGATCCTGCTACATTACCCACCCTTTCTGCAGCTGTAATAGTATCCCTGACTAGTAATGCCACCCCTCCTCCCCTCCCCCCCATCCCTTTTAAAGCACTAAAATCCAGGAATATTGAGAATCCATTCCTTCCCTGGTGCCAGTTATGGTGAGAAGGTGGGGGAATGGGCCTAAAGGGGAGATTGGATCAGCTCGTGATGAAATGGCAGAGCAGACTCGATGGGCCGAATGGCCGACTTCTGCTCCTTTGCCTTATAGTCTTATAATCTGATTAACTTATAGCTTAATAGTATGAACATTGCATTTTCCACTTTCAGGTAACCCACTCCACCTGTGTTCTTTTGGTACTCTCACCCGTCACCTGCATACCTATCTACCTGGTTTACTCTCCCATTGTTCATCTTCCTTATAATTTCCCCTGCCCCAACCCCACTACCAATCCGGTTTCATCTAGCATTATCCTGCCCTTATCTACCAGCCTCTGTTTCACACCTTTCTTTCACATCTGCATTCTGGCTCTCAGTCCTGTTGCAGGGACTGAAATGTTGACCACTCTTTTGCCTGCTTCCATAAATGTTGCTTGACCTTTCGAGTTCTTCCAGCAGTTTATACATTGTGCTGAAGATGATTCAGCTTGGATTCCATTTGAGAGCCCTACTTTTGGTCTCCAGCCAATCTGATTCTCTGAGAGCACTGGATGCTGTAAAAGCTATGAGAGCAGACAATATCCCAGATGTAATATTGAAGACCTGCTATCAAGAACTAACTGTATTTCTAGCCCTTACAGTACTGTGCAAGAGTTTTAGGAATGTGTATATAGTTAGGGTGCCTAATATTTTTGCCAACGTGGAGCAGAAAACCAAACAACTGAATTCAGAAGTGAGTTAAATGACTGCCCTAAGAAAACGTGGATTTGAGGCATCTTTATAAAAGTGAAGTTAGTGGATGTTGAAGGGAAAACACTTCACTAGTTGGAAATGTATCTTGCATATAGGAAAGTGATAGTGATGGTCAGACATTAATCACTTAACCCCAGGTATCACTGTAAGAGTTAGCCATAGCCCTGTTCGAGACTCAACCACAGCTTCACACCATCAAGGCAGAAGTGGAATGTTCACCAATGATTGTACAATGTCCATTTTAATTTGTAACTCCTAGGCCAGGGGTCAGCAACCTTTACCACTGAAAGAGCCACTTGGACCCGTTTCCCACAGAAAAGAAAACACTGGGAGCCGCAAAACCCGTTTGACATTTAAAATGAAATAACACTGCATACAACGTTTTTTTGCCTTTATGCTATGTATAAACAAACTATAATGTGTTGCATTTATGAAATTGATGAACTCCTGCAGAGAAAACGAAATTACATTTCTGCATGCAACAAAAACATTTTGAACTCCGAAAAAAAGACGTTGGGTTGAAAGTTACTTTTAAGTAAAATACTCAATGTCTATTTGAGTCCTTCTTGTATTTATGAAAAACGCCGAACTTAAATTTTCCGCCAGCAGCAAACCAAAAATAACATCAGCCAGCTGTCAGCCTGAAAAATAAAAGGACTATTTCACTGAACAATGAAAAAATATGAATATACATAAAATAATAGGCAATTAAAATATTTATCATACTTGGTTAATGGGATTTCTGCTCCTGGACCTCAGCGCACAGCGTCTGCACATCAGGGCTGTATGACGTCACCTTCATCTTTACACAGGATCGCAAGCTGTCATCTGTGAGGCGTGCGCGATGTTTGTTTTTAATAAAGTTCATGTTGGAGAACACCTGCTCACTTACATATGTGGATCCAAAGATCGACAGGACTCAAAGCGCATACTTTTTAATGTTTAGATAAATGTCGGGCATAGCATTCCATGTTTCGAACACAAGTTTGTCCGGTTTTGGAAGGTTTTCAATATCACTCCATTTGTGTTTCTGAGCAAGAACGGCCTTCTGACGGGCAACATCTTCAAGGTCTGCTGTCAAGCGTCTAAACTTGGACACCCATATGTCTTTGTCGGCTATGTCGGCCAGTTCCATCTCAAGATCAGGTTGACTCACACCTGCCAATGCAGTCGTATTCAGTAGGGAAGGATCGATGCTTAAGGGAGTGACCGGGAAGGATAATGTGTTTTTTTCCTCTCTGAACTCACAGAAGCGTTTCCCAAACGATGTTTGCATTGCGATGATTGCAGAATGTAAATACTCCGAAATTATCATGTCGTGACCTTGTTTGAACTCTCTCAAATTGGGGAAGTGAGACAAAGTGCCTTTCTGTAAATCTCTGGCAAGCACTGTCAACTTGCGCTCGAATGCCAAAACATCCTCCAACATGTGCAGGGCTGTACGTCCTTACCCCTGAAGAGCTGTGTTCAGCGTGTTCAGGTGCGCTGTCATGTCTACCATGAAGTGTAGCTTTTCCAGCCACTCTGGCTGTTCCAGCTCAGGAAAGGTGAGCCCTTTGTTGCCCAGGAAAGTTTTCACTTCTTCCAGACACGCGACAAAGCGTTTCAGCACCTCCCCTCTGGACAGCCAGCGATAAAAACACGTTGTATTGGTGTGCTACACGCAGTCAGTAAACTGCAGTCAAAGATAGCTTTATTCGAACTAAACAGCCTTGCTTTTAAGCCTCCCTCAACCCAGCCCCCATGGGCGCAGATGCTGCAAAAGACGCGTACTCACAAACCCCCGTAGGCTATCTCCCTTAGCCGGAATGCTGGCTAATTGTGAGCCGTTTCGGATGTGGCAGGAAATGTGTCGCCACACTTAGATTGTACAAGATCACCATAATCTTCAAATTTAGAATTACATTTCAAAAGCTAACAAACTAACATAAAATACATTTTAATTAAATACTGACCAATTATTTCCCAAAGCCACAGGGAGCCGCAGCACAGAGGTGAAAGAGCCACAAATGGCTCGGGAGCCGCAGGTTGCCGACCCCCGTCCTAGGCAAATGAAGCAGACCTGGCCTGCTTGTAGCAAGACCATAATAACATTCAAGCATGAACTGATGAAACAGGATAAAAAAATTCTGCAGATGCTAGATTTCAGAGCAACATATTGGAGGAACCTCTCAGTCGGTCAGGCAGCATGAATAAACAGTCAAATAAAAAAAAGAGGATATAGCAGCTGTCTAAGTTGGAATCCCATCCACCATTTTAAACACTCATTCCCTCCATCAACACATAAACAATGCCTGCAGTATGTTCATCTACAAAAAGTGCTGCCAGGCTACTCCTTTATCACTGCCCACACACCTGACCTTTCCAACATATACAAGAGAAGCTCGGGAACATATGCCAGCTTTCTCCAAATTGCACACCACCCTCACTTGGGAATGCATCTTCATCATCATTGGCTCAAAATGTTGGAAATCCCTATCCAGCAGCACCATGGCTCAAGCGCCATTAAGAATAAGCACTAAATGCTGGCTTTATTTGCTATCCCAGATCCTGAAATCAATTAAAATCTTGTCAGGTTATAGACCTACAAAAGGCAGCATTTAGACTGTCACATGAACTTGCAGAAAATAGAGGAATATTGATCATGTGCATGTATGGCCTAAGTGCTGCTCCTGTGTTGTACTGGTCTGTGTTCTTCAAAGTTCATACCTTTCTGGAACTGAAAGCCCCTGGAGAACGAATAGCCTTCAAAAATATATTGTATGGGTCAACAAACAAGTACCAAAAATCTCTGAAGCATGCAAGCCTCTTTGGGAAAAATCCGAGCAAGAAACACTGAGCACAAGCTGTAAGTCAATCCAACAAGTAAAAGTAGCCTGGGCAAGTGTATCTCTTTCATTAACTTCCAATCCAATGGCAGCCATCTTTTGTATTGTTAAAAAGGGAAAAGAAACATACTAGAGGTGTTATCCACTCATCAGCACCAGGATGCTACTAATGTACAAAGCCACGTGAGAAGAATTTACAGACAGAGCATTTACACCATTGTTCTTGGCAGTATATTGACAGAAGAACTAGATATATAGTGGCGTCTGCTTCAATAGCACTACAATACAGAAACAGTGCAATGATCTAACAAACCATCAGAAAGTTTCTGGGTAAAAGTTGGCTTGTTTCACTATACAGATACATTCAATGGAGTACAGATACAGAACATAAATCATTTGTGCAAAACCAACTGCAGTCATTAATAGTCATTTATATAAATGTAACCTCCAGGCATACCGGTTGAGAAAACTACTTAAATATTTCTATTCTGGTCAGCGTTAAGGTGACAAATGTCTTCAGACAGAAACTAACAGGATCATGTTATGTAAGTAATTGCTGCTCACCTGAAGACATAATCATGTCCCGCTGAATAATTTTAGCAGATGTCAGATCGTTGATGATGTATTGCAGCCGGATGTGAGAAAACACTATTGCAAACTTTTGTCCTTGTTCTGTTTCCAGGAAGCTCTTGTAACTGCAGTTTTCTTTGTGAAAGAATAAATCAATCTATTATTTCATATGAAATGTTAAATCACTGTCACAACATATTCCTCATTTGGTCCAAACCTTGTTAATTCTGGATCAGCATGTGAGCATAAATCTAGAGAATACTTTTATTTATTTACAGATATAGTGCCTTCCACCACAATTAGCCTTGCTGCCCAGCAACCAATCTATTTAACCTTAGCCTAATCACAGGGCAATTTACAATGACCATTTAACCTACTAACCAGTACGTCTTTGGATTGTGGACACTGGCATTGAACTCTGAACTTTGACGCCCCAAGCTATAATATCGTCATTTCTGTAATGATATTGTATTTTCTAACATGTTACCACATATACATTTATATGAAACCTTTAATAATAACTAACATTTCCCAAGTGCTTCACAACAGTACTATCATACAAAAATACCACGTATTATATGCATATATACAGGCAAATAACAAAAACTGGTCAAAAGAAGCGAATCTTGAAAAAGAGGAAGGTATAGGGGCAAGGAAGTTTAAGACGGGGATGTAAGAGCTTTGGGCTCAGGCATCTGAAGGAATGGACCTACCCCCCCACCCCCCGGAAGAGAATTAAATTTCAACATGGGCAAGAAACAGAAATGGAGGGATATGGTTATCTTGGAGGTTAATAGAAATTGTGAAAAGGGAGTGGGGTGGAATAAATGTTACTTGAGAATCAACAAACTTCAGTGTAGCTTCCCTACGTATGGAGCTACTCTACTATTAGACACACATAGCCTCTCTTTAGGCTACAGGGATATGTAGTACGAGGAGAATCAACTCATATCAGAAAAATGTAGCTTCAAGTACATTAGGTGCAATCAGTGCTTGTGTTGAAGTCACTATCTATAGGGATACCACCTCTTTCTATGTGATTTCCAATCAATTATATTGGTAGTAATTTTCATTATTTTCAGCTGTGACTTATTGGGTAATGCTCTTGTTTCTAAATCAAAGGATTATGGATCCATAGCCCATTACAGATATTCAAATTTAAAACACCAGACTGACATTTCCCAAATGGGTACTGATGTAGCACTACATTATTTAAGTTGCCAAATTTTGGACAGACATTAAACCAAGGTCCCATTCTGCTTTCTTAGGTGGTAATACAAGACCCTGGGCACTATCTTGAAGAAATGTTACGTTGTCACTGGTATCCTGGTTAGCATTTTTCCTTCAATCAAAAAAAAGCAGGTTATACAGCAACTTCTGGTATATTGTTGGCAATAAAATAGCTATCATGGTTCTTACAACAGCAATTATACAATGTACTTCATTCTGAATTGGGGCAATGGGTATGAAAAATGCAAGAAAAGTGGAAGTCATTTGTAATTAATAACAATCTATTATAGGGATGAACAGATGATCTCAGATGAGGGAGAAAAAGATGTGACAACATGTGATGCTTTGGTATAGATTCACTTATTCTATGTCTTTATTTTAACATTTGCAGAACTGAAACCCGGTCCACTTGTAGAATAGCAGTATACTTGATGAGGAACAGATCTGGACACAGTAGACTGATAAAGAAAAGGAATTCTATTTCCTGGATGAGTCTATGTTGATTATATATTCCATCAGCAGTACTAGAATTAAGCAGACTCCTCAGATGTCAAGTAGTGGAAGGCTCTGCTGCAGTTCATGTCTGCCTATACAGGAACCACGCAGTCAAGTAGTCAAGAGATTTATTTTGTTTCAACTATTGCATCCACTGAGCTCTAAAAATGAACTACCTCAAAGGCAGATACTCTGTCATTGATTATAATCAAATCTGAAAATGATGGATTCTTTAACTGTTATTTTAGTATTGGTCAAACACGAGGAAATCTGCAGATGCTGGAAATTCAAACAACAACACACACAAAATGTTGGTGGAACACAGCATGCCAGGCAGCATCTATAGGGAGAAGCGCTGTCGACGTTTCGGGCCGAGACCCTTCGTCAGGACTAACTGAAAGGAAAGGTAGTAAGAGATAATCCCTGGCCTGCTGTGTTCCACCAGCATTTTGTGTGTGTGTTGCTTTAAGTATTGGTGTTGGTTTATTGTTGTCACATGTACCAATAAACAGTGAAAACTTTGTGTGCTATCCAGGCAGATCATGACTTACATAACTATACTGAGGTAGTAAAAACAAAATACAGAATATAATGTTGCAGCTACAAAGAAAGTATTATTCAATTAAACATATAACGTACAAAGACTGCAATGAGGTAGATTCGGAGATCACAAATTCATCTTTAGCATATGACAAATTCATTCTGAGAATTAAAGGACAAGTTTAATACAGGCAGCGTTATATTTACTTATTACTGTCCTTATTTAACATTATTTAACACATGGTCAATTCCAGTATTCTTCCAGAAATTTGTGAACTTATAATGTCTATTAATTAGGTATTGAAGATACAGTATCTAGGGGCAGTATTAATTTGTGGTTGTTAAAATATTTGTGCATGACATACTGTATCTTAGGGAGGGTTTAATACATATGATAGGAAGGATAATGATACAGTCTGACAACTTCCAAATTGTCGCGAAATAGTATGGATATAATGAGCTAACAAAGAAATGAGTTATTCCATTGATATCTGGCTCTACATTAATTCACTGAGACACATTAACAGCTTTGTAATTGTACAACAGCATAACAAAATACTGCTTTTACAACCAAATAACTCCATAATCAAGTTTGCAGATGACAGCACGGTGGTCGGCCTGATCAGAGGGGATGACAAGATGACTTACAGGTTTGAGGTCCAGCACCTGGCCGCGTGGTATGCTGACAACAACCTGACCCTTAACACCCAGAAGACCAAGGAGATCATTGTGGACTTTAGGCATGCTAGGAGCCACATTCACGTCCGTATCTACATCAATGGAGCTGTACTGGAGCATGTATCAAGCCTCAAACTCCTTGGTGTCCACATTTCCGGGGATCTCACCTGGTCCCTGAATTCTTCCATCCTGATCAAAAAGGCGCAACAGAGCCTTTATTTCCTGCAGAGCATCAAGAAAGCTCACCTCTATCCCAGGATACTGACAGACTTTTACCACTGTACCACTGAGAGCATACTCACCAACTGCATCTCAGTGTGGTATGGCAATTGTCCCGTATCAGACCACAAAGCACTCCAGCATGTGGTGAAAACTGCCCAGCGGATTATTGGCACCCAATTGCCCACTGTTGAGAACATCTACCATAAATGCTGCCTGGGCAGGGCGAAAAGCATCATCAAGGATGCATCTCACCCTAACCACGGACTTTTAACTCTCCTCCCATCTGGTAGGTGCTACAGGAACCTCCGCTCCTGCACCAGCAGGCACAGGAAGAGCTTCTTCCCTGAGGCTGTGACCCTGCTGAAACTCACATCACAGCGCCTAGCAGTATTGCACCCATTTTGTACTGTGCTGTAGCACTTACTTTTTATTCGCAGTTATTTTGTAAAAAACACTATTCTTTGCATTTCTGGTTAGATGCTAACTGCATTTCATTTAGCTTTGTATCTATACTCGGCACAATGACAATAAAGTTGAATCTAATCTAATCTAATAGGACATTGAACAATACAGAACAGTACAGGCCATTCAGCCCACAATGTTGTGCCAACCCTTAAACCCTGCCTCCCATATAACCCACCACCTTAAATTCCTCCATCTACCTGTCTAGTAGACTCTTAAATTTCACTAGTGTATCTGCCTCCACCACTGACTCAGGCAGTGCATTCCACACACCATCCACTCTCTGAGTAAAATATCCTCCTCTAATATCCTCTAATATCCCCCTTGAACTTTCCTCCCCTTACTTAAAGCCATGTCCTCTTGTATTGAGCAGTAGTGTCCTGGGGAAGAGGCGCTGGCTGTCCACTCTATCTACTCCTCTTAATATCTTGCATACCTCTACCATGTCTCCTCTCATCCACCTTCTCTCCAGACAGTAAAGCCCTAGCTCCCTTAACCTTTGATCATAATGCATACTCTCTAAACCAGGCAGCAACATGGTAAATCTCCTCTGTACCCTTTCCAATGCTTCCACATCCTTCCTATATTGAGGCAACATTAACAGGACACAGTACTCCAAGTGTGGCCTAGCCAGAGTTTTATAGAGCTGCATCATTACCCCGCAACTCTTCAACTCTATCCCTTGACTTAAGAAAGCTAACACTCCATAAGCTTTCTTAACTACCCTATCTACCTATGAGGCAACTTTCAGGGATCTGTGGACATGTACCCCCAGATTCCTTCACATTACCAAGTATCCTGCCATTTACTTTGTACTCTGCCTTGGAGTTTGTCCTTCCAAAGTGTACCACCTCACACTTCTCTGGGTTGAATGCCATCTGCCACTTCTCAGCCCACTTCTGCATCCTATCAACGTCTCTCTGCAATCTTCGACAATCCTCAACACCAACAACCTTTGTGTCGTCTGCAAACTTGCCAACCCACCCTTCTACACCCACATCCAGGTCGTTAATAAAAATCACGAAAAGTAGAGGTCCCAGAACCGATCCTTGTGGGACACCTCTAGTCACAACCTTCCAATCTAAATAAAATAAAATCTAATCTAAAATAAATATTGGGGAAGGTAGTTGCTTTTAAAATGACTAAATATATTGAGTTACCATGAAAAGCCAAGCAAATGGGGCACAAGGCTCTTACTAATGTGAAAGTTTTGTTAAGACTATAGGCTGACAAACCATAATGTTACAGAATCAGTTAAAAGAGCTATTTCTTAATGGGGACTTGTCATACTTTATCAACTATGAGAAACTTCACTTGTTTTCTTACTGAATGTCAAAACTTAAACATTGGCTCTGGCACATCACTCTTTGGTAGGTGGGAAAGGAAAAGGAAGTTTGGTAATTAACGATGGTTACCAGTAAATGGGGAAAAGTTAAGTAAATTCAGTGGGATGCAATGATTGAATAAATTCCACTGTATGAGAGTTGGCACTGTGAATTTACTAACAGACGAGATTTTACAGATACTAGAGCACCATATAATTCTAGTGAGTCCACTTCATACATTTTCTCTTGCACAGAAGAACAACATATAGTTACCTTCCCTCGTGCTTGCTTTACCTGTGGTTATCTGTGAATAACTTTCAGTATTTGGCGTGCTTGCGATTGACATTCGGCGCTCTTTTGCGTTGGCACAGCTGTTGGCCTATGGATTTTCTGTGCAAGTATTAAAAATGCCAACAGGACCAGTTGGATTATTCGGTGCTCTTGAGATCATTGGGTAATTAGACACTTGGCAAAGGCCAATAAAAAAAGGTTATGTTTAAGCAGAGCAGCCATTATGGTAATGGTACAGAGTTAGAATGGCCCAAAGTTTTGGCAAGGGGAGGCAGAAGTTAAGGAAGCTTTCTGGTACATTTCCTTTTATCTTTGCCTGGTAGTATAGTGAAAATGGGTCTTGGATCAGCAGTGTGTTCTTCAGGTCAGATGTAGGAACACAGGGAGATCTACTGATAACTAATCCTCACAAACAGGAGCTGCAGCTGGATGACTTTTGGCTCATATGGGAGAATGAGATGATGACATATAGGAGCCACAGGAAGTCATTCACCCCTGAGTTGCAGGAGGCGGCTGGCTGGGGTTTGTCAGGAGATTGAAAGAAAATCAACAGATAGTGCAGAGTACCCCTGTGGCCATTACCCTCAATAACAGGTATGTCACTTTGGATACTTTTGGGGGAGGATGGTGGTGGGGGGGGGGGGGGGGAAGGGAGTGAGGAACCAACCTCTCAGGGAAAAGCCAGAATGACCAAGTCTTTGGCACTGACTCTGGCTCTGTGGCTCAGAAGGGAAAAGGGGGACACTGAAGAGAAGTGCAGTGCAGTAGTGATAGGGGATTCAATATCTAGGGGAGCAGACATTGACTCTCAAATGCCAGGGTTAATGGCATCTCAGATCACATCCACAGCATTCTAAAAGGGAGGGTCAGCTAGAAGTCATGGTACATATTGGTCCAACGATATTGGTAGGAAAAGGGATGAGGTCTTGAACAGAGAGTATAGGGAGCTAGGGAAGAAGCTGAAAAACATGGACTCAAAAGGTGATAATCTCTGGATTGCTGCCTGTGCCAAGTTGCAGTGAGGCTAAGAATAACAGGATTTGGCATATGAATGTGTAGCTGAAAAATTGCTGCAGAGGGCAGGGGTTCAGATTTGTGGATAATTGGGATCTCTTCTGGGAAAGGTATGGCCTGTACAAAAAAAGGACGGGTTGCACCTGAACTCAAGGGGGACCAATATCCTTGTGGGCAGGTTTGCTAGAACTGCTGGGGAAGGATTTAAATTCGTTTGGCAAGGAGATGAGAACCTGAGTGACAGGTCAGAAACTGGGGTGGTTGGTACATAAGTAGATGTAGCGTGTGGTGAGACTATGAGGAAGCAAAGATCAGACGATCTCTTTAGAGGCTACAAGGAATCAAGGAAGGAGCTGAAGAATGAACTTAGGAGAGTTAGATGGGGCATGAGCCGGCCTTGGTGAGTAGGATTAATGAAAACTCCAGAACTTTCTACATGAACAGTATGTGAGGAACAAGAGGATGACTACAGTGAGAGTAAGACTGATCAAGGATAGAAGAGGAAGTGTGTCTGGAGTCAGAAGAGGTGGGTGAGAGGGTGCTCTTAATGAATACCTTCCTTCAGCAGTAAGAGAGACCTTGAAATTTGTAAGGTCAGGATAAAATAGACTCATATACTAGAACACGTTGATGGAACATTTGGAGAACGTCAGGATAGATTAAGTCCCCAGTGTCATACAGGTAAAACCCCTGGAAGTGAGGGAAGAGACTGCTGTGCCTTTGGGATGATCTTCCCAATCAGAATCAGGTTTATTATCACCAACATGTGACGTGAAATTTGTTAACTTACCAGCAGCAGTTCAATGCAATAAATAATCTAGCAGAGAAAAAAATAAATAAAATTTTAAAAAGAATAATAAAAAATAAGTAAATCAATTACGGTATATGTAAATTGAATAGATTAGAAAAACGTGCAAAGACAGAAATACTGTATATTAAAAAAAGTTGAGGTAGTGTCTAAAGATTCAATGTCGATTTAGAAATCGGATGGCAGAAGGGAAGAAGCTGTTCTTGAATTGCTGAGTACATGCCTTCAGGCTTTTGTACCTCTGACCTGATGGTAACAGTGAGAAAAGGGTATGCCTGGGTGCTGGAGGTCCTTAATAATGGATGCTGCCTTTCTGAGACACCGATCCCTGAAGATGTCCTGGGTACTTTGTAGGCTAGTAGCCAAGATGGAGCTGACTAGATTTACAACCTTCTGCAGCTTCTTTCGCTCCTGGGCAGTAGCCCTTCCATACCAGACAGTGAGGCAGCCTGTCAGAATGCTTTCAACGGTACAACTATAGAAGTTTCTGAGTGTCATTTGTTGACATACTAAATCTCTTCAAACTCCTAATGAAATATAGCTGCTGTCTTGCCTTCTTTGTAACTACATCGATATGTTGGGACCAGGTTAGATCCTCAGAGATCTTAACACCCATGAACTTGAAGCTGCTCACTCTCTCCACTTCTGATCCCTCTATGAGGATTGGCTTGTGTTCGTCTTACCCTTCCTGAAGACCACAATTAGCTCTTTTGTCTTACTTACGTTGAGAGCCAGGTTGTTGCTGCAGCACCACTCCAATAGTTGGCATATCTCACTCCTGTATGCCCTATCATCACCACCTGAAATTCTACCAACAATGGTAGTATCGTCAGCAAATTTATAGATGGTATTTGAGCTATGCCTAGCCACATAGTCATGTGTGTATAGAGTAGAGCAGTGGGATAAGCACACATCCCTGAGTTGCGCCAGTGTTGATAGTCAGCGAGAAGGATATGTTATCACCAATCCGCACAGATTGTGGTCTTCCAGTTAGGTAGTTGAGGATCCAATTGAAGAGCGAGGTACAGAGGCCCAGGTTCTGCAACTACTCAATCAGGATTGTAGGAATGATGAACAGCATCCTGACATAGGTGTTTGTGTTGTCCAGGTGGTCTAAAGCCATGTGCAGAGCCACTGAGATTGTGTCTGCCATTGACCTATTGTGGCAATAGACAAATTACAATAGGTCCAGGTCCTTGCTGAGGCAGGAGTTCAGTCTAGTCATTACCAACCTTTCAAAGCATTTTATCACTGTCTATGAGTGCTACTAGGCGGAAGTCCTAAAGGCAGCCCACATTATTCTTCTTAGGCACTGGAATAATTGTTGCTTTTTTGAAGCAGGTGGTAACTTCCACCCATCGCAGTAAGGGGTTGAAAATGTCCTTGAGAACTTCTGCTAGTTGGTTGGCACAGATTTTCAGAGCCTTACCAGATACTCCTTCTGGACCTTCCGTCTTGCAAGGGTGCACTCTCTTTAAAGACAGCCTAACATTGACCTCTGAGATGGAGATCACAGGGTCATCAGGGATCTTCACAGCTGTAGCTGTGTTCTCCCTTTCAAAGCATGCTTAAAAGGCATTGAGATTATCTGGTATTGAAGCATCGCTGCCATTCATGCTACTGGGCTTTGCTTTGTAGGAAGTAATGTCTTGCTGACCCTGCCAGAGTTGCTGTGTATCCAATGTCGCCTTCAAACTTGTTCGAAATCATCTCTTCGCCCTTGAAATAGCCTTCTGCAAATCATACCTGGTTTTCTGGTGTA
Source organism: Hypanus sabinus (assembly GCF_030144855.1). Classification (NCBI taxonomy): domain Eukaryota; kingdom Metazoa; phylum Chordata; class Chondrichthyes; order Myliobatiformes; family Dasyatidae; genus Hypanus; species Hypanus sabinus. Next base: position 508,968 of record NC_082706.1, read on the forward strand.
GGCCTCATCACTGGCCACAGGTGTGGTGCTGGAAGATTGGAGGGTGGTGAATGCTATTCCTTTGTTTAAGAAAGTGTAGGGATAACACTGGCAAATAAAGACCAGTGAGTCTTATTTCAGTAGTGGGCAAGTTATTAGAGAAAATTCTTAGAGATAGGATTTATGAGCACTTGGAAAAACATAGTCTGATTAAGGATAGTCAGCATGGCTTTGTAAGGGGCAGATCATGCCTCACGAGTCTGAATGAATTCTTTGAGGATGTGGCAAAATGCATTTAAAGGTAGAAAAGTGGATACGGTGTATATGGATTTTAGTAAGACACATGATAAAGTTCCATAGTAGACACATTCAGAAAGTCATGAGGCACAGTATCCAGGCAAACTTGGCTGTTTGGATACATAAGTGACTTGAGAGGGTAATAGTAAATGGAGAGCATTCGGCCTGGAGGTCAATGAGCAGTTTAACTGCAGGGATCTTTTCTGGGACCCCTGCTCTTTGTGATTTTTTTTATAAATGACTTTGATTAGGAAATGGATTAATTAGTTTGCAAACAACACGAAGATTGGTGGAGTTGTGGATACCGTAGAAGATTGTTGTAGATTACAACGGGGCATTGAAATAATGCAAAACTGGGCTGAGAAGAGCCAGATGAATTTGAACCTGGAGAAGTGTGAAGTGCAAGGTCCAATTTGAGGGTAGAGTACAGGGTTAATGGCATGATTTTTGGCAGTATGAAAGAACAGAGGGATCTTGGGATCCACATCTATAGATCCCTCAAAATTGTGCACGTTGACTGGGTTGTTAAGAATGCATATGTTGTGTTGGCTTTCATTAATTGAGAGATTGAGTCAAAGAGCCAAGAGTCATGGAGATGAACAACAAAGAAGCAGGCCCTTCGGCCAATCTAGTCCATGCGAAAACTATTTAATCTGCCTACTTCCATTGACCTGTACTGGGATCATAGCCCTCCATATCCCTTTCCATATACCTACTAAAACTTCTCTTAAACATTCAACTTGATCTCGCATGGACCACTTGTGCTGGTAGCTCATTCCACACTCTCATGACCTTTAAGTGAAGAGGTTTCCTATCATGTTCCCCTTAAACATCTCACCTTTCACTCTTAACCCATGACCTATAGTTGTAGTCCCACCCATAAAATCTCCTCTCAATTTTCTACATTTTAAAGAATACAGTCAAAACCTATTAAATCTCTCCTTATAACTCAGGTCTTCCAGACCCAACAACATCCTCATAAATTTTCTCAGCAATCAACCTTGTTTAATTCTTTCCTATAGGTAGGTGACTAAAACTGTATACAATACTCCAAATTGGGCTTTATCAACATCCTATTCAATTTCAACATAACACCTTAGTTTCTATACTCGTTACATTGATTTATGAAGGCCAATGTGCCAAAAGCATTCTTTACAGCGCTACCTACCTGTGACACCACTTTCAACAAATTTTGCACCTGGATTCCTAGACCCCTTTGTTTTACTACACTCCACTTGTCTGCATTCAATTCCATCTGCCATTTTTCAGCCATTTTTTCCAGCTGATGCAAATACCACCTCATTGTCCACACTTCCAATTTTGGTGACATCCGCAAATTTGCTGATCCAGTTAACCACATTACCATCTAGATCATTGATATGGATGACAAACAACAATGAACCTAGCACTGATCCCAGCAGCACACCACTGGCCTCCAGAGAAACCCCCATCTACGACCACTCTTTGGCTTCTCCCATGAAGCCAACATCTAATCCAATTTATTACCTCCCATGCGAGACTTTGTCAAATGGCCTTACTAAAGTCCACGTAGAGAACCTACACTGCCTTGCTTCCCATAGGGTCCGAGGGAACACCTTGTTAGGCCCTGGGGATTTATTCACTCTGATTTGTCTCAGGGTAGCAAACACCACCTCCTCTGTAATTTGCACAGGGTCCATGAATTTGATTCCACTTTGCCTCACTTCTGCAGACTGTATCCATTTCCTGAGTAAACGCAGATGCAGAGAACACATTTACAATCTCCCCATCTGCTTTGACTCCACACATGGATTACCATTTTGGCCTTCCAGAGAACCAATTTTGTTCCTTGCAATCCTTTTGCTCTTAACATATCTGTAGAACCCCTTAGGATTCGCCTTCACCTTGTCAGCAACTTCATGCCTTCTATTAGCCCTCTTGATTTCTTTCTTAACTGTTCTCTGGCATTTCATATACTTCATAAGCGCCACATTTGTTCCTACCTGTCTATACCTGCTATACACCTCCCTTTTTCTCTTAATTAGGGCTTCAATATATCTTGAAAATCAAGATTCCCTACATTTTTTATCTTTACTTTTTATTCTGACAGGTACATACAAGCATTGTACTCTCAAAATTTCATTTCTGAAGGCCTCCCACTTTCTAAGTACACCTTTGCCATAAAACAGCTTGTCCCAATCCACACTTGCCAGATCATTTCTGATAGAATCCAATTGCTTTTCTCCAGTTTAAAACCTCAACCCGTGAACCAGACCTACCTCTTTACGTATTTACTTTGAACTAATGGCATTATGATCACTGGATGCAATGTGTTCTACACAAACTCTGTCACCTGCTCTGTCTCATTCCCTATTAGCAGATCCAGTATCGCATGTTCTCTCATTGGAACTTCTACGTACTGATGAAGGAAACATTCCTGAACACATTTGACAAACTCTATCCCATCTAGTCCTTTTACAGTTTGGGATTCCCAGTCAATGTGTGGGAAGTTAAAATCACCTGCTATATCAACTTTATATTTCTTACAACAGTGTGTGATTCCCTTTACAAATTTGATCCTTTAAATCCCTCAGACTATTGGGTGATCTGTAATACAGCTTCATTAATTGGTCATAGTTTTCTTATTTCTCAGATCCACCCAACTTACTTTTGAGTCAAGTTCTCCAATCTGTCCTGATGGAGCAGAACCTTGACATTTAACTTGACTAGTAATGCCACCCCTCTTCCTTTATTTACTCCCACTCTGTCATAACTAACCCCAGAATATTGAGGTGACAGTCCCGTACCTCCTGTAACCAAGTCTCACTAATGGCTACAATATCATAATTCCAGATGTTGATCCATGCCCTGAGCTAATCCCCTTTTCTATGATACTTCTTGCATTGTACACAGTTAGGACACTTGTCACGCCATGCTCTCTCTTTTGATTTCTGACTTTATATGAGGACTTACTGACATCTGCCTCCACAAACTTTCTACTAACTGTTCCCATCCCCCTCCAGATCTAGTTTCAACCCCACCGTGAAGTATTAAGACCGTAAGACATAGGAGCAGAATTAGGCCATTTGGCCTATTGAGCCTGCTCCGCCATTTCATCATGGCTGTTTCATTTTTCCTCTCAGCCCCAATCTCCTGCCTTCTCTCCATATCCTTCAATGCTTGGCCAATCAAGACTCTATCAACCTCTGCCTTAAATATACATACAGACTTGGTCTCCACAGCTGCCCGTGGCAAAAAATTCCACAAATTCACCAGTCTTTGGCTACAGAAATTCCTCCTCATTTCCATTCTATTCTGAGGCTGTGTCCTCTGGTCTTAAGACTCTCCCACCATAGAATCATAGAAATCTACAGCACAATACAGGCCCTTTGGCCCACAATGTTGTACCAACCATATAACCTACTTAGAAACTGGCTAGAATTACCCTACCCCATAGCCCTCTATTTTTCTAAGCTCCATGTACCTACCTAAGAGTCTCTTAAAATACACTATTGTATCCACCTCTACCACTGTTGCTAGCAGTGCATTCCACACTCCCACCATTCTCTGTGTTTAATAAAACTTACCTCTGACATCCCCCTTGTACCTACCTCCAAGCACCTTAAAACTATGCCCCTTCATGTTAGCCATTTCAGCCTTTGGTAAAAGCCTCTGGCTATCCACACGATCAATGCCTCTCACGATATGAAACAATCTCTCCATGTCCACTCTGTCAAGGCCCTCCCCATTCGACAGGTTTAGATGGGGTCACCCCTCATTTTTCTGAATTCCAGTGAATACAGGCCCAGGGTCATCAAAAACTCTTGTTATGACAAGCCATTTAATAAAGCCTCCCACTAGGTTATCAGTCCCTCTCCAGTTCAGGTGCAAACGATCCCTTGTATACTGGTCCCACCTTCCTTGGAAGGGAGCCCAACAATCCAAAAATCTTATGCCCTTCCTCCTACAACAACTCCCTAGTCACATATTAAACTGTATAATCTTCCTTGTTCTGGCCTCACTAGCACTTGGCATGGGTAGTAAACCTGAGATCACAACCCTGGAGGTCCTATCCTTTAACTTAGCATTTAACTCCCTCAACATCCTATGCAAAACCTCATCACTCGTCCTACCCATGTCATTGATACCTACATTGATACCTAACTCTGTCCAGATTGATAGCTGGTCAAAGCTCTAAAGGTGGAGTTGTGGCGGCACTCAATAGCGACTCCTTCAAGCTCATCTGCGGAAACCACTTAATTTCTAATTTAATGTCTTTCTTCATCCTTTTCAGGTGGATGGGGTTCTGTTGAAGACCCTGAGCTGGTGTTACACTCAGACTTCAGATCTTTGTGGTGGTGGGATCTGTTCCCAGGGAATTCTGATGGGACCAGCTGCTTTTTGAAATTTCAAGTACACAGCCTAGAAGACAAGCATACCTTCAGAGTTCCAAGGTTTCGCAGCCCTGTGGGCAGGCTGATTCTAAGCCAGTGCTGCTGACTAAAGCATCATGGGAGAAAACAGATTGTTGAGAGCAAGAGATCAGCTGTCGGAGGCTCTGTTGTTGGCAATTTGCGCTCCTTCTCTCTCTCTGTCTCGCTGGTGGTGGAGAGTTTATTGCCAATTCCCCAGTTGGAGAACTTGCAAGAAAAAAAAGCACATTGGTGTTTTATTATGTCTTCCCTCAAGAGTGTGAAAGGGGGCACCTCTTTTTTCCTTTATTAGAGGGAGGGAGAAGGGGAAAGAGAGAGTCACTGTGGTATGTCAAATTGTCCAGTGAACAATTAGCTTTTGTTGCACAGCAGATCATGGTCTTTATTGGGGGCTTTGCTATTGCATGCTTGATGGGTGGGGGTGCTGATGCTTTTTTTTGCAGGTGGGTGGGGGAGGGTTGTTGTTTTGCTCCTGCTTGTGACTGGGAGGGGGGAGTAGGGGGCTTTGGGGCTCTAATGTTTTAACTGTCACTCTTGAGGGTACTCTTGTTTTCATGGCACACCATCAAGGCACTAGATGTGTCAACAAAAGAGGGCAGCTAGGCGGAGAAGATGTTCACAGCTCTCCTCTCACCCATTGTTGACTGTTACAACGACGAGGAAGGAGCAAGTGTCAGTGTGTCGGGAAACACTGATACGTAGCTCATGAGTTGTGATTCCTTCCACGCTACGCACCAGAGTGCTGGAGGAACTGCATGAGGGGCACCTGGGTACCGTGAAAAAAGTCTTGCCCATGCCTATGTGTGGTGGCCAGGAAGCGATAAACATATTAAGGGCTTGACCAATAACTGCTCTGGATGTCAAAAGATTCAGAACACACCACCACAAGCCCCTCTCCATCCATGGAAGTGGCCCTCATCACCATGGCAACCAGTGCACATTGACTTTGCTGGACCATTCATGGACTCTATCTTTTTAATCGCTGTTGATGCACATTCCAAATAGCCAGAGGTCATCAAAAATGAAAACAACCACATCAGAAAAGACCATTATGGTTCACCAAGAATGGCATACCAGAACATATCTGCAGAGACAATGGACGACAATTTGTCTCTGAAGAATTCCAAAGTTTCGTGAAGAACAATGGAATCAAGCACTTTACATCTGTCCCTTACCATCCATCCACAAATGGCTTGGCAGAAAGATTTGTGCTGACATTCAAGAAAGCCATTAAGGCAACAGACAGCGAAAATCAACCACTGCAACACAAGATAGACAACTTCCTCCTTACCTACCGTAACGCAGTACACGCAACCACTAATCAGACCGTAGCGATGATGTTTCTGAACAGGAACCTGAGGTCCCGCATGGATCTTCTTAAACCAGATGTAAGGCATGATGTGGAAAACAGACAGTTCAAACACTTGAATGCTAAGCCAACACGGAACTTCAGTGTGGGACAGTCAGTTCTTGCACGTGATTACTGGATTGAAAAGTGACAACCGGGTATAATGTCCACCATAGATGGACCATTGAGTTAAAAATTAATAAAAAGATTTAAAAAGAAAGAAAAAGATGGACCATTGATGTATAGAGTACAGATGGGAGGGAACGCTGGAGATGGGAGCTAAGTTAACAGGGTTCTTTACTGACTGAAACCGAACTGAACACACAAGTACAGATCAATATATGCCTAATAATGCATGCCCCATACGCGCCTAATAGTACATACAACGACGTTACTACAACATAAAGTAGTCCCATATTATACAGTAGGCTATAAGGTAAGCTCCTCCCCTTTTATTTTAATAGTGTATCAACTTGGATGAAGCAGCAGAAACAAGACAAGGTGCAGGGATCTTCTGACTATCCTCAGGATCAAGCGCAGTTGTTACGTTGCTCTGTTCAGATTTCAAAGCTGTTGTTGATACTCAACAGCCATCCATGATTCCTTCTCAATTTGTCCTGGCTCAAGAGGGAGAATTCCTTGAGATGCACATTCAGCACAAGTATGAAAATACAACAATAGAAACCTTACAGTTTGTTGCCAGAATTTGTCCCTGTTTTGATGCTGTTTCTTAACTTCTTTGTGAAAAACAAGACACATTGGCTGAGGGTTCAAAATATGTACGTGCAAAAGAAACTTTCCTGTAAAGGATTAAGTGTATGATTCTCAATGGAGGAAATGATTGGTTCAAGATTTACCTTGTGCGAATGCTGTTCTGTTTGAATGGAACTGATTTTGTCCAGGAGCTTTTAAGGAATGACCAGTTTTCATGGATTGTTCCCAAGGAAATTGTTCAGGAGCAGATGGAGATGCTGTTCTTTTTGGAGGTTTAAGCTTATTGAAAGTTCCCTGATCTTCCATTATCTGTTCATCTGTTAACAAGTAATTTAACTGAGCAGGTGCAGGTTTTCGTCTTTTGTCTGGAATTGGAACAGGGTCATTAGGTCTCCTCCTCAGCTTCCTAGTTATTCATGTCCCAGCAATAGTGGTCCTCCATTTTTCAGTACATAGAGGTTCAGCTGCTGTGTTTTGTCTCCACAGGTCACTGTCACTTTAATTTTACCTTTGGGACGCACTTTCTGTCCTGTGTAAGTTGGTAGCTGCAGCTTAGTTTGTTTCGGAGGTATGTGAGAAAACAGTTGTTTGTAGTCATGTACAGAGATCACTGTTAAAGCTGAGCCTGTGTCCAACTCCATTTTCAGTCTCATGCCTGCCACTTGTGGAGTGATCCATATTGCTCCAGATTTAGGCCAGTTAGAAGAGTGGGCTGAAAGATGACAGATGGAGTTTAATGCTGATAAGTGTGATGTGCTACATTTTGGTAGGGCTAATCAAAATAGGACATACATGGTAAATACATGGTCTGCATCCCAGAGTGCTTAAGGAAGTAGCATGGTCTGCATCCCAGAATGCTTAAGGAAGTAGCCCAAGAAATAGTGGATGTATTAGTGATAATTTTTCAAAACTCCTTAGATTCTGGATTAGTTCCTGAGGATTGGAGGGTGGCTAATGTAACCCCACTTTTTAAAAAAGGAGGGAGAGAAAAACCGGGGAATTATAGACTGGTTACTCTGACGTTGGTGGTAGGGAAAATGCTAGAGTCGGTATTCAAAGATGTGATAACAGTACAATTGGAAAGAGGTGAAATCATCGGACAAAGTCAGCATGGATTTGTGAAAGGAAAATCATGTCTGATGAATCTTACAGAATTTTTTGAAGATGTAACTAGTAGAGTGGATAGGGGAGAGCCAGTGGATGTGGTATATTTAGATAGTTAAAAGGCTTTTGACAAGGTCCCACACAGGAGACTAGTGTGCAAACTTAAAGCACATGGTATTGGGGGTATGGTATTGATGTGGTTAAGAGAATTGGTTGGCAGACAGGAAGCAAAAAGTGGGAGTAAACGAGACCTTTTCAGAATGGCAGGCAGTGACTAGTGGGGTACCGCAAGGCTCAGTGCTGGGACCTCAGTTGTTTACAATATATATTAATGATTTAGACGAAGGAATTAAATGCAGCATCTCTAAGTTTGCGGATGACACGAAGGTGGGCGGCGGTGTTAGCTGTGAGGAGGATGCTAAGAGGATGCAGGGTGACTTGGATAGGTTAGGTGAGTGGGCAAATTAATGGCAGATGCAATTTAATGTGGATAAATGTGAGGTTATCCACTTTGGTTGCAAGAACAGGAAAACAGATTATTATCTGAACGGTGGCCGATTAGGAAAAGGGGAGGTGCAACGAGACCTGGGTGTCATTGTACACCAGTCATTGAAGGTGGGCATGCAGATACAGCAGGCGGTGAAAAAGGCAAATGGTATGTTGGCATTCATAGCAAAAGGATTTGAGTACAGGAGCAGGGAGGTTCTACTGCAGTTGTACAATGCTTTGTGAGACCGCACCTAGAGTATTGTGTGCAGTTTTGGTCCCCTAATCTGAGGAAAGACATTCTTGAGGGAGTACAAAGAATGTTCACCAGATTGATTCCTGGGATGGCAGGACTTTCATGTGAAGAAAGACTGGATCGACTAGGCTTATACTTGCTGGAATTTAGAAGATTGAGGGGGGATCTTATTGAAACGTATAAAATTCTAAAGGGATTGGACAGGCTAGATGCAGGAAGATTGTTTCTGATGTTGGGAAGTACAGAACGAGGGGTCACAGTTTAAGAAGAAAGGGGAAGCCTTTTAGGACCAAGGTGAGGAAAAATTTCACACAGAGAGTGGTGAATCTGTGGAATTCTCTGCAACAGGAAACAGTTGAGGGGTGGAGTTTCAAGATGGCGACGTAAGCATCTGCCTTTTAGGCGCTCTTTATTTTTTTAACTATAATCACCCTTTAATTAGATCTTTTCGAACTTAATCATATGAGTTGCTACCTTTGATTGACCCTTTTTTCCTAAAATAATAGTTGATCTAATCTTGTCAAACCTAAAATGGCTACAAGTAAGAAATCGGCTAAGGATCCTGTATCCATCGACGCAATTTCTGGTCTTTTGGACATTAAACTGGATGTTAAATTTGCGGGTATGGAAGGTAAATTGGACAATAAACTGGATGCTAAATTTGCGGGTCTGGAAGGCAGACTAGAAGGTAAATTGGACAGTAAACTGTTAAGTTTGGAAAGGAGGATTACTACGAAAATATCCGATTTTGAAGGAGTTGTTAAATCGCTTGAAACTAAGTTTCAGTCGCAGGCGTTAGTGGTTCAGCAGCTTGGAAATAAGATCACGACTCTTGAACAATCAATTTGTGAAAAAGCACGTACAATTGAAGTGTTAGAGAAGAAGATAGAGTCGACTGCTAAAACTTTAGATCAGTATAAGTTTAAAATTACTGATCTTGAAAATCGTTCTCGCAGACAGAATTTGCGCATCATCGGAATTCCCGAAAAAGTTGAGTCCGGTGATTTAACTGAATTTTTCTCTAAATTACTGTGGGAAATTTTCGGTGGTGAAGGTTTGAAAAATGAACCTGTTATCGATCGCGCTCACAGAGTTGCGAGGCTTTCGTCTGTGTCTGATAAACCACGAGCGGTGATTGTTCGCCTTCATTATCCTCGTGAGAAAGAGCTTCTAATTCGGTTAGCTCGTAAAAAAGGTATGATCTCCTACCAAAATTACTCATTTCGAATTGTTGAGGACTATTCGTATGAAGTAATGAAAGCCAGGATCGCTTTTAAACCAGTGATGGCAGAGATTCATTCGATTGGATTTAAACAAGCTTTAATGTATCCAGCGAAGCTTAGAATGGTGCTGCCCGACAACAGTTTACACTTTTTTAACACTCCTGAAGAAGCGAAGAAATTTGTTGAAGAATATCGATCCTCTAGTGCAACTTGAACTATGAGTTACATTGAAGATTTTTTTTTGGAGAGAGGATGCCATTTCATTTTAAGTTTTAACCCTGGAAGTTGGGTTATAACTTTTTATTTTGAACTATGGGTCTGGGTCTTTTTTTTTTACTACTATTATTATTGCTTATAGATGCTGTTTTAATTTTTATAATATCCTTTTTTATACACGTTTGTATTTTGTAATAATGAATTATTTTTTCAAAATGTCGTTTCTTCTTCCCATAAGTCTTTACTTTTTATAAGCGTTTATTTGCTTGCCTGTATTTAGAAATGGAACAAAGGCTTTGAATTCTTTTTTTTTAGTCTTTTTTTTTTATATATGTTGTAGTGTCTATTAAATCTTTTTTTTAAAAAAAAAATTCTATTTTGATAACTTTTTTTTTACTAAATTTTCTTATTAGATTGCTGAATTTATATTCATATTTTGTAATATGGCTTTCTCAAAATGTCGTTTCTTCTTCCCATAAGTCTTGGCTTGAGAAACGTCATCTTTGTATCTGAATATGGAATTTCTTTTTTAAAGGTGTATCACATTTTTAAACTTTAATGTTCATTTTTTTTTATTAATGATTTTTCTGGTTTTACTATTTTAGTTTTTTTTTGACTTGTCTGATATGTGTGTGTATGTGTATGTATATATATATATATGTAAGTATATATATATATATTTTTTTTTTTTGCAACTCTATATTTTAATTAGGGTGTTATATAGTTTTTTCTTAAAAAAATTTTCTTATGGAGCTGCCATCTTGAAATGGGGGTAATATTAGTATTAGTTTATGCGCCTGCCGCTTGGCTTTCTTTCAAAGGGTGGGGGGAGGGGGGAGGGATCTTTTTTCATGCTTCTGCTTTTTATTTTTTTGCTTTTAGTTTATGGGCTGACTTTAAATTGTTAATATTGTTGAGGTGTCAGGATCTCCGGTTGCTCCTGAATCAATTTTCCTTCTTCCTAAATTGTGGGTTATGTGTCTTTTTAACCTTTTATGATACACACAATTAATATTGGTATGATGGATAAATCTATTAACTTTATCTCGTGGAATACTAATGGTTTAAATCATCCGATTAAACGTAAAAAAATATTTAAAGTATTCCATAGATTGAACGCTAATATTATTTTTGCACAGGAGACCCATATTAGGAGGGAGGATAATCAACGTTTTTTTAGGTTCTGGAAAGGTCAACAATTTCACTCAAATTGTACCGCTAAAATTAGGGGTGTGTCTATTTTTATAGACCCCTCAATTTCGTTTACACATTATGAAATTATTTCTGATCCACAGGGTAGATTTTTGTTGATAACTGGTTCACTTTTTAATCGGAAAGTTGTTTTAGTTAATATTTATGCTCCAAACTTTGATTGTCCTGAATTTTTTAAACGTTTATTTACTTCTCTTCCTAATTTGAATGAATATATGTTGATTATGGGTGGAGACTTTAATTGTTGTTTGAATCCTTCGATGGATAGATCTAAACCTATTCGAACTCTTCCGAATAGATCAGCTTTACTTATTAATTCTTTTATGGTTGATTCTGGAATTACTGAAATATGGCAGTTTTTGAACCCTAAAGATAAAGAATTTTCATTTTTTTCACATGTATATCATAGTTATTCTAGAATTGATTATTTCCTTATTGATCATCGTTTATTAACAGATGTTATTGATTGTAAATACGATTCTATTGCTATTTCGGATCATGCGCCTTTGAAGTTATCTATTAAGATTCCGGACTCTTCTATCAATACTAGATCTTGGAGACTTAATGCTACTTTGCTTCAAGATCCAGAATTTATTACCTTCATAAAACAACAAATTGACTTATTTTTTTCAACAAACTATAATGAAGAGATTGACAAAGGAATACTTTGGGACTCTTTCAAGGCTTTTATTCGTGGACAAATTATTTCATATTCCGCTGGTAAAAGAAAACAAAGATATTCAGATATAGCTTTATTGGTGGATAAAATTAAAGAAATTGATAAGATTTATTCCGTTACTCCTACCAAAGAACTTTATAAGAAGAGAGTTGAGCTTCAAATGGAACATAGTTTATTATTATCTTCTTCAATTGAGAATCAATTAATTAAGACTAGGGCTCAATTTTATATTCATAGTGATCGAACTGGTAAATTGTTAGCTAATCAATTAAAAGCTATTTCGACTAAGCGACAAATTATTAAAATTCGTAAACAAGACGGTAATTTAACTACTGATTATAAAGAAATCAATAACACTTTTCAAGATTTTTATAAATCTTTATATCAATCAGAATTTGACGGTGACCGGTTTACGATGGATAATTTTTTTAATAACTTGAATATTCCTAAACTGATAGATGAAGATTGTAGCTTGCTTGATGCTCCTATTTCTATGGATGAAATAAGAGAGGCTATCTCATCAATGAATTCAGGGAAAGCTCCTGGTCCTGATGGTTTTATTGTAGAATTTTTTAAAACTTTTTCTTTATTGCTTTCTCCTTGGCTATGTGAAATCTTTAATGATGCGTTTGTTAAGAAGAGATTACCTCAATCGTTTTATGAAGCTACTATCTCTCTAATTCTTAAAAAAGATAAAGATCCTACTTTATGTGCATCTTATCGCCCTATATCATTATTAAATGTAGACTCTAAGATTCTTACAAAAATTTTAGCCATTAGATTAGAAAAGGTATTACCACAGATTATTTCAGAAGATCAAACTGGTTTTATTAGGAATCGGTATTCCTTTTTTAATATTAGAAAATTGATTAACATAATTTATACTTCATCACCTACAACCCCAGAATGTGTTATCTCATTAGATGCTGAAAAAGCCTTTGATAGAGTTGAATGGACATATTTATTTAATGCATTGAGAAACTTTAATTTTAGTCCTAATTTTATATCATGGATTAAATTAATATATTATAAACCTGTTGCTTCTGTTCTTACAAATAACTATAGATCCTCTTTTTTTCAATTATCTCGTGGTACGAGACAAGGTTGTCCTTTAAGTCCTTTATTATTTAATATTGCATTAGAACCTTTAGCTATTGCTATTCGTGAGTCTCCTAATATTTTTGGTATTACCCGTAATGAGAAGTCATACAAATTATCGCTTTATGCTGATGATTTGTTGTTATATATTTCTAATCCTAGTAGGTCTATTCCTGCTATTTTATCCTTGTTGGCTCAATTTGGTAGCTTTTCTGGTTATAAGTTAAACTTAGATAAGAGTGAGTTATTCCCTTTAAACGCGCAAACTTTATTGAGTGATAGGATGCCATTTAAAGTTGTTACTGATAACTTTATCTATTTAGGTATAAAAATCACCAAGAAATATAAAGATTTATTTGGACTGAATTTTTTACCTATGCTTCATCAAATTCAGCAACTTACTACAAGATGGTCTCCCTTATTTTTATCATTAGTTGGTCGGATTAATGCTATTAAAATGATGATTTTACCGAAATTTTTATATTTATTCCAAGCTTTACCAATTTTTATTCCTAAATCTTTTTTTGATAATATTGATTCAAAAATTTCCTCATTTGTGTGGCAAAATAAAAATCCTAGGTTAAGCAAAAGGCAATTACAAAAGTCTAAAAAAGATGGTGGTCTAGCTTTACCTAACTTTAGATTTTATTATTGGGCGAATAATATTCGTAATCTAATGTACTGGAAACTAGATTTGGATTCACCTGTGTGCCCACAGTGGGTAAATTTGGAATGTAGTGAGGTTAAGGGATATTCTATATTTTCCGTTCTTGGTTCTTTTCTTCCTATTGATTTAGCCAAATTCAATAAACAGATATCTAACCCTGTTGTTAAACATACACTACGAATTTGGTTTCAATTTCGCCAATTCTTTAATCTGAAAAACTTTGCTCTGGACAGCCCTATTTTATGTAATTTTTTTTTTAAACCTTCATTGACAGATCAAGCTTTTAGTATATGGAAAAGGAAAGGTATAAAATGTTTTCGTGATCTTTTTTTTGAAGGTACTTTGATGTCTTTTGATCAACTATCCAACAAATTTGAATTACCTAAATCTAATTTTTTTTGATACTTACAAATTAGAAATTTCTTACATAAAATTCTTCCATCTTTTCCTAATTCAACTCCATCGGATTTTTCAGATTTGATTTTTACTTTTAATCCTTGTCAGAAGGGATTAGTAGCTTTTATTTATAACATGATTATGAAGATACAGCCAGAAATATCGGATAGAATTAGACAAGAATGGGAAAAAGAACTTCGATGTAATATATCAACAGATAAATGGGAAAAAATTTTACAAATGGTTAATTCCTCCTCTATTTGTGCTAAACATGCTTTAATACAATTTAAAATTGTACATAGAGCTTATATGTCTAAAGATAAGCTTGCCCGATTTTATTCGCATATTAATCCTCAATGTGACAGATGTCACTTAGAAGTGGCTTCATTGACTCACATGTTTTGGACATGTCCCACTTTACATAACTATTGGAAGGACATTTTTGATGTCATTTCCTCAGTATGGAATATCGATTTACAACCCCATTTTATTACTGCAATTTTCGGTATACCAAATGAAGATGGCAATCAGCTTTCCCCTTCAATCAGACGAATGATTGCCTTTGTAACATTAATGGCCAGAAGGTCTATATTACAAAACTGGAAAGAAGTAAATCCTCCTACTACATTTCAGTGGTTCTCCCAAACTATTTCTTATTTGAGTTTGGAAAAAATCAGAAGCACTATCTTTGATTCTTCAATTAAATTTGAAGAAACCTGGGGACCATTTATTCGACACTTTCATATGAATTAATTTGGCCTATTTCAGATCCTTTTCTCTACTTATCCTTGTTCAGGTATGGAGTTCCGGAGTTCTTTTCTTGACACCTTCATATATTTATAAAGTACTATTATTGCCCATGTTAGTTATAGTTTAGTATTTTTTTTCAATATATATTTTTTCTCATATATAATCTCAATTTTTTTTTCTTTTTTTGATGATTATTTTTGTTTTTTTTCATATATATTTATATAGACTTGATTGATTTATGTACCTTTTGTTGATGGATGTTTTAATAGGATATTATTATCCTATTACTAATGTAATCTCAAGTTTATTGAATCTGTAATCTATTCATTATTATGTGTTGTTTTTTTTTATATATGAAATTTAATAAAAAGATTGAAAAAGAAAGAAAAGAAAGGAAACAGTTGAGGCCGGTTCATTGGCTATATTTAAGAGGAAGTTAGATATGGCCCTTGTGGCTAAAGGGATCAGGGGGTATGGAGAGAAAGCAGGTACAGGGTTCTGAGTTGAATGATCAGCTATGATACTGAATGGCGGTGCAGGCTCGAAGGGCCGAATGGCCTACTCCTGCACCTATTTTCTGTTTCTAAATGGTAGAGCATTAAGGAATGCAGTAGAACAGAGTGATCTAGGAATAATGGTGCATAGTTCCTTGAAGGTGGAATCTGATGTGGATAGGGTGGTAAAGAAAGCTTTTGGTATGTTGGCCTTTATAAATCAAAGCATTGATCATAGGAGTTGGGATGTAATGTTAAAATTGTACAAGGCATTGGTAAGGCCGAATTTGGAGTATTGTGTACCGTTCTGGTCACTGAATTATAGGAAAGATGTCAACAAAATAGAGAGCGTACAGAGGAGATTTACTAGAATGTTACCTGGGTTTCAGCACCTAAGTTACAGAGAAAGGTTGAACAAGTTAGGTCTTTATTCTTTGGAGCATAGAAGGTTGAGGGGGGACTTGATAGTGGTATTTAAAATTATGAGGGGGATAGATAGAGTTGACGTGGATAGGCTTTTTTCATTGAGAGCGGGGGAGATTCAAACAAGAGGACATGAGTTGAGAGATAAGGGGTAAAAGTTTAGGGGTAACACGAGGAGGAACTTCTTTACTCAGAGAGTGGTAGCTGTGTGGAATGAGCTTCCAGTAGAAGTGGTAGAGGCAGGTTCGATATTGTCATTTAAAAAAACATTGGATAGGTATATGGACAGGAAAGGAATGGAAGGTTATGGGCTGAATGCAAGTCGGTGGGACTAGGTGAGAGTAAGAGTTTGGCATGGACTAGAAGGGCCGAGATGGCCTGTTTCCATGCTGTCATTGTTATACTCTTTGATCAACTGTCTCTTTCATGCTGTGAAGTTGCAGACAAGACATTCACTTTTGTCTGAGTTGTTTTCATCAGAATTGCTTTCGTTCATTTTGTGCACATTGTTGTATTTTCCTTTCTGGTGTTTCTTGTTTCTCTGTATTTTGTCCTTTTTCTGCTGTGTACTAGCTTTGCATACTTTGCCAATGCAGCCCCGTTTGCCACAGTTTCTGCATTGTCTTTAAACCAACAATCATCAGGGTCATGTGAACTGTTCCCACAACAGTAACATTTCTTTCCTTTATTTCTGTTCAGTGACGTTTGTGGCATATTCCAGAGACTTTTGTGTAGATCGGAAGCACCCCATGCCGCTATTTCCATTGATATTGAGATATTTCAGGCTTTCTCAAATGCAAGGTCTTTTTCACACAGGAGCTTCTTCGGTGTGGTTTCACAGTGCATGCCATACACTAACCTGTCCCTCAATGCATCTGACAGACCAGCTCCAAATTGGCAATGTTCTGATAATATGCACAATTCAGCACAATATTCAGAAAATGCTTTAATTTTTGACCTGATTCAGTTTATGGAATTTAAATCTTTCAGCAATGACCAGTGGTTTGGTGCTTAAGTGCTGTTGGAGGGCATTTGTTTGAACGTTTTGTCAGCTGGCTTTTCAGGGGTTAATAAGCTCAATAGCAGCCCATATGTTTTTGCGCACATAACACTGCGTGTACATCCACACTGGACCGGATAAATCTGTAACTGAAGCTTTTTCTCTTCGTTTTGACCCTCCATCTACATTGAAACGGCATTTTCCTCCCCCAAAAATGGAGCTTCTCTAAAACGTTCTCCAGAGTGTTTAAATCTGAAAATGCCAATTGGCCGGTATAGTGCATATGGGGTAACCGAAGCTTTTTAAAAATGCCGTCGTGACGTGCTAGAACAGATGCTAGTGGCAGTACAACATTTCATAGCTTTCTTGAACGCAACCTTCAACACCACAACAATGGCTGACGGCCTCAGGAGACTGTCCCTGAGAAGAATGTTACTGCAGTTTTGCAGTATGACAGAGAATTTCAACCCCCCACACAACCTAACAATTTCAGAACAGACGGCAACGAGACTGAAACCAGAAGAGTTAGAAATGTACTCACCAAATACTTTGACCCGTAACTTACTAAATTGATAATTTCCTGATCAGTCAGGTTATCAAAGGATATGGCAAGAAGGCAGGTACATGAGGTTGAGTAGAATCTGGGATCAGCCATGATGGAATGGCGGAGCAGACTTGATGGGCTGAATGGCCTAATTCTGCTCCTGTGTCTTATGGTGTAATTAATAAATTATACTCACTTTGCCCTGTTTTCTGTCCATGCTTGTGTGAAGGTGGTTTACCTATTTTTGCAAGTACTTCTCTGACAATAGATGTGTTACAGCCTAATGTAACATTGTATGGAAATACAAGATAACACTGATGCAGACATGTTTTATACATTTAACAAGGTGCTTTATTAATGTATTACTTGTGTAAACATTCAATAGGTGCAATTGTTACTACTTCCAAAATGTCATTTTTAAGTAGTAGTTTATATTTGACATAGACATGAAAATGTTCAGGCCAAAAAAGGAAAATTGTAAGTTTCACTTTTACTCAGGTAAAAATAAAATCATTTTTGCCAGTAACTAGTTTTATTGCATGTTAAATATAGCAAAATAATATAGAAGGACTTGGCAAAAGTAAAGGCAAACAAATAAGGTAACAGCAAACTTCACATTTGCCCAGTAACAAGCCTTATGGCATTTAGTTGTAGCTGTCGTCCCTTTCATCGGTGAAAAGACTTTGGCTGTAGGAAATGTTTCCAATACTGTCCGTGAACTCCCTGTCAGTTGCCCCCATATGCTCCAGTATGTTTTCTTTATTGTTTTAAGTCCTCCTGCGCAAGAGCCAATAGCTGTCCATCATTTGGCAATTTCCTTTTAAGTTTTTCTAGTCTGTAAGCGGACAAATGCGCACCCAGTCTTTCACAGCGAGATTCGACACCAAACATGTTGCTTGTTTTCTGTATATGTGACCTGTGCATGCCCAGGAGGAGGAGATTTGCCCAAATACCCATTTTAATGTGGACAGAGGTATTTTCAAAAACACCTGGTGTGGATGCCTATTGTTTTTACGCAAAACCGGGCGTTTTCAAAATTATCCGGTCTAGTGTGGACATAGCCTGAGTAATATGGGGACTTTGTTTTCATCATTAGCACCATTAGCATCACAATATAACTCCATTCTTTCAGTGTAAGTTGCTCAGTCTTCAATGCCACTATCAAATGCTGTAATGGTTCCAATCAACGCCAACCTTGTTATATTAATTTAGCCCCACATTATTTTCTTTTTGATTCACATGACCTTTTTGCTAGCATCCTGAGCGAACTCTGTCTAGACACGTGTGTCCCTCCTTTTTAACTCCATTCTGGAGCAGGCAGACTCTCAGGCTACGCCCATACTAGACCAGATAAATCCATAACCAAAGTTTTTCTCTCTTCGTTTTGACCCTCCGTCCACATTGAAACTGCCGATTGGGCAGAGTAGGGTGGATGGGTTAACTGGAGAGTCTGAAAAACACTGTCATGATGTGCCAGAACAGATGGTGGCAGCAGCACTGCATTTCATTGTTTTCTTGAAAGCAACCTCCTCCCACACAACCTAACAATTTCAGAACAGATGGCAACGAGACTGAAGCCAGAAGAGCTAGAATTGTACTCACCAAATACTTTGACCCATAACTTACTGAATAAATAAGTATACTCACTTTGCCCTGTTTTCTGTCCTTGTTTGTATGAAGGTGGTTACCTATTTTTGCAAGTACTTCTGACAATTGATGTGTAACAGCCTAATGTAACATTGTATGGAAATACAAGACAGCACTGATTAACAAGGTGCTTTATTAATGCAACAGAGTTAGTCAGTTTTTCAATGTTCGTCGTCAGCCCAGTCACGCTGTCCGTGAACTCCCTGTTGGTTGCCTCCATAAGCTCCAGTATTTGATTAGTTTTTTTAGTTTTAGTCTTCCTGCGCGAGGGATAACAGCTGTCTGTCTTTTGGCAATTTCCTTTTAAGTTTTTCTAGTCTGTAACTGCACAAACGCGCACTTTCACAGTGAGATTCGACAGTAAACATGTCACTTGTTTTCTGTAGATGAGTCCTGCGCATGCCCAGTAGGAGGAGGTTTGCCCAAATATCCGTTTTAATGTGGACGGAGGTATTTTCAAAAACGCTTGGTGTGGACGCCTATCGTTTTTACGCTAAACCGTTATTTTCAAAATTATCCGGTCTAGTGTGGACGTAGCCTCAGTCCCTGGGGTCAGCGCCGGCTGTGGTCTCAGCTGGACATGCTGCGGCTCTGACTGTGTCTCTTAGTCTCCTGGCGTTCCCGACCCATGGCGGCTGTGCTTCCGTTTCCTTTCGGACTCGCGGCCTCGCTCTGCCTTGGCTCGTACCTTGTGCTCTTCTTCAGAGTGTCGTTATCAATTAAAACACGGTGTTTCAATACAATGTAGGTTCATTAACCTCATC
Organism: Hypanus sabinus; assembly: GCF_030144855.1. Lineage (NCBI taxonomy): Eukaryota > Metazoa > Chordata > Chondrichthyes > Myliobatiformes > Dasyatidae > Hypanus > Hypanus sabinus. Next base: position 528,677 of record NC_082706.1, read on the forward strand.
ACCAATTTGTTGTGTATGTGGCTGGGTTACACAACAAACCTATAAATAAAAACGCTGCAGACGGGAGCTAAATTAACAGGGTTCTTTAATGACTGAAACTAAACTGAACACACACGTACAGATCAATATGCGCCTAATAATGCATGCAACGACGTGATACTACAACATAAAGTAGTCCCATATTATACAGTAGGTTATACGGTACACTCGCAAAGAACAAGGATTTCAGGATGTATATCGCATACATTTCTCTGATATTAAATGGAACTATTGAACTACTACACTGCTGCAACCCGCTGCTGCGTTTTTCGACTCGGGCAGTGGACCTGAGTGAAACTTCCTCCCCTCAAACCTCTAATGTCCGCACTGGTTGCAGGTCAAACGTCTATAACACTGCTGCTTTTTCCTATTTGGGCAGTGGACCAGAATGAAATCCCCTCCCTCTCAAACTTTGGTCACTGGTCAAAGCTCTATAATGAGTTAATGTTGCAGCTCAATAAAACCCTGGTCAGACCACATTTGAAATATTATGCTCATTTCTGGTCGCCTCATTATAGGAAGGATGCAGAAATTTTGGTGAGGGTGCATAAGAGATTTACCAGGATGGAGAGCATGTCTTTTAGGGATAGCTCGAGTGAGCTAGGGCTTTTCCCCTTTACAGTGAAGGAGAATGAGAGGGTAGTTGATAGAGGTGTGTACAAGATGTTAAGAGGCATAGATTGAGTGGATGGCCAGAGACTTCTTTCTGGAGTATAAGTGGCTAATACCAGGGACATAATTTTTTAGGAAAAAAGTATAGGTTAAGTATAGAATCACAAACAAGAGAAAATCTGCAGATGCTGGAAATCCAGGCAACACGCACACAAAGTGTTGGAGGGCTCAGCAGGCCAGGCAGCATCTATGGAAAAAAGCAGTCGACATTTCGGGTTGAAAGGCTTCGGCAGGACTGTCAAAGCGTCTCTGTCTGAAACGTCGACTGTGCTTGTTTTTCCATACATGCTGCCTGGCTTGCTGAATTCCTCCAGCATTTGTATGTGTTGTTAGGGTAAGTATAGGGTTTTTTTTTCCACTGGCCCATCTGAACAGGGAGTGAGAGAGGAGGCAACTCATAAATCCTTGGATTAGGATTCTAAAAAATGAGTGCTCATAGTCTTCTGGCATTTTTCAGGTAGCCCTATTGAATTGGGAGTGACAGAGGAGGCAACTCACAGGTTCATGAGTGAGTTAAAAAAATTAAAAAGGGTGATAAATACAGGACTGAAGGTATTAGTTATATTTAAATGGAAGCAGTATATGGAACAAGGTAGATAATCTTGTAGCGCAGTTAGATTGAGTTGCATATTATGTTGTAGGTGTCACTGAGTTGTATCTGAAAGAAGATTATAATTCACAGCTTAACATCCAAGGATACACAACAGCGAAAAGACAGGCAGGTAGGCAGAGGGAGTGATGTGGTTCTGTGTATAAAAAATGAAATCAAATCCTTAGGAAGAGATGACATGGAATTGTAAGATATAGAAGGCTCGTGGGTCAAGTTAAGGAACTGAAAGGGTAAAAAGACCCTGACGGGAGTTATATACTAGCCTCCAAACAGTAACCAGGATGTGGACTACAAATTACAATGGAAGATAGAGAACTCACGTCAATAGGGCAACGTAACAATAGTCATGGGGGATTTCACTGTGCGGGTAGATTGGGAAAATCCGAAAAATGCTTGCATGGTTAGAAGGTTGGCTGACTGGCGAGAGGCAAAGAGTGGGAATAAAGGTGCCTTTTCTGTTTGGTTGCTGGTGACTAGTGGGTATTCCACAGGGACTGGTGGTGGGACAACTTCTTTTCATGTTAAACTACGTCAATGATTTGAATAATGGAACTGATGGCTTTGTGGCCAAGTTTGCAGATGATACAAAGATATGTGGGGTGGAGGGCAGGAAATGTTGAGGAAGTAGAGAGTTTGCAGAAGGATTCAGACAGATTGGGAGAATGGGCAAAGAAGTGGCAAATGGAATAAAGAATATGGAAGTATAGGGCCATGCACTTTCATAGAAGGAATAAAGGTATGGACTATTTTCGAAGTAGGGGAGCAGAAACTGGAGTTGAAAAAAGAACTTGGAAATCCTCATGCAAGAGGTAAGGAAGCCAAATGCAATGTTAGCATTTTGAGAGAACTAGAATATAAAAACAAGGATGTTGTGCAGAGGCTTTATAAGGCACTGGTGAAACTTCACTTGGAGTATCATGAGCAGTTTTAGACCATAAGATAGAGCAGCAGAATTAAGCTATTTGGCCCACTGAGTCTGCTCCACCATTTCATCATGACTGATCCATTTTCCCTCTCAGCCCCATTCTCCTGCCTTCTCTACATATCTCTTCATGCCCTGACTAATCAGGAATCTATCAACCTCTGCCTTAAGTATACCCAATAATTTGGCCTCCACAGCCACCTGTGGAAATGAATTCCAGAGATTCATAACTTTCAGGTCAAAGAAATTCCTCTTCATCTACATTCTACAAGGACACCGCTCTATTCTGAGGCTGTCCCCTCTGGTTTTAGACTCCCCACCATAGGAAACATCCTCTCCACATCTACTCTATGAAGCCTTTCAACATTTGATACATTTCAATGACATAACCCTCATTCTTCTGAATTCCAATGAGAAGAGTCCTAGATTAATCAAACGCTCCTCATATGACAAGCTCTTCAATCCCAGAACCATTTACATGAACCTCGTTTGAACCATCTCCAATGTCATAACATCATTTCTTAGATAAGGGGCCCAAAACTGCTCAAAATACTCCAAATGAGGTCTCACTAGTGCTTTGTAAAGCCTCAACATTACATCCTCATTTTTATATTCCAGTCCTCTCAAAATGAATGCAAATGTCACATTTGCCTTCCTCAAAACTGAATCAACCTGCAAATTAACCTTGAGGGAATCCTGCACAAGGACTCCCAAGACCTTTTGCACCCCTCAGATTTTCAAACTTTCTCTCCATTTAGAAAATAATCTAAGCTTTTATTTCTTTTAACAAAGTGCATGACCGTACAATTCCCGACACTATACTCCATCTGTCATTTCTTTGCCTATTCCCCTAATCTGTCCAAGTCCTTCTGTAGCCTTTCTACTTCATCAAAACTAACTGCACGTCTAGTTATTTTTTTGTATCATGCAAACTTGACCACAAAGCTATCAATACCATTGTTCCAAATTATTGATGTATGATGTAAAATGACGTGGTCCCAAAACAGATCCCTGTGGAATACCACTAGACATTGGCAGACAGCCAGATAAAACTCACTTTATTCCCATTCTTATCGAAGAAAGGGTGTGGTGACATTGGAGAGGATTCAAAGGAGGCTCACAAAAATGATTCTGGAAATGAAAGGTTTATCATATGAGATTTCCATACTGTAAAAGGATTAGATGGGATAGAGTTTGTCAACTGTGTTCAGGACAGTTCCTTAATTAGTACATAAAAGTCCCAATAAGAGAGTGCACGATACTATTAGGGAATGAGACAGCGTAAGTGTCAGAAGTTTGTGTGGGGGAACACTTCGCATTTAGTGATCACAATGCTATAAGTTCCAAAATAAATACAAAAAAAAAGATTGATCTGGTCCATAGATTGAGATTTTAAATTGAAGAATGGCCAATTCTGATGGTAACAGAAAGGATCTGGCAAATGTGAATTGGGACAGGCTGTTTTCTGGCAAAGGTGTATTTGGTAAGTGAGAAGCCTTCAAAAGAGATATTTTGAGAACACAAAGCTTGTATGTGCCTGTCAGAATAAAAAGTAAAAATAACAAGTTCAGGGAACCTTGATTTTCAAAAGATACTTAGGCCCTGGTTTAGAAAACAATTAAGAGATGCACAGAACTATAGAACACTACAGCACAGTACAGACCCTTTAGCCCTACATGTTGTGCTGACCCATATAATCCTTAAAAAAAAGTACTAAACCCACACTATCCCATAACCCTCCATTTTTCTTTCATTCATGTGCCTTAAATACCCCTAATGTTTTAGCCTCCATCACCATGCCTGGCAAGTCATTCCAGGCACTCACAACCCTTTTTAAAAAAAAACTTACCCCTGATGTCTCCCCTAAACTTCCCTGCCTTAATTTTGTACATATGCCCTCTGGAGTTTGCTTTTGGTGCCCTGGGAAACAAGTACTGACTATCCACCCTATCTATGCCTCTCATAATCTTGTAGACCTCTCACTCTTCTACGCTCCAATGAGAAAAGTCCCAGCTCTGCTAACCTTGCTTCATATGACTTATTCTCCAAACCAGGCAACATCCTGGTAAATCTCCTCTGCACCTTCTCCATAGCTTCCACATCCTTTCTACAATGAGGTGACCAGAATTGAACACAATACTCTGTGTGGTCTCACCAGAGATTTGTAGAGTTGCAACATGACCTCCCTACTCTTGAACCCAATCCCCCTGTTAATGAAACCTAGCATCCCATAGGCCTTCTTAACTACCCTATCAACCTGTGCAGCAACCTTGAGGGATGTATGGATTTGAACCCCAAGGTCCCTTTTTTCATCCCCACTCTTAAGTAACTGACCATTAATCCTGCACTCAGTCTTCTGGTTTGTCCCTCCAAAATGAATCACCTCACACTTGTCCGGATTGAACTCCATCTGCCATTTTACTGCCCAACTCTGCAGCCTGTCTATATCCTCTTGTAACCTTTGACAATCTGCAGCTCCATATCTTCATGTCATCCACAAACTTACTCACCCATCCTTCCGCCTCTACATCCAGATCATTTATAAAAATCACAAACAGCAGAGGTCCCAGGACAGATCCCTACGGTAATCCACTAGTCACCAGGCAGAATACTTTCCTTCCACAACTACCCTCTGCTTTCTTCCTTTAAGCCAGTTTTTTTTTATCCAAACAGCCAAGGTTCCACTTATCCCAGGCCTCATGACTTTCTGGATGAGTCTCTCATGAGGGACCTTGTCAAATGTTTTGCTAAAGTCCATGTAGACCACATCCACTGCCCTACCCTCATCAATTTCTTGGTACCTCTTCAAAAAATTCAAATCAGGCTCGTGAGGCACGATCTTCCCTTCACAAAGCCATGTTGACTATCCATGAGTAGACTGTACTTCTCCAAATGCTCGTAGATCCTATCCTTAAGAATGCTTTCCAGTAGTTTGTATACCACCGACATAAGACTCACTGGTCTATAGTTCCCAGGTTTCTCCCTATTACCTTTTTTAAACAAGGGAACTACATTTGCCATTCTCCAGTCCTCCAGCACTTCCCCTGTAGCTAGAGGATTGAAAGATTATAGCTAATTCTCCTGCGATCTCTTCTCTCAATTCCCACAACAACCTGGGGTGTATCATATCTGGCCCTGGGGATCTAACAATCTTAATGTTTTTAAGAAGATCCAGCACTTCTTCTTCTTCCTTAATCTCCACATTGTCCAGCACACAGGCCCGCTCTACTTCGACCTCATCCTGATCAAGTTCTTTTTCACTTGTGAATACTGAAGCAAAGTATTCATTTAGGACCTCCCCAACCTCCTCTGCCTCCAGGCACATGTTGCCCTCTTTATCCTTTAGCGGTCCCACCTTCGTTCTTGTTATCCTCCTATTCTTCACATATGCATAGAACGCCTTGGGGTTCTCCTCAATCCTACATGCCAAGGCCTTCTTATGCCCCCTTTGAGCTCTCCTAAATCCTTTCTTTAGCTCTTTCCTGGCTACCCTATATTTCTGATAAGCCCCTCTTACTTCCTGCTTCTTATATCTAACATATGCTTCCTTTCTGCTCTTGACAAGTTGCCTCACATGTTTCGTCAGCCATGGTTCCCTTTTCCTACCATTTTTTCCTTGCCTCAGTGGGACTAACCTATGCTGAACCCAGCTCAAGTGATCCCTAAACTTCTCCCAAATTACTCCCTTTGAACATCTGTTTCCAATTTACTCTTGGTAGTTCCTGCCTCATCCCTTCAAAGTTAGCCCTTCCCCAGTTAAGCACTTTACCATTTCATCTGACTTTATCCCCTTCCATAGCTATGCTGAGGCTAAGGGAGTTGTGGTCACTCTCACCAAAATGCTCCCCCACCAAGAGGTCTGTCACCTGACCAGGTTCATTACCCAGAACTAGATCCACTATAGCCTCTCCTCTCGTTGGCCAGTCCACATATTGTGTGAGGAATCCTTTTTGAACACACCTGACAAATTCAGCCCCATCTATCCCCCTTGCACTCAGGAGGTGCCAGTCAATATGAGGGAAGTTGAAATCACCCATAACTACTACCCTGTATTTCCTGCACCATTCTAAAATCTGCCTGCTTATCTACTCCTTGGTGCCCCGAGGGGTATTTGGGGGCCTATAGACTACTCCGAGCACAGTGATTGATCCCTTCCTATTTCTGACTTCCACCCAGACTGACTCTGTGGACACTCCTTCTACAGTGTCCTCCCTTTCTATAGACGTGATACTATCCCTGACCAGCAATACCACTCCCCCGCCTTTTCTACCTCCCATCCTATTCCTTTTAAAACACCTGAACCCCAGGACCTGCATCATCCAATCCTGCCCTTCCTCCAAACAAGTTTCAGTTAGGGCCACAACATCATAGTTCCACATACTAATCCATGCTCTAAGTTCATCCTCCTTGTTCCTAATACTCCTAGCATTGAAGTAGACACATTTCAACCCCTTTAACTGGCTACAACTATGTTCTGTCCCCTGCCTGTCCTTCCTCATCAACTCAGAACTCTTAGCATCATGCCCTTGTCCTTCTACCTTAATCCCTGCACTCACATTCTGATTCCCACCCCCCTGCCAAACTAGTTTAAACCCTCCCCAACAGCTCTATGAAACCTGCCCGCCAGGGTATTGGTCCCCCTGGGATTCAAGTGCAACCCGTCCTTTTTGTACAGGTTACACCCGACCCAAAAATGGTCCTAATGATCCAGAAATCTGAATCACTGTCCCCTGCTCCAATCCTTCAGCCATGCATTTATCATCCACCTCATTCTATTCCTATTCTCACTGTTGCGTGGCATGGGCAGTAATCCCAAGATTACTACCTTTGAGGTCCTGCTTTTCAACTTCCTTTCTAACTCCCTGTAGTTTTCTTTCAGGACCTCTTCCCTTTTCCTAGCTATGTCATTGGTACCAATATGTACCACGACCTCTGGCTGTTCTCCCTCCCACCGCAGGATATCTTGGACACGATCAGAAACATCCCAGACCCTGGCACCTGGGAGGCAAACTACCATCCGAGTTTCTTTCCTGCATCCACAGAATCGCCTGTCTGAACCCCTGACTATAGTCCCCTATCACTGCTGCCTTCCTCTTCCTTTCCCTACCCTTCTGAGCCACAGGGCCAGACTCTGTGCCAGAGGCACTGCCACTGTCGCTTCCCCCAGTTAGGCTGTCCCCCCCAACAATACTCAAACAGAAGTACTTATTGTTAAGGGGCACAGCCACAGTGGTACTCTCTAGTACCTGACTCTTCCCCTTCCCTCTCCTGACTGTGACCCATTTGTCTGTCTCCCGTGGCCTCGATGTGACCACCTGCCTATAACTCCTCTCTATCACCTCCTCACTCTTCCTGACCAGATGAAGGTCATCGAGCTGCAGTTCTAATTCCCTAACATGGTCCCTTAAGAGTTGCATCGATGTACTGGGTGCAGATGTGGCCGTCCGGGACGCCGGGGGACTCCAGGACCTCCCACATCTGACACCGACCACAGAAAACTGGCCTCACACACATACTACCTCCTTTTGCAATCCACAACTGCCTCAACTCGTCCCGTTACCGCTAAAGCCCATGGAGCCAAAGCCCTTTCACTCTGCTGCCTCTCACTCCGCTGCCCGCTGTATATGGCTGCCTTCTTTATAAACTGGTTGCGCTCAACTGGCTGATGTCACGCGCCTGCGCAGTCTGACCTCTCTTTCCCCAAGAACTCAAAATGTCTTCCCGCTGGAAATCCTTAGGTGTTCTCCCACTGCCTTCTTGTTCCTTCTTGTTGCATAGCAGGTAAAGCTAGTTAGGAACAAATGAGGTGCTTATTAAGCATAAGAAATGTCAGAGAACATTTAAGAAAGAAATCAGGAGGGCTAAAAGAATGCATGAGGTTTCCCTAGCAGACGAGGTGAAAGAGAATCCTAAGGGACTCTACAGATGTGGTCAGCACAACATTGTGGGCTGAAGGGCCTGTAATGTGCTGTAAATTTCTAGATGTGTTAAGAGCAAAAGGATTGCAAGGGACAAAATTGGTCTTCTGGAAGATCAGAATGGTAATTCAAAACAGAACAGGGAGATCTTAATTTTTTTTTGCATTTTTACTTACTCAGGAGATGGACAGAGTCTATAGAAGTGAGGCAAAACAGCACCAACTTCATGGACCTTATACAGATTACAGAGGAGGAAGTGTTTGCTCTCCTGAGGCAAATCAGGATGTATAACTCCCCAAGGCCTGACAAGGTGTACCTCAAACCCTATGGGAGGCAAGTGTTGAAATTGTCGGAGCCCTAGCAGAGATACTTAAAATATCGTTAGCAACAGGAGAGGTACCAAAGGACTGAAGGATAGCCAATGTTGTTCCACTGTATAGAAAAGGTTCTAAACAGAAACCAGGAAATGAGAGGTCAGTGAATCTGACATCAGTTGTGGGAAAGGTATTCAAAGAAACCGGATATATAAGTATTTGGATAGACGTAGACTGATTAAGGATAGTCAGGATGAGTGAATCTGCAGATGCTGGAAATAAATCAATAAGAACACAAAATGCTGGCAGAACTCAGCTGACCAGACAGGGTGAAGGGTTTCGGCCCGAAATGTCGTCACTACCTCCTCCCATAGATGCTGTCTAGCCTGCTGAGTTCTGCCAGCATTTTGTGTTTTTAAGGATAGTCAGCAAGGCTTCATGTATGGTAGATCATGTCTAACCAATCTTATAAAGTTTTTCGACGACGTTCCTAGGAAAGTAGATGAAGGTGCTAAAGCGTTTTTTGGGGATATCACATATCGCAAATTACTTTAGCAACTGACTTCAGCCACCAGGCTTCAAATGCAAATATGAACTGTAGATTAAATCTAAAATGTAGCTCTGAACAATAGATTCCTAAGAACTGTGAACCAGAGTTAACTGGAAGACCAGACAATGCTGATTAAAATTCATTTAGATGTCCGTGGTGTTGATACAAAGTGGGAGGTATGCACTGTGGATGCAATGTAAATAAGGAATTCTCCTTTGATCTTTAGTACATAAAAATTGTGTAACACTGGGTAAGGCAGACATTCTACGTCCAAAAGTGTCTCCATCTGATGCTTGCTGTATCTCACTTTGTCAAATAAAGAAACTGCTTCATATCTATCAGTACTTCTCTGTGGTGAGTTTTTTCATGCAGCAACAATGGGAAGGCTGTGGATGTGGCCTACATGGCATTTGACACTGCCCCACATGGGAGGTTGGTCAAGAAGGTTCGACATTCAAGATGAGGTAACAAATTGGATTTGACTTTGGCTTTGTGGAAGAAAACAGAGAGCGGTAGTAGATCAAACTCGAGGAAATCTGCAGATGCTGGAAATTCAAAAAACGACACACACAAAATGCTGGTAGAACACAGCAGGCTAGGCAGCATCTATAGGGAGAAGCGCTGTCGACGTTTCGGGCCGAGACCCTTCGTCAGGACTAACCGAAAGGAAAGATAGTAAGAGATTTGAAAGTAGTGGGGGGAGGGGGAAATGCGAAATGATAGAAGACTGGAGGGGGTGGGATGAAGCTAAGAGCTCCCCCCCTTTCTTTATCCTGAGGCCTCCTGTCCCATGATCCTTTCATCCTTTCCCTTCTCCAGCTCTGTATCACTTTCGCCAATCACCTTTCCAGCTCTTAGCTTCATCCCACCCCCTCCGGTCTTCTCCTATCATTTTGCAATTCCCCCTCCCCCCACTACTTTCAAATCTCTTACTATCTTTCCTTTCGGTTAGTCCTGACGAAGGGTCTCGGCCCAAAACGTCGACAGCGCTTCTCCCTATAGATGCTGCCTAGCCTGCTGTGTTCTACCAGCATTTTGTGTGAGCAGTAGTAGATAGTTGTCTCTCTGACTGAAGACCTATGACTAGTGGTATGTCGCAAAGATAGGTGCTGGGTCCATTGTTATTTGTCACCTATGTCAACAATCTGGATGATAAAGTGGTTAACTGGATCAGTAAATTTGCAGATGATGTCAAGATCTGGGATATAGTGGATAGCAAGGAAAACTATCATGGCTTGCAGAGGGATCTGGATCAGCTGGAAAAATAGGTAGGAAAAACGGCAGATGGAATTTAATGCAGACAAGAGTGAGGTGTCACACTTTGGTAGGACCAACCTGGATAAGCCTTGCACAGTGAATGGTAGGGCACTGAGGAGTGTAATAGAACAAAGGGCTCTGGGAATGCAGGTCTATAATTCATTGAAATTGCTGTCACAGGAACATAGGGTCGTAAAGAAACCTTTTGGCACATTGGCTTTTATAAATCAAAGTACTGAGTAGAGGAGATAGGATATTATGTTGAGGTTGTATAAGACATTGGTGAGACCTAGTTTGGAGTATTTTGTGGAGTTTTGGTCACCTACCTACAGGAAAGAGTAAAGTGAAAATTTACAAGTATGTTGCAGGGTCTGGAGGACCAGAGTTATAAAGAAAGACTGAATAGATTAGGACTTAACTCCTTGGTACATAGATGATCGAGAGAAGATTTAACTGAAGTATACAAAATTATGAGGGGTATAGATAGGGAAATTGTTTGCACAACATTTGGGGCTGATGAAGGACTTGTACTGCACTGCAGCGTTCTATGTTCTAGGTCCTGGAAATCCAGAGTAACACACTCAAACTGCTGGAGGAACGCAGCAGATCAGGCAGCATCTATGGAGAGGAATAAACAGTCGACATTCTGAGCTAAGACCATTCATCAGGACAGAAGCGGAAGAGAGAAAGCTAGAAGGTAGGGAGGAAAGGAAGGATTATAAGCTGATAGGTGATGGGTGAAGCCAACTGAGAGGTAACATGGATAGGGGTAAGTAGGATGAAGTGAAAGCTAGGAAGGGAATTGGTGAAAAAGGTAAAAAGGCTGAATAAGAAAGAATTTGGTAGGCGAAGAGAGTGGACTGTGGGAGAAAGGGAAGAGGATAAGTACCAAAAGGAGGTGATAAGCAAGTGAGAAGAGAGGGGTGAGAGGGGAGCCAGAATAGGCATTGGAAAAGAAAAAGAAGGGGGAGGATGGAAAAAATACCAGAAGCTGGAGAAATCAAAGTTCAGGTTATCAGGTTGGAGGCTTCACAGATGGAATATGAGGTGCTGCTCCTCCAATCTGAATGTGTCCTGGTAGAGGCAGTAGAGGAAGCCATGGACCAACATGTTGGAATGGGAATAGGCAGTGGAAATAAAATGGTTGGCCACTGGGAAATTCTGTCTTTTGCAGAGGGAGCAAAAGTTCTCAGGGCCAGGTAATTGAAATGTTGCAGATATAGAGGAGAAGGGACTGAACCAAAGGGGATAAAATGGAGTCAAGGTACAGAGGCTGAGGCTCAGTGGGGCAGGAGCAGGCAGAAACAATGGGTAAGAGGTAGAACCAAACAGTGCAGGGTAAGGGAACTATCAGTGGAGGGGATAACTACCATAACTACCTTGATTATTCTTCTTTCCACTCTGCCAAATGTAAAAATGCTATTTCCCTATTCCCAGTTCTTCCGTCTCCACCGCACCTGCTCCCGGGATGAGGCTTTCTGTTCCAGGACATCTCAAATGTTCTCTTTCTTTAAAAATCATGGTTTCCCTTCTGGGCCGTCATCAATGATGCCCTCACCTGCATCTCTTCCATTTCCTGCATTTCGGCCAACACTCCATCCTCCCGTCACCGCAACAGGGAGAGGGTTCCCCTTGTTCTCACCTACCACCCCACCAGCCTCCGGATCCAGCATATTATCCTCCGCAACTTCCGCCACCTTCAACAGGACCCCACCACTAAGCACATCTTTCCCCCTCTACCCCTCTCTGCTTTTCGCAGGGATCTTTCCCTCTGCAACTGCCTGGTCCACAGGTCCCTCCCCACGGATCTCCCACCTGGTACTTATCCCTGCAAGCGTAAGTACAACACCTGTCCGTACACCTCCTCTCTTACCACCATTCAGGGCCCCAAACAGACCTTCCAGGTGAGGCAACACCTCACTTGTGAGTCTGTTGGGGTCATCTATTGCATCCGGTGCTCCCAGTGTGGCCTCCTCTACATTGGCGAGACCTGATGCAGATTGGGAGACCGCTTCGTCGAGCACCTCCTCTCCGTCCGTCACAACAGACAGGAGCTCCCTGTTGCCACCCACTTCAACTCTGTTTCACATTCCCATTCGGATATGTCCATACATGGCCTACTCTACTGCCATGATGAGGCCAAACTCAGGTTGGAGAAGCAACACCTCATATACCGTCTGGGTAGTCTCCAGCCCCTTGGTATGAACATCGAATTCTCCAACTTCCACTAATTCCCTCCCTCTCCCTTCCACCATCCCACTTTCACTCTGCCTCCTCTTCTAGCTACCCCTCTCATGATTCTGTCTTCTTCTGCTACCCATAGTTCTATCCCCTTACATTCCTTCTTCACCTCTCCTGCCTATCCCCTCCCCCACCTTCTTTATAGGGCCCCTGCCCCCTCCTTCTTCATTCCTGACAAAGGGTCTCGGTCTGAAACGTGGACTGCTCATTTCATCAGATGCTGCCCAAACTACTGAGTTCATCCAGCTTTAGTAAGTGGAGGGGAGATCTCCAGTCAATGAGGTTGGTGATAGGGCTGGAGACAATGGCCTGATGCTGCTGTGTGGAGTCTTATTCAAGGGGTAAGTGAGAGCAGGTATCTGAGAGTTGCTGCCTGGCCTCAGCAAAGTAGAGGTCAATCTGCAAGACTTCAAAAGTACCCCCTTTGTCTGCAGGTTTGATGGTGAGGTCGGGATTAGTGCAGAGAAAGTGGAGAATGTGGACTTACTGACTCGACAGTATTTCATATATACTTAGTGGCCACTTTATTTAGTACCTCCTGTATTTACTAAAATGGTCACTTAGTGCACGTTCATGGTCTTCTGTCGCTGTAGCCCACCACTTCAAGGTGCATTCAGAGATGTTCTTCTGCACTCAACTATAATGCGTGGTTACTTGAGTTACTGTCACCTCATGTCAGTTTCAACCAGCCTTACCATTCTCCTGACCTCTCTCACTAACAAGGGTTTTTGCCCACAGAACTGCTGCTCACTAGACATTTTTTGTTTCTCACATCATTCTCGTAAACTCTATTCTGTTGTGCGTGAGAATCCTAGAAGATCAGCAGTTTCTGAGATACTGAAACCACCCTGTTTGGCACCAACAATCATTCCATGGTCAAAGTCACTTAGATCGTATTTCATGCTCATTCTGATGTTTCATCTTAACAATTACTGAACCTCTTGACCATGTCTGCATGCTTTTATGCATTGGGTTGCTGCCACATGATTGCCTGATTAGATACTTGCATTAACAAGCAGGTGTACAGGTGTATCTTTTAGTTTGGCCACTAAATATACTTTTCATTTTATGATGGGCAAGTAGTTCTTTCAGCCATCAGAAAATAAGGTATTCAAATTCTATACAGACAGGGAAGATGTGACACTGTACATAGTTTCTGGACTCTCTGGAGGTAAAAACCTGAGGACATGGTAGCGTCCATTATTAAGGACCTCCAGCATTCAGGGCATGCTCTTTTCTCACTGTTACCATTGGGTAGGAAATACAGAAGCCTGAAGGCATACACTCAGCGATTCAGGAACGGCTTCTTCCCCACTGCCATTCAATTCCTGAATGGATATTGAAGCTTTGGACACTACCTCACTTTTTAAAAATATACAGTATTTCTGTTTTTGGACATTTTAAAAAATCTATTCAATATACGTAATTGATTTACTTGTTTATTTATTATTATGTTTTATTTTATTTATTATTATTTTTTATCTCTCTCTGCTAGATTATGTATTGCATTGAACTGATACTGCAAAGTTAACAAATTTCACGTATACGATGCTGGAAGAACTCAGCAGGTCAGGCAGCATCCGTGAGAAAAGAGTAGCCAATGTTTCGGGCCGAGACCCTTCATCAGGAATGGTGGGGAAGAGAGGGCCGAAGCTCAGTAATAGAGATGGGGGGGGGGGGGGGGGGAGAAGGGCTAGAGGTGCCAGGTGGAGAACCAATCAGAGGAAGGATAAAGGGAGGAGGGGATAAACCTGAAAGAACTGTAAAGGAGCAGAAAGTTGGAAGGGGAGAGAGGCAGAGAGGGACCTAGTATAGGGGAAGGGGAAGGGATTTACCGGAAATTGGAGAATTCAATGTTCATATCACCAGGCTGGAGGCTACCCAAATGGTAGATGAGGTGTTGCTCTCCAACCTAAGTTTGGCCTCATCATGGCAGTAGAGGAGGCCATGTTTGCACATATCTAGATGGGAATGAGAGGCAGAGTTGAAGTGCGTGGCAACCGGGAGGTCCTGTCTATTGTGATGGACGGAGTGGAGGTGCTCGACGAAGTGGTCCCCCAATCTGCGTTGGGTCTTGCCGATGTAGAGGAGGCTGCACCGAGAGCACCGGATGCAATAGACAACTCCAGCAGCATCTGCAGTTGTAATACGTATTCTTTGATCCACAGCATCTGCAGTTGTATTTTTGTGTTTTAACAAATTTCACATCACATGCTGAAGATAATAAACCTGATTCTGATTCCAAATAGGTACAGTTGGCCCTCCTTATCCGCAGGGGATTAGTTCTGGAAATCCACGCGGATACCAAAAAACGCGGATGCTCAAGTCCCTTATTTAATTGGTCTCAGTGCGGTGGACATTAGGACCTGGCGGCGGACCTCTGAATCCACAGTGTTTCTGTTCACAAAAATAATCACGATCACAATTGAAAATAAAGTGGAAGTAATAAAGTGATCGGAAAGAGGTAAAACGCCATCGGTCACTGCAAAAGCATTAGACTACAGTCGGTCAATGATCAGAACAATTTTAGTGGAGCATTTGAAAGGACCTGCCCTGATGAAAGCTACAATTATTACTAAGCAAGGCAGTGGTTTAATTATTGTAAAAATATGTTTCTTAAGTGTTTTATATGCATAGAAAGGTAAAATATATACTGTATACTAAGACAAACGTTTTACTAACTGAGGCTAAGTTATACCGAATATACCTGTTCTGACTTTAAATCTGACTTTTAAGATGGACTCAGTAATGGAACTCGTTCATAACCCGGGGACAGCCTGTACTTTTAAATCATCTCTAGATTCCTTATAATACCTAATACAATGTAAATGCTATGTAAATAGTTGTTATACTGTATTGTTTAGAGAAAATGACAAGAAAAAATAATCTGTACATGCTCAAACAACGAGTGCAGGAGAGAGAACTTCCTGGTTTTCCCAATCTGCAGTTGTTCGAATCCACGCATGCGGTATCCGCGGATAAGGAGGACCGACTGTAATTCAAATGTCAAAGGAAAACAGGTGGTCTGCCTGCTGTTGCAAGAAGTCTGCTTACCTTCAAAAGGCTTGAGCAGCAATAAAACCACCTTTCCCATATGGCAAGTACATTAGCTTCTGCTGCATTTTCCTGTCTTCGTTGCACAGAAATAGCAAGACCATTCAATGACGAATGTATCTTTTACAAATCACAAAGTGATATAAAGTCCTATTTTTTTCCCATAAGTATTTTAAAACAAACAGAATTATTGTTGTTGCTCTCCCACTGACATACTACCCACTTGCAAAGCCTCACAAAGAGGAGGTCAAGCAAAGCCCTTCCTTTAGTACTGCCACTGCATATTGTTTCAGAAAACATAACAGCTTCTGCCCCATATAATCTATTAGCATTATGGCAGTTCCTGTCAATAAAGGACAGATAAAAAGCAGCTACCATTTCTGCTTCTACCTGATGTACAGAGACCTCTTAGAATCAGAATCAGGGTTTATTATCACCAGCATGTGTCGTGAAATTTGTTAACTTAGCAGTATCAGAAAAATGCAATACGTGATATATAGAAAGAAGAAATAAGTACACTCAGACCCAACTTAACGCTTGAGGATGCTTCCTTGGAGGTAGTGTTACGCGGGTTAAATCAGTGCTACTTGGGGTCATTATAATAATAAACGTACATGTGTGCCTGATTTTTTAAAAATACATTATTTTATGTATACACTGTAATTTGTGGAGTAACAAACATACAAATAGGCCTAACCTGTACATTAGTAGAGCAGCAACGCATCACAGCAGCAGCAGAGGGAAGTGGGTGGTTGGTACATTTTAGAGGAGGGACCAGGCTGTGGTCCTCCTCTAACTTTGGCTTCTACTTCAAGTAGGCATCGAGATTTGACTGCCTTTCAAGTGTCCTCTCATGAAGCAGTTCTCCGTAGCAGGAAATCATGTTGAGAACACCTCTCTTTGCCTTTGCTTTGCTCCCAATCAGGGTCACTATTGATGAACTGGTCCAGGATCTGTGCGACCGTGGTGATGCTAGTGCTGAGGGTTTTTGTGGTGATATTTCTTACAGGTGTTTTCTCTTCTCCATCTGTGTCCTCAAGATTCTCCCAGGGTGCGTTGCTCTGTCAATTCTGGAAGCTCTTCGTTATTAAGGCACTCACCATGAGAATGCAGTAACTATTCAACGTTGCCATCATTAACATCCTCTAATCCCACTTCACTGACTAGTTCAATGATGTTTTGGATGGCTGGTTCTGCCTGAAATCCTTGGAGTTTTATATCCATGCTAATGCTTTTCTTAGACATCACACATATACTACACTCACAGGCTGTTTTTCAGACATTATGAGTGAAAAAAATGGAATAAACTGTGGAGGGAGGAAGAAAGTTTATACACACAGGGAGGCAGAATGTGAACTAATACATGATTGGCTGTGTGTGGCTCAGAGTCTATGTAAAGGACTCTCATTGGTTGATTGAATATTTACTCTCATGGCCTTGTAACGAATCAATGTTATGCAGGGTAGCATTATGTGTGGTCAGTGTGAATCATACATACATATAAGTGTGCATGTATGCGTGCGCATTCCCTTAACTCCTGGTGGAGTCATTGGGGTGCCGTCATGACAAGCTTTTTGCACCAATTTTTTTGGTGTGCTCATCATACGCCATGTCTTGGGCATCTGAAACTTAGTGTAGCCCATCCCTCTCCAGGTTTTTTTTTTAAATGAGGTCGAGTTGCTAGATCGACGCTCAACCCAGCATGGATGGAGAGCTTGCAAGGGAGCTGGCCAGATTTGAACTTGGGACTTCTCGCCCCGAAGTCCTGCGCTGATGCCACTACGTGACCATATACATTTTATATATTAATCAGTTAGGTTAAAAATAGTGGAAAACAGATATAATTTATTTTTAAAAAGAGGCATGCTGCAATTTTTTATCATTTAGTTAATGATCTGCTTTTTCATTTTTCCTTCCAAAGTGGATGACCTCACATTTACAAACATTCGACTTCATCTGCCAGACTCTTGCCCACTTAAACCTATCTATATCTCTCTGCAGACTCTTCGTATCTTCTGCACAATTTGCTTTTCCACTCAATTTAGTATCATCAGCAAACTTAGATACACTACTCGGTCCCCTCTTCCAAATCGTTAATGTATTTCATGAACAGTTTCAGGCCCAGCACCAACCCCTACGGCACACCACTCACCACTGCATGCCAATCAGAGTAACACCCATATATCTCACTCTCTGCTTTCTATCAGTTAGCCAATCCTTTGTCCATGCCAATACATCACCTCCAACTCTATGGATCCTTATCTTATGAATAAGTCTTTTACACGGCATCTTATCAAATGCCTTATGGAAATCTAAGTAAATAATGTCCATCTGTTCCCCTCTATACACTGTGCTCATTATATCCTCAAAGAATCCTCAAAAGGAACTATTAAAAAAAGACTGTCAAAAACCCAATGCACAGAGACAGAAGAAAACATATCATGCAAACAATAAAAGCAAACAGCTTCAGAACTGAAGTTTTACGAAAGACACAAAGCCATGCATCACTGCAGCTGGAGCATGCCACAGCCTCAGCTCAGTGTGGAACTGAGTAAGTGCCGCAGAGCAGCGAACTAAACAGGGCAGAACTGGTCTAGGCTCTGGTCCTGACACCCTGACCTTTTATCTCTGTCCCAGTTCTTAAATCGTTTAAACACTCGGTAATTCCTCGCTCTCAGACCACTCTGGGGCTGGAACCCTGCTGCCTAATCTGACCTTTCCAATTCTTAAATCACTTAAATCAATCAGACATCGAGACTTTCTCAATTGTATAAAGTACACATACTTTGATAACAAAATGTACTTTGAACTTTGTTACTTCTTTTTTAAGAACAGAATTTCAGGTGCCTTAAATATAAGGCCATAAGACATAGAAGCTGAATTAGGCCATATGGCCCATCGGGTCTGCTCCATCATTCAATCATGGCTGATCCTTTTTTCCCTCACTCCTCAGCCCCAGTTCAGGGCCTTCCCCCATAACCTTTGAGGCCACGTCCAATCAAGAACCTATCAATCTCTGCCTTAAATATACCCAACAACCTAGCCTCCACAGCTGCATGTGACAACAAATTCCACAAATTCACCTCCCTTTGGCTAAAGAAAATTCTCCGCATCTCTGTTTTGCAAGGGGCCACTCCATCCTGAGGCTGTGCCCTCTTGTCCTAGACTCTCCCACCATGGGAAACATCCTATCCACATCTGCTCTGTCTAGGCCTTTCAACACATGAAAGGTTTCAATGAGATTCCCGCCCCCACCCACAAATCCTTTTGAATTCCAGCAAGTAAAGACTCAGAGCCATCAAATATCCTCATATAATAACCCTTTCATTACTGGAATCAGCCTTATGAACCTCCTGTGGACCCTCTCCAATGCCAAAACATCTTTTCTAATATGAGGGGCCCAAAACTGTTTACAATACTAAAGGTGAGGCCTCACCAGTGCCTTATAAAGCCTCAGCATCTCATCCCTGCTCTTGTATTCCAGATCTCTTGAAATGAATGCTAACATGGCATTTGCCTTTCTCACCACCTGCAAGTTAACCCTTAGGTTATTCTGTACAAGAACTTCCAACTCCCTTTGCATCTCAGAAATTTGGATTTTCTCCTCGTTTAGAAAATAGTCCACACATTTATTTCTACTACCAAGGTGCATGACCATGCATTTTCCAACATTGTATTTCATTTGCCACTTTGTTGCCTATTCTGTTAATCTAAGTCCTTCTCATCCTACCTGTTTCCTCAACGGTACCTGCTCCTCCACCAATCTTCATATCATCTGCAAACTTGGCAACAAAGCTATCTATTCCATCATCTAAATCATTTATATACAGCATAAAAAGAAGTGGTCCCAAAACCAGCCTCTGTGGAACACATTGAAATATGAATAATGGTGGAACCAGACACCACAATAACAATTAGGAAGTATTTACATGGGCATATCAATATGCATGCAATGGAAAGATATGGATTATGTGCTGGCAGATAAGTTTAATTTAATTTGTAATCGTGGTCAGCACAGATATTGCAGAGTGAAGGTTCTATTATAAACCAATTGTATAACCATATAACAATTGCAGCATGGAAACAGGCCATCTCGGCCCTTCTAGTCCGTGCTGAAGGCTTACTCTCACCTAGTCCCAATGATCTGCACTCAGCCCACAACCCTCCATTCCCTTCCTGTTCATATACCAATCCAATTTTACTTTAAATGACAAAATCAAACCTGCCTCTACCACTTCTACTGGAAGCTCGTTCCACACAGCTAACACTCTCTGAGTGAAGGAGTTCCCCCTCGTGTTACTCCTGAACTTTTGTCCCCTAACTCTCAACTCATGTCCTGTTGTTTGAATCCCCCCTACTCTCAATGGAAAAAAGCCTACCCACGTCAACTCTATCTATCCCCCTCATAATTTTAAATACCTCTATCAAGTTCCCCCTCAACTTTCTATGCTCCAAAGAATAAAAACCTAACTTGTTCAACCTTTCTCTGTAACTTAGGTGCTGAAACCCAGGTAATATTCTAGTAAATCTTCTCTGTACTCTCTCTATTTATTCAACACATGCCTACACATCTCTGATCTTCATAATCATTCCCTCCTCTAATTCATGCCCCTAAATCCTGGAATACTGAGCTGCCAGTCCAATTTCTGAAATACTCCATATACCTATCCACACCCTGAGTTCATCTGCCTTACCTGACAAACTTGTTGCATTAAAATAACTACACTTTATTCTATTAGCCCTTCCTTATTCCTTGTTCTGAGTCTACTTGCTCTACCTACTGAACTTGTTCATTGTAATTTCTACATTTGCTTCAACTTTCTCATTTGCGTCACTACTACTTTGGATCCCACCTCCCACTAGACAGGTTTAAGCCCTCAGGGTCTTTCTAGAGTCATTGAGCAATTAGGCATGGTTACAGATGCATTGGCTCAACAGGTCTATGCTAATCACAGTGCTCACCTAACTAGTCCCAAGTTCCTGTATTTAGCTCGTATCTCTCAAAGCCCCTCCCCTCCATGTATCATGCAAATAATTCTTAAATTATACTATATATGCGCCTCAACCACTTCCTGTGGCAGCTCATTCCAGATACTCACCACCCTCTGTGGGTAAACATTGCCCCTCAGGTCCTTCTTAAATCATTCCCCTCTCATTGTAAACATAGACCCCTAGTTTTGGACTCCTTCAGCCTGGAGAAAAGGTTATTACCATAAACCATATTTATCCTTTTATAATTTTAAACATTTATATAAGGTCACACCTTATTCTCATACAATCCAAGGAATGAAGAGCTAGCCTGGAGAACCTCTCTCTCTAGACCTGGCAACATCCTTTTAAATCTTTTCTGTATTACTTCCACTATAACCACATCTTTTCTAGAACAGGGTGACCAAAACTGTACACAGAACCCCAAGTGCAAGCTGCACCAGTGACTTAAACAACTGCAATATAATCAAAGTTCAAAGTAAACATTATCAAGGTAGATATACCTTATGGGTGTTACCATAAACTATCTTAAAATTCATTTTCTTAACGGCATTTACAGTAAGAAATGAAATATAATAGAATTTACAAAAAATTATATAAACAAAGACTGACAAACAACACCAAGTGTGCAAATAACACATGACTTGGTGAGCAGTGGCGAATGAAGTTATCCACACTGGTTCAAGAGCCTGATGGTTATAGGGCGATAACTGTTCCCAAACCTGGTGGTGTGGTACCTAAAGCTTTTGTTCCTCCTGTCCAATGGTACTCCAGCAAATCCCTTTATCAGGATATTAATTCCCTTCCAATTCAGGTGCAATTTGTTCTTCTTACACAGGTGACCTTTGCCCTACAAGAAGTCCTACTAATTCAAGAATAGGAGCCCTCCTACATGCACCAGCTCTTCAGCCACAAATTTGCCTTTTACTCCCATTCATAACCTCAAAAGTGTAAGGCACTAGACCATAAGACATAAGAGCAGAATTAGGCCATTTGGCCCATTGGGCCAAATTGCTCATGTGGTTCCATTGTTTAAAAAGGGTTCTAGAAGTAAGCCTAGCAATTATAGACCAGTCAGTTTGACATCAGTGGTGGGTAAATTAATGGAAAGTATTCTTAGAGATAGTATTTATAATTATCTGGATAGACAGGATCTGATTAGGAGTAGCCAGCATGGATTTGTACGTGGAAGGTCATGTTTGACAAACCTTATTGAATTTTTTGAAGAAGTTACGAGGAATGTTGACGAGGGTAAGGTAGTGGATGTAGTCTATATGGACTTCAGCAAAGCCTTTGACAAAGTTCCAGATGGAAGGTTAGTTAAGAAGGTTCAGTCGTTAGGTATTAATGCTGGAGTAATAAAATGGATTCAACAGTGGCTAGATGGGAGATGCCAGAGAGTAGTGGTGGATAATTGTTTATCAGGATGGAGGCCGGTGACTAGCGGGGTGCCTCAGAGATCTGTTTTGGGCCCAATGTTGTTTGTAATATACATAAATGATCTGGATGATGTGGTGGTAAATTGGATTAGTAAGTATGCCGATGATACTAAGGTAGAAGGTGTTGTGGATAATGAGGTGGGTTTTCAAAGCTTGCAGGGAGATTTATGCCGGTTAGAAGAATGGGCTGAATGTTGGCAGATGGAGTTTAATGCTGAGAAGTGTGAGGTTCTACATTTTGGCAGGAATAATCCAAATAGAACATACAGGGTAAATGGTAGGGCATTGAGGAATGCAGAGGAACAGAGAGATCTAGGAATAACAGTGCATAGTTCTCTGAAGGTGGAGTCTCATGTAGATAGGGTGGTGAAGAAGGCTTTTGGAACGCTGGCCTTTATAAATCAAAGCATTGAGTACAGAAGTTGGGATGTAATGTTAAAATTGGACAAGGCATTGGTAAGGCCAAATTTAGAATATTGTGTGCAGTTCTGGTCACCGAATTATAGGAAAGATATCAATAAATTAGAGAGAGTGCAGAGACGATTTACTAGGATGTTACCTGGGTTTCAGCACTTAAGTTACAGAGAAAGGTTGAACAAGTTAGGTCTCTATTCATTGGAGCGTAGAAGGTTGAGGGGGGATTTGATCGAGGTATTTAAAATTTTGAGAGGGATAGATAGAGTTGACGTGAATAGGCTGTTTCCATTGAGAGTAGGGGAGATTCAAACGAGAGGACATGATTTGAGAGTTAGAGGGCAGAAGTTTAAGGGAAACACGAGGGGGTATTTCTTTACTCAGAGAGTGATAGCTGTGTGGAATGAGCTTCCTGTAGAAGTAGTAGAGGCCAGTTCAGTTGTGTCATTTAAGGTAAAATTGGATAGGTATATGGACAGGAAAGGAGTGGAGGGTTATGGGCTGAATGCGGGTAGGTGGGACTAGGTGAGACTAAGAGTTCGGCATGGACTAGGAGGGCCGAGATGGCCTGTTTCTGTGCTGTGATTGTTATATGGTTATATGATTATATATGGGTCTGCTCCACCATTGAATTGAGTTGACTTTATTACTTACATCCTTCACATACACGAGGAGTAAAAATCTTTACGTTACGTGTCTGTCTAAATGTGCAATTTATAGTAATTTATGATAAATAGTATGTACATAGAAATAAAGTTGTATCAGCATGAATTAATCAGTCTGATGGCCTGGTGGAAGAAGCTGCCCTGGAGCCTGTTGGTCCTGGCTTTCATGCTACAGTACTGTTTCCTGGATGGTAGCAGCTTGAACAGTTTGTGATTGGGATGACTCAGGTCCCCAATGATCCTTTGGGGACTTTTTACACACCTGCCTTTGTAAATGTCCTGAATAGTAGGAAGTTCACATTTACAGAGGTGCTGGGATGACCTCACTACTCTCTGCAGAGTCCTGCGATTGAGGGAAATCAGTTCCCATACCAGACGGTAATGCAGCCAATCAGAATAATCTCAATTGTGCCCCTGTAGAAAGTTCTTGGGATGTGGTGCCCCATTCCAAACTTCTTCAACTGTTTGAGGTGGAAGGGGTGCTGTTGTGTCTTTTTCACCACACAGCTGGTATGTACAGACCTCGTGAGATCCTTGGTGATGTTTATGCTGAGGAACTTAAAGCTGTTCACCCTCTCAACCCCAGATCCATTGATGTCAATAGGGGTTAGTCTATTTCCATTCCTCCTGTAGTCCACACCAGCTCCTGTTTTTGCAATATAAAGGGAGAGGTTGTTTTCTTGATACCACTGTGTCAGGGTGATGGCTTCTTCTCTGTAGGTTGCCTCAATATTATTTGAGATCAGTGTACTGTCATTGGCAAATTTAATTAGCATATTAGAGCTGTGGGTGGTGACACAGTTATGGGTATAAGAGAGTAAAGGAGGGGGCTTAGTACACCACCCTGAGGGGCACCTGTTTTGAGGGTCAGAGGTGAGGGAGCCCACAAGCCTGCAATCTGACAGGAAGTCCAGGATTCATCTACACAAGGCAAGGTGAAGGCTAAGGTCTCTGAGCTTCTTGTCGAGCCTGGAGGGAATTATGTTGTTGCATGCTGAACTGTAGTCTAACAACAGCTTCTCACATAAGCATCCTACTTCTCCAGATGTGTAAGGATGTTGTGTAGAGCTGAGGCTATTGCGTCAACTGTTGATCAGTTGTGTCAGTAGGCTAATTGTAGGGGGTCCAGTGTGGCTGGTAGCATGCTGCAGATGTAGTCCTTGACCAGCCTCTCAAAGCACTTGCTCATTATTGAGGTGAGCGCGACAGGACACCAGTCGTCCAGACACGTTACCTTAGTCTTTCTGGGTACAGGAACAATGGTGGATGTTTTGAAGCAGGAGGGCACTCTACACTGGGAGATGGAGAGATTAAAAATTTCTGTAAACACACCTGCCAGTTGTGCCGTGCACACTCTGAGTACCTGCCCTGGGCTGCCGTTTGGTCCCACAGCCTTGTGCTGTCCACTCATTGGAAACACCTGCATACTTCAGCCTCAGCTCTCTGTCACATCAGCAGCTCTCTTCAGGGGCTCAGTATTGGCAACGTTGAATTGAGCGTAAAAAAGATTTAGCTCATCTGGGAGAGGCAGCGATGTTGGAAACTACACTGCATTTAACTTTTAAGACTGCGATGGTGTGCAGACCTTGCCAAAAGGCTGATCCTTTTCCCCTCCTCAGCACCACTCCCCAGACTTCTCCCCCGTAACCATTGATGTCGTGTCCAATCAAGAACCTATCAAACTCTGCCTTAAATACAACCAATGACCTTGGTTCCACAGCTGCCTGTGGAAATAAATTCCACAAATTCACCATGCTCTGGCTAAAGAAATTTTCTCTGCATTAGGGAGTTTCAACCTGAAATCCTTGAAAAGATCAAGAGCCTGTGAGGCATCCCAGATGTAGATGGGAAGGAACTGAACTAGGAGGATAAAACAGAGTTGAGGTATGCAAATATGAATTCAGCGGGGCAGGGACAAGCTGAAACAATGGGTCTACCTGGACAAGCAAGTCTGTGGATTTTGGGTAGGAGGTAGAAACAGGTGGTGTAGGGTGCAGGAACTATGAGGTTGATGGCAGTAAATGGGAGATCCCCAGAGTCAATATAGTTCGTGATGGTGTAGGAGCCTGCATTGGTGCTGCTTCCTGTACCCACGCTGAACCTGTCGAATTCATCCACTTTGCCTCCAACTTCTACCCTGCCCTCAAACTCACCTGGTCCATTTCTGACACTTCCTCCCCTTCCTCGATCTCACTGTCTCTATCACCGGAGAAAGCTTATCCACCGACGCCTATTATAAACCAATGGACTCTCACAGCTACCTAGACCATACCTGGTCCCATCCTGCTACTTGTAAAAACACCATACCCCTTCTTTCAATTCTTCTGTCTCTGCTGCATCTGTTCTCAGGATGAGGCTTTTCATTCAAGAACGAAGGAGATATCCTCCTTTTTTGACGAAAGGGGCTTCCGTTCCTCTACCATCAACGCTGCCCTCAACTGCATCTCTTCCATTTCACGCATGTCTGCTCTTATCCCATCCTCCTACCAGAGATAGGGTTCCTCTTGTCCTCACCTACCAACACACCAGCTTCCACATTCAGCACATAATTCCCTGAAGTCTCTGCCACCTCCAACTGGATCACACCACCAAACACATCTTTCCCTCCCCCTCACTTTCTGCTTTCCGCAGGGATCGCTCCCTACATGACTCCCTTATCCATTTGTCCCTCCACACTGATCTCCCTCTTGGCACTCATCCTTGCAAGCGGAACAAGTGCTTCATCTGCTCCTACACATCCGCCATCACTAACATTCAGGGCCTCAAACAGTCCTCCCAGGTGAGACAACACTTCACTTGTGAGCCTGTTGGGGTTATGTACTGTGGTGCTCCCGATGTGTCTTCTTGTATATCGGTGAGACCTAACATAGATTGGGAGACCGCTTCACCAAGCATCAATGCTCCGTCCACCAGAACAACCAGGATCTCCCAGTGGCCACCCTCTTTAATTCTACTTCCCATTCCCTATGTCCATCCATGGCCTCTTCCGCTATCTTGATAAAGTCATACCTAAGTTGGAAGAACAACACCTTATATTCCATTTCAGTAGCCTCTAACCTGATGGCAGGAACATTGATTTCTCAAACTTTCAGTAACCCCCCTACCCTCACCATTTCCCATCCCATTGTCCCTCTTCTCATGTTATCTATTTGCCCACCTATTGCCTCCCTTTGGTGCTCCTTCCCCCCTTCCCACTTTCTTCTATCTTCCATGGCCTTCTACCCTCTCCTATCAGTTTTCCCTTTTTCAAACCTGTAACTCTTTCACCAATCAACTTCCTAGCTCTTTGTTTCATCCTTCCGCCTCCAAGTTTCACCTATCACCTGTGTTTCTCTCTCCCCTCCCCCCAACCTTTCAAATCTACTACACAGCTTTTCATCTCCAGTCCTGCTGAAGGGTTTCAGCCCGAAACGTGGACTGTACTTTTTTTCCATAGATGCTACTTGGCCTGCTGAGTTCCTCCAGTATTTTGTGTGTGTTTCCCAATATAGTATAACTGATCCCCTAGTAGGCTCAATAACAAACTGCTTTAAAAATCCATCTTGTAGGCATTCAAACTCACTCTCTTGAGATCCATTGCCAACCTGATTTTCCCAATCGGCATACATGTTTAAATCTCCCATCACTATCATAACATTAACCTTTTAGACAATAGACAGTAGGTGGAGGAGTAGGCCATTCGGCCCTTCTAGCCAGCACCGCCATTCACTGTGATCATGGCTGATCATACACAGTCAGTACCCCGTTCCTGCCCTCTCCCTATATCCCTTGACCCCGCTATCTATAAGATCTCTATCTAACTCTCTCTTGAATGCATCCAGAGACTTGGCCTCCACTGCCTTCTGGGGCAGAGCATTCCACATATCCTCCACTCTCTTGGTGAAAAAGTTTTTCCGCAACTCTGTTCTAAATAGCCTACCCCTTATTCTTAATCTGTGGCCTCTAGTTCTGGACTCACCCATCAGCGGGAACATGCTTCCTGCCTCCAGCATGTCCAATCCCTTAATAATCTTATATGTTTCAATCAGATCCCCTCTCATCCTTCTAAATTCCAGTGTATACTAGCCCAGTCGCTCCAATCTTTCAACATGTGACAGTCCCGCCATTCTGGGAATTAACCTTGTGAACCTACACTGCACTTCCTCAATAGCAAGAATGTCCTTCCTCAAATTTGGAGACCAAAACTGCACACAATACTCCAGGTGGGATCTCACCAGGGCCCTGTACAGCTGCAGGAGGACCTCTTTACTCCTATACTCAATTCCTCTTGTTATAAAGGCCAGCAAGCCATTAGCTTTCTTCACTGCCTGCTGTACCTGCATGCTTGCTTTCATTGACTGATGTACAAAAACACCTAGATCTCATTGTACTTCCCCTTTTCCTAACTTGACTCCACTTAGATAGTAATCTGCCTTCCTGTTCTTGCCACCAAAGTGGATAACCTCACATTTATCCACATTAAACTGCATCTGCCATACATTTGCCCACTCACCCAACCTGTCCAAGTCACCCTGCATTCTCATAACATCCTCCTGACATTTCACACTGCCACCCAGCTTTGTGTCATTGGCAAATTTGCTAATGTTACTTTTAATCCCTTCATCTAAATCATTAATGTATATTGTAAACAGCTGCGGTCCCAGCACTGAACCTTGCGGTACCCCACTGGTCACAGCCTGCCATTCCGAAAGGGACCCGTTAATCGCTACTCTTTGTTTCCTGTCAGCCAGCCAATTTTCAATCCATGTTAGTACTCTGCCCCCAATACCATGTGCCCTAATTTTGCCCACTAATCTCCTATGTGGGACTTTATCAAAAGCTTTCTGGAAGTTCAGGTACACTACATCCACTGGCTCTCCCTTGTCCATTTTCATACTTACATCCTCAAAAAACTCCAGAAGATTAGTCAAGAATGATTTTCCCTTCATAAATCCATGCTGACTCGGATTGATCCTTCTACTGCTATCCAAATGTGTCGTAATTTCTTCTTTTATAATTGACTCCAGCATCTTTCCCACCACTGACGTCAGGCTAACCGGTCTATAATTCCGTTTTCTGTCTACCTCCTTTCTTGAAAAGTGGGACAACATTAGCCACCTTCCAATTAGCAGGAACTGTTCCTGAATCTATAGAACATTTGAAAATAATTACCAATGTGTCCACGATTTCTAGAGCCACCTCTTTAAGTACCCTGGGATGCAGACCATCAGGTCCCGGGGACTTATCAGCCTCCAGATTCAACAGTCTATCCAACACCGTTTCTTGCCTAATATAAATTTCCTTCAGTTCATCCTTTCCTCGAGTTCCTTTGGCCACTATTACATCTGGGAGATTGTTTATGTCTTCCCTAGTGAAGAAAGATCCAAAGTACCTGTTCAACTCGTCTTCCATTTCCTTGTTCCCCATAATAAATTCACCCGTTTCTATCTTCAATGGCCCAATTTTGGTCTTAACTATATTTTTTGCTATTCACATACCTAAAGAAGCTTTTACTATCCTCCTTTATATTCTTGGTTAGTTTACCTTCGTACCTCATTTTTTCTTGGTGTATTGCCTTTTTTGTTATCTTCTGTAGCTCTTTAAAAGCTTCCCAGTCCTCCAGTTTCCCGCTCATCTTTGCTATGTTATACTTTTTTATTTTTATACTGCCCGTTACTTCCCTCGTTAGCCACGGCCACCCCTTACTCCCCTTAGGATCTTTCTGCCTCTTTGGAATGAACCGATCCTGCACCTTCTGCATTATTCCCAGAAATACCTGCCATTGTTGTTCCACTGACTTCCCTGCTAGGGTATTGTTCCATTGAACTTTGGCCAGCTCCTCCCTCATAGCTCCATAGTTCCCTTTGTTCAACTGTAATACTGACACATCCGATTTTCCTTTCTCCTTCTCAAATTGTAGGTTAAAACAAATCATATTATGGTCACTACTTCTTAATGGTTCCTTTACCTCGAGGTCCCTGATCAAATCTCGTTCATTGCACAACACTAAATCTAGAATTGCCTTCTCCTTGGTAGGCTCCAGTACAAGCTGATCTAAGAATCCATCTCAGAGGCACTCCATAAACTCCCTTTCTTGGGGTCCAGTACCATTCTGATTCTCCCAGTCTACCTGCATGTTGCAACTGTATCATTACCTTTGCAACATGCCAATTTTAACTCTTCATTCAACTTACACCCTACATCCAGACCGCTGTTTGGGGGCCTATAGATAACTCCCATTAGGGAGTTTCTACCCTTAGAATTTCTCAGTTCTATCCATACTGACTCTACAGCCCCTGATTCTATGTCCCCCCTTGCAAGGGACTGAATATCATTCCTCACCAACAGAGCCACCCCACCCCCTCTGCCAGTCAGTCTGTCCTTTTGATAAGATGTATATCCTTGAATATTCATTTCCCAGGCCCTGTCCGCTTGAAGCCATGTCTCTGTTATTCCCACAACATCGTACTTGTCAATTTCCAACTGAGGCTCAAGCTCATCTTCTTTATTCCTTATACTTCCTGCATTCATATATAATACTTTTAATTCGTTACTCCCCTCTCCTTTCATATCAATTCCTATTTTACTTGGCCATACTGTATAATCTCTTCTTGAGCTTTCTACTCCATTGATTCTGTTGTCCTTTTTAACTTTTCTTATTTTCACTTTCCCTTTAACTCCATCCTTATATTTCCAGTTCATCCCCTCCCCCCCACTACTTAGTTTAAACACATCCGTGTTGCAGTGGCAAACCTGTCTGCTAGAATGCTGGTCCCCCGCCTATTAAGGTGCAACCTGTCCCTTTTGTACAATTCATCCCTACCCCAAAACAGATCCCAGTAGTCCAAGAATGTAAATCCTTGCTTCCTGCACCAGTTCCTCAGCCACACATTCAGATCCATTGTCTTCCTGTTCCTGCCCTCTCCAGCACGAGGAACTGGAGATAAAAACCAGAGATAACCACCCTAACAGTCCTGCTTTTCAGCCTTCTTCCGAGTTCTCTAAAATCCCACTGCAGAATGTCCTTCCTCTTCTTCCCGATGTCATTTGTGCCGACATGCACTACCACTCACGGCTGTTGACCTTCACCCTTGAGGATTCCCTGCAATCGGTCCATGATGTCCTCGATCCTAGCACCAGGGAGGCAACACACCATCCTTAAATCTCGCCTGTTGCAGCAGAAACCCCCTTCTGTACCTCTTACTATGGAGTCCCCTACTACCATGGCTTTTCCTGATGTCTGACTCCTCGGCTCTGCTTCTGCACCAATTTTCGGCTCGCAGACCTGTCTCAGACTGGCAGTATCTTCAGTCCTGACAGCTTCCAAGAGGGTGAACATGTTTACGAGAGGTACATCCCCTGGGGTCTCCTGTACTTCAAGCATCCTTTCCTTCCTCATCATCGCCCCCTTTCTCTCTTCTGGTATCCTCGGTGTAATGACCTCACTGTAGGTCCTGTCCAGAAAACTCTCGTTTTCGCGGATAAACCTGAGGGCATCCAGTTCTTTCTTCAGTGCTGCAACATGCTCCTTCAGAAGCTGAATCTGAACACATTTTCCACAGCTGTAGCAGTCGGGGGCACCATCAGTCTCCCTGACCTCCGACAGCATGCACGTAGCACACTGAATCAGCTTAGCTGTCATGTCTTCACTCTCTCTAATTGAGCCTGGTGTAGTCGCCTCCCTCAGCCTCCTCGCCGAAGATTCTTGAGCCAAAGACTAGCACTTTTCACACCAGGCACTTCCTTCGACCAGGCCGCTTTTGATACACCTTTTCTATTTCCTGATGTAGTCTGTGGTCCACATCCCAGCTACTGCTCAGAGACCCGTATATATCTGCTATCAGGGTCTTTCCACCCTTGCATTTTTTTAACTCAACCCAAAAGGATTCAACATCTTCCGATCCTATGTAAAATGCTTCAACTGATTTGATGGCATTCTTTACCAGCAGAGCTACGCCATCCCCTCTGCTGACCTTCCTATTCCTCTGATACAACATATCACTCAAGGTAGATTATAGATATTGCCACCTTTGAGGTGCTGCATTTTAACTTTCTGCCTAGCTCTCTATATTCATTCTGTAGGGCCTCATCCATGTTGTTGGTATTAATTGGAAGAACGGGCAAAAAAGTGACAGATGGAATACAATGTTGAGAAATGAATGATAATGCAGTTTGGTAATAGAAACAATAGTGCAGACCATTATCTAAATGGGGAGAAGATTCAAACATCAGACGTGCAGAGGGACTTAGGAGTTCTCATGCAAGACTCCCTGAAGGTTAATTTACAGGTTGAGTCTCTGGTAAAGAAGGCAAACAGAATGTTGGTATTTATTTCAAGGGGAGTAGAATATAAAAGCAAGGAGATAATGCTGAGCCTTTATAAGACACCTGTCAGGCTGCATTTGCAGTATTGTCAACAGTCTTGGGATCCATATCTCAGAAAGGATGCGTTGTCATTGGAGAGACACCAGAGGCTGTTCACGAGGATGATTCCAGGAATGAAGGGATTAATTAACATATGAGAAGCATTTGGCTGCTTTGGGCCTGAACTCACTGGAATTTAGAAGAATGTGCAGGGTGGGGAGGGATCTCATTGAAATCTACCAAATTTTGAAAGGACAAGACGGTGGATGTGGAGAGGATGTTTCCTATGGTGGAGGCTATCCAGATCTAGAGGGCACAGCCTCAAAACTGAGGAGCGACCTTTTTGAACAGAGATAAAGAGGAATTTTTTTAGCCAGAGAGTAGTGAACCTGTGGAGTGCTCTGCCACAGATTGTAGTGGAGGCCAAGTCCATAGTACATTTAAGGCAGAAAATGATCGTCTCCTGCTCCATCAGGGCATCAAAGGATATTGTGAGAAGGCAGGTGTATGGGATTGAGTGTGATCTGGGATCAGCCATGATGGAATTGTGAAAAAGACTCAATGGACTGAATGGCCTAAATCTGCTCCTATGTCTTATGATCTTAATGACCTCTGGCTGATCATGCTCCCTCCTTGGGAATTTTCGGGATACATGCTTGATTCTCAATCACCTGCTTTAACACCTCAGTTGTTATTGGTTCCATGGAACAACTGCAGAAGTTACCACTTACCTTCTCTGTGCTTTGAAAACCAGGCATCTGCATCAGTTAATAACTGTTTCAGGGATCCATTCCAGGAGGGCACTAATTTCAGGAACATCCACTGCAAAAAATTACAGGTTCAATTAATACAGAATCAAAAGTGCTGAGGTGCTAATATAGCTCTGCATTCCATACAAGCTACTTGCACCTTACTCTGCCAACTATACCTCATAGCTACAATGACAAAGACCGTCATGGTTGATGTTGAATGCTGAAAATTGTTTACACTTTAACTGAAGCAACATATGTACTGTAAGGTTAAGCATATGTAGATCATTGTGCAAAATTGTGCTTGTGTCAGTTTTATAAAGTATAAATTTTATAATGAACATAGCTTGAAACTTGACAGATGGCTATTTTCCCCATTGCTATACCATGTATTCTTTGCAGCCTCCTCGCAGATAAACTCTAGAAGCTCAATTTGATTTCTGTTTGGGTATTCATCGGAACCCTACAATCTACCCCACACCAACAAACTACCATTGTCCTGGGAGTAGAAACAAGTCAGACTGCTACCATTATGAATACATTTCCACAGGTACATGCAATACCTTAAGCTGAGAAGTGTGCATAGGAAAGGGGTAAGACAGCTGTTCAGCAGTTATTAATATTTTATAGAAATTTCCAGAATTAAAATCAATATTCTGGTTGGGGGAAATGGTCATTACACAGAAGTGTTTGAGATACACTGTCCTAAACAATTCGGTAAAAATTAATCTCTCACCCATTAAAAGCCACACCTCATGGTGTGCAAGCAGCTGAATGGATATCAGTAACTTAATTTTTGAAATGCAGTCACCAAACATTTTAATTTATCTTCTCATCCCAGCAATGGAGCAGTCTAATAACTGAACCCCAGCAGTATAGATATGAATAGGATCCAGAATAGTTAGTATCTATCAGTGATACAGTACCTTCCTGTTGGGCCATTCTTGTCATTGCCATTTTAATTGCCATTAAAACTATCAAAAAAAAATGTAAAAAATCTCTCTAAACTCTGGAGTGTTCCCCAAGGTAACATCAGTTTTAGGAACTAAGGACCTAGTTAGGCCAGTCCTCAGTGCAGTATGTTTGGTGAAGAGCTCTGGGCTTATCTCATGTATTTGTAATGTTAATGTTTGTCCATAGTTCCTTCAGCCGGGCATTTTAACTGACTCCAAATCCTATCTGCTCATTGCCTTATGACCTGCTCACCTGTAATGGTCAGGTGCAGTTACAATCATCAAAGAGTGGCAGAGCATGGAAACAGGTGCTTCTCCCAATTCGTCCATGTCAACCAATCTGTCCACCTCAAAATGCATCAGCCAGTTCTCAGACCAGCTGTGCATTCTGTCAAAGCCACTTTCTTTGCAGTTTAACAATCAATTATCTGTTTGTATTTTAAGTAGCCTTTATACACATAACAGTTTAATAAGCCTCTAGTAGCTATACAAAGTATAATTCTAAAGCTTCTTTGCTCATTCATTAGGAGTCCAGTATTTTCTCATTGGTTGATTTTATGGCAATATTGAATAAGTATTTTCTAATTAGTTGTCTCTTCTCTATGGAATTTTCTTATCTTTTGGGTATAAAAGTAGTTGTTTCATGCTAGATGTTATCTTTAGTTTGTCTCTTCTTCCAATAGTAAGACCACAGTCACTGTTCTGTTCCTGATCTTTTGTTTCATCAACTCTTGATAAAATAATTGTGAAGCAACAAGTTTTATGCTTTGTTCCTGATTTCTAAAAGAACCTTGGATTTAAAATATTGAAATCTGTCAATCACAAAGAGCAGGGTTCCAACTGATCCCTGTGGAACACCCCTAGTCACTGACCCTCAGGCAGTAGCCATCTTTTGTCTTCTGTGGCCAAACAAATTTCTACACTTCACAGGTTAATTCTGAAGCAAAATATTCATTAAGGACCTCCCCAACCTCCTCCGACTCTAGATACATGTTTTCTCTTCTTTCCCTGAGTGGTTCTACCCTCACTTTAATCATACTCCTGTTCTTCACAAATGTGCCTTGAGAATTTCCTTAATCCTTCTCACCAAGGTCTTCTCATGTCATCTTTTCACTCACTTAAGTCATTTCTTAAGTTCCTTCCTGGCTATTTTATACCTCTGAAGAGCCCTGTTTGATCCTTGCTTCCTAAACCTTAAGTATGCTTCCTTCTTCCTCTTGACAAGATGTTCGACTTCTCTTGTCAATCATGGATCCTTCATCCTACCATCCTTTCCCTGCCTCAATGGGACAAATCTATCCAGAACTCCATGCAAGTGCTCTCTAAACAATCCTGTATTTTCATTGCACATTTCCCTGACTATATTTGTTCTCAACTTATGCTCCTAAATTTTTGTCTAATAAAATTATAGTTTGCCATCACCTTATTAAGTACTTTTCCATACCACAAGACATACGAACAGAATTAGACTACTTAGCCCTGTGAGTCTGTTCCACCAGTTCATCATGGCTGATAACATTTTTCCTCTCAGTCTCAATCTCCTGCCTTCTCCCTGTATCCCTTCATGCCCTGAATAATCAAGAATCTATCAACATCTGGTTTAAATATACCCAATAACTTGGCCTCCATAGCTGCCTGTGTCAATGAATTCCACAGATTCACCACTCTCTGGCTAAAGAAATTCCTCCTAATCTCTGTTGTAAAAGGACACTCCTCTATTCATAGGCTATGTCTTTTGATCTTATAGACTCTCCCACTATAGGAAAGTTCTTCTCCACATTCACTTTATCGAGGCCTTTCAACATTCAAATAGGTACCTTCTATTCCTATCCCTGTCCAAGGCTAAGCTAAATTTCAGGGAGCTGTGGTCACTGTCTCTGAAATGCTCACCTACTGAGAAATCTGTCACCTAACCCTGTTCATTGCCTAGCACTAGTAATATAAAGGATGACGAACAAGTACCTTCTTTAGTGCAGTATATACATCCATCTCCACCTGCATTACAAACAGGTCTGGAGAGCTCACCAGCTTCTCCATCAGATCTATGCTGGATGAGGAAAGAAAAATATATCATTATCTGTGCTATTGGTCCACCAACAGCAATATTAATAATAAGAGGCTTGGTTATTTTCTGAGTGTATAGTAAACATCGAGAAACTGATTTTATCCTCTACTGGACCAAAAGCTGTACCGAATGAAGGACGGCTTTACAATGCAAATACTTTATTGTCACCAAACAATTGGTACTAGAGCGTACAATCATCGCGGTAATATTTGTTTCTTCACTTTGCGCTCCCTGAAGTACAAAAGAAAATGGTGGGCAGAGGGATCCTAAAGCCCCTCTGCTTCAATCCGACCAGCAGCCCAGCTCTTTTCTCACGCTTCCTCAGTAATTTGTGCATCTTTTCAGACTTCCATCGATGCAGTGTGTTGTTGACAGCTCTTTGAGGTTGGTGGACGTATCCCACAGGGATCGATCGGTGGGTTGCATCGTTGGGTGCTCCAGGTCAGGCCGAATGCCACTTTCAACTGTTGGGGGCCCGGGCTGTTGATCAGGTCAGGCCCCGAAGTCAACACTTCATCCCGGAGGGATGGGCTGCCGGCTGAAACAAGTCCGTGAACTGTGTCACGGTTGCGGAGGCCTCCGCTCCAGCTGAGCCCTGGGCTCGATTTCCGAGGTCGGCAGCGGAGGCCTCACTTCCGGCAGCTGTGGATAGCCACCAATGAGGCTCTACAGTGGTCGCTCCAGGGAAGCGTCTGGGGTATCTTGAGGTCTCCGACATCACTTCTGTGTGCTCGCTTGCTTCGGAGAGGTGCTGGTCGGAATGGGCCATGTCTCCAGGCGCTCCGACACGGTAGCAGGCCACGGGTCTCCAGGAACATGGTGGACCTCGGGCCTCGACGATTGGGTCCAGGTACAATCTGGAGTTGAAGCAATTCTGGCGTGTTGATGATCTCCAGCTGGGTCAGTAACTTCACCAGGGAGTTGTTGATCTTACTAGATGTAGCAAATTGGAGGTTTAGAAGGGTTTCTCGGGTATAGGATAGTGTAGAGGGCAGTTTCCTTGGCAGAGCATGCGCAGAGTTGCCAGGCACCATCTTAAACTTTAAAAAAAAAGCTTTAGCTGGAACTCCGGAAATACAAACAGGATAATGGTTAGCTCTTGTGTCAGCTCCGTGGCAATGGTTTAGGGATAAGACCATGGAACATCACAGTCCCATGATAACTATTCTACATCAGAATTTCAAAGTCTGTGGTAAAGGGGGAAGTTTCTCAGTCATACTTGTTGGTAATAACAGGGATATTTTCATACATTTTGGTATTTATTTTCAACATTCTATCAGCAATATTTTTATGGAATTGTATTTCAAATTGCCAATTCTTAAAGAAGCACTTCAACTCATCCCAATCATTTGCACTTTTCACACTGATCCTGAAAATGTTACCTGTGGAAGTATTTGAAAAAGTGGGATGGGTAAAGATAGGCATGGTGGTTTGCACATATGCAGTGGGCCCAAGATGCTGTCCCTATGATATGGCTCTCTATAATTTTATTTATTCAATTTCCTTTTGTAGGTTGCTTTCCAACAGCCTTTCACTCAATGTAAACTGAATTGTTACATGCAAAAAATTCTCATCTTCTCCTTGTACTTCTGTAGTTAGCTTAAACCCGTGTACCTGGATTAAAGACTTCACTGTGGAAACAATTTCTCCGTGTTTAGTTGATAGTAATTGTAAATAGCTACATTAAAATTCCTTGTAAGTTGCACTGCTCCAGTCATTCCAGCCATTTCAGTGTTACATTAATTGAGACACAAGGTGGCAAATACTATAATCATAAGTGAAAAACAAACTGCTGGAGGAACTCAGTGGGTCTGGCAGTTGCTGTAGAGACAGGCTCAGTGCCAGATAGTCAACATTGAGCTTTGACCAACGACCAATCTGGACATCAGAAGTTTGAGAGAAGGCAGGATTTCATGTCCACTACCTGAGTAGAAAAAGGCAGCAGTGCTCAGTTAGGACAGTAGAGATGCCAGACAGGATAGTTGAATGCTCCTCTTTTGAGATGTGGGAAGGCAGGGAGACCTCCAGCGCCCTTTACGACTACAGTTGTGAGAAGTGCATCTAGCTGCAGCTGATAACAATCCACGTTAACAAGTTGGAGCTGGAACTGGATGAACTCTGGATTATTTGGGGGAGTGAGAGAGATAGTAACACTCATTGTGCAAGACACAGGAAACTGAGTGATAGTCAGGAAGGAGAAAGGGGATAAGGAGTCAGTGTAGAGTATCCCTGTGCCCATCCACTTCAACAACAGGTATATCACTTTGGATACTGTTGGTGGGGGGGGGGGGGTGTAAATCTAACAGAGAAAAGTCACAGTGATCAGGTCTCTGGCACTGAGTCTGGCTCTATGACACAGAAGGGAAGGAGGGGGTAGAAGTAGCATACACAGTGATAGAGGATTTGTTAGTTAGGGGAATGGACTGAGGTTCTGTTGGTGAGAATGAGATTCCCAGATGATATGTTTCCTCCTGGGTGCCAGGGTCCAAGACCTCTCAGATTGAGTTCTTAGCATTCTTAAGTGGGAGGGTGAACAGCCAGAGGTTGTGGTCCATATAAGTACAAATAACATGGGTAGGACAAGTGACGAGGTTCTGCATAAGGAGTTCAGGGAGTTAGGTGCTAAGTTAAAGAGCAAGACCGCCAGTGTTGTGATCTCAGGATTGCTACCCATGTCACGTGTTGGTGAGGCCAGAACTAGGAAGATAATACAGTTTAACATGTGGCTAAGGAGTTGGTGTAGGAGGAAGGGCATAAGATTTTTGAATCATTAGGCTGTCTTCCAGGGAAGGTGGCACCAAAATGGTGGGGTACTAATATCCTAACAGGAAGGTATGTTAGGGGAATTCATGTGATGACGTAGTATCGAGACGCTGGAACTCAGCCCTCCCGTAAAAAAGTTAATAAATTAATGTTTAAGTGAAGAAAAGTCAATCAATACTTTTTTAAGGTTACTCATAAAGTACTCTGGATTGTTTTAAGCTATGCCTCATAAACAGAGGATGAAGAAAACTACTTCTGCGAAGACCGCTCAAGTTGGAACAGAACCGAAGAACCGCGGAATCAGG
The DNA here is from genome assembly GCF_030144855.1 of Hypanus sabinus. Taxonomy (NCBI): domain Eukaryota; kingdom Metazoa; phylum Chordata; class Chondrichthyes; order Myliobatiformes; family Dasyatidae; genus Hypanus; species Hypanus sabinus. Next base: position 566,939 of record NC_082706.1, read on the forward strand.
TACAACATACCACCGGTGAAACAGAACCGGAGACCGCAGCAGCATCGGCCATTTCTAAAGGAAAGGATCAACGAGAACTGCGCATACGTAAAGGAACGAGCATGCGCAAACGAGTGCAACCAGAACTACAAAACCCAGCAACGACTGAAACCGACAGTGAAAGTGAGTCTGAGAGAGAGAGACGGACTCTCTGGAAAAATCAGACGAAGATGGAGATGAAAGTTCCTCTGAAAATACAAAAAAGACTTTGAGGCAAATAATGCATAAATTAGAAAAATTAAATGCATTAAAAGTAATTAAAGAAAAAATAACAAAAATGGAGGCTATGTTTGATAAAATGACAAAGAAACAGGAAAAAATGGAAAAGAAAATTACAGATTTGGAAGTCAAAGTGGAAGAAATGGATGGAAGAATGAAGAAGATGGAAGATGATAATGATGCCTGGACATCAGAAAGAAAACAACTCGTGGGAAAAATTGATCAGCTCGAAAATTTTAGTAGACGCAACAATATTAAAATTGTTGGACTTAAAGAAGGTACCGAAGGAGAAGACCCAATAAATTTTTTTCAAAAATGGATTCCTGAAAAATTGGAAATGGGAGAAGAAACTTCAATTGAGATTGAAAGGGTGCACAGAGCCTTAAGACCAAGATCTCAAGATGATCAAAATCCGCGATCAATTTTGATAAGATGTTTAAGATACCAGGATAAAGAAAAGATTTTGAAGGCGGCTGCCCAAGGTGCTAAAAGAAGTAAAGGTCCATTGATGATAGCAGAGAAACCAGTTCTTTTTTATCCTGATATAAGTTATAACCTTTTGAAGAGAAAGAAAGAATTCAATCCAGCTAAAAATGTTTTATGGAAAAAAGGTTATAAGTTTTTAATGCCTCACCCAGCAACACTGATAATTTTTTTGGAGGAGGGAAAAAGATTTTTTTCTGATTATCGAGAAGCGGAGGTGTTCGCACAAAAACTCCCATCTCTTTGCTAATTAAACGTAGAGACTTTTAAATGTAATGGTTAAAGATGAAGACAGAGATAGCGAATGGAACTGATGGACATTTAAGGATGATATAAGGGAGAAAAGTAAAATTTTAGGAATAATAACTGAAAATAGTATGTTTTTTTAAATATATATACTTTTTATGTTGCGAGGGGGCTGGGGAGCTTTGAATCGGTTACTACGGGATTCACGTGTGTAATCATGGCGATTACCATGACCCGTACAATAGAGGGGGGTAATGTTGTGTTTTTTTTCTTTCACAACATTAGTAGGGGGGTATTTTGTTTTTTTCTTTATTTTCTATTTTTCTTCTCTTCTTTTGCCTGGATGATTGGTGGGGACACACATAGCAACATGGAGACTTCTAAAAAGATTTCCCAGGATACAATGAAAGTTGAAAGATTAGGTATTATTATAGATTGGAGTAACATAATTAAAAATAATGACTAATCTATTGAATTTTTTTAATGTTAATGGGCTTAATGGACCAATAAAAAGAAAAAGAATTTTAACATATATTAAAAAAATGAAAATAGATATAGCTTTCTTACAAGAAACTCATTTAACGGATATAGAACATCAGAAATTAAAAAGAGACTGGGTTGGAAATGTTATTGCAGCTTCATTTAACTCAAAGGCGAGAGGAGTTGCAATTTTGGTTAATAAAAATTTACCAATTAAAATACAAAATGTATTAACTGATTCGGCAGGAAGATATTTAATTATACATTGTCAATTTTTTTCAGAACTATGGACTCTTATAAATATTTATGCACCAAATGAAAATGATGTAAAATTTATACAGGAGGTCTTTTTGAATTTGGCTAATGCACATGATAAAATATTAATAGGTGGAGATTTTAATTTTTGTTTAGATCCAGTTTTAGATAGATCAACAAAGGCTATTACAAAATCAAAAGTAGCAAAATTAACTCTATCATTGATGAAAGATTTAAATTTGATTGATATATGGAGAAGAATCAACTCAAAAGAAAGGGATTATTCATTCTATTCAAATAGACATAAAACATACTCAAGGATAGATTTTTTCCTATTATCAACAAATACTCAAGATAGAGTGAAAAATGTGGAATATAAAGCTAGAATATTGTCTGATCACTCTCCTTTAATAATGACAATGACAATGATAGATAAAGAGGAATCAATTTATAGATGGAGATTTAATTCAATTCTACTAAAACGTCAAGATTTTTGTGATTTTATGAAAAAGCAGATTCAGTTCTTTTTAGATACAAATTTACAATTCAGTTGATGATAAATTTATATTGTGGGAAGCAATGAAAGCATATTTGAGAGGCCAGATAATAAGATATACTTCTAAAATTAAAAAGGAATATATGATAGAAATAGATCAATTGGAAAAAGAAATTATAAAATTAGAAAAAGAATCTCAAAGAAATATGACAGAAGAAAAATGAAGACAACTTATTAATAAGAAGTTAAAATATAATACACTCCAGACATATTGAACAGAAAAAGCAATTATGAGAACTAAACAGAGATATTATGAACTAGGTGAAAGATCACATAAAGTTCTTGCATGGCAGTTAAAAACAGATCAGATTTTCAAAACAATAAATGCAATTCGAACAAAAGTGAATGAAATTACTTATATGCCTCTAGAAATTAATGAGGCTTTTAAGAATTTTTATTCTGAGTTGTATAAATCAGAATCAAAGAATGATGATGTTAAGATAGAAGAATTTTTATCACAAATAACTCTTCCAAAATTAAATACAGAAGAACAGAAGGGATTAGATACGCCTTTTACATTGAAGGAAGTTGAGGAAGCTTTGGGATCACTTCAAAGTAATAAATCTCCAGGAGAAGATGGTTTTCCACCTGAATTTTATAAAAAGTTTAAAGATTTATTAATTCCTCCTTTTATGGAGTTAATATATCAAGCGGAAAGAACGCATAAACTTCCAGAATCTTTTTCAACAGCTATTTTAATAGTATTGCCAAAAAAAGATAGAGACCTTTTAAAACCAGCATCATATAGACCTATTTCTTTATTAAACACCGATTATAAAATAATAGCAAAAATCTTATCTAATAGATTATCTAAATGCTTACCAAAATTAGTGCATATGGATCAAACAGGATTTATCAAAAATAGACAATCGGCAGATAATGTAACCCGGTTATTTAGTATAATCCATTTAGCGCAAAAGAGGGAGGAAATGAGTGTGGCAGTTGCTTTAGATGCAGAAAAAGCATTTGATAGATTGGAATGGGATTTTTTATTTAAGGTATTGGAAAAATATGGATTAGGAACATCATTTATAAAATGGATTAAAACCTTAAATACTAATCCCAAAGCTAAAGTAGTGACAAATGGTCAAATTTCAACATCATTTCAGTTAACAAGATCAACTAGGCAAGGTTGCCCATTATCACCTGCTTTGTTTGTGTTGGCAATAGAACCACTAGCTGAATTAATTAGAATGGACCCAGATATTAAGGGTTTCAGAGTTAATCAGCAAGAATACAAGATTAACTTATTTGCTGATGATGTTCTACTTTATTTAACAGATCCATTACATTCACTACGCAAATTATCTTATAGATTACAAGAATATGGGAAAATATCGGGTTATAAAATAAATTGGGATAAAAGTGAAATTTTACCTCTTACTAAAGGAGATTATAATCAATGTCGATTAATAACTCAATTTAGATGGCCAGCAAATGGTATAAAATATTTAGGTATAAGAGTTGATAATGACATAAAAAACTTATACAAATTAAATTATTTACCACTTTTGAAAAAAATTCAGGAAGATCTTGATAAATGGATGGCATTACCAATAACATTAGTAGGTAGAGTAAATACTATAAAAATGAATATATTCCCTAGACTACAATATTTATTTCAATCATTACCAATACAATTACCCCAGAAGTTTTTTCAAGAGTTAAACAAATATATGAGGAAATTTCTCTGGAAAGGTAAGATGTCAAGAATATCGTTGGAAAAATTGACATGGAAATTTGATCTAGGAGGATTACAACTTCCAAATTTTAAGAATTATTATAAAGCAAATCAACTTAGATTTATTGCATCTTTTTTCGAGAAAGATAAACCGGCATGGGTTAGAATAGAACTAGATAAAATAGGAGAAAACGTACCAGAAGATTTTATATACAAATGGGAATCTAAATGGATACGGGAAAAGAAAGAATCTCCTATATTAAAACATTTGATTGATTTATGGAATAAGATAAATGTTGATGATGAGACAAAAAAATCTTTATTAGCAAAGAGATCTTTAATTCAAAATAGACTTATTCCTTTCACAATGGACAATCAACTTTTATATAATTGGATTCAAAAAGGGATTAGATATATAGGGAATTGTTTTGAAGGAGGTATATTAATGTCATTTGATCAATTAAAGAATAAATATAAAGTATCAAATAACACTTTATTTTGTTACTTTCAATTAAGGGCTTATTTAAGAGAAAAATTAGGTCAAACAATGTTATTGCCGAAACCTAATGAAATAGAAATTTTAATTCAAAAAGGAAATATTAAAAATTTATATCTTGTATGTATAATTCGATTCAAAAACAGGCAATTAAACAAGGAGTCCATAAGTCAAGACAAAAATGGGAAAGTGATTTGAATATTAAAATTGAAGAAACAAATTGGTCAAGACTATGTCTTGATAGTATGACAAATACAATAAATGTTCGGTTAAGATTAGTGCAGTATAATTTTCTACATCAATTATATATTACACCACAAAAAATAAATAAATTAAATCCAAACTTATCGGATCAGTGTTTCCGTAACCAGGAAACTGGTACTTTTTTACATTCTACATGGTCTTGTTCTAAAATTCAAACTTTTTGGACAAATTTAAGACTTTTACTGGAACAAATTACAGGAACACAATTTCCTCATAATCCAATATTACTCTTATTAGGTGATATTGAAGGGATAAAACCAAAACTCAAACTAAATTAGTACCAGAAAGAATTTATAAAAATTGCACTGGCAGTAGCCAAAAAAGCTATTGTAGTTACTTGGAAATCGGATACATATTTAAGTATAGACTCTTGGAAGAAAGAAATCTATGGTTGTATTCCATTAGAAAAAATTACTTATAATTTAAGAGATAAATATGAAACATTTCTGAAAATTTGGAGCCCTTATTTACAAAAGACAGGATTAAATCTATAGATGTTCTGAAGATGAAACAATTGGTTATTTGGGGAAAGAAATAAATATACATATTAAAGTTATTACGAATTCCATGGAGCATGTGGAGATCTTCCAACAACCAGGCAATCTTTCTTTCTTTTTTTCTCTTTTTCTTTTTTTTCTATAGGGCAGTTAGGGGGGAGGGGTTAAGGGGAGGGGGGAAGGGTTATATACATTTTTTTTCCATACTTCATTTTGTAACTACTTAAAAATGCAATAAAAAAGTTTTCAAAAAAAAAAGGAAGGTATGTTAATGCTGCATGGTGGAATTTTAAACTAGAGTTGCAGAGGGATGGGAACCAGAGTGCCAGAACAGTTAGTGGAGAGGTTGTGGACACAGATGTATTAAGACCTCAAAATAAGGAATCAGAAGTTTGAGCATAGCATGAATTGTGTCCTGAGATGCGTATACTTCAATGCAAGTAATTTGCAGGAAAGGTGGATGAGCTTAGGGCATGGATCAACACCTGGAATTTTGACATTGTGCCTTTAGTGAGTCTTTTTTGCAGGAGGGGCAGGACTGACACCTCAATATTCTGCGGTTCTGTTGTTTTAGATGTGAGAGAGTGGGAAAGATTAAAGCAGGGAAACTCGTCACTAGTTAGGGAAAACATCATGGCAATGCTCTATCAGGACAGACTGAAGAACTAGACTAGTGAGGTGTTATGGGTGGAACTAGGAAATAAGAAAAGTATAACCACGTTAATGGGGCTATATTACAGACCATCCAACAGTCCTAGGGGTTTAGAGGAATAAATTTGTAAAGAGACTGCAGACTATTGCAAGAAACATAAGGTTGTTATAGTAGGTGATATTGACTGGGAATCCCATACTGTAAAAGGGCTAGATGGGATAGAGTTGGCAAATATGTTCAGTAAAGTTTCCTTCATCAGTGCGTGTAAATCACGATGAGAGAGCATGTGATACTGATTCTGCTATTAGGGAATGAGACAGGACAGGTGACAGACTTGTATAGGGGACACTTTGCTTCCAGTGACCACAATGCCATGAATTTCAAAATAAACATGTAAAAAGATAGGCCTGGTCCGAGGGTTGAAATTCTAAACTGAAGAAGGGCCAATTTTGATGGTATCAGAAATAACCTGGCAAGTGTGGATTGGGACAGGCTGTTTTCTGGCATAGGTGTACTTGGAAAGTGGGAGGACTTCCAAACAAAATTTTGAGAGTACAAAGCTTGTCAGAATAAAAAGCAAAGATAACAAGGGTAGAGAACCTTGGTTTTCAAGAGATAGTGAGAGAAAAAAGGAGGTACATAGTAGGTATTGGAAAATGGGAAGAAATTAGGTACTTATGGAGTATAAGAAATGCAAGTGAACACAAGAAAAAAAAGTCAGGAAGGCTAAAAGAAAGCATGACATTACTTCAGCAGAGAAGGTAAAGGAGTATCCTAAGTGATTCTATGGGTATGTTGAGAGCAAAAGGATTGCAAGGGACAAAATAGGTCCTGTGGAAGATCAGGGTGGTAATTGATGTGTGGAGACAAAACAGGCAGGGGAGATCTTAAACACATTATTTGCACCTGTATTTACTCAGGAGATGGACACAGAGTCTAGAGACAAAGTGGCAACTACTTTATGGACCCTGTACAGATTACAGAGGAGGAGGTGTTTGCTACCCTTAGGCAAATTAAGCAGGATAAATCCCCAGGGCCTGGCAAAGTATTCCCTTGAAGCCTATGGGAGGCAAGTGCAGAAATTGCTGGGCCTCTAGTAGAGATATATAAAACATCCTTAGTTACAGGAGAAGTACTAGAGGATTGGAGGGTAGCCAATGTTGTTCCACTGTTCGAAGAATTCTCTAAACATAAACAAGGAAAATACAGGCCAGTGAGTCTGACATTAGTTATGGGAAAGTATTGGAAGGTATTGTAAGGGACTGTATAGATAAGTATTTCAATAGACAAGGACTGATTAAGGATAGTGAGCATGGCTTTGTGTGTGGTAGGTCAAGTTTAACCAATCTTAGAGATTTGAGGAAGTTACCAGGAAAGTGGATGAAGGCAAGGCAGTGGATGCTGTCCTAATGCGCATGGGACTCTGGTCCAGAAGATTCAGTTGTCTGACATTCAGGATGAATTAAGTAAACTGGCGTAATTTCCACCACCTCCAATGTGATCCCACTACCAAGCACATCTTTCCCTCCCCACACTCTTTCTGTTTTCCGCAGGGATCGCTCCATAAGCGACTCCCTTATCCATTTATCCCCCCCATCCCTTCCGGCACTTGTCCTTGCAAGCGGAACAAGTGCTACACCTGCCCTTACACTTCCTCCCTCACCACTATTAAGGGCCCCAGACAGTCCTTCCAGGTGAGGCAACACTTCACCTGTGAGTCGGCTGGTGTGGTATACTGCGTCCGGTGCTCCTGGTGTGGCCTTTTATATATTGATGAGACCCGACACAGACTGGGAGACCGTTTTGCTGAACACCTACCCTCTGTCAGCCAGAGAAAGCAGGATCTCCCAGTTGCCACACATTTTAATTCCACGTCCCATTCCCATTCTGATATGTCTATCCATGGCTTCCTCTACTGAAGAGATGAAGCCAGACTCAGGTTGGAAGAACGCCTTATATACCGGCTAGGTAGCCTCCAACCTGATGGCATGAACATTGACTTCTCTAACTTCCATTAATGCCTCTCCCCTTCTTACCCCATCCCTGATATATTTAGTTTTTTTCCCTCTCTCTGCCCATCACTTTGCCTGTTCTCCATCCTCCTCTGGTGCTCCCCTCCCCCTTTCTTTCTCCCTAGGCCTCCCGTCCCATGATCCTTTCCCTTCTCTAGCTCTGTATCCCTTTTGCCAATCACCTGTCTGGCTCTCAGCTTCACCCCACTCCCTCCGGTCTTCTCCTATCATTTCGCATTTTCCCCTCCCCTTCCTACTTTCAAATCTCTTACTATCTTTCCTTTCAGTTAGTCCTGACGAAGGATCTTGGCCCGACACGTCAACAGCGCTTCTCCCCATAGATGCTGCCTGCTGCGTTCCACCAGCATCTCTGCCTGGAGGCCTGTTACTATGGTCTGCTGCAGGGATTGGTGCTGGATCCTTTGTTGTTTGTCATCTATATCTGCATCAGCCGGAAAAATGGGCTGAAAGATAGCAGACAAATGTGAGATTTTGCACTTCAGTAGGACCAATCGGGATAGGTAAGTGAACAGTAAGACAATGAGGAGTATGGTAGAACAAAGGGATCTGCTTATACAGGTATATAATTTGTTCAAAGTGGCCTCACAGTAGATGTGGTCATAAAGGAAGCATTTTGCACATTGGCCTTCATAAATCAATGTATTGAGTACAGAAAATGGAATGTTATGTTGAAATTACATAAGACACTGGTGAGGCCTTATTTGGAGCTTTGTATGCAGTTTTGTTCACCTACTTACAGGAAAGATGTTATCGAAGTTGCAAGAATGCAGAGAAAATTTACAAGGATGCTGCCGGGTCTGGAGGACCCAAGTTATAAAAAAAGGACTGAATAGGTTAGGGCTGTATTCTTCAGAACATAGAAGATTGAGAGGAGATTTTCAAGAGGTATACAAAATTATGAGTGGTATTGACAGGGTAAATGCAAGCAGGTATTTTCCCACTGAGGTCAGGTGGGACTACAACCTATGAGGTAATGGGTCATGAGAGTGTGGAATGAGTTGCTAGCCCGAATGGTGCATGAACCTCAATTTCAAAGTTTAAGAGCAGTTTGGATGGGTACATGAATAGTAGGGATATGAAGGGCTATGGGCTCAGTGCAGATCAATGTGAGCAAGAAATTTAAATGGTTTTGGCATGGGCTGGATGGACCAATGGGCCTGTTTCTGTGCTGTACTTTTCTATGAATCTTTAACATTTCAGTTCCTGATACTGGGTCAATCATCCCTCTGCTCAACATGTTGAGTTACTCCAGCAGTTTTTTTTTGCTTACATGCCTAAAAATAAGTTCAATTCAATTGTCAATCAACTGTATATATGAATATAGCCAAACAAAACATGCTTCCGCTGGGGCCAAGGTGCAAAAGCACAATACATACAGTCACACTCTGCACTCAGTACGTATAATTATGTCAGCAGAAAAACATAGTTACAAAATAACATCATAGCCCAGGTTCCTAAGTGCATTGATAATGCATGGATGTTGCCCTTGAGCCATGTTTCTGAAAGTACAGTAGTTCCTCATTGTCCAGATTGTCTCCCACTGACTGAACATTGGAAAGCAGCACCGACAGGTGGGATCAGTGCCCAACCCAGCATGAAATTCAATGGCACACCAGACAACCCTGAGGCATGAATAAGGGCTTACTTGGTGCCACAACTGAGGCCAGTAACTCTCCCGCCAACAGTCTCGCCAATGTACCAGTGAACTGACTTGCAAAATTCTACATTACCAATATCCAACAGGGTCTTGCGATCACAATAAAAATCTCTGCACCATCCACTGGAGTGCACACCACCTCCGGATGTCTACTTCCCTAGGTGGCTGAAGCAGGATGTAACACGGTCTGCACTAAGTCTAGCTCCGCTATATCCAGCATCTTGCTAGTGGGGTAGACATGCAGTACTTGGTATTTTTAAATATCCAGCAGTATCTTGTGATCGTAAAAAAGACGTAAAGGACAAACAACTACACCTTTAGCTGGACCCAGAAAGGCCACCAGCATCCTACGCAAGACTGGTACCATTCTTCCTTTAGTGAGGCTAAATACAGGGAGGGGGATGCCTACCCTCGTTTAAATCTTCCTTTTAATGGAGCTCAGTGAGACCCTCTCTCACTGCTCCCCCCTGTGGCACCTATCACCTTGTGTTTCTCTCTTCCCTCCCCCCACTTTTTAAATCTACTCCTCAGCTATTTTTTTCTAGTTCTGCTGAAGGATTCTGGCACAAACGTCGACTGTACTCTTTTCCTAGATGCTGTCTGGCCTGCTGAGTTCCTCCAGCATTTTGTGCGCGTTGCTCTAAATAAGTATTTTCCACATTAACACATTACAAAAGTATGTCATTGCTTTCAAATGTTACAGGGAATCCTGAAGTCAAGAAATCTGACATTTAAATGAGTTTTTGTACTAAAGTAGTACAGAACGAGTTCAGAATTAAAGGGAGATTTTGTATTAAATTAAAAGGACAATTTACCTTGAAAGGTCAGTATGATACAGCTGTGAATAAGCCAACAAGTTTACAAGCAGGTAATGGATGCAACACAAATGTAAGGAAGGACAAATGCAGACACAGACAGCAAAGAGTTAAATTGTATCACAGAGGCAAAATTCAAAAGGGTGAAGAATGTAGGACTGAAGGTGCTATATTTAAGTGCGCGTAGCATTCGAAATAAGGTGGATGAACTGGTGGCGCAATTAGAGATTGCTCGATATGACGTGGACATCAGAGTTGTGGCTGAAAGTAGGCCATAATCGGGAGCTTAACATCAAAGGATATACTTCGTATTGAAAGGACAGGCAAGAAGGCATAGGTGGTAGTGTCGGTTAGAAAGAGGTGACATAGGGTAAGAGAATGTTGAATCTTTGTGGGTGGAGTTAAGAAACTTAAAGGGTAAAAAAAACATTATGGGCATCATATATAGGCATCCAAACAGTAGCCAAGATGTGGGGTTGAGATTACAATTGGAGCTAGAAAAGGCATGCAAGAAGGGTAATGACACCATTGTACTGGGGACTTCAATATGCAAAGGGATTGAGAAAATCAGGTTGGTGTTGGATCACAAGACAGGGAATTTGATGAATGCCTATGAGAGGCATAGATAGGGTGGATAGTCAGTACCTGTTTCCCAGGGCACCAAAAGCAAACACCAGAGGGCATATGTACAAAATTAAGGGAAGAAAGTTTAGGGGAGACATCAGGGGTAAGTTGTGTTTTTTTTACACAGAGTGTCGTGAGTGCCTGGAGTGACTTGCCAGGGATGGTGGTGGAGGCTAAAACATTAGGGGTATTTAAGAGCCTCTTGGACAGGCACATGGATGAAAGAAAAATGGAGGGTTATGGGGTAGTGTGGGTTTAGTATGTTTTTAAGGATTATATGGGTTGACACAACATGGAGGGCTGAAGGGCCTGTACTGTGCTGTAGTATTCTATGGTTCTATGGCTTTTTAGAGCAGCTTGTGCTTCAGCCTACTCGGGGAAAGGCTATCTTAGATTGGGTGTTGTTAAGGAGACCCTTATTAGAGCTTAATGTAAATGAACCCTTAGGAGGCAGTGATCATAATATGATTGAATTCATACTGCAATTTGAGAGAGAGAAGCATAAGTCACATGTATCAGTGTTGCAATGGAATAAAGAAAATTACATAAGTATGAGGAAGGAGCTTGCCCAGGTGGATTGGAGGAGGATACTGGCACGGATGGCTGAAGTTTGTGGGAATAGTTCACAAGGTGTAGGATAAAAGGAGGAAGAAGTTCTCAAATGGCAGAGGTAGGCAACTGTCGCTGACAAGGGAAGTTATGGACTGCATTAAAAACCAAGGAAAGAGTATATTAGCTCGCAGAAGTGAATGGGAAATTGGATAATTGGGAAGCTTTTAAACTCCAACAAAAGGCAACTAAAAAAGCTACAAGAAGGAAAAGATGAAATATGAGGACAAACTAGCCAATAATATAAAGTAGGACACCAAAAGCTTTTTCAGTTATATAAAGAGTAAAAAAGAGGTGAGAGTTAATATTGGACCACTGGAAAAGATGCTGGTAAGGTTGAAATGAGGACAAAGAAATGGCAGAAGAACTCAGGATACTGAAAGACTAATGATAAAATAAGTCTCTGTATGATTTCTGTAAAGAGAAATCTTGGGGGTTCTTTGAGGATGTAGCAAGCACAGTGGACAAAGGAGAGGCAGTGGATGTCATTTACTTGGATTTTCATTTGATGAGGTGCCATATGAGGCTGCTTAACAAGATAAGTCCTATGGCATTACAGGAAAGGTACTGGCAAGGATAGAGGAATGGCTGACAGGCAGGAAGCAGTGAATGGTAGTAAAAGGACCTTTTCTAGTTGGCTGTCAGTGTCCAGTGGTGTTCTTCAGGGGTCAGTATTGGGACTGCTACTTTTCACCTTGTTTGTCAATGATCTGGATTATGGAATTGATAGCTTTGTGGCAAAGTTTGCTGATGATACTAAGATGTGGAGAGGTAAGTAGTGCTGAGGAAGTAATGCATTATGCAGAAGGATTAGAAGAATGGGCAAAAAAGTGGCGGAACAATAGTGCAGACAATTATCTAAATAGGGTGAAGGTTCAAACATCAGAGGTACAGAGGGACTTAGGAGTTCTCATACAAGACCCCTACAAGGCTAATTTATAGGTTGAGTCTGTGGTAAAGAAGGCAAATGTAATGTTGGCGTTTATTTCAAGGGGAATAAAATCTTAAAGGGGATAATACTGAGCCTTTATAAAGTACTAGTCAGGCTACACTTGAAGTGTCCTCAACAGTTTTGGGCCCTATATCTCAAAAAGGATGTGTTGTCATTGGAGATACATCAGAAGAGGTTCATGAGGATGTCTCTATGATTCCAGGAACGTACAACGCTCTGGTAAAGGTTTCACTGCTAACGTAATGGTCTTTCTGTAGAAGCAGTGTTTGGGTTATGGCTGGAGATGACGGGTGCTTTGGAATGTGAGCCGTCCAATCAAGGGAGTGGGTTTTTTTTTGTGTACCTAACACCAGTGTGAGCTGGAGTCTCTGTTCGGTGGGAGATGAAGAGAGAAGACACTGGAGAAAACCGGTCGTAGGATTTGACCTGGTGGGGCACCGTGATTTGATGGAGCAAAGTGCGGAGGTCTACGGAGGATCGGTGAAAATGACCTTTGGAAGAGTTGAGCTCCAACTTGTGCACGTACGACTATTTAATTATAATGAGTCCTTTTTGTTTCTTTCTTTCTTTTCTTTAATAACCCTTTAGTTAAGTTAATATTCATAAATGTAATTCCTTTAATCAAATGCAGAGTGCTGTTATTTCTTGGCACTGAGTTGTAACAGGGTAGCAAATTTGGGGTGGCAGGACCAGATTTCATAGACTTATGCAGTCCAAGGAAACCGGGGTTTCACATGAGAAGCATTTGGCAGCTTTGGGCCTGGACTCACTGGAATTTTGAAGAATGCAGAGGGAAGCTCATTGAAATCTACCGAATATTGAAAGGACATGATAAGATGGATGTGGAGAGGATGTTTCCTCTGGTGGGTGTATCCAGAACTAGAGGGCACAGCCTCAAAATTGAGGGGTGACCTTTTAGAACAGAGATAAGGCGGAACTTTTTAGCCAGAGAATAGTGAATCTGTGGAATGCTCTGCCACCCACTGCAGTGGAGGCCAAGACCATTGGTATACTTAAGGCAGAAGTTGATTGTTCTCTGATCAGTTAGGCCATCAGAGGATATAGCGAGAAGGCAGATGTATGAGGTTGAGTGCAGTCCGGGATTAGCCATGATGGAATGGTGGAGCAGACTCGATGGGCTTAATGGCCTAATTCTGCTCCTGGTCTCATGGCCAGAAAATTTAATGAAAAGCAAAAACAAAATGTCATTCTTTGAGAAATAGATTCTGTGGTAAATGATACAAACTGCTTCTCTCATTAAACCGATGCAATGTACTTTCAAGAGGAATATTGCCTGAAGAGCCATACTTAATCTACAACATTCTCCACCAGATTTTGGAATGGTGTATGTTACATACACCGTGGGAAACTTGTGACTATCTTATGACCATGATATAATTGAGTATCTGGTGAGCATGATGTAATGGTCTTGTGATGGTGGGGTGATGTAATTTCCTGCCAGTGTGAGGTCACATGATGTAATCTTCCTGCAAGTGAGAGGCCATGTGATGGGCTGTTTCAACAGGTATAAAACGGGAAAGCTTTGCTGTGACGCAGGTCAGTTTGTTGTTTAATTCGTCAATGACTCTGTTATGCTGCGTACAGTTGGCCCTCTTTATCCGCGAATTCCGCATGTGCAAATTGCGAAAACCCGGTTTTTCGCCTACTGCATGTCTGCTTGCCGCTCCCGATGGTGGTTCGAGACCCACGTGTGGGGGTTGCCACTCCCCCCCGGAAACGTCCATCGGGGGAGTGGAGCCCCCAGTCTGTGTGGCTTGCCTGGGTGTCCGGCCTTGCTGGCGCGATGAAGGTACCCTCACTGGTTGCTCAATGTCCAAGTGCGCCGGTTTGAGGCAGTCCACTGTAAAAGTCTCTTCCCGGCCACCCACATCCACGACACACATGGTTCCGTTGTGCTGGATCACCTTGAACAGTCCCTCGTACAGCCGCTGTAGAGGTGACCTGTGCATGCCCCTGCGAATAAAAACATACTCACAGTCTTGGAGGTTTTTAGTGGTGAAGGATGGCGTGGGACCATGCCTGGAGGTCGAGAACAGTGCCAGGGTCCCTACCTTGTCCCGCAGCCTCATTAGCACTGCTGCTGGAGTTTCTTCGGAACCTTGGGCCTCTGGTACGAACTCACCTGGGACCGTCAGGCGGGCGCCTTAGACCAATTCTGCCAAGGTGTCCAGGTCCTCCTTGGGGGCTGTGCGGATGCCCAGTTGGACACAGGGAAGGTCATCTGTCCAGTTGGGGCCACTGAGGCGCGCCATCCGAGCCGACTTGAGATGCCAGTGGAATCGCTCTACCAAACTGTTGGACTGGGGATGGTACGCTGTGGTCTAAATGCAGCTGGGTGCCCAGGAGCTGTGCTAGTGCTGTCCACAAGCCAAATGTGAACTGTGCCCCTCTGTCAGATGTGATGTCCATTGGGAGGCCGAACCTGGTGATCCAGTTTGCAATGAGTATCCTGGCGCAGGAGTTAGTGGAAGTGTCTGCGAACAGTATGGCTTCCAGCCATCTGGTGAACCTATCTACCATGGTAAAAATATACCTGTGCGCCCTGGGAGACTGGCAAGGGGCCAACGACATCCACGTGAATGTGTTGGAACCTCCTGTGCGCCGGTTGGAACTGCTGAAGGGGCGCCTTCATGTGCTGCTGGACTTTGGCGGTCTGGCAGTGTATGCAGGTCCTGGCCCAGTGTCCATCCTGTTTGCGCAAACCATGTCAGATGAATCTGTCCGCTATCAGTTTGATGGACGCCTAGATGGACGGGTGGGCCAGGTCTTGTAGCGTGTCGAACACCCGGTGCCTCCATGCTGCTGATACCACGGGTTGGGGTTTGCCGGTAGACATGTCACACAGGAGTTGATCTGCTGCCGGGCTGATGGAGACGTCCTCCAACTGGAGCCCCAAAATGGCAGTGTGGTAAGCCGGGATCTTGGTGTCCAACCGTTGTGCTTCTGCCAGTGCTGCGTAGTCTATTCCTGAGGACGATATGCCTACTGAGTGGAGGCAGGGGCGAGACAGTGTGTTGGCGACAACATTGTTCTTCCCTGCAATGTGGCGGATGTCTGTGGTGAATTCTGAAATAAAGGACAGGTGCCTCTGCTGCCAAGCCGACCATGGGTCCGATACCTTGGCCAGTGTGAAGGTGAGAGGCTTGTGGTCTGTATACACGGTGAAGTCTCTTCCCTCAAGGAAGTACCGGAAACGCCAGAGAGCCAGGTAGAGCACTAGCAACTTTCTGTTGAAAGCACTGTACTTCACCTCTGGTGGCCATAGGTGCTGGCTGAAGAAAGTGAGTGGTCTCCACTGGTCCTCGACGAGCTGCTCTAGGACTCCACTGACTGCCGTGTTGGAAGCGTCGACTGTGAGCGCTGTGGGTACATCGACTCTCGGGTGCACTAGGAGGGCTGCCTTTGCCAGCACCTCCTTGGCCTGTTCGAATGCCTCCGTGTACTACACGTCCCATGCCACTCTTTTGGCCTTGCCGGCCATCAGGCTGAACAAGGGTCTCATGATGCGTGCCACCGCTGGCACGAACTGATGATAAAAGTTGACCATCCCTACGAACTCCTGCAGGCCCTTGACCACGCTGGGCTTGGAGAACTGGCGGATGGCCTGGAGCTTCTCTGGTAGGGGAACTGCACCATGTCGGTTGAATCTGTGGCACAAGAAGTCAATTTGTGTCAGCCCAAACTGGCACTTTGCCAGATAGATTGCCAGTCCGTGGTCGCTCAGGCGTTGGGAGAGGTGGCGCAAATGTGCCACGTGCTCTTGGTGTGAACTGCTGGCCACTAGGACATCGTCCAAGTAAATGAAAACGAAATCCAGGCCACGTCCCACTGAGGCCAAGAGCCTTTGGAAAGTTTGGGCTGCATTCTTGAGACCAAAAGGCATCCTCAGGAATTTGAACAAGCCGAACAGGGTGATGAGGGCAGTCTTGGGCACATCGTCGGGGTGTACTGGGATCTGATGGTATCCCCTGACCAGGTCGATTTTCGAGCATACCTCCGTGCAGGTTGCCCGTGAAGTCCTAGATGTGGGGTACCGGGTATCTGTCAGCGGTTGTGGCGTTGTTGAGCCTTCTGTAGTCTCCACAGGGCTTCCATCCTCCTGCGGACTTGGGCACCATATGCAACGGGGATGCCCACGGGCTGTCTGAGTGGCATACAATTTCCATCTCTTCTATCTTACAGAACTCCTCCTTGGCGAGGTGGAGCTTGTCGGGTGCGCACCTGTGAGCTCGGGCATGCAGTGGCGGTCCTTGCATGGGGATGTGGTGCTGCACGCCATGCTTGGGGTTGGCCGTGAAGAACTGTGGGGTGACTATGGGGGCGAATTCTGCCAACATCCTGGCGAATCCGTTACCTGAGAGGGTCAAGAGATCCAGGTGGAGGGCTGGTAGCTTGGCTTCTCCGAGCTGTAAAATCTGGAACGTCTCAGCGTGGACTAAACACCGGCCTTTTAGGTCAACTAGGATGCAGTTGGCTCGTAGGAAATCTGCTCCAAGTAGTGGCTGTGACACCACTGCCAATGTGAAAGTAAAAGTGAAACGGCTGGACCCGAAATGCAGTGAGATAGTTCACGGGCCGTACGTCCGAATACTGGTGCCATTTGCAGCGGTGAGTTCGGGGCCTGGGACCGTGTTACGAATATCCATGTTCGAGGGGAGGAGTATGTCGACTTCGGCCCTGGTGTCTACCAGGAAGCGCCGCCCGTAGTGTCAGTCCCAGAGGTACAGGAGGCTGCCTTGGTGGCCAGCCATCGTAGCCATTAGCAACAGCTGGCCATAGCGTTTCCCAGAAAAGCACATGGTGGACGGCAACGGCATGCGCCTGAGCCCCACCTTTGATGATAGAAACTCCATTGTTCCGAACTTTCATCTTTTCCCCCCGTGGGTCTCGATGGCTTCAGTTGCGGGGCCTGGGCTTTGGATGCGCGATCGTGGCTAGGCCAATGGAGGCTGCTCCACGTTGATTGCTCTGCCAAAGGACGTCTGCTTTAGCCACGACATTGCGTGGGTCACTGAAATCGTCACTCGCAAGGAGGAGGCAAATGTCCTCTGGCATTTGCTCGAGGAACAACTGTTCAAATAAAAGGCATGTCTTATGGCCGTCCATGAGCGCCAGCATATCGTTCATGAGCTCGGATGGCGTGCGGTCACCCAGGCCATCCATGTGTAGGAGCTGCTCAGCCCATTTGCGGCGGGAGAGTCTGAAGGTACAGATCAGGAGCGCCTTAAGCTTAGTGTACCTGTCCTCCATTGGTGGCTGGCGTAGGAAGTTGATGATCCGGCCTGCCGTCTCCTGGTCGAGCGTGCTGACCACGTAGTAGTACCGCATGGCGTCAGCTGTAATGTCTCTGATATTGAACTGGGCCTCAGCCTGCTTGAACCAAACATGGGGCTGAGTGGCCCAGAAAGTCGGGAGCTTCAGAGAGACCGTGCTGTGCGAGTTGCTGGAACTCATGGCTGGTTGCTGAGTCGCCGGCTCCAGATGCCATTTGGAACATTGGGGTCACCAATGTAGTCACGCGCAATGTGCTACTAAAGAAACACACTGAGGCAGAGAGAGCTGAACTCAGAATGCCTTTACTGATTCAAAATCGTGCGCTTAAATCTCCCCTCCCATGAGCCCATGATCCGCGGGGGCGGACGTGACGTCAGACTGTCCCCAGGAGGTCCTCCCCAAGCGGGTAGTTCCAAACACGCTACCGCGTGTCTGCCCGCGAATCCCGATGGCAGTTTGAGTCCCACGTGTGCGGGCTGCCACAAAATCATATCATATGTCAATGATAATAAATCTGATTTTGACTTCAATGACAAGCAATGCTTTACAGTTTTTTGTCCATAAACAAGGGTTGGACCTTACCTTCAAAATGAATGAATGAATGAATGAATAAATAAATGAATAAATCAATCAATCAAAATTACCTCAGTTCTTTCAGGAGTTCAACACTTTGGTGAGTCATGAGATTGTTCAAAAGCCACTCAAGACATCTGTAATTAAAACAATTCAATAATTTAAAAAGCAGATATAGACTTTAGGCTCCAGCACCTTTATGCTTTGTAGTCTATTCTAATTACTAGAAACAACATAGAACATAGAAAGCTACAGCACATTACAGGCCCCTTGGCCCACAATGTTGTGGCCGCCATGTAACCTACTCTAGAATCTGCCTAGAATTTCCCTAGGGCATCACCCTCTATTTTTCTAAGCTCCATGTACCTATCTAAGAGGCTCTTAAAAGGCCCTATTGTATCCAGATTTCTACTGAGATCAACAATTTGTAAAAAGATTCAGATATCGACTCGGATCCTCTTGTTTAAAGACAGTCCAAGATTTGTCTTGTACCCGAGGTCTTGTGCCTGCGAACAGGCACTCACCATCAGGGAAATTTTGAGGGTCAACACTTCACAGTTTCTACTTGTCCTGATTAATTGTTCACTTTTATTACGAGCCAGCACATTTGAATCTTCACTTATGGTGGCATCTGTCAGTCTCGAGAGTTTCCAGGGCGCAGGCCTGGGCAGGGTTGTATGAGAGACCGGCAGTTGCCCAAGCTGCAGGCCTTCCCCTCTCCACGCCACCGATGTTGTCCAAGGGAAGGGCACTAGGGACCCATGCAGCTTGGCACCAGTGACGTCGCAGAGCAACGTGTTGTTAAGTGCCTTGCTCAAGGACACAAACACGCTGCCTCAACTGAGGCTTGAACCAGGGACCTTCAGGTTACTAGTCTGATGCCTTGCCCACTAGGCCGTGCGCCAACACACTGAATCCTCACTTATTTATCAGTTATCAGAAAGGGAGATGATTTCATTGAGGAATGAGATGAAGGAATTCTACTCCCAGAAGGTGGTAATTCTTTAGAATTCTCTTTCCTGGAAGGTTATGGAACCTCAGTGTAAGTTCTTTCAAAATAGCGATCCAAAAATCTCAGGAAACTGTGATGTGGGAAAACTGGAAGAAAATGGTGCTAAGGTGCCAGATCAACTTTGAACTCGATGAAAGGCAGAACAAACTTGAAGCACCAAATAATCTACGTAATTTTATGTCCTTATGAAATACAGGATAGATAGAGGGCCATCAAATTGCTATGCAAATACTTTGGAACAAAAATAAACCCACAGACTAATGATGGCAGGGAGAGTAAGGGAAAGGATGAAGGATGAATAGTAAGTGTGTCAGGAAATGTTTAGATTATGGGCATCAGATTATGAACTGAAAATTCGTAATTCAGAAATATTATCATGTTCCCTAAAAAGCCTTCATACAAATCTGAATTTCAAAACATTCATTGGAACCATGCTGCATTGTTCAGCATGATACAAAATCTGAAGTACATCTTCCGTGTTCAATCCAACACCTTGAACACAATGGAAGCAGTAAGTGCACTGAGCAAAGATAGGCCAAAGGATCAGCCAGTCATGAGCATATTCTTACTGCAAGAGAGGAAGCTGCTCAAAGTTCAAAGTAAATTTATTATCCAGGTACCTATTCATCACCACATACTACTCTGAGATTCATTTTGTTGCAAGTATTTACAGTAGAACAAAGAAATACAATAGATTTAGTGAAAGACTACACACAAGGACTGACAAACAACCAAGGTGCAAAGAATACAAACTGTACAAATACAGATTAAATCAATAATACTGAGAACACAAGTTGCAGAGTCCTTGAAAGTGACTCTGTAGGTTGTGGAACCAGTTCAGAGTTGAGGTGAATGAAGTTATCCTCAATGGTTCAGGAGCCTGATGGTTGCGGGGTAATAACTCAAATTAGAGGGAAGTCTGAAATCAGAGTAAGTCCATCCTCTGGCATTGACTTGAGAGCAAAATATACACAAGAGAGAAATAGGGAGAGAAACATGCTGTTGGAGCTCATGCTGACACAACTGAATGTATGAAGATAAGCAGAATCACTAGCTGATATGCCTTGCAAGCGGAACAAGTGCTACACCTGCCCCTACACTTCCTCCTTCACTACCTTTAAGGACCCTAATAGCCCTTCCAGGTGAGACAACACTTTACTTGTGAGCCTGTTGGGATCATCTACTGTATGCAGTGCTCCCTGTGTGGCCTCCTGTATGTCAGTGAGATCCAATGTAGATTAGGAGACTATGCTCCATCTACCAGAAAAAATGGGTTCGCCCAGAGGTCACCCGTTTTAATTCTACATCCCATTCCGATATGTCCCTCCATGGCCTCTACCGCCAGGATGAACCCACACTCAGGTTGGAGAAGCAGCACCTTATATTCCGTTTGGGTAGCCTCCAACCTGACGGCATGAACATCAATTTCTCAAACTTCCAGTAATTGCTACACCGCCTTCCTTCACCATTCCCTATTCCCATTTCCCTCTCTCAGCTCATCTCCTTACCTGCCCCTCACCTCCCTATAGTGCTCCTCCCTCTTTCCCTTTCTTCCATGGCGTTCTGTCCTCTCTCATCACATTCCCTTTTCCAGCCCTTTACCTTTTTTCACCAATCGACTTCCCAGCTCTTTACTTCACTCCTCCCCTTCTCCCAGTTTCACCTATCACCTACCATCTTGTATTTCTTCCTCCCCTCCCCCCACCTTCTTATGCTGAACTCATTATTTTTCCCTCCAGTCTTGATGAAGGGTCTCAGCCCAAAACGTCAACTGTTTACTCTTTTCCATAGATGCTGCCTGGCCTGGTGAGTTCCTCCAGCGTTTTGTGTGTGTTGTTGAGCTGATACTCTGACACAACCAAAAGACAGATTTCTCAACCATAATGTGGAAACAATGTGGCATAATTATACAGCAAATATCAGAATATTTTCTAGTACTCACTTCTGCATTACTGAATCCAAGCCATAAGTCTCAGCTGCTGCATAGAAGCCACAAACAGTTTTGGAGCTGATTGTTTCCTTCATAGTTTCACCACATTGTTGAATCAAACTGTCCTTCAGCAAACAAAAAGAGTAAAAGCAATGTGAGCACAGCAGCAGTAACATGTTTGGAGCTATAATACTGCAATGATTAAAATCACTCAACTCTAATTAACTTCGGAGGCAGCAGTTAGGGCAGTCAAGTGCTCCGTTTGCAGTATGTGGGAAGTCAGCGCGAGTACAATTGTCCCTTTTGACTACACCTGCAAAAGGTGCATCCAGCTACAGCTCCTGATAAACCAAATTAGGGAACTGGAGCTAGAACTGGATGAACTTCAGATCATTCGTGAGGCAGAGGCAGAAATAAACAGGAGTTACAGGGAGATAGTCACCTCTAAAAGTCAGGAGGCAGGTAGCTGGGTGACTATCAGGAGAGGGAAGGGGAATAGACAGAATGAGCAGAGCACCCCTGCAGCTGTTCCCATCAATAATAAGTATACCGTTTTGGATACTGTTCGTGGGGACAACCTACCAGGGACAAGTTGCAGTGGTTGTGTCTCTGGAACCGAGACTGGACCCTCAGCTCAGAAGGGAAGGAAAGAAGGAGGGAAAAGAGGAGAGCAGTAGTGATAAGGGATTCAATAGTAAAGGGGACAGATAAGAGGTTCTGTGGAAGAGTTCAAGAATCCCGGATGGACTGTTGCCTCCCTGGTGTCAGGGTCCACAATATCTCGGATCTAGTTCTCAGTATTCTCAAGAGGGAGGGTGAGCAGCCAGATGTTGTGATCCATGCAGGGACCAATGACATGGATAGGAAGAAGGAGGAGGTCCTGCAAAGAGAATTTGGGGAGTTAGGTGCAAAGTTGAAGGACAGGACCTCCAGAGTTGCAAGCTTAGTGCCACGTGCTAGTGAGGCTAGAAATAGGAAGATAATGCAGGTAAATACATGGCTAAGGAGTTGGTGCAGGAGGGAGGGCTTCATGTTTCTGGACAATTGGGCCTTGTTCCAGGTAAGGTGGGACCTGTTCCGATGGAACGGGTTGTACCTAAACTTGAGGGGGACGAACATCCTTGCGGGAAAGTTTGCTAGTGCTGCTCTGGGGGGGGATTTAAACTAGATTTGCAGGGGGAAGGGAACCAGAGTGTTGAAGCAGATAGTGAAGTGGAGGAGGATAAAGGTCATGCGAGAGCTGCAAGTGTAATGCATGGAGTAAAGCCAGATCTAACATATAAAGAGGCTTTGAGGAAAGAGAAGCAGAATAAAGGGTATAAAGGTAGTAAGATAGAAGGGCTAAAGTGCGTGTACTTCAATGCAAGAAGCATCAGGAACAAAGGTGATGAACTGAGAGCTTGGAAACATACATGGAATTATGATGTAGCGGCCATTACAGAGAGTTGGCTGGCACCAGGGCAGGAATGGATTCTCAATATTCCCGGATTTCAGTGCTTTATAAGGGATAGAAAATGGAAAAAAGGGGAGGAGGGGTGGCATTATTGGTCAGGGATACTATTACAGCTACAGAAATGGTGGGTAATGTAGCAGGATCCTCTTTTGAGTCAGTATGAGTAGAAATCAAGAACAGGAAGGGAGCAGTTACTCCATTGGCAGTATTCTATAGGCCCCCTACTAGCAGCAGAGATACCGAGGAGCAAATTAGGAGGCAGATTTTCAAAAGGTGCAAAAATAACAGGGTTGTTATCATGGGTGACTTTAACTTCCCTAATATTGATCAGTTAGTTCCTGGTTAGTTCCAATGGTTTAGACAGGGCAGAATTTGTTAAGTGTGTCCAGGACAGATTCCTGTCACAGTATGTTGACAGGCCAACTAGAGGGAATGCCAAACTAGATCTGGTATTAGGTAACGAACCGGCTCAGGTCCCAGATTTCTCAGTGAGTGAGCAGCTGGGAGAGAGTGACCACCGCTCCCTGGCCTTTAACATTATCATGGAAAAGGATAGAATCAGAAAGGACAAGAAAATTTTTAATTGGGGAAAAGCAAATAATGAGGCTATAAGGCCAGAACTTGCGGATGTGAATTGGGATGGGATGATGTTTTTGCAGAGAAATGTACTATGGACATTTGGTCGATGTTTGGGGATCTCTTGTAGGATGTTAAGGATAAATTTGTCCTGGTGAGGAAGATAAAGAATGGTAGGGTGAAGGAACCATGGGTGACAACTGAGGTGGAGAATCAAGTCAGATGGAAGAAGGCAGCATACGTGAAGTTTAGGAAGCAAGGATCAGATGAGTCTATTGAGGAATACAGGGTAGCAAGAAAGGAGCTTAAGAAGGGGCTGAGGAGAGCAAGAAGGGGACATGAGAAGGCCTTGGCGAGTAGGGTAAAGGAAAACCCCAAGGCATTCTTCAATCATGTGAAGAACAAAAGGATGACAGGAGTGAAGGTAGGATCGATTAGAGATAAAAGTGGGAAGATGTGCCCGGAGGCTGTGGAAGTGAGCGAGGTCCTCAATGAATACTTCTCTTTGGTATTCACCACTGAGAGGGAACTTGATGACGGTGAGGACAACATGAGTGAGGTTGATGTTCTGGAGCATGTTGATATTAAGGGAGAGGAGGTGTTGGAGTTGTTAAAAGACATTAGGACGGATAAGTCCCCGGGGTCTGATGGAATATTCCCCACGAGGTGAGGGAAGAGATTGCTGAGCCTCTGGCTAGGATCTTTTACGTCCTCGTTGTCCACGGGAATAGTACTGAAGGATTGGAGGGAGGCAATCCCCTTGTTCAAAAAAGTTAGTAAGGATAGTCTGGGTAATTATAGACCAGTGAGCCTTACGTCTGTGGTGGGAAAGCTGTTGGAAAAGATTCTTAGAGATAGGATCTATGGGCATTTAGAGAATCATGGTCTGATCAGGGATAGTCAGCATGGCTTTGTGAAGGGCAGATCATGTCTAACAAGCCTGATAGAGTTCTTTGAGGAGGTGACCAGGCATATACTGAGGGTAGTGCAGTGGATGTGATAAACATGGATTTTAGTAAGGCATTTGACAAGGTACCACACGGTAGGCTTATTCAGAAAGTCAGAAGGCATGGGATCCAGGGAGGTTTGGCAAAGCGGATTCAGAATTGGCTTGCCTGCAGAAAGCAGAGGATCATGGTGGACCGAGTACATTCAGATTGGAGGGTTGTGAATAATGGTGTCCCACAAGGATCGGTTCTGGGATATCTACCTTTTGTGATTTTTATTAACAACCTGAATGTGGGGGTAGAAGGGTGGGTTGGCAAGTTTGCAGGCGACACAAAGGTTGGTGGTGTTGTAGATAGTGTTGAGGATTGTTGAAGATTGCAGAGAGACATTGATAGGATGCAGAAGTGGGCTGAGAAATGGCAGATGGAATTCAACCTGGAGAAGTGTGAGTTTGTTCTACACTTTGGAAGGGCAAACTCCAAGGAAGAGTACAAAGTAAATGGCAGGATACTTGGTGGTGTGGAGGAGCAGAGGGATCTGTGGGTACATGTCCACAGATCCCTGAAAGTTGCCTCACAGGTAGATAAGGTTGTTAAGAAAGCTCATGAAGTGTTAGCTTTCATAAGTCGAGGGATAGAGTTTAAGAGTTGTGGGGTAATGATGCAGCTCTATAAAACTCTGGTTCGGCCACACTTGAAGTACTGTGTCCAGCTCTGGTCGCCTCACTATAGGAAGGATGTGGAAGCATTGGAAAGGGTACAGAGGAGATTTGCCCGGATGCTGCCTGGTTTATAGAGTATGGATTATGATCAGAGATTAAGGGAGCTAGGGCTTTACTCTCTGGAGAGGAGGAGGATGAGAGGAGACATGATAGAGGTATACAAGATATTAAGAGGAATAGATAGAGTGGACAGTCATTGCTCTTCCCCAAGACACCACTGCTCAATACAAGAGGACATGGTTTTAAGGTAAAGGGTGGAAAGTTCAAGGGGGATATTAGAGGAAGGTTTTTTACTCAGAGAGTGGTTGGTGCATGGAATGCACTGCCTGAGTCAGTGGTGGAGGCAGATACACTAGTGAAATTTAAGAGACTACTAGACAGGTATATGGAGGAATTTAAGGTGGAGGGTTATATGGGAGGCAGGGTTTAAGGATCAGCACATAGTGGGCCGAAGGGCCTGTACTGTGCTTTATTGTTTTATGTTCTATTCTCATAAGGCATGCTCCCCAATCCAGGCAAAATCCTTGTAAATCTCCTCTGCATTGTCTCTATAGTACCCACATCCTTCCTGCAATGAGGTGACCACACTGAACATAGTACTTCAAGTAGGGTCTAATTAAGGTCTTATATAGCTGTAGCATTACCTCATGGCTCTTGAACTCAATCCCATGATTCATGAAACCAACACACCATACGTCTTCTATGGACCGGACCCCAAGATCTCTCTGTTCCTCCATACTGCCAATACTTATTAATATTATATTCTGTCTTCAAATTTGATCTACCTAATGAACCACTTGACACTTAGCTGGGTTGAATTCCATCTGCCACTTCTCAGCCAGGTTTTGCATCCTACTGATGTCCCACTGTAACCTCTGATAACCCTCCAGACTATCCACAACACCCTCAACCTTGGTGTCATCAGCATACTTACGAACCCATCCTTCTACTTCCTCATCTAGGTCATTTATAAAAATCACTGAGAGGAGGTGTCTCAGAACAGATCCTTGTGGAACACCACTGTCCACTGATCCTGAAGGTTAACTTGCATGTTGAGACGGTGCTGAGGAAGGCAAATACCATTTTAGCATTCATTTCAAGAAGTCTAGAATACAAAAGGATGTGATGCTGAGACTTTATAAGGCACTGGTGAGGCCTCACCTTGAGAACTGTGAATAGTTTTGGGCCCCTCATCTGAGAAAAGATGTGCTGGCATTGGAGAGGGTTCAGAGGAGGTTGACAAGGATGATTCTAGGAATTAAAGGGCTATTATATAAGGAACATTTGATGGCTCTGGGTCTGTACTCCCTGGAATTCAGAAGGATGAGGGGGGGGGGGGATCTCACTGAAACTTTTCAAATGTTGAAAAGCCTAGACAGAGTAGATGGGGAAAGATTGTTTTCCAAGGTGGGAGAGTCTAGGACAAGAGAGCACAGTCTCAGGATAGAGGGGCGCCCTTTCAAAACTGATGTGGAGAAATTTCTTTAGCCAAAGGGTGGTGAATTTGTGGAATTTGTTGCCACATTCAGCTGTGGAGGCCAGGTCATTGGGTGTATTTAAGGCAGAGATTGATAGGTTCTTGATTGGACATGGCATCAAAGGTTATAGGGAGAAGGCGGCAAACTGGGGTTGAGGAGGAGATAGTAAAGAAGATCAGCCATGACTGAATGACGGAGCAGATTCTATGGGCCAAATGGCCTAATTCTGCTCCTACGTCTTATGGTCTTATGACCTCCATGCAGAATTCAAACCTTCTACAACCACCCTTTGCCTTCTGTGCAAAGCAAAGTCTCCTTGGATCCCATGCCTCCTTACTTTCAGACTGAGCCTTGCATGGGGAACCTTATCAAATGCCTTACTGAAATTCACTGCTCTACCTTCATCAATGTGTTTTGTTACATCCTCAAAGAATTCAATCAGGCTCGTAAGGCACGACCTGCCCTTGACAAAGCCATGTTGACTATCCCTAATCAGATTGTCTCTCCAAATGCTCATAAATATTGCCTCTCAGGACCTTCTTCAACAACTTTCTCACTACTGAAGTAAAACTCGCTGGTCTATAATTTCCTAGGTTATCTCTACACCCTTTCTTGAACAAGGGAACAACATTTGCAACCTTCTAATCCTCCAGTACTTCTCCCATCTCTTTTGATGATGCAAAGATCATCGCCAGAGGCTCAGCAATCTCCTCCCTTGCTTCCCATAGTAGCCTGAGGTACATCTCGTCCAATCCCAATGACTTATCTAACTTAATGCTTTTCAAAAGGTACAGCACATCCTCTTACTTACTGCCTGTATGCTCAAGCATTTCAGTCCAATGCAATTCATCCCCACAATTGCCAAGGTCCTTTTCCCTTGGGAATACTGAAGCAAAGTATTAAGTACCCCCACTACCTCCTCCAACTCCATGCACCCATTTCCACTATAGTACCTGATTATCCTATTCTCATATGGTTTATCCTCTTGCTATTCACATACTTATAGGATGCCTTGGGTTTTCCTTAATTCTGCTTGGCCCTTTCCAGCTCTCCTAATTTCATTCTTAAGCTCCTTCATGGCAACCTTATAATTTTCTAGAACTCTACCTGTACCTAGTTTCTTGAACCTTATGTAAGCTTTTCTTGTTAATTAGATTTTCCACAACCTTTGTACAACATGCTTTTACCCTACCGTCCTTTTCCTGCCTCAATGGAACATACCTATGCAGAACACCATGCAAATGTTCCCTGAATGTTTCTGTTGTGCATTTCCCTGAGAACATCTGCTCCTAAATTCCTGCCTGATAGCATTATATTTCCCCTACCCCATTAAATGTTTTCCCAAATTGCCTGCTCCTATCCCTCTCCAGCGCTATGGTAAAGGAAATAGAGTTGTGATAACTACCTCCAAAATGCTCTCCCACCAGGAGAACTGACACCTGACCAGGTTCATCTCCCAATAACAGATCAAGTACTGTACAGCCTCTCCTCTAGTTGGCTTATCTATATATTGCATCAGGAAACCTTCCTGAACATACCTAACAAACTCTACCCCATCTAAACCCCTTGCTCTAAGGAGATGCCAGTCAATATTAAGAAAATTAAAATCTCCCATCACAACATCCTTATTATTACTGCACTGCCTCCCTATCTGCTCCTCTGTGTCCTTGTTATTATTGGGGAAAAGGGTCTATAAAAAACACCCAGTAGAGTAATTGTCCCCTTCCTGTTTTTGATTTCCACCCATATTGACTCAGTAGATAATCCCTCCAGGAATTCTTCCTTTTCTGCAGCCGTTACACTATCCTTGATTAGCAATGTCACACTTCCACCTATTTGCCTCCCTCCCTGTTATTTTAGAAACATCTAAAGCTTGACATACTCAGCAGCCATCCTGTCCCTGAGACATCCAAGTCTCTGTAATGGCCACAACATCACAGTTCCATGTATTGATACACACTCTTAAGTTCATCTGCCTATCCTTCTTCAGAAATTCCCTACAAGCCATTTCTACTTGTGCGCCAACCACCCCATCCTCTGCCACTTCACTTTGGTTACCACCCCTCTACATATCTAGTTTAAACCCTCCCCAATCACATTAACAAACCTCCCTGCCAGAATATTGGTCCCCCTCAGATTTAAATTCAATCCATCCTTTTTGTACCAGTCACACCTGTCCCAGATGAGATCCCAATGATCCAGAAACCTGAACCCCTGCCCCCTGCTCCAATCCTTCAGCTACGCATTTATCCACCACCTCATTTTGTTCCTATACTCACCGTCGTGTGGTACAGGCAGCAATCCCGAGATTATTACCATTAAGGTCCTGCTTCTCAGCTTCCTTTCTAACTCCCTGTTTTCAGGACCTCCTCCCCTTTTCTAACCCATGTCATTGGTACCAATATGTACCACCCTCCCTTTTCAGGATATTATGAACATGTTCAGCAACATCATGAACCCTGGCACCTGGGAGGCAAACTACCATCCATGTTTCTTTTACGCACCCACAGAATCGCCTATCTGTCCCCTTAACTATGGAGTCCTCTATTATTGCTGCCACCCTCTTCCATTCCCTACCCTTCTGAGCCACAGGGCCAGACTCAGTGCCAGATGCATGGCCACTATAGCTCTTGTTTATCAACTCTTCAGTCTCCTGAATGATCCTAATTCATCCAATTCCAGTTCCCTCATGTGGCCCACAAGGAACTGTAACCAGTTTCACTTCTTGCAGACGTAGTCATCAGATACACTGGAGTTCTCCCTGACTTCTCATATCCTACAAAAGGGGAATACCACTGCCCTGCTTGCCATTTCACTGGTGTAACTTTGGAAAAGGAGAAAAAAAAAGGAGCCCCTACTTTAGCCTCAGCTCCATTTCATTTGCCATCATCGTGAACCTGTGCATTTTTGTTACTGCCTTTCAAAATAATTTCCCTCTTTCTTTACATAAGATAAATCATTCACAATTTTATACACCTATACCAGGTTACTTCTTGGTCATCTTGCTTGAATGAGAATTAGTACAGTTTCTCTGTTTCAGACATAGAACATGTATTCCCTCATTCCTGTCTATTCTAGGAAATAACATAGACTCTCCAAAGCCACCTCATCATTGTTAAAGCATGATGCTCAGAGACTGATCCAATGCTGCAGCTGAGGCCATTTCATAATACTAAGAAAATCTCACAAAAATCAAGGATCAGGGATCAAAAATGTTAACTCTTCATGTTTCAAAGCTGCCATGTGAGCTGATGTGTTTACAATCTACATTTTAGTTCAATAAGCAGGTCTTCCATACCAAACTGATCTGCAAATACATCATTCATAAAACTGAATACAAAGTTATTATGGTTAAATGGAACATTACTATTAATGTTTCCATATATAAGTAGAATTCATTATACTTTGTGACTGAGAATATGTAAGGGTTCATTGCATAAGCCATGGCAATAATGCAAATATTTTCTAATTGAGGCAGCCTGAATACATAGAATTGTCGAGAGCTTTTTCTAAGTTCATTTGAAAAGAGGGGGAGCAAAATGATAATTGTGGTGAGTGTCACAAATTGCTTCAATTCCAAATGATTCTCCTATTTTGACTCTTACCAGCTGTAGCATACAGGCTGCTGCCAGAATTGTTACCACCCGACTGGGTTGAATTAACACATCGTCTCTGTACAATGAGCCAAATGTCACTTGTAGTGCTGGAGGAGAGAATAATGGTAAAATTTTATCAGAAGATAGGCAGACTTTCACAAATTGATAAGTACCTTCACAGATCCTGGATTCTCTTTCTCTTAGCTGTGAGCTCAATAAGCCTGGAGTACTCATTTAAGGTAACGGGCAGAAGGATTGGAGGGGTGCTAAGGAATCAATTTTTCACTCAGAAGCCTACTGACTGCTGGAGAAAAAAAACACTAATCACGATTCATCTGGATGTGTAAATGATGCAGTGTATTGTGCAAAGTTATAGTCTGTGCCAGGCCAGGAACTGAGAATGGTTTGATTAGCTTTTGCAAATAGAATAGGCACGATGGACAGGATGCCAACCTTCTGCTTCTGCAAATTTCTTCAAATCTATCATTGTAGACAAAGTGAAGAACTTAAACTCATACATGTGACAATAAACTCAACTTTGACTTTTGCTACACACACAAAAAGCTGGAGGAACTCAGCAGGTCAGGTGGTATCTATGGAAAGCAATAAGCAGTTGACATTTCGGGGCTCAGACCCTTCATCTCGTGTTTGTGTCTGACTTTTGCAAGGTGATTTATCAGAGTTCCAGGAGCAGTTAGTTACCCCAACAACAAGCTCCTGTTATTATAAGATGTGCTAAGTAAATAGCAGCATGAGTAGAAGAGTAATAAAGAATAGTGGGAGACAGTTATTCCATTACAATTGGAAATATGCTGCACTGCTGCACCCTCTTCTGGGCCTGATAAACTATGCAGGGCTGTTGATTTATTAAATTGAAAAACCAAGACAAGCATCTAGTTATTATGAAGCAAATCTTCTAAATTAGTTTGAACAAACTAGTGGGCTGAAGTTCTTGAAAGCGATGAAGATTAAATGTTTATAAGGTGACACTGTGTACAGGAAAAGACATTAAACAATCTTGAATCTTGTATTGGCAAGGTTTAAAGGCTGCAGATATTTATGGATAGTTATCTGGACATGATCTTGTTAACATCAACAGGTCTGATTCAATCTAGAGCACTGAATCAACACTGACAACACAAAACAGTACAAAGTGATGCAAAGTTAAACCAGGTCAGGACAAAGAAGTGAATGGCAGGGCCCAAGGGAGTGTTGCAGGAAAGACAGACATTTGTCTACAAGTACATAGTTCCCTAAAATTGGAAGCATAAGTGTATGGAAATTACAGGAAAGAAAGAGTTAAATTGTGTGCTAACTAAACAGAATACAGACACTTTGTATAGCCTTTCTCTGTGTGAAAGCTCACAAAGACAACAAGATGTTAAGCTGACCGAGACTGAGCAGACATAGTGCAGTCAGCAGGCTGAGCAGGACCCCTGAAAGCCGAACTCTCCTTTGTACAGCCTTTCTGTTCAAGCCTGGGAACTAAGGTCACCGAACTTACCAAGGCAAGATAAAGAAGCAAACAAAGGATTCTAGGGCAACTCTTACTATTGGACAGTTATTTTACAAACTTTCAAGTATTATTGGCCTTCTATAGCTAGGCATAGAGGTAGACATAGATCGGACAGGCCAAAGGGCTGTTTCTTTGCTATATAACTCTATGATCATTCATTCATTATGTGCTGTGCTGTATGATGTGAGCAATTGATTTTTCCATGACTATGATTGTTCTTGGCAAATTTTTCTACGGAAGTCGTTTGCCATTGCCATCTTCTGGACAGTGCCTTTACAAGACAGTGACCCCAACCATTATTAGTACTCTTCAGAGATTATCTGCCTGGTGGTGGTGGTCATCGAACCAGGACTGATATCCACCAGTTACACATACTACCGTCCATCACCTGCTCCTATGGCTTCACGTGACCCTGATTAGGGGACTAAGCAGGTGCTACACCTTAAGGATGACATGCAGGCTAAAGGAGTGCCTTACACACCTTTGGTGGAGATGTATCTCCCCACCCCCCACCCCACCATCCAAACTCTGTGATACTGGGATTAAAAGGTACAAATTATTAGAAGGGGACATACTATACAGTATATACTCACATTACATTTACACTGAGGGATGAGTAAACTGAAATATTTAAAATTATAAAGTGGTCATGGTATCATGAAGGTTATGAAATTACAAATCAGAAATTATGAATGACACTTGGAATCTATTATTCCATGGGTGATTATGATTTTTATTAGTTACATAATGTAATGTGCAGGACCTTTGAAAGCAATAAACATATATTCCTGCTAATTTCATTTTCCAGTAGCATACACACAGAAGATCAATTTCCCCTGAAAGGGCAATTCTAGAAAAACAGTATAATCTTAAACACAAAGAGAAAATCTGCAGAGGATGGAAATCCAAGCAACACACACAAAGCTGGAAAATCTCCAGTCCTGATGGAGGGTCTCGATCTGAAACATTGACTGTACTCTTTTCCATAGATGCTGCCTGGCCTGCTGAGTTCCTCTAGCATTTCATGTTGCATAATCTTAAAAAGTTTAATGTTTAGGATAAAAAAGGGATAAAAAGGGATTTGGAAATAAATTCCAGATGCAGATTTATTACAGATTACAAATGATCTAAAAGAATATTGAAACAGTCTCAAGGGAGCTGAACTAGCGGCTGTTGTTTCTTTGTTCTTAAATTAGTGAGAATCTGCATGCATTTCTCAGCAATAATCTATGCTCTGCACAGAAGCAATCATTACAAATCTCAATTGTCCCGTTTACTGGTGTGCAAATGTTCTTGTATTCTAATTTAAATTTCAGTAAACTTGATGATGCAGCAAGAATGATCCACTTAGTTTAGACCAGTATTACAGTTGTAGTCAGCTATCTTGAAAGATGAACTTATAACCC